>NC_134233.1:5983539-6583539 GCF_965140235.1 Caretta caretta
AAGGTGTCACTTGATCCAATGGCTAGAAACTGAAGCTAGACACTTTCAGACTGGAAATACGGCGTACATTTTTAATGGTGAGATAATTAACCATTAGAGCCATTTACCAAGGGCCGAGGCGGATTCTGACGATTTTTCAATCAGGATTGGTATGTTTTTCTAAAAGCTCTGCTCTGGGAATTATTCTGGGCAAGGTCTATGGCCTGTGTCATACTGACCGGAGGTCAGACTAGATGATGGCAAGAATCCGGTCTGGCCTTGGAATCTAGGAATCCCCTGAATCTGCTTCAGTCACTACATATGGCTCCTTTGTGTGCCCACCACCTGACTTTCGCCCTCTGTTGCAGAGTCTGAGCCAGCTCTTGGAGGTCTCTGTTGAATATAAGATCCCTCTACCGAAAGGGAAGTTTCAAGCCATCTGCAGTGCTCTGCACAACCAGGTGAGGGGTGGTTTTGCTTGGATCCCTTCAGCTTAGGCACAGCAGATGTGAAGCATATTAACACTAAAAAATCAATGGAATGATCGTGCAGAGCCTGGGGACCTCCTCATGCCTTACTGATTTCTGCAGGCTCAAGAGTAAGCAGGGAGCGGTCTCATTTTCTTAGCTACTATCCAGCTCAGTTTGTAAAGCGATTTCACCATAAGCCGATTACCAGGGGGAGTCAGAGTTGTAAAGTAAAAACTGTGGCTGTGTCTTGATTAGGTCAGCTCTGCTGCTCAAAACACTTTAGCTTCTCTTATCTAATGTATTGGTCATTGTCTTGGAGTCTTGCTGTGCATGCAGGACCATCTCCCTGGGGTTCAGACCTCTAGTTGGACAAGCAGGAAGTGGAAGCTTAGAAATGAATTGAACATTTTTCTTTTCCCTTGCTTCTGATTCGTTTTTCTTTCACCATTTCCCTTCTTCCCACAGATCTGTTCTCCAGCTAAGCAGCTCAGCATCGAAAACCACAAAGAGCTGTTCCATTGTGTACTTCTGCTAGGTAAGGGGAAGAGACTCTGAGTTACACAGTGGTTTCTTTGTAACTTCCTTACCTTTGTGAGGTACGGTAAGAAGAAGAGTTCTGCAGACAGTGAGGATGTGATTTCTTCCCTTGCAGCCCGTTCTTCTCCTGATGATCTGCTAGCATTTCTACACGAGCAGCTGGAGATTGAGCATGAGGCCGTTCGTGTGGCGTCTTTAGATTTCCTAAGAGCTGTTGTTGGGGCTGACTGTAAGTAACACAGGAGCAACTGTGCCAGCTGCCCTCTTGGCCGACATGCTGAGGGTTGAGTTGAGGACATCCAGAGCTAAAAGCTTGAGCTACTCGAGATTGAGCTAAAGAACCAAGGCTGTGTAGGCACGGCAGGGCTGCAGCAGACTCATCACCTCTGCAACTGGGGCACAGAGGCTCTAGAACACACAGTCACCAGTGGTTTGGAGATCCCCTAAGGGACCAAATGCTGCCCTAAGTTACTCCCATATGGCCACACAGAAATCAACAGGTTCAACTAAGTGCTGAATGTAGCCCAAGATATTTGTCAAGGTCTTTTTCAACTTCAAATACAGAAGTTAACTTGGGGCTAATGCATGTTAACAATAATCAGATAAAAATAGAATAATACTCCTGACTCGAGAATCCTAAGTATTATACACTCTAGACTAGATTCTGAGTCCTGTTATGCCGGTGTAAACACAGATTAACTTCACTCACCTCAGTCTATCAAACTCCTTTATAATATTTCCATCATAGTAGTAGGATGGCACTATTTAGAGACATGGAATTACTTTAGATTTACACTGGTGCAACTGAGACCAGAATCTGGTCCTAAGTCTTCCCCACTGATTCTGTAGAGGAGAGAAGCTTGATACTATTCTTAACTAGGGCCCTTTGGAATCCAGGATTAATTCCAATGTGGAAAGTGAGTGTGTGTGGAACAAAGAAGCACTGTACACCTCTCCTTATTTTTCAGTGCCTGAGACAAGAGTTAAAAAGCTTCTGATTGTGAAGGCAGTGAAATCTACTCTCAGTGATCAGAATGCTACGGTAAGATTGTGTGTGGAACAGTGAACTATTTCAACTTTTTCAGTGTTATGGGATGAATGGATATCTGGGTGGAGCTTTCATTCCGATCCAGATGAGAGACTGCAGAATAGAGAAGGCATGTCATTCTCCTGCCGGTGTTAAATGTATCCATGTTTCTAATCGAAGGAGACAAAATCAAAAGCATAAGGACTCTCATATCATATCCTAGCTCCTATTTCAGGCAGAAGGGCTAACAAGAAGTGCTGTGTGTAATCTCTACCCTTGCAGGTGAGGAAGGCAGCTCTTCATTTCATCAGGACGCTGTTCAGTTCAGGAAGTGTGGAGAATTGTGCAGCATGGGATCTGGTAGCATATGTTTTCAGCGAGTTCAGTGTGTCCACCAGCAAACTGGTAAGGAGAGTTCTTAACACTTAGGACTCGATCCTACCATTCTTGCATGCTGATTGCTCCCCTTGACTTCAGTGGGAGTTTTGACTCCAGGACAGCTGGACTGAATGAATAGAGCCAGAATCGGATCCGTTATATTGGTGTAAAGTCAAGGTAACTCCACTGACTTGAGTGGTGTTACTCTGGATTTATACTAGTGTAACAGAGACCAGAATCTCACACTGGGTATTTCCATCTAACAGAGTTATCTATGCTGCTCCAACCTCTGATGAGTCATTGAACATTCAGAAAACACCATTTTTCAGTGAAATGTTCCTGTACAAGGAAGCACATCTTTTTGTTGTAAATAGACTCTCCAAAAAACAGAACGATGCCCCGTTCTGTGGCTGTCAAAGCAGACCTAAACTATCAGCAAAACACTCAGGTTATGCAGGTTGCATAAAAATATCTTCAATCCGTATTTCTATCCATGGACACAGCCCCGGGCCCCAGATACTTTGTGCTCCATGACTGAATCCGTGATATGTATGAACATAAACAGTTCAACTTGACAGTAAGTTGTTGAAGATCTTAGCTCTGCCTGGCCCCTTTTCTACAAAGTCGGAGCTTGTGGCAATAACCACACACACATATCTCTTAAAGAAGGCTGCTTTTTCTCATCAGGCCAGTTTTGGTCCCATTGATAGAATCACACTCACTACACACAGAATGACCAAGCTGGTTGGGGCATCAGAACAAAGAGATTGGATCCCCCTGGTTCTGCAAATTTATTTCCCCTGGGCAGAATCGGAATGTTTTTCCTCAGAGATCAAAAGATGAAACAGTTTTTCAAATTTTAAAAAGTTGAACACTGTGGGGGAACTCTTTTGTGTCCAGTGAATCATTCCCTTCATTTCAGGGTTTTCCTAAGCCTGGGATCTGACCCACCAGTTCGGAGTTTCTATTATTCTCTTCCCTTCAGACGTTTGTGCACTTCCAGTGCAGTATAAAAGCAGGCATAGGTCAATGCTCAAGATGGCTTTGTAAGAGAAGGACACTGGTTCTATTGCCAGTGTCTTACGACTAGCGAATAAGTTCTATCTAGCTATCTCACAGCAGGGTACAACACTTCTCACCCAGGGTGTTGAGGAAGAAAGCACGATCCAAACCCTGTGCATTGACATCCTGCAATGTCTGGACACCTCAGTCAATGGAATGACCCAAGTAAGTGACCTCTTGCTACTGCTTCTTGAAATAGGGACGTTCTTCCTTACGTTCCTTGTACCCCTCCACAAGGAAGCCTTCTGCACAGTCAGCATAATGGAGGATCAGCATGTCAAATTCATGTCAGGGATGATGTGACCCCTTCATCATGGAGTAAGCGGTTCACAGTAGAGAAAAGATATAAAGCAACTTAACTGGAAGGAATCATGTTGCAGAGATCGTCTCTTAATTCTTTCCACTGTCTGAGTGCAACTTCCCCTTAGATCCCCCATGAATACTTCTGAAATGTAGAGTTGGTGATCTTGGATTTGAAGAGATATTGGGGCTGGGACTGTGCCTTATATAGGTCTGTCAAGTTCTGAGTAAGCTTATGTTACTATCTAAATATCTCCATAATGCTCTAATGCTGGGAAAGAGGCTTCATCTCTGGGTGAGAGCCCAATTGCTCACTGTTAGGGGGCTTATTCCTTCACCCACTCACTTCCCTGGTCCTTCTCTCATGAACAGAGAGCAACAATACCCGAAGTCCAAAGGTGCAAACAATTCGATGTTTATTGGGGTGAACTTCCAGCAAGCATGATTCCAGTTTCCTTCCTTAGTATCCTCCTTCCCAGCTCTGACACCACAGAGCCTTACACCTGTGTCCCTGTTCCCATTCCTGCCCTTAGCCAAACATGATTCCAATTTCCTTACCCCCATTCCCTGTTCCCATTTCCCCCACCCCCCTACTTCCTGATTGACTGCAGACTATATAGTAAAACTTGACTTCTGCTTTGCTATACCTTAACCAATCATGTTCCTGAAATTTAACTAACCAATCCTAACATATTGTAACATGATTATGTACCCAATTATATCCCACCACCTTAATTAGTTTACAGCCAGCAAAATTAATTATACAGCAGACAGGAACAAGCACAGAAGCAGACAGAGATTATACAGACAAACAATAGCAAAGTGGGAACTATAATGGGGGGAGGGATAGCTCAGTGGTTTGAGCATTGGCCTGCTAAACCCAGGGTTGTGAGTTCAATCCTTGAGGGGGCCATTTAGGGATCTTGGCCAAAAATTGGGGATTGGTCCTGCTTTGAGCAGGGGGTTGGACTAGATGACCTCCTGAGGTCTCTTCCAACCCTGATATTCTATGATTCTATGATAATGACAAGACAATACAGAAGTGAGGATTTCACATCCCAGTATTGGTAAGTGAGTTCTTGCCAGACAGGATGCTATCAAACTAAGTTTCCTTTTACATCTTCTAGGCCCTTCCCTTTCTCTGGAGGTGATAGGCACTATCAGGACAGGATTGTATTCCTAACAGCCCAATAGCACCTGATTTCAGTGTGACTAGTTTGGACTGTGAGGAGGTGACTGTTCGCTTCCTAGCTTATGGCTGCCTCTGCTGCTTAGCCAAAGGCCTTAGCCTAAGAACAGGGCCTCAGACTGTCACAGTAAGAGAAGGCTCTTACACCAGCAGACAGTGATTTTGATTCTTTCTTTTATACCTCTATAACTAGCCAAGTGATAAGAATACACCTAAATTCTTAAAGTACAGGCCTTTGCAGACAGGCCTGAATATCTATATCCTAACACTCACCAAACAAGATAGTGTCTTTAAAAGACAGAGTGAGGGGGCACCAGACAGGTAGAGTGAGCTAATGGGGAGAGAGAGATGAGGTGATAGGTTAGGGAAGGGTCCGTGAGGAATCAAAGGAGAAGCTACATGGCAGGGAGGGATTCAGACAGCAGGATACTGGAGGTGGGGGAACGGAAATAGCTCCGTACTGAGCAGTCTCGCTCTTCTCTGCAGGTGTTATGGCCAAGGCTGCTGGAGTATGTGGTGCCAGCTCAGTACACGGGTACTTTGAAGCCTCTTTGCAGATGCCTGAGGGAACTGGCTGAGAAAAAGCAGCGGGAAGGAGAAGCAGCTGCTTGCCTCGACTACCGTGGACGAGGTTTATAAGAGAAACTCTTTCATTTCTTCTCTCCAGGCACTATGAAATGAACAGGTTCAGTCTGCTCCAGTTCTCTCATCTGCAATCAGGAGGCTAAAATGAATGAGGGATGGTCTTGTGATTACAACACGGCCATGGGAGGGAGCTAGGAAATGTGGGTTCTGTTCCCAGCTCGCCACCAAAATTCGGATGTGACCTTGGGGAAATCACTTGATCTTTCTCTCTCAGCTTCCCCACTTGTGAAATGAAGGAGTAATTCATGCCAACCTCACAGAGGTGCTATGAGGTGGAATTCATACATGTTTGTAGAGCATTCTGAGATGCTCAGACTGAAAGCACTATGGAAATGCAAATTATTATCAGCTGTATTCAACATTGGTGGGCATGTTGGAAATGGATAGGTGAAGAACATCAGCAGGACTCTCTGCAAAGCCTGGCATAATTAACGCTATTCTGTTTCTTTCCCTAGTGCAACTCCCTACACCCCAGGGGCTGCTGGCGCGACTCCTGGTGAGTAGACCATGAGAATAGGTTTTCTGTGGAATGGGACAGTTAACTATACAAATTGGTTTTGTAGCTAGATGCTTGACTTAGCCCTGGTCTACACTAGGACTTTAGGTCGAATTTAGCAGCGTTAAATCGATTTAAACCTGCACCCGTCCACACAATGAAGCCCTTTATTTCGACTTAAAGGGCTCTTAAAATCGATTTCCTTACTCCACCCCTGACAAGTGGATTAGCGCTTAAATCGACGTTGCCGGCTCGAATTTGGGGTACTGTGGACACAATTCGATGGTATTGGCCTCCGGGAGCTATCCCAGAGTGCTCCATTATGACCGCTCTGGACAGCGCTCTCAACTCAGATGCACTGGCCAGGTAGACAGGAAAAGAACCGCGAACTTTTGAATCTCATTTCCTGTTTGGCCAGCGTGGCAAGCTGCAGGTGACCATGCAGAGCTCATCAGCAGAGGTGACCATGATGGAGTCCCAGAATCGCAAAAGAGCTCCAGCATGGACTGAACGGGAGGTACGGGATCTGATCGCTGTTTGGGGAGAGGAATCCGTGCTATCAGAACTCCGTTCCAGTTTTCGAAATGCCAAAACCTTTCTGAAAATCTCCCAGGGCATGAAGGACAGAGGCCATAACAGGGACCCGAAGCAGTGCCGCGTGAAACTGAAGGAGCTGAGGCAAGCCTACCAGAAAACCAGAGAGGCGAACAGCCGCTCTGGGTCAGAGCCCCAAACATGCCGCTTCTATGATGAGCTGCATGCCATTTTAGGGGGTTCAGCCACCACTACCCCAGCCGTGTTGTTTGACTCCTTCAATGGAGATGGAGGCAATACAGAAGTAGGTTTTGGGGACGAAGAAGATGATGATGAGGAGGTTGTAGATAGCTCACAGCAAGCAAGCGGAGAAACCGGTTTTCCCGACAGCCAGGAACTGTTTCTCACCCTAGACCTGGAGCCAGTACCCCCCGAACCCACCCAAGGCTGCCTCCTGGACTCAGCAGGCGGAGAAGGGACCTCTGGTGAGTGTACCTTTTAAAATGCTATACATGGTTTAAAAGCAAGCATGTGAAAGGATTACTTTGCCCTGGCATTTGCGGTTCTGCCTTTGCAAAAGGTTTCTGGGGAGGGCAGCCTTATTTCGTCCTTCATGGTAGGACACTTTACCACTCCAGGCCAGCAACACGTACTGGGGAATCACTGTAGAACAAAGCATTGCAGTGTATGTTTGCTGGCATTCAACCAAAATCACGCGGTGGGAGGAGGCAAAATGCGACCTTGTAACGAAAGCACATGTGCTATGTATGTAATGTTAACAGCAAGGTTTACCCTGAAAGAGTGTAGCCACTGTTTTATAAAATGTGTCTTTTTAAATACCGCTGTCCCTTTTTTTTTCTCCACCAGCTGCATGTGTTTCAATGATCACAGGATCTTCTCCTTCCCAGAGGCTAGTGAAGCTTAGAAAGAAAAAAAAACGCACTCGCGATGAAATGTTCTCCGAGCTCATGCTGTCCTCCCACACTGACAGAGCACAGACGAATGCGTGGAGGCAAATAATGTCAGAGTGCAGGAAAGCACAAAATGACCGGGAGGAGAGGTGGAGGGCTGAAGAGAGTAAGTGGCGGGCTGAAGACAGGGCTGAAGCTCAAAGGTGGCGGCAGCGTGATGAGAGGAGGCAGGATTCAATGCTGAGGCTGCTGCAGGACCAAACCAGTATGCTCCAGTGTATGGTTGAGCTGCAGCAAAGGCAGCTGGAGCACAGACTGCCACTGCAGCCCCTCTGTAACCAACCGCCCTCCTCCCCAAGTTCCATAGCCTCCACACCCAGACGCCCAAGAACGCGGTGGGGAGGCCTCCGGCCAACCAGCCACTCCCCCACAGAGGATTGCCCAAAAAAAAGAAGGCTGTCATTCAATAAATTTTAAAGTTGTAAACTTTTAAAGTGCTGTGCTTAAAGTGCTGTGTGGCATTTTCCTTCCCTCCTCCACCACCCCTCCTGGGATACCTTGGTAGTCATCCCCCTATTTGTGTGATGAATGAATAACGAATGCATGACTGTGAAGCAGCAATGACTTTATTGGCTCTGCAAGCAATGATTAAAGGGAGGAGGGGAGGGTGGTTAGCTTACAGGGAAGTAGAGTGAACCAAGGGGTGGGGGGGTTCATCAAGGAGAAACAAACAGAACTTTCACACCGTAGCCTGGCCAGTCATGAAACTGTTTTTCAAAGCTTCTCTGATGCGTACCGCGCCCTCCTGTGCTCTTCTAACCGCCCTGGTGTCTGGCTGCGCGTAACCAGCAGCCAGGCGATTTGCCTCAACCTCCCACCCCGCCATAAACGTCTCCCCCTTACTCTCACAGATATTGTGGAGCACACAGCAAGCAGTAATAACAGTGGGAATATTGGTTTCGCTGAGGTCTAAGCGAGTCAATAAACTGCGCCAGCGCGCCTTTAAACGTCCAAATGCACATTCTACCACCATTCTGCACTTGCTCAGCCTGTAGTTGAACAGCTCCTGACCACTGTCCAGGCTGCCTGTGTACGGCTTCATGAGCCATGGCATTAAGGGATAGGCTGGGTCCCCAAGGATACATATAGGCATTTCAACATCCCCAACAGTTATTTTCTGGTCTGGGAATAAAGTCCCTTCCTGCAGCTTTTGAAACAGACCAGAGTTCCTGAAGATGCGAGCATCATGCACCTTTCCCGGCCATCCCACGTTGATGTTGGTGAAACGTCCCTTGTGATCCACCAGAGCTTGCAGCACTATCGAAAAGTACCCCTTGCGGTTTATGTACTCGCCGGCTTCGTGCTCTGGTGCCAAGATAGGGATACGGATTCCGTCTACGGCCCCACCGCAGTTAGGGAATCCCATTGCAGCAAAGCCATCCACTATGACCTGCACATTTCCCAGGGTCACTACCCTTGATATCAGCAGATCTTTGATTGCGTGGGCTACTTGCATCACAGCAGCCCCCACAGTAGATTTGCCCACTCCAAATTGATTCCCAACTGACCGGTAGCTGTCTGGCGTTGCAAGCTTCCACAGGGCTATCGCCACTCGCTTCTCAACTGTGAGGGCTGCTCTCATCTTGGTATTCATGCGCTTCAGGACAGGGGAAAGCAAGTCACAAAGTTCCATGAAAGTGCCCTTACGCATGCGAAAGTTTCGTAGCCACTGGGAATCGTCCCAGACCTGCAACACTATGCGGTCCCACCAGTCTGTGCTTGTTTCCCGAGCCCAGAATCGGCGTTCCACAGCATGAACCTGCCCCATTAGCACCATGATGCATGCATTGTCAGGGCCCATGCTTTCAGAGAAATCTGTGTCCATGTCCTGATCACTCACGGGACCGCGCTGACGTCGCCTCCTCGCCCGGTATCGCGTTGCCATGTTCTGGTGCTGCATATACTGCTGAATAATGCGTGTGGTGGTTAATGTGCTCCTAATTGCCAAAGTGAGCTGAGCGGGCTCCATGCTTGCCGTGGTATGGCGTCCGCACAGAAAAAAGGCGCGGAACGATTGTCTGCCGTTGCTCTGACGGAGGGAGGGGCGACTGACGACACGGCTTACAGGGTTGGCTTCAGGAAGCTAAAATCAACAAAGGGGGTGCCTGTACATCAAGGAGTATTTCAGGCAGGACTGCACGGAGGGTTCCAATAAGAAATGGTGCACCTAAGTTATCGTTGTTATTGGAACAAGGAGGTTAGCCTGGCCTCTGATTGATACATGGCTAGATTTACCTCGCTGCACCTTCTCTGTGAGTGACTGCAGTGTGACCTAGAGGAATGAGTCCCCTAGACAGGGGAGGAGGCAAATGAGTACAAAACAAATCTGGTCTATTTCTTGTTTTGACCCACTCCATCTATCTTTTACATCTTTGGCTGGCAGCAGACGGTGCAGAAGGACTGCATGCCATCCACATCTCATGGCTGCTCGGCAGAAGATGGTACAGTACGCCTGCTAGCCATCCCCATCTCTTGCCTGCCTGGCAGAAGATGGTGCAATACGACTGCTAGCAATCCTCATCTCTTGCCTGCCTGGCAGAAGATGGTACAGTACGACTGCTAGCAGTCCGTATCGCCTGCCTGCTCACCATAAGACGGTTCAATAGGACTGACTGCAGGACTAAAGAGAATGACCTGGTCAAGTCACTCCAAATTTAGTCCCTGCGCCCATGTCTGCCCAGGCGCTCCCAGCCGACGCGGCCAGGAGCACCTCGGACACGATGAGGACGACTACCAATCGTATTGCACCGTCTGCTGCCAGAAGGCAAGGGGTTGCTGCTACTGTGCAGCAAAGCCGTACCGCGTCTGCCAGCACCCAGGAGACATAGGGTGACGGTTACCTGAGCGGGCTCCATGCTTGCTGTGGTATGGCGTCTGCACAGGTAACTCAGGAAAAAAGGCGCGAAATGATTGTCTGCCCTTGCTTTCACGGAGGGAGGGAGGGAACGGGGGCCTGACGACACGTACCCAGAACCACCCGCGACAATGTTTTAGCCCCATCAGAGCGCTCCATTGTGACTGCTCTGGACAGCAGATGCCCGATTGTTTGCCATTGCTCTGACGCTGGGAGGGGCGCTTACAGGGTTGGCTTCAGGGAGCTAAAATCAACAAAGGGGGTGGCTTTACATCAAGGAGTATTTCAGGCAGGACTTCACAGAGGGTTCCAATAAGAAATGGTGCACCTAAGTTATTGTCCTTATTGGAGCAAGAAGGTTAGCCTGGCCTCTGATTGATACATGGCTAGATTTACCTCGCTGCACCTTGACTGCAGTGTGATCTAGAAGAATGAGTCCCCTAGACAGGGGAGGGGGGGGAAGCAAATGAGTACAAAACAAATCTGGTCTATTTCTTGTTTTGACCCACTCCATCTATCTTTTACATCTTTGGCTGGCAGCAGACGGACTGCATGCCATCCACATCTCATGACTGCTCGGCAGAAGATGGTACAGCACGACTGCTAGCAGTCCGTATCGCCTGCCCGCTCACCATAAGACGGTTCAATAGGACTGACTGCAGGACTAAAGAGAATGACCTGGTCAAGTCACTCCAAATTTAGTCCCTGTGCCCATGTCTGCCCAGGCGCTCCTGATCGACCTCACAGAGGCGACCAGGAGCACCTCAGACATGACGATGACGGCTACCAGTCGTACTGTACCGTCTGCTGCCACAAGGCAAGGGGTTGCTGCTACTGTGTAGCAATGCCGTACCGCGTCTGCCAGCACCCAGGAGACATAGGGTGACGGTTACCTGAGCGGGCTCCATGCTTGCCATGGTATGGCGTCTGCACAGGTAACTCAGGAAAAAAGGCGCGAAATGATTGTCTGCCCTTGCTTTCACGGGGGGAGGGAGGGAACGGGAGGCTGACGATATGTACCCAGAACCACCCGCGACAATGTTTTAGCCCCATCAGGCATTGGGATCTCAACCCAGAATTCCAATGGGCAGCGGAGACTGCGGGAACTGTGGGATAGCTACCCACAGTGCAACGCTCCGGAAGTCGACGCTTGCCTCGGTACTGTGGAAGCGCTCCGCCGAGTTAATGCACTTAATGCACTTAGAGCATTTTCTGTGGGGACACACACACTCGAATTTATAAAACCGATTTCTAAAAAACCGACTTCTATAAATTCGACCTTATTCCGTAGTGTAGACATACCCTTAGGCTGAGGAATGTGTATGACTGGGTCTCTCTCTCTCTCTGGCCTCTCCTGAGACACACTGTCCTGCATCCTCCTACTAGCTAGAATGCTTTCTTCTTCAGGAAGGCACTGCAGTAGAAGCAACAACTCTCTTGGATTGTCTCCACAATGAGAGTCTCTGAACTATTCCCTCCCTCAGGAACAAACTGGTATTGTGCTGACAAAACTTAGCCTGTTCTTTCTCTCTCATTGACAGGTAGTAGCCTCATCCCCTTATGAAAGGGAAGGACACGGATGTGCTGCCTTGCAGTTACTAAAGGCCCTGCACCAAACTGTCCATGCAGCAGTGGGTGAGATGTGGGTAGTAAAGATCCCATCTCTGCTGCAGTACATTGAAGGTAAAGTGTTAGTTAGGAGGAGTGTGGTCCATGGAGAATAGAAGGGAAGCCAGAAAATGCAGCTTCGTATTGACGTGTGTTGTGCCATTCCTGTTGCAGTACGTGGGAACAGTGGGGAATTGAAATGGGGCTTCTAGGCCCACACTTTTCCTTCCTCTGGATAACTGTGAACCACTGAGGCCAATTCAAACAGGGCAGAATCAGGCCAGGAAGGTTTCAGCTGAATGGAAATGTCACAGCACTTTCCCCCATGCCTTTGCTAGGTTATTTTTTGGGAAAGTCAATACGCATGAAGCTGGAGGTTAGTGAAAGATTTTGGGGTTACATATAGAGTCTGATTTTGCAAACGGACTTTTTCTGAAAATTAAACCCCACGTTTACTTTCAAGGGGGATTCAATTAAAAAACCCAGAGTTTGTCTTTCTGTAAGGAAACCTGCACCATAAAAGCTAGGTTGGCCAAGTGGGTGCCCTAGGGAGAATCTAGGTATTGTGGGCCTAATAATGTCTTTCACCAATTTTACAGTGGTATGACTCTATTGACCTTCATGGAAAAAACCCTTCAGTCAGTGCAGGCTGCGTCTACACGATGGCGTTAGGCCAGCAGAGCTCCAGTGACGGAGCTGTGCCTGTCTAGTCTCTGGGGAGCAGGACAGACCCTAGGTGCAGCACAAGCCCGCTATGTTTCTCATGAATGTCGAACCCCCCCATGGACAAGCGGGTTTGATATTCCAAAAAAGATTTTAAAAAATGAGCTGTATCTTCCCTCCTTGCTGCGGCTGTACAGAGTCCCCAGCACTACACTGTGCCGCCATTAAAGAAGGCTAGGTTAGAGCTGGACACTCAGAAACAGGGCCAGATTCTCAGCTGATGTAAATCAGTATAATTCCATTGACTTCAGTGAAGCTACACCGATTTACATCCAGTTCGGATCAAGTCCAGAATCTCTGATTCTGCAGGAAAAGTTCGTATTCCTACTAAACCCAGTCTTCTGATGTGCTGAAGAGTTTTGTGAGGTGCTCAGCACCCTCAGCTCCCATTCAAGTCAAGCGGAATTGGGAGTGCTCAGCATCTCACTCCTGGTGGGTTGACGGACCCTGAATAAAAATGTCAGCAGGGTACATAACATCTGACGAAGCGAGCTGTAGCTCACGAAAGCTTACGCTCCAATAAATTTCTTAGTCTCTAAGGTGCCACAAGTCCTCCTTTTCTTTTTGCGGATACAGGCTGAGACGGCTGCTACTCTGAAACAGGACATTTTCTGTTGGTCCAACAAAGAACGTTGGCGCAGGTCCCTGTGACGGCGCAACGACTCACCCCTGCAGCGCCTCCTGCTGGCCATCTGGGAATTAGCTCTTTCCAGCACAGAGCACCCTCTGCAGGCCCGTATCCCTCTCAGACCCCGGTGCCCTTTTTACCCAGGGTGCTGCGCCCTGGCAGTACCCCCTCAGTCTCTATGGGTCTCCCTTCTCTGGGGAACGCCCAACCCTCTAATCCCCACCTTGCCTCAGTCTGGGCCCCTGCACCTTGGGGCAGATTGCAGTGTAAGAGCCAGTCACCACAGGCAAGGGGGTTTGGGTCTGCTGCCTTTCCCTGCAACCCAGTACCCCTATGGGCCTTGGACCAGGCCCGATAGCCTGGGGAGTTGCCACCCTAGAGCTTCCCTGCTCCTCTGGCCTTTCCCCAGCCCAGCCCAGCCCAGCCCACACTCAGTCCCAGTACCCTTTCTGCAGGCAGACAGGCCCTACTCCCTTCAAAACTAGAGAAAAAGACCTTCTCCTACTGGCCCACGGCCCTCTTATAAGGGCCAGCTGGGCCCTGATTACCCTGGCTACAGCTGTAGCTGCTTTCCCCGTCAGCCCAGCTCTTGTTAATCCCTTTCATAGATTCATAGATATCAAGGTCAGAAGGGACCATTATAATCATCTAGTCTGACCTCCTGTACAACGCAGACCACAGAATCTCACCCACCCACTCCTGCGAAAAACCTCTCACCTCTTTCCCTCCTACAGCCCTCGCCCAGGGCTGTTTTAAGCCCCTCAGGACAGGAGCGGGGTGACTCTCCCAGAACCCAATAGGTACAGTTCCATTTTGCCTTGAAAGCCCAGGTATGTTACAGCTTGGCAGACCAGGAGTTTTAGAAGGACTGATTGGAAAAGAGATACCTGGGATGACTCTTCTTGCGAATCTAGGTGACATTATTGTTTTGCCTTCTGCTTTATAGGAAACACAGAGAATTCCCTGGACCATGCACGGTGGGAGCACATGCTGCTTCAGGTAGAGGATGGCTTTCAGATGTATTGTCACAGTCCTCTCTTCCCCCTCCAAATATATCAGCTGGGGAAAAAATTAATGATAAATTATTCATTATAAGCAGAGCTGGTCAAACCATTTCATTTGCAACTTTTGTTCAATTAAAAATGGCCTTTTTATTTTCATGGGACATTTTCAAATTTTTCAGGGTTCTTTTTTTTTTTTTTTTTAAACACCCACACAAAAAAACCCCAAAACAAAATAACCCCAACCCAAATAGAAAAAGTTTAGTTTTTTGAAACTGAAGCTGTTTTTTTTTTCCAGTTGCTTTGCTGTTTGTCTCCTTCCCCCCCTCCCTTCCCCCCCCCCCCACTTTTCAATGACAAAGTGGAAGAGGGGGAAAAAAGCACGGGGATGAGGGATAAAGGGAAGGAAATGGGGAAAACAAAGAATTGAATAATGGTCATTTTTCATTTTGAAAAGCAAAATATTTTTTGTTTTCACTTTTCATTTGTATGTTGAAAAATCAAGAAAACAAAAAAATCCCACTTGTTTTCTGAAATGGCCTTACTATTGTTCAACCAGCTCTAGTTATAAATCCCTCTGTATTACCCCTGGGAACAACACAAAACTTAACCAGAAACCTAGCATGCTAATGGTGCTAATGCATCACTGGGGGACATCTAAAGGATTTTTTTTTTCTATTTGCGACTCAAAAGAAAACTTGCTCTGAGAAACCCAAAAAGGAAAAGAGACAAGACAAGGTTTGGTGTCTGTATCTCATGGAGAAGTCTTTGTGGTCAGAAAGAGCTCTTTACAGCCTCATGTAAATCCAGACAAGGAAGATTTTTATGGCGAGGGCTGAAAATGAAAGGAAAGGACCTAGTGACAAAGAAGCCCCAGAAGGTTTGGAGTTCCATTTGGGGTTGGATTACACTCTAGAATTTCCCATTCCAGATCCAGCCTCATTTGAAATTCTTTGGGCTCAAAAATCAACTAAGATTAGGTTCTCTTGTGAGGTTTCTGATATTTCCTGGCTGCTGTTCAAAAGTCGGGCCTGAAACAGCAAAGTGCTGAGAGTTACTAACCTCTGGCTGACTTCAATGGGAGTTGAGGGTGTGACCCCGGGTCCTTTGGGTACCCACTGGCAGAGGCCACAGGAGTGCATAGGGTTCCCAGGATTCCCTGGATCTGATCTCTATATCATCAAAGGGTGTCATATAAAGCCTTTCCTGGATGCCTGTGCCACACTGCATAATCCTCATAATCATTGCACAGTGACTGGATGGATAATATCTAAGGCGTTATGGTTGTCTACTGAAATTGATGCTTTGAAGGTCTGTGCGTTGGGGCTGGTCACCAGAAGGTGATAAAGAAGTTTCTTTCAGGCAGAAGATGCTTAGCTGCTTGAATGGCTGTATGTAGACTGAGGAATTATTCACAGTGGATGCTAATCAATAGAGCAAAATTCTAATCAAGTGATTGCAAAGTCTCCAGAGGAGATTCGAGACAAGAAAAACACACAAACAATAGGGGGTACCCTGTTTACAAGCGGACAATGGATGCTTGGAACTATATCTGGAGGTCCAGAGGTATCCTGCACCAGGTATCCTTCACCTATTGGACAAATTGCCAACTGGCTTGTCTTATGAATGGAGGATCACATTTGGTCTGGGTGTTTCCTGCAGGGAGAGAGATTTGGGGGAGCTATCCCTTGTGAGACAGGGGACTGTTTGGTTCTTTAAGTTGAAGCTCTAGAAGTGTGTTAGGATTTTATTTTTATGTAACCATTTGTGTACATTAATTATTCTTGCTGCTTCTCAAATCTCTGATCTTGGTGAATTAAACTCTACTTCTTTTCACTGTCAATGTATTGAAGTGTGTGAAATGGAGCGGTGATGCTGAGGTGAAGCTGGTAAGGTGGTGTGTAGCAAACCTCTGAATTCTGTGAGTGTCCAGTGGAACAGGGGCTGGACATTCTGGGGATGTCCAGAGGGCGAGCGGTTGGAGTGTACTGATTGCTTATCTGTGGAAGGACAGTGGATCCTGGACGGGGTGAGAAGGGTGTGCTTGTGTTTCCTGTGACTGGCAGAGTCAGGAGCTGACACTTGGCAGGTACAGAGAAGACTTCCTCATGCTAAGGGCAGGTGGTAGTGAGGTCCCTCACAACCCTGGGTACCTCGGGAGGTGTCATAAAGGGTCCATAGCACTTCAGAGAAGGTGCCTGGTCCTTCGTAGTCCAGGGCCCTTTGTTCAAAGTTGACTAGAGCCATCGTCCATGCACTGGAAAATCACTCCTCGATGGTCAGATGTCTTGGCTCCATCTCATTCTCCAATTCACTGTCCATCTGGGTTTGGGGACTGAGAGGAATCCTCAGGCAAAGGTTCAAGAACAAGAGGCAGAGGAAGTCTGGGTTGTCAATGTTTATAGTTCTCAATAGGGAAATAATCTTCCCAGGACACCCGAATATTGGAAAGTTTACAACAGAACAAGGAAGCAAAAACCAACCAAACAAACAAAACCCCAAACCCCACAACAGCCCCCACATTCTTGCAATTAACCATCTGCTTTAACTCTGGTCTTACACGCAGTTCCTAAGAACATCTCTGGAGATGATAGACGACAGTGCCTGGAGCAGCCAGATATCCCTTGAGTTGAGCTGGCAGATGGCCGGCTATGCCAGCCCCTCCAAAGAGAAGGTTTGTTCTCTGTTAAGGTTTAGTTTCTAGTTACTTTCCCCTGAAATTCTGATTGGAGGGCTGCATAAGGCTTCTCTCAAGGTTTCATTATTTGATATTTTATTCTGCGTATAAAATTTGTTTGTACTTATTCCCTGCTCTCTTGCCCCCCTGCCCTTCCAATATTTGCTTGGACAGGCTGCTTGTCTGTACTGCATTGTTGGTTCTCTGGCTGGGCTAGACGATGGGATGTTTCTGCAGCATGGGTGCTTGGACTTGGCTGTCTTGTTCCTTCCTGAGTGTTGCTGAGCTGGGTCTGTACTGACAGGCACGTTGTGTTCCTGATATCCCAGGGCTGGTCTCTTTCTTTCAGAGTGTCCTGTATAAGGCGCTAGGAACGTCCTTAGCAGCTTGTCAGGACCTGGTCCATGTTAAATCACAGATTCATACACTTCTGACGACAGCAGATTATATGGAAGCCCCTGAGAGACAGGTGAGGCCTCTGTCCCTCTCCCCATTTTACCAAGTAATCCCTGAATGCTCCCTGTGGGGCTCAGCTCTGAGTTGGCCTGGGACAGATGCCATTTTGCTTCCTAGCCTCTTGATTGCTATTTCACTCAGCGCCCGCTCCCCATGTGTCTCAGGCCCGATTGGCACTTTACACCACTTTGGGTGAAAGGAATGGACTCGTGGGCTCTATCAGACACCTGGTTCGATCCTAACCTGTATTTCTCTTGGGTGACAGGGAGTCGTCTCCATCCTCGCAGTCTGTGCTGCGAGCCACTTGGACCTCACCTTGAAGGCACTTCAGGAGTTTGGGGCTGCAATGAGCCAGGTTAAGATTTCTGGGTTCGTCAGCCACCTGAAGGTAAAGGAGCCAGGGGGTTCTCTCAAACTTCCTCTCCCTCTAAAGCAGGGGCAGCAGCCCCGCAGTAGTGTCGGCTCCGGTCAGCTAGCATTGTCCCCCAGTGTATGCGTTCCACGTGATGCCTGCCGTTAAGCAGACAGGAGCACAATGTGGAGCTGGGGTTCTCTCAAATGATTTTTATCGTCTGATGTCTCATGGCTTGAGCGCCCCTCCCATGCACAATGTGTGGGAACTACATCAGTTGCTTGCATGGAAAAGCATTGAAGGTATTTTTAACTGTTTTTTATCCCAGGTTAGTAGCTGGAAATGAGGAGGTGTTGCAAGCAACATGTGGCTTACCAACCCGCTTTAGGTAGACCACCAGTGGTCTACGGATGACAATTAGGGAACCTCTGATTTAGAGCAGTGGTTCTCAACCTTTCCAGATTAGTGTCCCCCTTTCAGGAGTCTGATTTGTCTTGTGTCCCCCAAATTTCACCTCACTTAAAAACTACTTGCTTACAAAATCAGGCATAAAATTATAAAAGGGTCCTAGCACATTATTCCTGAAAAAAAGACTGCTTATTTTCCCATTTTTGCCCTAGAATTAGAAAATACATCAACTGGAATCTAAATATTGTACCTGCATTTCAGCGGGCAGTATATAGAGTAGTCTAAAGAAGCCATTGTATGAAATTTGAGTTAGTAACTTTGCAAGTGCTTTCTTTGTCGTCTGCTGCAAAACTAGGCAAATATCTAGATGAGTTGATATACCCCCTGGAAGACCCCTGCAGACCCTCAGTGGTACAGAAGTCCCCCTGGTTGAACACCACTGATCTAGAGGATAGAGCAGGAGACTAGGCCTCTGGGCTCCCATTGCTGGCTCTGTCATTTACTCACTGTGCAGCCTTAGGCAAGACATTTAGCGCCTGATCTTGTACCCACCAGTGTCAATGACTAAGCTCCCGTGTACTCCACTGCTGTCGGTTCAGCCTTTTCGGCTCTCTGGGTCAGAGTTACCCAGTGGGAATGATGGCGATGGGGCGGCGAGTTCTATGGGCTCATGGTGCCCGGGCTCCAGCAGTATTCAAGGCTCGGGGGCCCGGCTCCACCAATGTTTGATTCATTCCAAGGCCAAATGAATCAGAAGAACTTGTCTCTAGTGATGTTTCCTACTGTCTAGGATTACCACCATGGGACAAGAGGCAAGACTCGCCGCACCCTGATGCTGACATACAGCAACGTGGCTGTCCATGCTCCAAAAGAGCAGCTTCTCTCCCGAGTAGAGGCAGACATCACAAGGAACATCATTCACCATTACAGAACCAGTTGTCAGGTAAGAGCCTTGGCATGACAACTGTGAGGGGCATTACCCTGAAATTATTGCATTGCCTCTGAGTTTATAGAGAGAGGGCTTGTATTTTCTAAAACTCTCCTTTGAGCAATAATTTGTCACATAACTGAAATTTAAAACTGTAATGGATGGAGCGTGAGCTGTCACATGTTGTATCACTTTTGTTGCTCTTCTTTGTGTTTTCTCTAGTTTTTCTATAGTCTTCTGAAATTCTGTCGAGCACAGCTACACAGTAATTCACATGGAGTCACACTCAGGCTATTCAGAATAACACTCTAACTCCCCTAATATGTATGTGTATCTAGCTCTATCTTTTGCTAGCCAAGAGAGAATGGTGCTAACTTGTATTTAGTTTCTTTGCTGTCACTCTGTTTCTTGGACTCACTACTTCCCTTCCCTCTTCTCTGTCGTCTTGTTTGTCTGTGTGCTCGTTATTTCTGTTCCCTAGGTGTCTGACTGCTGGTACTGACTCTCCTCTCAGTGCAACCTCGCCACGTCACTTTGCCATTCAGTTCTGCCCTGTCTAAGTGAGAATCTCATTTAGCCTTTGTCAAAAAAGTTGATCACAGTTGAACCAAACGGATATCTTCCAGAAGTTCACAAATGCAAATATTCCATAGGATGGCCCCTGATCTTGACCTCTGCAAAACACCCCCTCTGGATACGTTTCCTGCCTTTTGGAAGATTTAACAATCATGATTTCTCTCTGCTCCATATTCACCAGCCAGGCCATTTTGAGGATGTGTGTTATGTGGGACTATAGACATTGCTAATAGCTGTTTTGCATTTTGTTTTTCAGGTGCTGGGCATCGCTCTTACAAACAAGGTAAATTCTAAATAATCTGCCCTCGGCTCTTGCCTTTTCTATCCACAAGTTGCTTGTTTAAATTGCACAGAGCTTGATTTCCTTGCTGCATCAAGCAGGAGTCCTGGCTGCTCTGGTGTAAGTGGCCCTGGATTTCTTTCATGAACCTGGGTTTTCTCTTCTTCTGAGGTGGGTGCAGATCCAGGGTTCTCTGCCTTCTGGGGTCTGTGGACACCTCTCTCCTCTCCTGTGGCTAGATTTAATTCCTGATCTTTATCTTCTGGACTCTGGTTCTTCTCTCCGTTTCTCATCCACATCCTCTTGTTTCTCCTTCTGGATTATGTAGGACATGCACCTAAAATTAACCCTCATCCAGGTTGTCACGGAGATTAGCTGTGCCATTTTGGAGACCAGAGACTCCCAGGAGTACGAATTCTCTTACAAACTGGAGCTCCTTGGCTACATGCTGGTGAGTGATGAGGAGCTTTGAGGACTGAAGTACAAAGGAGTTTGTTGTAATGTCATCAGACTGGGTTTCCAGGTAGATGTTGTTTTATCCATTGGCTGTGACTGTACCACTGCAGTCTCATGAGCTACCTGCACGGCACCCAGATGCTGCTGGGTCCACTCTGAGCTTGGCAGGGATGCCGACCTATTGTGGGCTGTAAGTGGCAGGAATGGCTTGTGTCTGGGGAGTTATCTTTCTGTCCTCCGTATAGCCTGCAGATGGCCCTACGGTCCATTTCTGAGGCAGAGAGCCTGCCGAGCACGGTGTCTGTTTATTACAGGTCTGGCATATGGCCCTGTTTCAGGGTGTGAGAGGACAGCCTCTCTGCCTTTCAAATCCATTTCCCATTTTTTTAATTTCCCTATTCGTGCATTTCAGGACTTCATTAAAAAGGAACCACTGGATTCCCTGGCATCTCCAGTTCGCTACAAGGCAATTCTTGCCATTAGACATCTGAGGTAGGCTATTTTCTGCCATATTTCCTGGCACTGTGACGTCGTCTTTGTTAGTTCATGAGTGCCAGGTTGGGAGCAGTTTGATGCCTGCCGGGTTTGGCTCACATGCTGCTCACCTGCAGAACTTTAGTTCTTGAGGGTTTGAATGTGTCCATTTGGAGGTTTGTGCTTGAAAGACACAAACTTGGAGGTTGTGGGGCATGCAGTCCAATGCAGGAGAGTTCAGATGGGGAGGGAGGTGTCTGGCTTGCTGGCAGGGGGAAGGAAGCTAGTGGGTTTCTCTAAAAAGGGGACTTGAAGCTTTAGCTTTACTTCTCAATGAGCCAATACTTAATAGAGGTGCAAAGAGGTGCTCAGCTGCAAAGTGAAGGGTTGTTTGCATTTGGGGTTTTAGATTGAGAGAATCTCCAGTCATTGGACCCATTTCTTTTACTTGGAGGTGGTACTGAGTCTAATGCATGACTTTTCTCTCTCTCTCTTTCTTCTGCCAGCAAACTCAAACCATCTTTGACCTTGAAGGAAAACCGTGAGCTCCTTCATCAGTGTTTCAAAAGTTTGTTTCCCCTCCCTCCCCTGGAGAAGATGATGAAAGAGGAAGGTGAGACAGCAAAGGATGTTCTGCCTATACAGGTACGTGACAACAATTCTCCTCAGGCACCATCCACTGTATTTCTGCCCAGCAGGCACTGGGTGATGGCAGTCACACATGGCCTCCCTGGCAAGGTTATGGTTAGCTTTCCCCAGCCCCCAGTCGTCCCCTCCCCCCCCCCCCACAAATTATCTCTGCTGAGCCTCACTCCTTCTCTTCTGGTTTCAGTCACTGTACATAGAGTCCTTGGAAGCCCTTGGCAAGCTAATGAAGACTTTGCTGGAGGAAGAACCAACCGCACACTGGTTCCAGGAAATGTTTCAAGTGAGTAGACCATTGAACCATGGTGAAGATTGTTTGTTTGTTTGTTGTGTTACTGCAGGGAAGAGTCAGAGATTTAGGGGGTCAAGCTTCAGTTGTGGAGGAATTTTCCACAATGGAGTGAATTGTCGGGGGAAAAAGCACCAAATTCTTCCTGGGATAAGCAGGCATGTGCCCCGCTGAAATCCACAGAAGCTATGCCATTTTATGCCAGGGCTGGATTGGGACCAACTTCTTACAATGTAGTTGACGCTACTTGGACCGGCAAGAAAATCACCACTGCAGTAGCCAAATCCAAGAGAACCAGTTGAAACTGATCACTTCTTCAAAGAGGAATTCATTCATATTGAGTTAAGCCCTGTGTATGGAAACTCATCCAGAGGAGACTTCCTGTTCCTCAGACATGAACAGAATATCTTGAAGAGCTGAGGGGTGGGGAGTTTGATGCACCTTCAGTATAAAAATGAAGTTCTAAAAGGAGCTGGGCTTCGGGGGGGACTTCTCTGCTCTTTTTCAAATTAATAAAAAGAAACGCTCCTCTCTGTCATTTGGCCACTCAATGTGGGAGAAGTTGCCCAGGAAACAGAACACAGCAGCAGACATCAAACAGCATGCAATGTGGTAGACAGCTCCCATCAGACAGTCTACAGAAGACATCACGAACACAGGCCCAGGTTCATCTCTCATGTAACTCCTTTGTCTTCAATCACTCAGAGGTGAATCTGGTCCCTGGCACTTCCATTAGACATGTAATTCCTTCACTCCATGGAGGTCGGGTGCTTTGGAGAGGGATTTTAGTAACAATTAAACCTGTTTAAGAGGAACTTTTGGGAGGGATTTTCTGGTACTAACTCTGTCCATTCCCCTGCTCTGCCAACAGCTACTAGAGACATGGCTCCATTCAGAGAAGGAGTGGGAGAGAGAAAGGGCCTTGCAGGCCACCATCCAGCTGCTGACTGCCTATCAAGAGACAGTTCATAGCACAGTGAGTATAGCCTTCCTCTTCCTTCAGCTGACTTCCCTGCTTATATCCGATCTGACACTCAATGCAAATGCATGAAAAAAGCTTCCAGGGCAGCAGCTGGGATCTCAAAGTGACTAAGATCCCTCTGCTTCCATAAGAGAGAGGTTTACACAACAATGCTGTGACCACACTCCGGGCAGACTGCAAGAAGTAGAGGGCAGACGATCCCCCAAACTGATGGCTTATTCTAGAATTACATGCACCAAGTCAACAGCAAAAGAGCTTCCACCCTAGTTAACAAAATGCCAAACACGGTCCCCTTTTGGCATTCCAGACCTAGGCTCCCATCTAAACAGCCCAGTCTAATATAGTGAGGGGTTACTGAAAACCTCATTCACCATATGTGAGGTTCACCCATCATAAAGGACCAGATGCTTATCCCCAGGTCAAGGTGAATCTCAGGTCTTTCCCAAATAGCATGCTGCCAGCCAATCCTTAATAACGAAATTGAAGATTTCTTCTTAAAAGAAAGAAGAGAGTTACAAATGGTTAAAAGATCAATATCCATACAAGTGACTGTCAATGTTCATAGTTCAGGATCACAACAGTGATGGAATAAACTGCTGGCTTGTACAAGTCTCTCTGGAATCATCCCAACAGATCAGAATCCAAAGGCAGCTTAGATGTAAAGACTGTTAGTTTTTCCATGCATTTTCCAGGTTCTTTCAAATGATGATTTGGAAGCTCTCTGTCCTATGGCTTACACTTTCCCTGTTCAAAGTTTCAGCAGACTAGAGATGACAGGATGAGGCCCGAGCCTTCTCTTTTCTAGCTATTCTAGCAGGCTGACAAGCCTACCTCACAAAAATGGTTCCAGCAGGACCTTCCCCCGAGAAAGACTAGGCAATGCAGATCGCCTCCTGTACTTTGCTTTGAAGCTAATCTTCTATTTCCTGTGCATACACAGTAAACTAGTTACTCATTCGCATAAGGTGATTAGCCGTTCTTCCATTATAACACAGAGAGTTAAGCTGAAGACAATGTAGAAATTATTAGTTTCCTGCAGTATCTTGCATCTTTGATTTTAAGGTTAACTGAACACCTTGCACACATAATGAAGACCTGAAAGGGAATGAGCATCGACAAGCTAATTTGGTTACATTGTGAAACTTCTAACCGCGTATAGATCAACAAAGACAAATAGACTTAGCATCTATTGTTCATTTTTGAATGAGTTGAGGATTGCTAGTCTAATCCATCTCTTTGAAATTCACGTGCAAGCGAACTGTCTTGATACAGTGGAAGTGCCTCTTGTTAAGTTATTATGGGTCATACACAGGTTGCCTGGTCTGCCAGTGTCACAAATGCATTCTTGGTTCTTATGCTCCCAGGGTGGTAAAGGAAAATTTCTATTTAACCAGCTAAGAACATAAAACATAAGAATGGCTAACCTGCCTCCCGCAAAAGAATGGTTCATCTGGCCCAGTATCCTGTCTTCTGACTGCATTGTGTGGAGATATGCTTCCTTTGGTTTGTTTTCAACCTGCTGCCTATTAATTTCATTGGGGGACCCCTTGGTCTTGTGTTAGGTGAAGGGCTAAATAACACTTCCTTATTGACTTTCTCTACACCAGTCATGATTTTTTAGACCTCTAGCATATTCCCTCTGAGTCGTCTCTTTTCCAAGCTGAAACGTCGCTCTTTTTTTAATCTCCCTTGGGTGAGAAGTTATCCCATAGGCCTAATTTTTGTTGCTCTTCTCCGTATTTCTTCCCATTCTAACACATCTTTTTTGAGATGAGATGACCAAAACTGCACGCAGTATTCAAGGTGTGGGGGTCCTGTAGATTCCTATCGTGGCATAATGATATTTGCTGTCTTCTTATCGATCCCTTTCCTAAGGGTTCCTAACATGTTGTTAGCTTTTTTGACTGCATGTTGAGCGGATGCTTTCAGAGAACTATACACAATGACTCTGAGGTCTCTTTCTTGAGTGATAACAGCTAATTTAGACCCCATCCATTTCTATGTACAATTGGGATTATGTTTTCCAATGTGCATTACCCAGTACAGAACAGGAATCAGGGGCACCATGTTACCAGATGTGCCTGTTACTTTGGGGTAGGCTCATTGATTAGGGTTACTCTTCTTGGGGGGAGGGGGGGATCTGTAATTCTATTAATGTGCTGCTTATGTCACTTGTGTGTTCATATGGAGCTCTACTCCTTCC
The DNA here is from genome assembly GCF_965140235.1 of Caretta caretta. Lineage (NCBI taxonomy): Eukaryota > Metazoa > Chordata > Testudines > Cheloniidae > Caretta > Caretta caretta. Next base: position 6,008,668 of record NC_134233.1, read on the forward strand.
TTCTGCAAGTGCCCTCCCAATGGAGCTACCCTGCAGGACCTCGGTTCCCCAGGGCTGGGTTCCTCCAGCCCTAGAACTAGATGAACACGCACGCACGTACGCTCACACTAGCAGAGCAAGTCTGAGCGGACCAGGTCAACCAGCCCTCTCCAGCTGATCCTCTCATATGTCCCTGTACTCAATGGGCTGGGTTAAGCAGCACTTTCAGCTGCTCCCCTCTGATGTGCCCCAAGTTTAACACATCCCTATCCCACTTCCACATTACAATTGTACTGGTAGTAACCCACTTCATGAGCAAACCCCACAGTATTTTTGGGCACTTTAGCTTAGGTAAAAGAAGGGTTGCTGCAGAGTAAATGGGGGAAGCGGAAAATACAGAGTGAAATTTGGAGAGCGAGAGAGAGAGAGAGAGAGGGAGAGAGAAGCAACCAGCTGAACCATAAAAGTTATTTATTGAATAATAGTGATAACTACACAAGGAGGGCTAAACAAACATAATGGTTACATTTGAAAGGTTAATACCTGAGGAAGAAAAGAAAACGGAGGGGCGAGGGGGGGGGAATCTCATCCACTCCATGAGGCTTGAACTGGGTGGGGTTCCCAGGTAATGGTGGTAGCTCCGGGTCCTGAGTGCTGGAGACAGGCAGAGCCCCCAGCACAATCAGTCAGGAGATGGAATCCCAGTGGAACTGATGCAGAGTTTGGGTCTATACATCAGAACCCTTACTTGGGCATAGGTAGGGGGTTTTGTAGAGAAAATACAATGGTTCAAGGGAGAACACTAGATTTGTTTATGGGTAAACTAATGGGTTTTCAAGGGTTTTCTTTAGGCTAGACAATAGGAGCTGATCACTCTTGGCTATGGGTGGTGGTTTTTTCCGGGGAGCTCACAAGGCAACTAGGCTGCTTCAGTATTTTAGGATAATTAAGATTTATTACTAGAATTGGTCTGATAATTGCTGAGCTAGGTGTGTGCAGGCATAGGTTCATTAGCATCTGGAGCAGGGATTCGCATGATGCAATGCGTCCCTGCTTTTCTGGTCCCAGAGTTCAGTGCGGTTCTCTGTTCCTCATTCTTCATGCTAATTCCTATCCCATCTTTCATGCAGATGAGGCTAGGGGAGTTGTCTCTGTTCTTCATTCTGTATGCAAATGGAGATGTCTTAATCTTGTCACCCTTCTCAGGAGGGGTGTAGGTGTGTCTCCCAACACCCTTCATTGTTCTCTGCAAGCCTTTTCTCTGATGGGTTTTGGTTCAAACAGAGACTGGTAGGGGCGGGTGGTGTCTTTCATGAGTCAGACAGGCTAGATACTGTGCCCTGGTTCCCCAAAAAACACAGAGCTGACTGGTCTGAACAATAAGGATGGCAAGTGAAGTCTAGTCCAACTGGAGACCATTCATTCTTCGTTCTTTGTTCTTTTTTCATTAGACTCAGGGAACTTTTGATCACTTTGGATCTCTGATTGGACTAATAGCACCATACAGCTGTGATTCGCTGGCCACGTCCCGTCAGTGGGTGGTTGACTGTATCAGCTGCCTTCTCTGTATACAAGGTGAGGAGACCATTAGCAGGTATAAGGAATTCTTCACCTTCTTTCACTGTTGTAATGTCCATTTGTCTGCCTATCTAGTTCTTTCTGTCCTGTCTGTTGTTGCTTAGATAACAGAATGGTGGGCATCTTGTAAATACCTCATTAGAAGAGAAGATTCTCATGTGTAAAGAGCCTAGCACACTTTTGGGAACTGTACAACTAATAAATGGTCCGCATACAGGTAGATAAGGGCTAAATTCCTTAGGGCTTGTCTACACAGGGACAGTAAGGAAAGTTAATCCAAATGAACTAAAGGTGTACATTTCAAGTGCATGAGGTAAATGGCATTAAACACATGTGTGGATGCTCTGATTCTGAATTAAAATGGGCCTTATTAATTGCAGTGAATTCCATGAATGAAACTAACCTGAATGAAGGCCACTTTAATTCTAAATCAGTGTGTCCCCATAGGTGTTGAATGGAGTATAACTAATGCATTTTGAAAATGAATGGGGATTAGCTTTCTTGAATATCTCCATGGAGACAAGCCCTTGGTACTAAACATTTTCATTCTCTTTACCCTGCCACTGGCTGGACTGGAGGGGTTTCCTGGAATAATTCTGTAAACAAACAGTTCTTCCAGCAGCCCTCTGCCATGAGCATTCCGAGCGACTGGAGTAAGTAGAGGCCATTTTTCCCCTTTGTGAAAGAGTAGGATATTCTTTTCACCTAATGGTTAGATGTTAAGGGATAGAGCTTGGTTATCGTTTAAGGCCATTTCCAATGAGGGTGACCAGACAGCAAATGTGAAACCTCGGGACAGGGGGTGGGGGGTAAGAGGAGTCTATCGAAGAAAAAGACCCCAAAATGGGGACTGTCCCTATAAAATCGGGACCCCTGGTCATCCTATTTCCAATGATTCTTAATCAGTCCTAAAAACAGTGTTAGTGATTCAGAAACAGAATAAGGGACTCCAACCTTTGAATGTACAACATAGTAATCCCAGCATTGTTTAGAAGTGACTGATGATGAGCCTGGGTTTCTTGCCAAAGTTTTTTGTCTATCCCCGTCTCTTTTACAAGGAGAGTTTGGTGGAGGGATTCACCTCTAAACTGGAACCTCTGATCTACCTCCATGAGTTGTACTTGAACAGGAGCTTAGATGTAAATAGTGAGAGCAGAGAGACTACTGAAACCAGACACACACACAAAGCTGCTCCAAGCTGAATACAGTGCTTGTTCAATCCTGGATCATTCACAATAACATACCACTACTGTTAACGTACAGACATTTTAGGGTGTAATCCCGACTCCATTCCAGTCAACAGGAGTTTTGCCATTGACTTCAGTGGGGCCAAGATTTTACACTATGCTGATGACAACATAGCACATGGATCCTCCCATATGAAGATCCATGCAGTAGGGGTTCAGTTTCCTTAATCGTTACAGTACTTTTTCTCCTTTTCTCCACTCCAGGCCAGTCCATAAACCTGGGCTCAGCAGAGGAGGAGCTGAGATGTCTCCGTGAAGGACTAACATCTCCAGACCCCGAGGCTCTGTTTCAGGCATCTTCCAAAATGGCCAGGGTAACTGACTCAAAAAGCTTGTGCGGATGTGCGAGTGACCGGGCACCGTTCATTTGACATTTGCTCTTTCATGATGCCTTTCCGTACTCGGAGGGAGCTGTGGGAGCGGGGCGTTGGCTGCTAGTAACCAGCAAGATGCTTTTCATAGATGTGTGCTCTGAATGCCACGTAAAAACCAGATTCCACAGAACGTTGCACGCCCATGAAAATGCGCACGCGGATGCACACGCATGTACCTATCCAGCAGGGCCGGCTCTTGCTTTCTCACTGATCCAGAGCAGTGAAGCACAAAAAATAATGAAATAAAAGAGCCCCCATGCCGCCCTAAGATTGGCCGGAACACCGCCCCTTGCAATCTGCCGCCCCAAGCACGAGCTTCCTCGGCGGGTGCCTGGAGCCGGCCCTGCCATCCAGCCACCCAGGAGAAAAACTGTGTTAGTGGAACATCAAGCTGAGAAACCACCCAGGATTCATTCCGTCACCTTGTGGGTTTGCCTTCGCCGATATTTGTGTGCATGCCTCTCTTGACTGACTTCTATATGCTGTAAAAAGATACAGTGTATGTAAGAGACTACAAAGGGAAACTTACCTCCTGCCTATCCAGTACAATGTTGTGCTAACTATGCAGCAGAGTCTTTGCCTCTAACCTGATATCATTAGTGTAGAATACAAAAATGTAGTCTATAGACTAGAGAGAGAATTGTAATCCCAAATGGCGAGCTAGACAGGAGGCTAATTCACCATTTGCTGATGCCGGTATATCTTTCTTTCCATTTTTAAAAGTGCTGGAGCCAAACATCATTGCGGTCTCTCCTGTTTTTGATTTGTTCCCAGGTTGTTAGTGAGTACTTTCCCTCCGAACAGGCCACAGACTTTATTGCGGCCACATTGGGTGGTCTGCTGTCTGCTAGCCCCACCTGTGCCACGGCAGCTGGACTATGGATGAAGATCATCCTGAAGGAGTGTGGAGATGCCATGCTGGACAAGGTAAAACTGGGAACTGGAGAGCTTTTCTGCCTAAACTCTAGGCTTTTTGATCTTTGCCCTCATGTGTAAGGAAGAAAAATCTTGCTGTTTCTCCCCCTCGGACATAGAGTCGATTCCATCTCTGTTCCTACCCTAAGATAGGCAATGGCAGAATCAAGAGCAGTAGACCGAGATAATCCAAGGGAAAAGGAAGATGGTTGGTTCTTTATTGGTCTAGCTTGTTGCCACAGTATTCAGCCAAGAAAGGCTTGAGAAAACAGACTCTGGGGAAAATACAAGAAGACAGAATGACTGGCACTTGGAGGCCTCCAGGTCTTAGGAGGCCGATGGCTAAGGGCTACATGGATTAAAAAGAGCACTGGGCTATTGCCAGCCTCTTGCCAGGTTTCTGAGCCTGGCCTCCAGCCCGAGCAGGAACAGCTCCACTTTTAGCCCCATCGTGCAAGCCCCACAGGCCCAGGTTGACCTGAGCTCTGAAACTCACTGCTGTGGGATTTTTCTGCTGTGTAGACGTACCCTTTAAGAAGAGAAGGAAGGAGGGAGAAAACTCTAGTGTCTTTGGGATCCACTATTTATATGCCTTATTCTGGAGCCCAGTACATCAGGGCTTGATGAAAGGAGCACTCCACAAATCTTCTAACAAGGCTGGTGAAAGGCCTCAGGACAGGGAACCCTCGCAGCAGAACTGCCATGTTTGCACAGTGTTTTGAAGATGTGAAGGGCTAGGAATGAATATGAGAGGTAGTCACCTGTTCAGAGTCCCAGGCATTTACACACTGTCTTTAAAGCACTTGCATATTTTGTGCTTGTGGTTGTTGATGAGCTCTGCATTCTTCGAGGCAAATGGTCAGATTTGGCTGCTTAAATCACACCTGTAAAATCGGACAAGCAAAGCTGCCTTTTGTGCATACATTAAATTACCTGGTATGTCTATGTGTGTGTCAGTGTTAATTTTTACAGCCGTGTGTGGGCACTTTGTGTGGGCTCAAGTTACGCAGACGTATTTGAACATTTGTTTCTTGAAGTGAGGCATTTCTAAAAAAGCAGCAAATGGCTAATTAAAGGTTTTGATTCTTTAGAGTGAATGGAGAGAAAGAAAAAGGGACATTTCTTTCTGGTTTTGTTCCTTCCAGGTGCCAGATATCCTGGCTATACTACATCGCCACATGCCTACTATCCAGGAGGGCAGCTTGAGGCAGTTCCTGGTGGAGGCAGTGTCCATTCTAGCTCACCATCACCAAGAGGCAGTGATCTCCAGCCTCCTCAGCAAACGTCTGCCGATGGACAGGTATATAACGCTACCTCTTGCATTCATCTTGGTAAAACATGGATCCCACAGCTTTACTAGGAGATGTAGGGCTTCATTTAAGCAGCAGACAGTTTGGGATCATTCCTAAGGATTAATAGCCTGGCTCTTTCTGCAGGAAGGTCCAAGAACATGTTAAGGTGGGGTGCGGAGAGAAATTAAGTGTCATTCTGTTTCCATTCATGGATAGCTGCTTTGACATCCTAAAGATCTATCTTTACTGGTATAACTGGAGTGTATTGTTGGAAACATCTACCTCTCTAGACGCCTGAATTGAGCTCACTCTGGAAATGAGCAGTGGCTGTTGGTTTCCTGGTAGCATGACAGCTTCAGGTGCAAATCCCTGGCTGATTGCAAAAACTAGGGCCAATATTATCATCAGACCTCTGCTTGGTATCAGTGAGGGTGTGGCTGCTAGAGCAGAGTGCCATCCTTGGTACTTAAAAGTGGACTGGAAGCAGATCCATCATTTCATTTCAAGATCCCTAACTGAGGTATCAGTTATCAGTGCTGGAATCTAAGACCATAAGAACAGCCATACTGGGTCAGACCAAAAGGCCATCTAGCCCAGTAGTCTGTCTTGCGACCGTGACCAGTGCCACATGCCCCAGAGGAAATGAACACAACAGGTCATTGTCAAGTGATCCATCCCCTGTTGCCCAGTCCCAGCTTCTGGCAAACAGAGGGTAGGGACGCCATTTGTGAAGGGGACCTAGGATGGCCATGAACATTCGTTCTCATAGTTGTATGTCCATCTAGTAGGAATCTGGCTTTTCTTTCATCCACTTGCCTTCCAAACCCTAGATCTTTGGGAGCCACATGCTCATGATTCCATATTGACTGGGAAGTGGAGAAAACAGGAAGTGAGGTTGGCGCTCTGTGTCCTGTCCTTCTGAAGTCTAGTATTAATGGTTAGGCTGCAGGAGGACGAGGTCACTTAACTTAGTTCTGTAACTGGAAACTCAATATTTAAACATGAGGAGCATTAAAGGAGGACAGGACTCCTAACTCTCTCATCATAGGCAAGGAGAACATTTGGTCTTTGCTAAAATATGACACATTCAGGGTGAGCCACAAAAGTGTCCAGGGCTCACCTGTAACTTCTGTTAAACTGCAGTGACACCGCTGAGCAGTGGAGATCTCTGGGGGGAGACCCCTTGCTTGCCACTCAAGTCCTACGAGCCCTAATAGAGAAGATAAAGACTCCAACAAGAACAGAAGGCAGCATCACCTCAGAGACCGAAATGGACAGGCATTTGGCAGCTGCTGAACCTCTCTTAGTAAGTTAGATGGCAGACACGTCTTTCAGGCTTTCCTGTGCCCTGCGATAATCCTGCTGATGGAAAGCTGGAAGTGTGGTATAATATTGCTGTGTGGGCACTTCTCCTCTGATGGACTGTTTCCCTGAGTCCAGCTCTGCTGCCTGTGGAACAAATACGGCAGTTTTAGATACGTTACTGATTTACTTAATACTATCTGGCCATTAGAAAGTCTTTGGAGCAGGTTTCTTTGCAAATCTTCCTTTGGACTCACAGCATGCCTTGGGAGGTCATACACATTTGTACAGATGTGGGAAAGTGAGCCACGAGTTAAGCAAGTTGCTCGCTGTCATTCAAGTTACTGGCAGAAGGGAGAATTTCATACAGCAGATATCAGACGGGGAGAGAGGGTGTGATGGTGTTGGGAAGAGATCTCCTTTTTTACCATGCTCTCCTTTCAGGCAACATGTGCCATCTTTGAGGTGGTGTCAGCCCTGCAGTCGAGCAAAGCTGTGCGGGAACTGCTCCCAGAGTTGTTTCCTCTTCTCCTGCAGCAGGTCAGCCAAACCCTCGGACAAAAGCTGCCTTTGCCAACGAGAAGCAGCCCGAGAGAAATCCGAAAAGGGCTACAACTTACTGAGGGCAACCCTTGCCGGTAATTAGAAGGAAGGGAGAGAAACCAAGAGAATTCCAGTAGAGTTGTGTGACGCTCCCGAGGAGTTCCCAGGGTTACGAGGCACCTTACCACCACGTGCCCTTTGAGTGAGGAAGTCTTGTCTGTGCCTGCTGTGGGTCAGTTCCCTGAAACAACCAGGCTCTGGCAAAACGAACCCTGCCACCCAGGCCTCCTCAGACCTCAGTCTCTTTGTACAGGTTAATGACAGGCACACACCCACCCCCGAGTCCTCTGACCATTCCGTATGGTGTCCAGCCCTTTATCCACTGAACTCCCACAGAATTGTCAGGCCTGCTGTTCCCAATGGAACAGGACACACCCGTTTATTACTTCTACTTTACACTCTGTACTCGATACTTAGACTCTGTACTGCAAAACACACAGCACTTAGATATATTTCTAGTGAAAACAAGAAGGGAGATTATCAAAGAACAGAGATTCCAGTGACCGTCAGTAAGAATGCAAGCAAAAAATGGTTACATTTCAAATGAAATCATAACCTGCTCCTAGAAACTAAACTTAACCAACAGGTTAACCTCCTGTCTAAAGATGTTTCTCACCCAAAGTTCTCAACCAAGCCTGATCGCGACCCCTCTTTCATGAAGCAAACTCGCGGTCCATCTACTTCCTAAGTGAAAGATGTCCCCCAAATAGACTAGAGCAAACCTTTGATGTGTACCCCAAAATTGGGTCCCCACCCCCTGTCTACTTCCTGCTACTTTTCTTTCTTTAAAGTTCTCACAGTCCTTCTCAACTGAATGTACATTAAGCATGTAGGGTTCACATGTAAACAAACAGATGGATAAACATTTCTTGCCTGAAAGAAAACCATTTTGTCACCTTTCCTGGTGACTAGTCCCAAGACACAGATCCTAAGAATGTAATTTTCAGTGCATATCCATGACTCTTTACACAATGATATTGGTGACATGGGCTTTTATTTGAGACTCATGGGGCAATCTTTTAGTGAACTAGAATGTACGTACCAGGCCCCTCGGCACCCACTCTGTGCCCCTCGCCAGTTAACACTAAGATTCCTGAGTCCTCAGTTGACTTCAGCTCTGGTAGCACATTAATGTACATTTCCCACCAATCTCACAACATGATTAGTTTCTCTTCTTGTTGTGTTTCTTTATTTCGTGCCAACAAGGTGCTCAAATTACAGACTTCATGGTTTTATAATGTCTCTGAATTTTCCTAGGAAACCAGGATCTCAGCTCTGTTCATGGATGGGCAGCAGGTATCAAATAAACATAAGGAAATACTACTTCACACAACACACGGTCAACCTGTGGAACTCATTGCCAAGGGATGTTGTGAAGGCCAAAAGTATAACTGGGCTTTTTTAAAAAAAAGAATTAGATAAGTTCATGGAGAACAGGTCCATCAATGGCTATTAGGCAAGATGGTCAGGGATGCAACCCCAAGCTCTGGGTGTCCCTAGGCTTCTGACCGCCAGAAACTGAGACTGGACAACAGGGATTGGATCATTTCATGATTGCCCTGTTCTGTTCATTCCTGCTGAAGAAGCTGGCATTGACCACTGTTGGAAGAGAGTGTACTGGACTAGATGGACCATTGGACTGGCCCAGTAAGGCTGATCTTAGGTAGTGGCCACAGTGGGTCAGGTTTTCAAGATGGGTGCCTCAGTTTTGTCCACAAAACTTGAATTTGTTCAGATGGATGGGTACCTAGCTATGTGATTGCTGGCGCTGCAGACACGAGTATATATTCTGCTCATGCTGTTGGCCCATGTGCAGGCCCATTTTAGGTACCTATATGTGACGGGGTGGTAGGCTGTGCCCCGGCCTCTTCCATGGACACAGACTGCTCCGAGTCCCTCCAAAGTGTTCTAGGGATGCCTGCTCCTGAGATCCTGGTGGTAAGGGCTCTGATGACTGTTTGACCCCAACGGATGATCTTAAGTCACCTTTACGCTTGACCTTTGTTTTCTTTCTCCTCCCTCTTGTCTATACTTTCGTGTCTAGGTTTCTCCAGACCCTTTACATATATTTCCTCTTTACCTGGCCCTTCAGGTTTTATTTCCACCCTCCTGGGCCTCCATACCTGCCTTGGTGTCCCTGTTAGAAAGGGATTCCAGTCCATGCCCAGTAGAAGGCAGTGGGGCAATCCATCCACTACCGCTACATGTTTCTGCCTAAACTTCCCCTTAATATTCAGGGTCCTTAAAATTGGGCAGAATTTATCGTCCCCATGGACACTGGGCAGAATTTCTTGTCCCCATGGACCTGGTATTCAGTTTTGATCCTACCTCTGGGAAGTATCCAGTGGGGTTTCACTAACTCCTGCCTGATTAGCAAACAGGATGAAGCTGTGTCCATTAGTCCCTTTGGTGGCTCCTCCCTACCCAGACCGATACGGTAGGTACTTTCTTTTTTCTTTCCTGCCTGGGAGTCTTGTCCCAACCACAAAACTGGGCAAACCCACAGTCCATTTTAGGACAGTCTCTTTTTAGATGTCCTTCACGTCCATGTCGGAAGCACACTGTAGGCCAAGCTCCCACTACAGTTCCTTGAGGCTCCTCCCTCTTCTTCTTGCTGCCCTTCCCAGCTGTAGGCACTCTGGTCCTTCTCAGATCTAGTCCCTTAAACCACTGACTCACTCTGGGAATGTCCGCCTCTGTAAATTCCTCTCACTTTAACTGTGGGGTCCAGATGAACTGGCTGGCGCCACAGAACCCATCTTCGGATATGCTCAGGGAGACTCTGAAGAAACTTCCAGAATCATGCAGTCCATGATCTCCCCCACAGTCTGAGTATCTGGCCTTACCAATGAGTGGCCCAATCTTTTAATTCCTGTCCAAATGCACAGAGGCATAATCCCTCAATCCATCTTTCAACTCTACATTTCTGGCAGTACTTTTCTGTGGACAGGCCCCACCTCGTCCAGCATGGCTGCCTTAATCATGTCATAATCTCTTGCCTGCTCATCACTAAAAGCCCTGTATGTGCTTCCCTGGTTAAATAGGGTGTCAGTTGAAGGGCCCACATTTTTCTGTCCCTAGGAGGTCTCACTGCTGCTCCTTGAAGAGTAACCAAAAACACATCGGGATTGTTCGCAGGTCCCATTTTACAGTCTGATCTCCTGTTCCTGGTTTCCATTTCCTGTCACGGGACTCACCAAACTTTGGAGGAGTTGTTGCCAGACCTGGGCTTGCTCCCGTATAAATTCCTGACGGCTCTTTTGCTGTTAAACCTACCAGGCAAGGAAAGGCTGTTTTTCTGCCTGGTGGGATTGTTGGAAGGTCTGTCGGGTTTTCTTCACCACTGGTCTCCAAACTGGGGTGCGCGGGATGATCCCGGGGGGAGCGTGGCATTAGTAGCGCCGCCGGACAGCACTCTGCTGTTTTTTTTCCTTCGGCGGCAGCTCTGCATGTCCAAGGCTGGTGCTCCCCTTTGGCGGCCCGCCTGCAGCAGGTCTCCCATCGGTGGCGCGTCTGCGGCAGGTCACCCTGGGGGTGCGTGAGCCAAAACGTTTGGAGACCACTGTTCTACACCAGAAGTTCTCAGCCGGGCCGGTTTTAGCGGGTCTGCCAAGCAAGGTTGGCTTTAGACTAGCTGGGGCTCAGGGCAGAAAGCTGAAGCTTTCAGCCCAGCCGGGCTGGAGCCCTGAGGCCCAGCACCTGCACTAAAGCCCCGAGTCCCTGCATCCTGTGGGGTTAAAATCCGGAGCCAGGAGCCCCAAACTCTGATGCCTGGCAGGGCAGAGGCCTGGAACTGGGCCATGGAGTATTTCTAGCATGTTGAGAGTGGGGGGAGGCTCAGAAACAGAAAGGTTGAGAACCCCTGTTCCACACTTCTCTTTGCTGCTTCATCACTTGTTTCAGTGTTCCCTCCATCACCGGACTGCCAAACCTCTACACCGGCTTCTCCATCAGGCTCTCCATTTGCATAGATAACAGGGAAATCCCTGATGAGCCCCCAGCTGTGACAGAGAGGGGTGTTGCACCCCCACAGCTTCCACAAACACAGACCATGTTGAGACTTTTTTCCTTCTAAGCACCAACATATAGTCTATTTAATCCCCCTACCAATACATAGCACCTTTATATTGTATCTCAACTTTCTAAACTCTTCTCCAAAAGTCGGGTGGGGGGTAAGGTGTTTCCACTCAGAGACCTCACTTTGTCAGGCTCTCCTAGCTTTTTGTCTTTCTGTTTCTCTTAGGGTGACCAGACAGCAAGTGTGAAAAATCAGGACGGGGGTAGGGCTGTGGGGTGGGGGGGAGGGAAAAGGCACCTGTATAAGATAAAGCCCCAAATATCAGGACATCTGGTCACCCAAGTTTCTTTCTCTGTCTGTTCCCCTCAAAGGGCTCCTGCCCATGTCCTTTTACACAGTTTCCCTGTTAATGGAATGATTGGTTCCTTGACTCACTAGCCCCAATCTGACCTTGTAATCAGGTACACCTCTCTCCAATTAGGCCTTCTGTGAGGAACGGAATTAGTAGGAATAGTGACCAGAGTGCTGACTCAAGTGCAAACCCTCAGCACTCTGTCACCTCATATCTGGAGATATGACCCCAGAATGTCCATTAGTGATCACCACACTCGATGCCCCCTGTTTCTGGGTCCTGATCATGTACCTTTTCCACATCACTTTACTCTGCTAGTGCCCATAGTCCTTGCAGAAAGAGAAAAAGGACTGCAAAATTTTGTCCCTAGCAAAACTAGTCCTATGAGATGTATGAGACTGAAACTTACCTCCCAGCATCAAGTCCTTCCAGGGACACTGGTGTCCAGGACATTGCCAATGGATGAACTGCCGATTGAACAGCAGACCTGAGAAGTAGCCGGGGCTTCCTGACTCTCTGTTCAAGCTGCACCTTCCTCCTGATTGCTGCAGTTCTGTGCCTCTCTTTCCCCAGGCTTTCTATCAAAGCATTCGAGTCTGTGCTTTTCAAGGGTGGGAATGAGAGACTGGTGAGAGCGCTCAGGAAGCAGAGAACTTGGATTCTTCTGGAAAACCCCAAGACTCACCATGAGGGAGTGTGTCTGCTGGTGAGGTAAGAGATCTAGGAGGCATCATTTTATCCTTGGGAATCAGTAGCCAATAGAGTGGCTGAGAGGGAACCTCCCGTTTATAGCTTTGTGGGGGGGGGGGTGTCCTGGGTGGAAACACACAGCTCCCACTCCTAGATATCAGAGCTGTCTGCTCAGAGCAGCTGAGTTTTTTTGAAGTGTGCAATCTAGCCCATGAGTGGTTTCTTTTGTCTTCCAGTCTTCTGCTAAGATCTGGACTCATAACACCTGAGATCACACAGAGCCTCCTCCCCTGGGTGAATTCCCTCACAGAAAACCACCGAGTCTCCAGCACAGCTTTCCTTGCCCAGGTAAGACACAGGGCTCTGAAGAGTAGTTTCACCATTAGACTGTTGTCTGCCTTTCTTTCGGGAGTTGTACAGTTCTGTTCATAGGAGTAATTGTCATTTTAGACTGTAGAATAGGTCCTCCTTTATATGGAAACCTCACCAGGAACTTCACGATACCTTTCTGAGTCCTTCTCTCTCTGTGGTTTTTATTGCCGTCATTGCCTATACTAGCTACACAACCACAGGTGCTGGCTGAGAGAGATACGGACAGAGTTTGGATGACTGGACCTCTTCTGCCAAGTCCTAGTGCTGATCCTAACCAACAGCTCCTGATTTTGGTTTCGCTCAGCAGATCTTCTGAATGAACCTAGTGTCCTAATACTACCAACCAAGCAACCTACAACTACATTAATGTCTATCTTAGGTTCTCATTACTCTAGTATCTGAGTACCTCCAAACTCTTTAATGTCTGTATCCCCACCACACTCCTGCGAGGTAGGGAAGGACTATGTTTCCTATTTTACAGGCAGGGAACTGATGCACAGAAGGGCTAAGTGACTTGCCCAAGGTCACACAGGAAGTCTTTGAGGGAGCAGGAAATGGAACCTGGGTCTCCTAAGTCCTAGGCTAGTGTGATACCTGCCGCAGCATCCTCCCTTTCCACAACCTTCCTCCAACATCTGCATCATATTTCCCACTTATGCTAAGCAACTATCTTCGGGGCTCATCCGCTTCTAAGAAAAACAACCTCTCTGTGCCTGTGATGGGCTGTACCTGAGCTTTGAGGCTCCTTACAAGAGGCCCCGTGGTCCTACTACACCCTGCCCCAGGAAAAGAGCCCCCAGTCTGGGTCTGCCTAGAGAGGCTTCATGAAAGCAGCCAATCCGAGCCCATGAGGCTCGGCTAAAAGGAGCTGAAGGGCCTTAGCAGGTCAGTTCCTGGCAGGAACTGGAGGGGCAAGAAAGGGCGCTGCTCTCTGGCCACAGAAATTCAGGGGACAGCCAGAGTTTCATTCTGGCAGCCTTTACTTAAGCTGGGTTTTCAGGAAGAGAGTCCCGAAGAACTTTAACCCTGAGGTGAGGGTGAAGCGAAAAGTGGCCGGTAGGAAGAAGCGACAATGAACTGAAATCAAGCAGTGCCTAGCTCCTGTTTATAGGATCCATGGTTTGGAACCCAGAGTTAGGGGCAGGCCCAGGTTCCCCTACCACCAACAGTGGCATAAGCCCCATGGAGGGGACAATGCTAATGGAGAGCTTGAACAAAGGGCAGAATGTAAAGGACCCAGAGTTGGGGCTGGAGACCCAAGTGAGGGCAATGGGATTGTTCTGGACTACCCCAGAAGGGGTTCCTTTGGACTTTGGGACTCAGCCAGAGGCCTGAGCCACAGAAGACTCACTGGGGACGGCTGGCAGGGTGCACCAGGGGTGAGAAAAGGACTGTGATACCATACCCAGCCACTAAGAGGCTCTCAAGAGGTGAGTGGATCCCTATTCTAGTGCCCAAAAGGAAAGCTCCATGTTTTGTAGACCTTTCTCATTTGTGTGGAATGCTAAAGTTACAGTGAATTATGTGCCAAGTATCAGAGGGGTAGCCATATTTGTCTATATCCTCAAGACTGGGGCTGTAGGAGGACTCCTTGTTTTTAGCGTATGACATGTCTGCTCAAATTCTATTCCCAATCTTAATGATCCTATTGGGGCTAATGGACAGGTTGATTTCCTTTCAGCTAATGAGTGATCCCATGCTCAGGGAGAAGAAGTTCCTTAAGCCAGTCTTACGCATCTTGGAAGAAAGGTCACATGATAGGAACAGCATTGTCCGGCAGATGGCTGTAAGAGGCCTGGGAAATTTAGTCTATGGGGCACCTGAGAAGGTAAGAGAGAATACTGACTAGAATGCAGCATAACTAGAGAAACCAAGGGAAATAGTTCTTCGGAGTTTACAGAGGCTGCACCCAATGCACTAGGCCAAATTCTGCTCTCTCACATACCCGAGTAACCTCTTTGCAGTCAATACAGGGCAAGCTAGATCCTTTGCTAAGCTGGGCATAAGCAAACAATCTGTGCACTTTAATATGACCATGTGTAAATGTCTCCATCTAGGAATAAAAAATGCAGGCCTTACTTACAGGATGAGAGACTGTATCCCAAGAAGCAATGATGCTGAAAACCACTTGAGTCATGGCAGAGAATCAGTTGAACATAAGGTGTCCCAATGCGAAGTTGTGGCCAAAAGGGCTGAAATGATCCTTAGAGGCATAAAGAGAGGAATCTTGAATAAGAGTAAAGAAGTTCTTTTCCCTCTGAATATGACGCTCATGTGAGCACTGCTGGAATGCTGTGTCCAGATCAGGTCTCCACAATTCAAGAAGGATGCTGATAAATTAGAGAAGATTCGGAGAAGAGTCACAAGAATTCTCAAAGGATTGGAAAAGATACCTCTAGTGATAGACTCAAGGAGCTCAATCTATTTAGCCTTACAAAGAGAAGGTTAAGGAGTGACTTGAGGACAGTCTAGAACTACTCACATGGGGAACACATTTTGAGAATGGGTTCTTCCCATTAGCAAACAAAGGTATAAGAAGATTCAATGGGGGAAAATGAAACTAGACTAATTCAGACTGGTAATAAGGCATTGATTTTTAATGGTAATTTTAATTAACCATTGGAACAATTTACCAAGGGTTGGAGTGGATTCTCTGTCACTAGCAATTTTAAAATCAAGATTGAACGTTTTTCTAAAAGATACACTCTAGTTCCAACAGAGACTATTTCGGGGAAGTTCAGTGTTATGCAGGAGGTCAGGCCGGATAATCACAAGGGTTCCTTTTGGCCTTGCAATCTAAGTAACTAGGAATCTAATGATAGGATGACACAGGTGTATTATGGCACCAAGTTTGGCTCATTGTAGCTCGAACCTGGTCTGAAATACAGCTATAGGTCTCCGGGGGTGGGAGGGGGAGATGAAATTCCCACAGCTTCATAACTGCTAAAGAAAACGTATTAGAAGTGTGATCAGTGTTCTTTAATGTCATATTTTTGTCCAGGTGAAAAAGCAGAAGAAGTTTCTTATGGTCATACTGATCAGGGCCTTAAGTGACCCTTTGAGTTCTGAAGTCATTGGCGAGAGCATGAAAGCAGTGGCCAAAGTCCTGAAGGAGCTGAAAGAGAAGGACATAGGTTCTTCCTTCAGAGACCTCACCCAACAGATCCGGACCTACTTTGACAACGTATGTGACCAGAACTCTCCAGCCCCAGTTCAAGCGATCTTGATTAGACTCCATTTACTCCCTGGGCATTGCTCATGTCAGAGTGAAGAGATGTTTCGGCCCCAGGGAAGAGAGGTGTTTTACGGAGGAGGAGAACATTAGGAGGATGGGGATGACATCCCTGCTCCCACAGTCTCCCCCTTCTGTTCTTCTTTCTTGCCACTGAGAACCTCAAAGAAAGTCTGAATACTAGATTAGATAGCTAGATAACCATGAAAAGGGGGTTCCAAGGTACAATAGAGAGTGTTGGGCCTGCTCTATACCATTTTTATGTGAGAGGGTTGGAATGATTCTGTTTTTGCAGAGAATTTTGAGATTTCAAATTTTGGTTTTGTTCCTATTTGTGGGACTCCCTCTCCCCAAACTTCAAAACTCTTTGTGAAACGGAATTACTATTCTCAACCGAGCTCTATTGAAAGCCTTGGGTCCGGGTAGTCTGCTCTCGGTGCTGGGAACCCAGGTGCTGGGAACCCAGGAAACTGTGGGAGCTAGAAGTGCCAGGGAGTTGCAAATTTGAGAGCCAGGGTCCCAGACGCTGTGGGTTTGGAAGCCCAAGATCCCAGTCAGCCTGCTAGATCGGCTTCCAAGGAGCTGAATGGGTGCACTGTCAAGACAGCAGGCAGGTTTCTAAGGACCCCTGCCTGGCTTCTGGAGGAATTTCATCAAAATGGAACTGTCGCTAAAATAGTTTGATGAATCAGCAAATTCAAGTCAAAAATTCGTGCATGAAAGTGTTTCCGACTAGCTGTAGTTGGAATCCCTCAACTTTAGCGTAGAAGAGATGGCTGTGCGAGGTACGTGATGTGATTGTCCCTTAGTTACTAACTTATGGGGCTTTCTTGGCTGTAGGAGGACGATGCTCTTCGTTTATTGTCCTTTGTCCTATTTGGCATCCTGGCCCGCCTGACCAAAAGAAAATGGAAGGGCTATTTCGCCGAGCAGGTTAGACAGAGCTGGGTCACACTTCTGCTGCACCTGCAAGACCCGAACCCCAGGGTTTCAGTGGTAAGACCGAGAGTGACTTATTTACTAAGCCAAAGGAATCTTCCTCCCAATGCCAGGGGAGCTCTGCTAGTCCTGCCTGCTGTGGAGGCCCAAATTCTCCCCTCAGTTCATTGCCCTCCTGCTGAGTCAGTTCCCGCCAGGTTGCTCCATGGCTGCCTCACCAGAATCCAGGATAGGTCATGGGTCTGAGCCCGACAGCTCTCTATTCCTGTCTGTCTCTGCACCCCAGGCCCCCGCCTCCCCAGAACAGAAGAGAGACCTGGTGAAGCAGCTTTCATAGGTAGATCTGTTCCAAAAAGACATTGATGCTACCTCCAGGTTGCAGTGGAAGCTCTCCCCTCTATTAGTCATTCCTGCATGTTTTCTGCCAATTACATCCAGATGAATCCCTTTTTATCCTGGAATAGATGAGCAGGCAAGCAGATGAGTTCCCTTTGAATGACCATAGCACTCAGTAGGGAACAATTAAATGGTGTGTGTGACACGCTTTCTTTTTTTCAGGAATGCAGAGCTACGTTTCACCTCTGTGTCCCGTTTTTGGGACTGAAGAGGCTCCAAACTGCAGTGAATGAACACCTTGATAGCACAGCTGAGCTGAAGCCTGAGGAGCTCCAGGTGGACATTTGCAGACACCTTGTGAGTTAGCTGTTGAAGTGTCTGAGATTCTTGACTGGAGTGGCGTGTGGTGGTGTAGAGATGTGTGATGGGTAATGGAAATAACGGTCAGAGTGGGATATATGACTGACGGTGATGGAAAATGTAAATCTGCCACAGATCCCCATTTTTCCCACGTCCACCCAGTCACCTGTTCTTTCTCTGATTTACCTGTGGCTCGTAAAAGCATGTGCTCGCAGTCAAAGGGCACTTCTAGCCAGAGAGAGCTCATGTGTCCCTGATTTCCTCTAGGCCAAAGAGAATGCCGAGCTGCTGGAGAACTTGTACAAAAGCACCATCACGTACTTCTGTAGCAGCTGGGAAGAGATGCGAGCAGTTGCAGCCAAGTTAGCTGGTGAGAGATGATGCCCAGTGTCCCTTTTGGTATTCCCATTGAGGGAGAGAGAAGAAAATCCCACTGTGCAGCACTGAGCTGCCATTAATCTCTCTGTGCCTCAGCTTCCCATACATAAATGGGGATGTTAATATCCCTACCTCTCCAGTGTGGTGGTCGGAGGAAATCATGACTTGCTATAAAGTGCTTTGGGATTGTTGCAGGGAAAGCATGGTGCAGTCATTTAGTAGTAAAGGCTGGGACACTGTCTCGTAGGGCATGTTTACACTTGGAGCTGGGGGTCTAATTCCCAGCTTGATGAGACATACCCGCACTAGCCCTGAGTGCTAAAAATAGAGAGTAGCTGCGATGGCAGGAGCAGCAAGAAGTTTAACCACCCCAAGTATGATCCCATCCAAACCCCAAAGTCGATTCTCAAGGTGGCTAGCTCCTCCCACTGCTCGTGCTGCTTTAGCTACATTCTAATTTTAGCATGCGAGCGCTGTCCGAGCTAGAGTGGGCCTGTCCCATTGAACTGGGAGTGATCTCCTTTGCTCAAAGTGCAGACCCACCCACAGTGTTGCTCAGTGCTCTTCACTACTACTTCATCATTGGGAGGCATGCAGCCCACCTGCCCTCAGCGCCTGCTGTTTCAGGTTCCTGGCCACACCACCTTGTCAAGGAGGCAAAAGGTTCCTCCGCTTTGGCCCTGTGCCCTCTTCTCCCAAGCATACCCAGGTGAGACAGGCAGGCGTTGTGCCCTAAGTCTCACCTATCAGTCACCTTGTGGGATCCCTGCTTAGAACTCACTTATTCCTGGCCCCAGTCCTTTGCTCAGACCACTAGACCAAGACACTAGCTTAGTATGTCTCCAATAACTGACAGCAGTGGCAAGAGGAACACAGACTCTTTAAAGCAAATGGGTTTTGTGTAAACATTCTTAAAAAAAAAAGTCTTTCTCATTCTCTTCAGTGTGGACTCTAAACTGCACTAGCATCCTCTTGCCCACAGCTCACCCTTAGGCCCACAGTAGGAGAGGCCAAAGACCTGTCTAGGGGCTGCTAATATCACTTTGCACTCAACAAGGGAAGGTTTTATTGTTGTTGTTTGTTTTCCATTGTGTATTTAGGCATCATCCTGGAACACACAGACAGGCAGCGTATGAAATGGCTGGACCTGGAACATCTGCTGATGTGTAAGTAATAAATACAGCTGAAGTTCTGCTCATCCGTGAGTTCTAAAGGAATTTAGCTGACAAGCAGCTGTAACCGATAGCACTGGTGCAAAGTGCATCAGCCACACGTCAAAGGACAAATTCACTCTTGCCCAGTAGAAAGTCAGCTTTAATTTCCCCTGAAGGAGGAAGCTGCAGAGGGTGTGATGTGAGTCCGTGCATCTCCTGGTTGTCCTGGCAAGGCCCCCTCCGCAGCCAGTGCTATCCACTCTTTGGGCTTTATTGGCTCTCTGTGGACTCCCCAGGTGAGGAGAAATTGTAGCCACTTTCTGCTGCCCCAAATTTCCCACCAGCAATTTCTCTTCCAGTAGGTGCCCTGCGTCCTGCACAAAGCAGCTTGGACCTGGCCTCTGTTGAATTCCAGGGTGATTGGAGCTCAGACAGTGGCTCTTGAATAGAGATGGAAAATAAACTTAAAAGTGGAAGCTATTGAAACAATGGACCTTCTTCCATTTACAGCAGAGTGGATGACTTTCTGGTCGAGTCAGGGTCTCCCCGCTTGTTGGGAGCATGGAAGGGAGCCAATGGAGGAAGCTCAAGCTTTCTTTGTATTGGAGAGCTTCTGTAGCGTGGTATTCAGAGGTAGTAAGTCTCCAGCTATTTCCGGCACAGGTGACAATATGAAAAGTGAGGCATATTCATCTCTCATGTATTTTCCACCCCAATAGAAGGACTGAGCCTAGTTTCACATTTTACCATGTGATCATTCTGCTCTGGTACTTGAAGATTCTGTGATCACGCTTAGCTGTGATTTGACAGTCTGTATACTAACATGTTGTCCTGTGTCATTTCAGCTCTCCAGGTCCTCAAGAAAGACCCAAGTCCCTCTGTCCAGCTGGTGGCAACGGAGGTCATAAGTGACATCTGTCCTGGCCGAGTGCTTGGGGACTGAAGCGGAAGGGACACAAACAGAAGAAGGCGCTCCAGTTGTATAAGGGCCCTACCGTCAATCAAATAATTAACCCCACCCTTGGCCCTCGTAAGCCTTGCCCACCGGTCACTGGAAGTCCCAAGCCATGAGGTATTACTTCCAGGGTCAAGGCGGACAAATGACCGGAAGCAAGGTGTGTCATGTGACCCCTCTAAGAACTCCTCCCATTGTCCTCTACCAATCGGGATGGGTTTCGCCCTGATAGGAACGCCCCAAGAGAAGATTTGACCAATCAGGGGGAGTTCCGGGGTGGGGTGATCTGTCTGGAAGTGGTTTGTGTGACCCCTCTAAGAATTCCTCCCACCACCCTCTACCAATCAGGAGGGGTTTCAGCCACTGGAAACCACCCCGAGAGGAGGTTTGACCAATCATGGGGAGTTCCGGGGTGGGGTGATCGGTCTGGAAGTGGTTTGTGTGACCCCTCTAAGAATTCCTCCCACCGCCCTCTACCAGTCAGGAGGGGTTTCAGCCACTGGAAACCACCCCGAGAGGAGGTTTGACCAATCATGGGGAGTTCCGGGGTGGAGTGATCTGTCTGCAAGTGGTTTGTGTGACCCCTCTAAGAATTCCTCCCACCGCCCTCTACCAGTCAGGAGGGCTTTCAGCCACTGGAAACCACCCCGAGAGGAGGTTTGACCAATCATGGGGAGTTCCGGGGTGGGGTGACCCGTCTGGAAGTGCTTCGTGTGACCCCTCTAAGAACTCCTCCCACCACCTTCTGCCAATCGCGATGGGTTTGGGCTGCAGAGGACCTCCCCGAGAAGAGATTTGACCAAAATGGGGCAGGTTCTCGGATTGGGTGAACCGTCCAGAAGAGGGTCATGTGACCCCTCTAAGAACTCCTCCCAATGCCCTCTGCCAATCAGAGTGCAGCACCATCACCCCATAAGTCCCAAACTCTGGGCAGAGGAAGCCATCTCTTACCAAGAAGACATGTTTTAGAAATTGTGGAAAGGCTGAGAGGAAACATGGACTCCTTCACCACCCCCGTGAGACCTTCAGATTTTGTTTTAGCTCCGAGGACCTTTGGAGTTGTGGGGAGAAAGCGCTACAGCAGTGACAGTTCCGAGGAGGGCCCTTTGACTCAACCGTTGATGGCTACATCGGAACCTGACCCCAAAATCCAAACCTTTGTGAGGCACCCCAGTGAGTGTGACAGCCTCTCATTGTCCATGCCCTAAAGTTGGAAGGCGATTGTGGCTTGGGGGAGTCACAAGGTGAACGGGAAAGATGGCGCTCAGGTAAATGAATGATTAAGAAGCGACTGTCAATCATGGGGGTGTAATGGGGTTGGGAATCGACCTGGCATTGCATAAATCTAAAAACAGGCAGTGGGGTGCTTACACTGTTTTTTGTCTGAAAATCTCTCAACAGCTCAACGATGCCTTTCTAGAGGCCTTTGAGAAGTTGCACATCGGTAGCCCTGTGGGAGTAAATCCATCGCGCATCAGCTGTTTTTGCTCCTGTCTGAGACCCAGATCTCAAGAGGAAAATCCAGAAAAGGACAAAAATGGACGAATGAACCAGCTCAGACTCCCTCATGGTAGGGGTCATGGCGTCCTTTGTTTCAGGCGGCTGTAAAAGATTGTGTTAAACCAGGCGATTAATAAAACTTATTTAAATGTCTGAGAATGAACGTGTCCCCCTCCATACTTGTGTTCGTAAAAGACGGTCCCAGGAAGAGTCATGTCTCCACAGACGGCTCTGTTAAAGAAAATCTGTTAAACCCCCAGGAAAGTTGGGGGCTTTGACGGGGTCAATCTTCTTTTTCAAGTGGCCAAAAAGCATCATAAAACTTTAAATAGAAGACAGGTAGGAGCTTGGCTTTCACACCAGGATGCTTACACTTTACACAAACCAGCTTGAATACGTTTTAAAAGAACCAAGACCGTTCTTTCAGATGTGGACGCGCAATGGCAGGCAGATTTGGTCCGTATGCACTGGTTCTCCAAACACAACAGCGGTTTTAAGTACATCTTAACAGTGATAGACGTTCTATCCAAATATGCCTGGGCCTTAGGCCTAAAAGACAAGATGAGTGGTGAGGTATCCAAGGCCTTTAAAGCTATTTTTAGCCAAGGTCGCGTGCCTCAAAAATGACAAACTAATCGGTGGAAAGAATTTTGAAACAGACCTTTTAGCAGATTGTTGAAATGGCACAGCGTTAACGCTTTTTGTTACTGATAATGAAGTCAAAGCAGGGGTTGTGGAGCGATTTAACAGAACTTGAAAAAGATGCGGAGGATGTGGCGATATTTTACAGCCCATAACGCCTTTCGCCACCTTGACCTGTTACCTGACTTTATGAAGAGTTACAACCAGAGCTTTTACAGAACTCTACGTACCAGACCCGCTGATGTTAACCCTTCCAATTCTCTGAAGATATGGAAACTGGTTGATAGAGATGGTTTTAAAATAAAACCGGTTGTTGCCCCCTTTAGAAAAGGCGACCACGTGAGACTCTCTAAAACCAAAGGAGCTTTTGAAAAAGGTTGTGAACAGACGTTTACCAATGAGATATTTATAGTGGATGAAGCCTTAACCAGGAGCCAGAGACCTGTATACTGATTTAAAAGATTACGAGGATGAGACAGTTACTGGAACTTTTTACCCTGAAGATTTACAAAAAGTAAACCCCAAAGGAGACAGGATTTGCCGGATCGAAAAAGTTCTAGCGGAGAAAGGAAAAGGGAGAAAAAAGCAGCTACTGGTGAAATGGTTTGCCGGGGGGACGGGGACGATAAGTTTACCAGCTGGGTGGAAGCTTCTCAATTCTGACGTTTAGACACAAACAAACAAAAAGATTCCTCCTGCAAAGACTGAGGGAGAGAAAAATGAGCGACGGCAGATGTTACATGACTTTGCCCAGCAATGCCAGCTCTGCAGTTTTTCCTCAAAACACCAGCTCGAACTTTACAATACAGCTAATTAAGCCCTTGGGTCTCCCGGGTGCCTGGAAGGTGGGGTTAGTGGAAATACAACACCCACACAGCTGGAACACTATCCGCGAGAACACCCCTTTTGAAATCACCTTTGAAGATATGGCATAGAGTTTTATCCTACGACGAGGTTATTACTCGTCCATACCCGAATGATTGGATCATATGAACAGTCCCGTGGCTCGTCCTCCCCCACCGCCTGAGGTGGTCATGAACTATGTCCCTGTGGGTAGAAAAGTTAGCCTTAAATCCGCTGATTTTACTTTTATGTTTTCTACCAGCAGGGAGCTAGCTAACATTCTAGGTTTGGGCCCCAAGCGCAGCGTCCAAAAATTCCCCTTCTGGGCAGACATCACAGGGGGGGTTAAGTCCTTGTATCTGCACACAGTTATTGTAGAACACCAGTTTGTGAGGGACTTTTCTGTTCCCCTGTTATGCTGTGTCCCTGTTTGAGGAAGGAACAATGAGTTTGTCACCATCACCTACGATAAACCTCATCACGTTCCTGTCAGAAAACACCACATCGATACCATTACCATTGAAATAAAGACAGATCAGAACAGATACGTCTCATTTGTTGAACGGAGTGGATGTGAAAATTAAACTGACGCGCAGTAAAGACGCTTTCTGTTTAATGGGCAGTGCAGCCGAAGGCTTTAAATTGCGCATTGTATCAGCATCGCTTTTTGTGAAGAAAGTACGGATGGCCCTGAGCGTTCGTCTGGGGCACGCGGAGTCCCTGCTTACCACAAATGCTAAATATCCCGTGGACCGTGTGGGAATGAAAGTGTTCAGCATCCCCGTGGGCAGCAGGGTCAATAACCAGGAGAACCTGTTTTTTGGGACAGTTACCCAAAATGCTTGTCCTAGGGTTTGTCCTATGCCTTGAGTGGAAGTTACACGAAAAATCCCTTTCATTTTAAACATTATGATATTAATTTTGTGGCCTTGTATGTGGATGGTGAACAGATACCAACCAAGCCTCTGCAACCAGACTTGGAGGCAGGATGCTGCGTGAGAGAATACATGAATCTGGTACAGACGCTGGTAAACACATGACAGATTGTTCTCTGTTAATCGACCGTGAGAAGTTTCCACAGGGTTACATCTTGTTTGCCTTTGACCTGTCTCCCGACCAGGAATGCGCCGATGGCTATTCCCTGATTAAAACCGGGAACCTGAGAGCAGAAATACGTTTTGGGAAGGCTTTAACCATCACCGTCAATCTGATCGTGCATGGGGTTTTTGACAACATCATAGAGAGAAATCAGAGGAGAGACGTTCTGCTTGACTATATGTGAACATGGACACCGTGCAGCTCTCGTGTGCCTTATCAAGGTGCCTTACACAAAAAAAGAATTTCTTAGATGTGTTCCCTTGTGATTTGGCTCCCTGGCGACAAGCTGTCTCAGAGACCCCTAGGTTTGTATTGCACATCCACACAACCAACCTGGTGAATACTGGCTTGCCTTGTGTCTGGCGGAGGATAACGTGGAGAGCTTTTAGACTCATACGGGCACCCCCCGAAGAGCATGTTGTTTCCTAAAAGCATTATGAAAAAAGAAGCCTTGTGTGGGGTACACTTTAACTTTTGCAATTCCAAAATAATTTGCAAGGGGTCCAAATTTGTCATAAACTATATCAGAGTGTTCGAGAGGGTATTCTTTGGTTTTCTTTACAAAAGGGTAGAAGCTGGTAAAATCATAATAGTGGATTTCTTCCCTGGAGTTAAGTTTGTAATATAGGTGCATAGCATTTGTCCTTCCCCCAAAAAGAGCATCCCTAGGCACGAGAGGCTAGGGCAACTGGGCTCAGTTTAAAAAACCTGCAAGCTCCCTGTCTCTTTCTTTCATCACTTCCCACTCTTGCTCCCAAAGAGTCCTCACTACAAAACCAAGTTGTTTCAGATAGTCGGTCTTGAGCTGCGTCTTGTAATAAAGAAACCCAAAAGTTGTCCCCGTCATAGGGTTTTGTGCTTTTTCACAATGATAGGTGGCACAAGCATGGAAAAGAACACCCGTTAAACTCTAAGGCTGTGTGTACCCTGTCAACACTGGCATAACTGTCTAAAGAGTAGGAGCCTACCTGTAGTTCCCCACCCTGTAAAGCATGCCGTATTTGTATAGTTTCTTTGTGAGAGGTATACAACAGCCACTGAACAGATGGGGTCGAATATCTTTTTCCTGCCTGTGATCATTGTCTGGAGGGAGAAGAGCTACCGTGTTAGGCTCCAAAAACATAAACCTGTACATAGCCATGCAGACAGATGCCAGTGTTATGTACCAGAATGGATCTATACACAGTTTTATCTCGGTGAATTTACCAGGTTCTCTCTCTACTAGATCTCCCTTCTCCATCTTTTTCATAATCTCTTTTCTGTAGAGGATACAAGGCTGTCTCAAAATTTTGACATCCTGCTGACAGTAATACACGAGCTCTTTCTGCAAGTCAAACGTCTCCTATCTGTGGGCCTGCTACCAGTCGAGAAACTCTGCTTTTTCCCTGGGCATCATGCTTTCTACACCATAGTGCTCCACACCGGGCATAGGCCCCATGTCATTTTGATTTTCTAAAGTGTTCAAAAAATGTGGAAAATACCCTTTGCACCCTTCAAACCCCATCACCTGTGGGAGCTTACCAAGCTTCATGGGCAAGAAGTTTAAAGAGTCTATAAAACGAATGCCCAGGACCTTACACACATTACTTTACTACCCTGAGTGATCAGTTCTAGGCACATCTTTTTCTTCAGTAACTGTCTGATGATGAAGTATGCATCGTAACCTTTGGAATTGTGCGCCTGGAACGTGTAGACCCGGAACTCTTTGCCAATAAAGGTCTGAACAAACACAGAAAGACACTCATCACCCTTAAATTCCCAGGACTTTTCCAGCTTGAGGGACATAGCAAAAATGTAATTGGGAGTGTGCAACCCAGTCTCCTATGTGTATTCAGAATCATAACAAATACACTTTTCTGAGGATTCGGGCTTTCTAAGGCTGTCCATAAAACCGAGGTGACCGTCTACATCACCAGCGATCAAAGCCTGACCCCGCTTATAGTGCCTCCCTTTACACCTGTGCCGCTTGTCCACGTAAGACTGACCCTTATCGCACAACGTTTTAGACTGGCATTCAACTTGTTCTGTCGACGCCCAGTCGATGTGTCTGTCTAAACGCTCTCTGGACTGACAATACAGTCTACAGCGAGGAGACCTCAGCTGCACGTCCACGCTGTCTGAGCATGTTATGCTCAATCAGAGGCAGCAGCTGGACCTGCAAGAGTGGCCGTGACTGTGCACCGTGGGGCAAAACTCACCATAATTTTTTGCTCCAAACAACTTTTTCACAACCAGAACCCCCTAGTAATGCTCATCGTGCAACAGGATGAAATAAGTCTTGGGGTAAACTGCCCCCCCCCCTTTTAAAAAAGCCCCTTTCGCCGCATACAGCACCACCTGTATGTTGACTCTTAATGCTGTTCAGACATTGCTACGTCACTGAGCATAATCTTTTTTTCATCTGACCAGCCCAGTTTCTCATACAACTTTCTCGCCCCCGCTAACGATTCCGCGTCCGTAGGTTTATGGTCGGACATGAGAGCCAAGAGTCCACGCGCAAAACACAGATGGGTACCCGTGTAAGTCAGGTCTACTAAACATTGTCTCTTTTTTATGGATGATTTGACTACTGAGGATAGAATTTAAAACTCTATGAGCGGTCCCCACCCCTGTTTTTTTACAACTGTCACAACGAGGTGCAATGTCCCATTGACATGCAACTCTATTGCTCTGTGGCAGCTTTGAGGTCTTATTGAAGAAATCCTCAGCAGACAGCTCATCCCTAGTTCTTCAGACCAAAAACAACGGCTTAGTTAAATTACAGCTCTCTAAATGTAACTGAACATAATCATCAGGGCCTACCCTACCATTAACGTCATCGAGAACTAACTGTATCCCCCTGTGTATGGCTTCAACAACCTGCTGAGCTGAATTTATTCGCTCAAGATTGACAAAATGAAATTCCTCACAATACACCGACCCCCCAAATCTAGGTAATTCACATTGCCAACTTCTCACTCTCTCCATACACACCTCTGCGTTTTCAGGGTTACTTGGGGGTTCCTCTACGGGACCATCAGCGGCATCTTCTACATCAGATGCTATTTGAGAGTCAGACTCCGAGGCGCCTCCGTGAGGGTCATCGGGAGAAGATGGGGACCCATCATTCTAGAGAGCCCTCTGGGGAATTTTCTAAACCAGACTCTGTGTGAGAGTCTGATTCCACCTCCCCATTTTCAGACATGCCAGTTTGAGAGCCTCCAGTCGAGGGCATCTCTTTTTGTCCCCCCTCCCCATTACCTCTTTAGCTCTTTTTAAAATTTTTACAGTGATCCTGGCCTGGAACTTTTTGGCAGCCATTTGTTTGTCCACCAAGCGCTATCCCCCCTTTTGTTTACACCTGAGCTGATGTGTATCCTTGCGGGTGCCCCTTTCCACGACTAGTCACGCCTGCGCAGAGCCAAAAATTGAAATATTTTTCAAAAAGTCACCCACCAAAGCTTTTGCTTTGTTGATGTGCTTTCCAGCCCTCCGTTCTTTTAGACCCCCTGAAGATACACCATTCACCGGTATTCTGAACGAAGCATCATATTTTCCCCAAACCTTTTTTAGAATACCGTTCTTTTAGAACCCCCGAGGATACAACGTCCCTCAGTCTTCTGAACGAAGCATCGTAGGTGGGCGTTTTCACTCACGGTTTTCTCAGGGCTTGGTGTGGAGGTGGCCGCTGAGGAACTGGCGTTGTGTTTGCGTGGTTGGTTTTCACCAGAGTTTTTTGTTTTGTCCTTGGCTTTGACGTAATTGAGGTTTGGACTGCCCTGATGCTTCATCTGCACTCTTGTGCTGTTTTGAGTTGTTAAAGGTCTCAAAGCAGATTTCTGGTTCTTTGGCTGGTCTGGTGGAGGTGTCCCTGTAGCTTTGACTACAGCATTGTCAGGAGAACTGCACATACCCGATTAGGGGGGAAGGGACATATTACAAAACTTAACTTTACCATCTTTCTCACCCACACCGATGTATTTACTTAAAATACAAAACCTCATAACCTCACAAACACAATATATTTACTGGGCTTCATCCATCCATCTGGGGAATTTTTCTTTTCAGCTGTCTCTTTTCTTTTTCTTTTAAGCTTGTTTACCCTCTGGTCTAAGGGTCTCTCATGTTTTTACCGTACGGTGGAGCAGACAATATGATGATGATGATTGATTATTGTTATAAATCACATGAAACTGTCTTGTAAAGTTAAAAATAAAATATTCATTAGGGTGTTTTTCTATTTAAAAAGTCAGAGCTTTCAAACAAAATAATCCATTTCAGGCTGCACAACAAACAGGAGTTTTGAGTTTATTTCTACCACTTTAAAACAAAAAACAACAAACCCGCAAACATTTTTTTAAATACACCTCATTTTGCAAAATAAAAACCAAACTGCTTTTAAAATCAACTTTTAAAATCCAGTTTAAAACACATTTTGCACAGTAAAAAAACACCCTGTTAGTTTGAAACACACCATTACTATCAGTTTGCAGCCAAATACTTTAAAAAAAAAACCGCCTATGTTTTTTTTTACACAGAGAGAGAGAGAGAGAGAGAGAGAGTTTAAAACACAAAAAGAAAAGGAGTACTTGTGGCACCTTAGAGACTAACCAATTTATTTTAGCATAAGCTTTCGTGAGCTACAGCTCACTTCATCGGATGTATACTGTGGAAAATACAGAAGATGTTTTTATACACACAAACCATGACAAAATGAGTGTTTATCACTACAAAGGGTTTTCTCTCCCCACACCCTACTCTCCTGCTGGTAATAGCTTATCTAAAGTGATCACTCTCCTTACAATGTGTATGATAATCAAGGTGGGCCATTTCCAGCACAAATCCAGGTTTTCTCCCCCCCTCCCCAAAGAAAAACAAACCCACTCTCCTGTTGGTAATAACTTATCTAAAGTGATCACTTACATTGTAAGGAAACCTGGATTTGTGCTGGAAATGGCCCACCTTGATTATTAATGTGTGTGGTGGGGTTTTTTGGTTGGTTGTTTTGGGTTTTTTTGGTAAATATAGTATTTTAAACTTTTAATGGCTTTGAATTGCTAGAAAGAGTGACCCATAGCATTCAAAACCACTCCTGGGTCATATTTAAACTGTCCAGTGGAGTTCTGCCAGTTCCTGGGTCCTTTAAACTGTCCAGTAGAGTTCTGCCAACTCCAGGGATTATATTTAAACTGCCCAATAGCATCTGCAAATTCCTGAGGTTTTATTTCATTTCATATTAATCCGAACTCACCCACCCACCTCCCTTACTATGGGTGCACACCCATCAAATTTATCCCTATAGCAACAAGGGTAAGGAATCACAGTTACCTTCACTATTCAGTGGGGGTGTGGTTAAAACCATTCAGTTCAACAGGATGAGTCAACTCTGTTGTACTCAAACACATGTCTGAACCATCCCTGTTTTGTTTTCGTGTTGTAAGCAGAGGCAGGATGAGCTCTACCCTGACATCTGGTGGTGAGTTGTGGAAAAGGACTTCAGGAGCTGATCTCGTTTGCACAGGCACACCCACCCCGCCTAGCATGAGCCCACAGGAGCCCAAACGGTCACTTTGGCTGCTGTGGGATCCCCAGTGTCTCTGTTATTGGGGCAGGAAGAATAAAGTGTCGTTATCCTGATTATGTGAACCAAGGACAGTGGAACTGTCCTTCGCCTTTTATGACGGAGGGACTCACCATCAACTAAGTAGCACTCGCTAGGCAAGGGACAAGGATTGCAAAACCCAGTGAATCAAGAGATTTTGAGGATGGAGGTTTGTGCCTAGTGGTGTGAGCTCCCTTCTGAGGGCCCCAAACACCAATTGTACCTTCTCTCCATTATGTAATATCAGAGAGAATTTTAATTCTATTAGGAGTTCGGTTACAGACTGCAGATCTGAATTCACTTTGGGTTCATGGTGCCCCAGCTCTGAGGCCCACTACTACTTAACACAGTATTCAGTGATTTCAACTTGTCGTAGGGGAGCTTCAGTGCCCCACGGGTGGGGGCTTGACCTGGTTTTGCATTGTGTTACTGGAATGGAACTCCTAGATACTGAACCTAGACCCTGTTGTTGCCAACTCTGATGGCACATTTCTAGGATTTGTTCCCCTCCCACTTCACAGCTTGTTGCTGTAAATGGGTCTCTTTTACACAAAGACACAAGAGCTAGGTTCTCACAAACCATTTTTTTTCAATTTAAAAGTCATACAGCTTCTTGAAAACAAACCCAGATCTCCATTAAAACTTTTAGCTCACTTACGGGCCAGAGACCTTCTAACAGAAACACAGATAATCAAAAAGCCCTTTTCATTCGATTTTTTAAAATGTACAGCGACCAAGTTTGATATTGCATGTTTGTCCCCTCATCATTCTCTCAATTAATCCTTTTAGATTTCTTACAAATAGTCTTTTTCTTAAGCAGGGTTCTGTCATTTTTTGTGTGGATCAGACGGTCAATGTAACGCTGTAAGCAGGCATCTTCCATTTTGGACATTTTCTTTAAAACACGGTCAGGGTCTCCACTGAATTGCACAGCATTTCTCAAGGTCACCGCTTGCGCTAAATGTTCTTGGGTTAGGCACAGATGTTGCATAACATAACCTATGGCAATAATAGTGTTCAATAAGCTTTCCAAACACAGCTCAGCACACAGGCCCCAGAGCTTGCAGTTTCTATCCATTGAAGTCCAAGTCACACAGGCATGGTGCCATTGGGCTGGGGCATTTATGACACAGCCCTCACCATTTTCAAAAAGCTTTTCCCCAAGACAGTGATGAAGAACAGCATAAACAGCAACGCGTACAATAGTCCGCATAACATTTTTACGCTCGTGACGTGGCACTGGCTCAGCGAGTTCCTTGCCAAGCCTCTCCTAAACTCCTCATAGCCGTCCTCCTCGGAGTCATCTTCAACAATTTCTAGCGGCGTTGAGCAAAAACAAGGCGGGCCTGGTTCACCTTCGCTGTTTGATGCAACGCCGTCCAGGGCCTCCGGGTCCTCTAGAAAGGCATCGTCAAGCTGTCGAGAGATTTTCAGACAAGAAACAAGCGTAAGTTCCCACTGCTTGTTTTTAGATTTACACAACCCCTGGTTCCTAACCCCATTACACCCAATCATCGACCGTCGCTTCTTAATCATTCATTTACCTGAGCTACGTCTTTTCCATTCACCTTGTCTGCCAGTGCCTCCCCCACGCCATGATGGCCTTCCTCCTCCAGGGTGGCGGATGACGAGAGGCCACCATGCTCATGGGGGTGTCTCATGAGCAGTTGGGCTTCAGGGTCGGATTCTGGCATATCCATCAATGGCTGGGCCAAAGGAATCCCCTTGGCTTCTCTCTCATCCTCTTCAGAACTGTCGCTGCTGTAGCACTTTCTCCACACAACTCCAAAGGTCCTCGGGGCTAAAACAAAGTCTGAAGGTCTCACAGGAGTGGTAAAGGAGTCCACGTTTCCTCTCAGCCTTTCCACAATTTCTAAAACACGTCTTCTTGGTAAGAGATGGCCTCCTCTTCCCAGCGCTGGGACTTATGAGGTGATGGTGCTGCACTCTGATTGGCAGAGGACCTTGGAAGGGGTCCTTAGAGGGGTCACACGACCCTCTTCTGGGCGGTTGACCCCGTCCCAGAACCCACCCTATTTTGGTCGAATCTCCTTTCGGGGCTGTCCTCTGTGGCCAAAACCCATCGCGATTGGTAGAGGGTGGTGGGAGGAGTTCTTAGAGGGGTCACACGAGCCACTTCCTGACGGGTCACCCCGCCCCAGAATTCCCCCCAATTGGACAAATCTCCTCTCGGGGTGGTCCCCAGCGGCTGAAACCCTTCCTGATTGGTATAGGACAGTGGGAGGAGTTCTTAGAGGGGTCACACAAACCCCGGAACTCCCCCTGATTGGTCAAATCTTCTCTCGAGTCGTTCCTGTCAGGGCAAAATCCATCCTGATCAGCAGAGGACAGTGGGAGGAGTTCTTACAGGGGTCACATGACACACCTTGCTTCCGGACATGTGTCCGCCTTGACCCTGGAAGTAATACTCCCATGAGGTGGGACTTCCAGTGACCTGTGTGCAGGGCTTACAGGGTCAAGGGGTGGGGGTAACGTTTGATTGATGGTAGGGCCTTTATACTACTCGCTCCTGTGACCCAAAATTGGAACAAGAGAGACTATAATACTGGAGAGAAAGAAAGGAATGTTTTAAATGTTTTAAATCCTTGTACTGTACTGTAAATTCTTTTCCCCAAATTAATTCAAAACATTCATTTGTATTTTTTATTTTTCTATTTATTTTGTTGTTTTATAACACGATACAACAACCATAATACTGGCCCGTATTAGCCATTCTCCTACTGCTCAGATGCTGTAAGGGAGAGAAGGATCAGGCCCTGTAAAGTAGGCTGGGTTGATTTTTTATGATTCGAAGTGTTTTTATTACACATCAGGACATCTGGTCATTCTGATTTAATTGGGGATTGGTCCTGCTTTTGAGCAGGGGGTTGGACTAGATGACCTCCTGATGTCCCTTCCAACCCTGATATTCTATGCAGCCTCTGGACAAGCTCAGTGATAAGCATGTACATTATACTGCTTGCTCAGGGGTCATTACTATAGAAACAGCCAAGTACTGGCCCAGATCCTCAAATACACCTGAGCTTCAGACTCTGGGTTGTTCTAACTTACTCTGTCTTGTAAGAGCCATTGCTGTACGGGAGATTGCTGTAGCACCGGGGTCGGTAACGTTTGGCACGCAGCCCCCCAGGGTAAGCCCCCTGGTGGGCCGGGCCAGTTTCTTTACCGGCCGCGTCAGCAGGTTTGGCCGACCGCGGATCCCACTGGCCGCGGTTCCCCACTGCAGGCCAACGGGGGCTGCAGGAAGCCGTGGCCAGCACATCCCTCGCCCCGCGCTGCTTCTCGCAGTAAAACAGAAGGTTTATTAGATGACAGGAACATGGTCTAATACAGAGCTGGTAGGGGCAGAGAACTGGACCCTTCAGCTGGGGGGTCCATTTTGGGGGGCAGTGAGCCAGACAACCACGTCTGCCCTTCACTCCATGTCCCAGCCAGCCCCAGACTGAAACTCCCTCCAGCCCCTCCTCCTCTGGGCTTTGTCCCTTTACCCGGCCAGGAGGGCACCTGATTCCTTTGTTCTCCAACCCCTTTAGCTCTCACCTTGCAGGGGGGGAAGGGCCCAGGCCATCAGTTGCCAGGAAACAGGGTGTCGGCCATTCTCTGTGTCCAGACTCCTGCACACACCTGCCCTCTAGGGATCTGCAACGATCATACACCCTTATCCCACCACCTAGATACTTAAGAACTGCCTAGGGGAAACCGAGGAACCACGCACTATTCAGAGGAAACATTAAGAACAGTCCCACTTCATCACACTGGGTATGAGATTTTGCTGTTTGTGCAGGGAGCTGGGAGCCCCAGGGCGCCCTGTTTAACCCTGGGACTTGGTGCCTCTCCAAGAGGCCCTGCAATGAGTGTTGGACTGAAACCCAGCCAGCTTGGTTTACATCCGGCCCACAACAGCGTCAGATGGAGCGAACGGGCCAAAGTGAAAGCAGAGCCTCTCCCCAAACCTCTGGGAAAGACTGATCTGCCTTGCGGGGCGGGTGTGCAATTCCTAGCTTCTCCCTCCCTCCCGGCTGCTGTTAACGGGGGGCAAAGACTTGCAAAGACGGGAGGAAGCCTGGCCTGCCCCCTGTCCGAACAGCCAAGCAGCCTGGGGGTCCTCCCCCCGCCCAAGAACTGACACCGCAGCCAAGAGTAGGGGGGAAGATGCCTTGTTGAGAAGAGCAGGTGGAGCTGGGGGCAGCAAACTGTGGGGGGCAGAGTCTCTGGGGGGAGGGGGCTGCTTCTAGGCCTCCTCGGGGTCCAGCTGGTTGAGGGTTTGGATGTCATCCAGGAAGCGCTTGGGGGTCAGGATGTGACTGGAACCTGGGGGAGAGAGAGGTGGTTGGCAGTGGTGGGCACAGTGAGGCAGGTATGTGGCTGGCATCACCATCACCCCCATCCTTGCAGCTGGACCCTGCTCTAGTGCAGGGGGGGAGGGACTGTCTCCTATCCCCCTTCGCCTGGCACCGCACCCCTCGTGCCGCTGTACCCTGCACAGCCAGGCAAGAATCCATGCGCTGACAGTATTCCTCACCCTTGGGTCTTCGAGGGGTGTGTGCAGGGGGTGAGCCATATCCCTATGGGAGTTACTGGGGGTGTCTGACTGGGGCCCCACACATGGTCCCTGGGCAATGAGAGGCCTGGGGAGACAGAGGCCGGGAGATCAGGCGGCTAGATACAGGCCATGTGGGGCAAGCACATCTGTTCCCAGGCCCCTGGGTGTGGGAGGACAGAGGGTAGCATGGGAGCCCTGTGGGTGCTGGGCAGGCAGTTCTAGGGTCTCCCCCTCCCAGGGGGTCCCAACTCTCCCTGACCTGGGCATTCCAGCCGCCCTTTCCCCCAGGACTCGCCCCACTCACCGATCACCACCTCCCACTTGCCCTTGATGGCCGGGGTCACTTCGTAGGCACAGCGCATCTCAGACATGGACACCCCACCCAGCACGTAAATGATGAGGCGCGGGCCCGTCCGGTACTCGGCCGCTGGCTTGTTCTTCTGCCAATGCCTAAAGCGGGCGCTGGGGGGAGAGAGGGGCCGTGTGGATACCAGGGGCTCGCTGAGGGAATGCCAGATGGAAGGGCAGGGCCTGGAGGAGGCTGCGGGGCAGGCCCTGCCCAAGGGAGTGGGGCAGGAGTCCCAAAGCAGGCAAGAGGGAGTAGGGGAGGGTGGCACCTGCGCTGGGCTGGGGGTCTGTCTAAAGCTCGGCCAGTCCCTTTCCTCCATCCTGGGCCCTGGTGTGTTGAGGGACTGCTGGGGTGCGGGGGACATGGTAAGAGGGCTCCAGGCTCTTGGACATCCCCTCCCCCGTAGAGGGCAGGGTCCTGACCACACACTCCCAGGCACAGAGGCTCCTACACTCTGGGGTGTGTGTGTCAGGGCTCTGCCCCCCACAGCCCAGCCAGGCTCAGCCTTACCTGACAGCAGCCTGGGAGCTGGTGGTAGGGACCGGGTCCGACAAAAAGGGCCACAGATTCTTGTCCAGTTTGTCCTCAATGATGTCCTGGCAGGGGGTGGGGGGGTGGGGGGAGGACAGATCAGCAGGGGCCAAGCAGCAGGAACCTGGGATCTGGTGGCCAAGCCAGGCCCCATTGGGGTAGAGGGGCTGGGATGGCTCCTCACTGAATGATTGACAGTCCCTGGGGGGAGCAGCCTGGGGCCCCCTTTCGAGGGGGGGGCATGGGGAGCCAGCAAAGAACACGCTGACTCCTCCAGTGATGCCCCCCCATCTCCCCACATCCCCCTCAGCTGCTCAGTGCCCTGCTGTGAACTCCCCACCCATCCACCGTTATGAGGAGGGCAGAGACCTCCTGCAGCCAGATCCAGGGCCCCTCATTTGGGGGGTGGGGGGGGAGAGGCAGGGGGCTGCCCTCAGTGTCCCTTTCCTGCTGCGGGCAGATCCAGGCCCTGCCTCTTGCTCCATGAGGTGTGTCCCAGGCACGCAGGGGACCCAGGATATGATACATCCTAATGCCACATAATAGGGGCTTTTACATTAGTCTGCTGCATTGACTTGTACAGGGAAGCTTAAGGCCTGCCAAGTTGTGGCTGGCGCAGAGAGGGGGCACCCCGATTGGATTAGGCGTGGGATTGAGGCTACCGCTACTGCCTGCCCCAAAATCCCACAGGAGGAACCATCACAACACTGGAACAAGGGGCTGGGAGCCTCCCACCTGTGATCTGCCAGGGACAGGAGCTCCGGTCAGGGGGTTAATTCTTGGCCTGGAGGAGCCCCAAGCCAGTAGGTTGAAGGCAACTAAGTGTGCCCCCCCCACCCTCTTGAGGAGTGCCCCACAGGACAGGGCGATGAGGGGCTCAGCCCCCTGCAAGGGTTAGGGGATGGAGTGACCATGTCACCTCTCACAAGCTAAGCAGGTTTGGGCCCAGGCAGTGCTTGGATAGGAGACCTCTAGGGAAAAGCTACTGGGTGCTGGGGGGTGCGAGTGAGTCAGCAGAGGGTGCTCTATGACCCCAGTGCGGCGCTAGGGGGTGCTGTACTGCAGGGAGCAGGCGGAGGGCTCAGCAGGGGGCACTCTCCCCTGGCAGTCAGTGCTGCCCCTGTGCGGCGCTAGGGGGCGCTGTACTGCAGAAAGCAAGCGGGGCGGGGGTCTGCAGGGGGCGTGACCAGGACTGTGCTGCAGGAGTTCATCCTTTAGATGAGCGTCAAACAGCTGCTCCTCACTGGAGGTTAGGCCAAGGACCCTGCCAGCCATTCAGATTCCAGTGCCAGTCATGACAGTGTGCTGCCTGGATCCCCTGCACTTCCAGCCCCACACACTGATCACCTCCTGCCCTAGACTCCCGGGCAGCGCTGCTGGGCGGCTGTTAAGAGCTGCCTGCCACTCCTTAGGAAGAATTCAGCCCCGGTGAGGGACCGCTGTATAAACCGCCCATGGCCCACCCCAGAGGTGGCAGCATCTCAGCACCGAGTAAGACAACTCCCCTGCACTCGTGTCTATGATTTAAGACCCCTAAGGACGGCAGCAGGAGAGGACTCTCTGATGAGCCCTTCACATGGCTACAGCCCTGCACAGATACAAAAGTGTGGATGTGCATCAGCCCGCGATCCACAAGCCGCCTTTTACCTGTATCCGCATCCTCACCGGCAGCAGCTAGCGAGGGTGGGGAAGGGGTCTCGCAGGGAAGAGGCAACCTGGAGGGGGCGGGGTCTCGAGGAGAAGGGGGCAGTGTGGAGGGGGTGGGGGCTTGGGGGAAGGGGTGTCTCATCACGTGCCCTCCTGGGGGGTCACGAGCAACAGTACACAGCAGCAGCAGAGCATGTTGCATCACAGTGGGGTGGAGGGGTGGGGCGCCGGGGCCCCACCCACTCCAATCCCAAATCCTGCTGCCCAGGAGCTGGTGGGGACACTGGTGCTGCTCGAGCTGCTGGACAGGAAGCAGTGCGGCGGAGCGAGTGGGTGCTGGACAGCCCTGACTCCGACCTGTCGCCCAGCCACTGGCTGCGGGCCAGCGGCCCCGAGCGCGCTGCGTCCCCCAGGCTGCCTGAGCCGGACGCCACAGGCCAGGTGCTGCTGGGGAGTAGAGCCCTGCACGGTTGTATCTGCAGCTGATCCACTATCCGCAGAAATGGTGTGCAGATATGCAGGGCTCTACACATGGTGTCACGGAGTCCCTGGGCGATGCTCTGGAACTGCTCCCCATGAAGCCAGTCAGGACTCTGGGGCAGTCGCCTTTCTGTGAGCAGCCTGTCTTCAGGACACGCAGCTCACCCGGCTTCCACCTTCCTGGGTCTGACCTCGGAGCATTCAGCATCCTCTGCCCCTCCGTGCGCTTCCCACAGCGAGTCCGCTCAGGCGGGGCTCCTGGGGAAGCCAGAGGGTCCTGCACCCCAACTTCGCAGTCAGACGTGACTCTCAGCCAGCCAGTAAAACAGAAGGTTTATTAGACGACAGGAACATGGTCTAACACAGAGCTTGCAGGTGCAGAGAACGGGACCCCTCAGCTGGGTCCATTTTGGGGGGCAGTGAGCCAGACAACCACGTCTGCACTTCACTCCATGTCCCAGCCAGCCCCAAACTGAAACTCCCTCCAGCCCCCCCTCCTCTGGGCTTTGTTCCTTTCCCGGACCAGGAGGTCACCGGATTCCTTTGTTCTCCAACCCTTCAGCTCTCACCTTGCAGGGGGGGAAGGGCCCAGGCCATCAGTTGCCAGGAAACAGGGTGTTGGCCATTCTCTGTGTCCAGACCCCTGCACACACATGCCCTCTAGGGCTCTGCAATGATCATACACCCTTACTCCACCCCCTAGATACTTAAGAACTGCCTGGGGGAAACTGAGGCACCCTCACACTATTCAGAGGAAACATTAAGAACAGTCCCACTTCGTCACATCTCTCCCCCCTTCGAGATCGAACTGAGCGGGGTCACTTTAGCCGGTGACCTGGGGAAGTTCGAAGCCACCAACATTCCCATGGATGCCCCAGCATCTCTCCCATTCCTTGGTAGGAGTTACACCAGGCCCTTCCAGTTTCACGCCCTCCCTTAGGTCAGGGGTGGTCGATAGCACTCGCAGGCCGCATGTGGGAAGGTTTATGCAGCCCATGCCCTTTGGCCACCCCAAGAATGTCTCCCCATTGACCATCACCTTCTGCTCCCACTGGAGGTCCGGGGGGCCTGGCCCCAGGAAACTCCACACAGACATATAGGTTGGGGTCAGGAGTGGGAGCCTGTCCACATCCCCAACCATCTGGCTGACGGAGTCTAAGGCCTTGGGACCCAGCAAGGGAGCTAGACACCGGGGCTTTTCCGCAGGGTCCCCTTGGTTCAAATCGCCAGCCTGCTCAAAGGCAGTGAGGTGGGCATCCAAACCCCCCCCTTAACCAGGGGCAGCAATTTAGTCTCGAGGTTCCCTGCGGAACTGGCCCCCCGGGGTCTATCCCCACTCACCCCTGAGGGGTCCCCTAGGCCTCTCCGCTCCCCCACCGCCAGTTCATGCTGCTGCTGCTTCTGCAGCTCTTTCTCGGGCTCTCGCTGTCTCTCACAGTCCTCTTGCTCTCTCAGACTCAGCTCCAATCCCGTCCGTCTCGATCCCCCGATGGGGAACCCGATCGTGAAGACCCTCGTCTGGTCGGGGACAGGAGTCTTGGCGATGCCTGGCTCCCGCTTCAGCTGCTCCCAGATCCTGCTATAGCCCCAGTTGGGGTCAGGAATCTGTTCCTTAGAGCGGTCATCCTCCTCCAGCTGCACGATTAACTCTGCTTTGGTGAACTTTCCAACGCTCAACCCTCTCTTTTTGCACAGGGTTACAATGTCCTTCTTAAGGAGACGGTGACAGGCCATCACTCCGCTCCTCCCAAGTTGTTGTGGACTCACAGGCCCGTGTGTTCTCAGCTCCCCACGGTTTCCAGGGAGAACCCCTAGTGTGCCAGCCCTTCTCGAGGTCACCACCTCTTTGTCAGGGTGGAGCTGCAGACTCCTCCGCCCCTTGGACTGCTTGCTGCAATCCCCAGGGGAACCCTGCTACTGCACAGTCCTTCTCGCTGGTCACACACTCCCAGGGGTTAACCGCCCCCCGAAACCGCTCCTCTCTGAGCCTTCAGCAGGCCTAGTCCTCGGCAATCCCCCTTCGTGTTACTGCTCCCCAGTCACTTACTGCAGGAAGCGCCATCCACGGGGTGCAGTACATCCCACCACTGCCACCAGTTGTCACGGAGTCCCTGGGCGATGCTCTGGAACTCCTCCCCATGAAGCCAGTCAGGACTCTGGGGTAGTCGCCTTTCTGTGAGCAGCCTGTCTTCAGGACACACAGCTCACACAGCTTCCACCTTCCTGGGTCTGACCTCGGAGCATTCAGCATCCTCTGCCCCTCCGTGCGCTTCCCACAGCGAGTCCGCTCAGGCGGGGCTCCTGGGGAAGCCAGAGGGTCCTGCACCCCAACTTCGCAGTCAGACGTGACTCTCAGCCAGCCAGTAAAACAGAAGGTTTATTAGACGACAGGAACATGGTCTAACACAGAGCTTGCAGGTGCAGAGAACGGGACCCCTCAGCTGGGTCCATTTTGGGGGGCAGTGAGCCAGACAACCACGTCTGCACTTCACTCCATGTCCCAGCCAGCCCCAAACTGAAACTCCCTCCAGCCCCCCCTCCTCTGGGCTTTGTTCCTTTCCCGGACCAGGAGGTCACCGGATTCCTTTGTTCTCCAACCCTTCAGCTCTCACCTTGCAGGGGGGGAAGGGCCCAGGCCATCAGTTGCCAGGAAACAGGGTGTTGGCCATTCTCTGTGTCCAGACCCCTGCACACACATGCCCTCTAGGGCTCTGCAATGATCATACACCCTTACTCCACCCCCTAGATACTTAAGAACTGCCTGGGGGAAACTGAGGCACCCCCACACTATTCAGAGGAAACATTAAGAACAGTCCCACTTCGTCACAGTGACTCTCAGCCAGCCAGTAAAACAGAAGGTTTATTAGACGACAGGAACATGGTCTAAAACAGAGCTTGCAGGTGCAGAGAACGGGACCCCTCAGCTGGGTCCATTTTGGGGGGCAGTGAGCCAGACAACCACGTCTGCACTTCACTCCATGTCCCAGCCAGCCCCAAACTGAACCTCCCTCCAGCCCCTCCTCCTCTGGGCTTTGTTCCTTTCCCGGGCCAGGTGGTCACCTGATTCCTTTGTTCTCCAACCCTTCAGCTCTCACCTTGCAGGGGGGGAAGGGCCCAGGCCATCAGTTGCCAGGAAACAGGGTGTCGGCCATTCTCTGTGTCCAGACTCCTGCACACACATGCCCTCTAGGGCTCTGCAATGATCATACACCCTTACTCCACCCCCTAGATACTTAAGAA
This sequence comes from Caretta caretta, assembly GCF_965140235.1. Taxonomy (NCBI): domain Eukaryota; kingdom Metazoa; phylum Chordata; order Testudines; family Cheloniidae; genus Caretta; species Caretta caretta. Next base: position 6,049,219 of record NC_134233.1, read on the forward strand.
CTGCCTAGGGGAAACTGAGGCACCCCCACACTATTCAGAGGAAACATTAAGAACAGTCCCACTTCGTCACACATGGTTGACCCCAAACCAACTCCTCCCCCTTGGGCCCAGCCTGCCAGTTGCAACCCCACCCCCAAGGCCAGGAAGCAGATGGCCCGGTACCTCCATGATGTCCTTGAGCATGGGGTCCAGCGGGAGAGCTGGTAGCTGGATTCCAGCCGCACCTTCCTCTCCGGTCGCAGCTGCCCGCTCTGGGGGAGGAAGGGAGAGGGGGTGAGAGGCAGCAGGGAGGAGGTGCTGGGTGGGAACGGGGGCAGACAGGAAGAGCGCGGCCTACCTGAGTCGCGCCAGCCAGGCTGGCAGGGGAGAGGCAGAGAAAAGAACAGAATGGATCACTGAGCGAGAGAGAGAGAGAGAGAGAGAGGAGGGGAGAGAGACTGATGGGAGAACAGAGCTGCTTCCCCCCATTCGCCGCATGGCCACCCCAAGCAGTGGTCACCAGCTCCAGCTCGCTGGTGATCTGAGGTCCTGACTTCCAGTATCCTCTGCCGGGGCAGAAGAAGTCACCCCAGATGGGGAGTAACTCGGGGGTCACCCTCCTATGGGGAGGGCGTCACCCCACTGTACAGGGACAGAGGCCACCTCTGTGCTGGGAGTAGGTCACTGCCATAGAGGGGCACCTCCAGGATGGCCTGTGCAGCATAGATCTGCCCCCTGGCATGGGTACAGCTGCTGGCCTCTGGCCCCAGTCCCTTACCCCAGGCGTGAGAGAGATGCCCAGGAACTGCAAGTTGTTGATGATGTCTCTCTGCTGCTGGATGTTGGCATGCTGGATCAGCTTGGTGAGGTTCTCCTTGTCCACACCTTCACGGGGAGAGACAGGTCAGTGCTAGCACCCCGGGACGCACCCACAGCCCAGGCACACGAGTCCGTGGCCCCAGGAGTCCTAGTTCCCCGATCAAATCCTGAGATCCTGCTCTTCCCACCCCTCTCAGAGCTGGGGGTAAACCCAGGAGTCCTGGCTCCCAGCCCCCCTCTAACCCACTAGACCCCACTGCCCTCCCAGAGCTGAGGATAGAACCCAGGAGTCCTGGCTCCCAGCACCATCCGCTCTAACCCACTGGACCCCACACAGTTAATGATCGAATTTAGGTTCTTGCTGCTCCTCCCTCAACAGGTTCTCTTGGGCGCTGGGGGCAGGGGTCTCTCTAGTTCCCCCTGGCAGTGCAATGGGAGCCCCCATCCCCCTGATCTGGGCTCCCCCTTCTGCGGCCAGCCAGGTGCAGAGTCAGAGTCGAGGCCTGGCTCTTAAAGGCTGTGAGGCCTTGAGCTGGAGGGAGGGCAAGGTGCCCCACCCCTGCCCCCCCAAACCATTTACTGCTGCTTAGTGCAGACGGGGAGGCCTGGCAACTCCACAGCACCCCCTGGCCAGGAAACTGGGCAGCCAGGCAGCCAGAGGAGCCCCATGAGGGCACCCTGGCCTGAGCAATGGGCACAGGGGCAGTGCCTGAGCAGGGCTACAGGAAGGGCCCCGGAGCAGGGCCCTGCCCCACCGAGCCAGCATGGGATAGGAACCGATGGGGGAAGAGGGACTGTGCCAAGTGTCAGGGTCAGGGAGGTTCCCCAGGCCATGGTGAGTTTGGGGAAGGGGCTGGATGCAGCAAGAAGCAGGGAGCTGCTGCAGGGATGACACAAGGGGTGGGCAGGGGACTGGTTGCAGGAGGCTCAGAGACACAACATGGTATCTGAACAGCCTGCAGGAAGGGAGGGAAGTCCCCCCTCCCTGCAGAGAATGGGCCGGGGGACTGCTCCAGGTGTGTGTCTCTCCATCCCCCCTCCCTGCAGAGAACGGGCTGGGGGGCTGCTCTGGGTGTGTGTCTCCATCCTCCCTCCCTCCCTGCAGAGAACGGGCTTGGGGGAGCATGGAGGGCGGACACTGCTCGGAAGGCAGTAGCAGGGAGCAAAGGCCACCAGATCTGACCCCAGATCTGACCCCAGATCGGAGCATGGGCGTGGCGCACTGGCAGGCTTGCAGGCACCGAGAGGTGGGCAGAGGGAAGACAGGGCTGTAAAGCCGGGCTGGACACAGGCCCTGGGAAGCGGCTGGCCGGGGGGCGCCCTGCATAGCAGGAGGGCTTGCCAGTCTGAGCAGTGCTATTCCCCACCAGCCCCACAGGCCTGGGCCCCACCTCCAGGAGCACCCCCCTGCAGCAGCAGGCCCCGCAGTGCTCCCCCTGCAGGCCTGTGGCATTACCATTCTTCAGGAAGATGTAGATCAGGATGATGCGGATCTTGTCGTAGGCCTGCACGCTGGGGTCCAGCAGGACAGGCAAGATGATCTTCATGGGGTCCTTGATCTTCTTCCCGTCCACGTCCGTCCCCATAGCCAGGTCCTGGGGGCAGGGGGAAGGGGGCGCACACACAAGGCCCAGGTCAGGCCACTCTGCTTCCTCCCGCCCACGCAGCAGGATGGGAGATGTGACGGCCCCCTGACCCACAGCTCGCCTACCCCGTGCCAGGGCCCCCTCCTCCCTGGGGTCAGCTCCCTCTGGGGTGAGCAACTGGCCCCCAGGGAGTAACCCGAGCCCCATGTCCTCCTTCTGCACCCCTGGTGCTGCATGGAGGGGCTGACCCTGGCTCCAGCGAGCCTGCGGCTCTGAGACCCCTCTCTCCGGGCTGAGTCCATGAGCCAGACTCTGCCCCAAGCCAGGCTCTGCCCACAGACCCACCTGCTCCAAGCTGCACAGCTTCTCCACTCTTCCTTTGAAGTGCTGCATGCAGTGCTCGGCCAGGTTCAGATGCGTGGAGTACTGCGGGGAGAGACCGGGGCACATGGGGAGTTTACCGTATCACTGGCTGGTCCAGAGCACCTGCACCCACGGCTTCTCTGTTAGTCACCACGAGGTTGGGGGCTTGGAGATCAGCAGGTGTCGGGGTATCTGTGCCAGTGGCCAGGAGCTTTCTGTTGGCACATGGCTCAGTGGCACCAGGAGTGGCTCCAATAGGCTGGTTTGGAAGCCCACCAAGGCCCTCTCCCGAGAGCTGCAGCAGCAAGGCACGGGCTTTACCCAAGGGCTGCCCTTGGTGGGGCTAACGTGGCAGCTCTGGGCACTGACAGGCAGGCTGCTGCCCATGGTGCCACACAGCACCTGGGGGGAAAATGGCTCTGCCCAACGGGACAGGTCAGCAGCTCTCATCAGGCAGTAAAGCGGAGTGCCACAGAGTGCCCTGCCCCCCAGGAGAGTCCCTACTGTCCCTCACCAGCCCCACAGAGCACCCTGCCCCTCCCATCAGCCCCACTGAATGGCCTGCCCCCTGCCCACTAAAAGCCCAGCCCCGTTACCCTGTTCAGCTCCTTCTGATACTGGGGCATCTTCTTCAGGATCTGGGACAGGTCCTCGATGTTGGCCTGGAGGGAGGCGGTGGTGATATCCCGGCTGCTCCCAGCGCTTGGAGCCCCCTGCAGGGCAGAGGCAGCAGGGCGGGTCACTCAGGCCATGCGTGGCTGCGGCTTAGGTTAGACCTGCCCTTTCCAGGCCAGCTGGAACGAGACGGGAGCCCCGCAACCCGAGCGCCCCTCAAGGTGTAAAGCAGCAGCGGGCCAGGGAGATGCCAGCGTTGGCTCCCTGCAGCTCTCCCTGCATGGTCCCGATCCTGCTGTCTGACCCCGCCCCATGGGCCTCTGCCCTCCCCCACTCTGGGGAGCTCCAGAGCTCTGGCTGGGGGGCAGGGGACTCCACATACACCTCTAAGCCCTTTACAGGCAAACCCTGGGAGCAATGGGACAGCCCCCCCACCCCCGCCAACCCCTCCTGGGGCAGCAGGGAAGCCTCCCCTCCCCATCAGTGGCAGTGGGATGGGTCCCCCTGTCCCTCCGGCCTGAACTCCCCAATCGCTCCCCCCAACCCCTGCCGCACCTTGTCCGTGGTCAGCCTCTTGCTCTCATAGAAGGTGCGCAGCAGCTCCGTCACCTTCCTGCAGCAGGGAGAGGGGTCAGGACGGAGCCAGGCACTGCCTTGGAGGTAGGGGGTACCCTGTCCTATGCTACAGGGGATGGAGCCCCCGCCCCACAGGCACCAGGGTTCTCTGCCTCAAGAGCCTCAGACAGGCTGGGGGAGGCCCTCTTCCTAAGTTACCCCAAGGCAGAGTTCAGTGCACCTCTGGGGGCTCCTGGCGCCCTGCTGGGGGGGCCTGGGGGCAGCGGCAGGCCCAGCAGGAGGTCGGTGAGGGACTCACTCAAGGGAGCTGTAAGGTGCATGGGGAGACCCTGGAATCGGGGGAAGACAGTGTCCAGGGGGATCCCCAAGAGGAGATGTGGACAGTGGCTCTGGAAGGGAGCGCTCAGGGGTCCTTTGGGGAGAGGGGCTGGGTCCAGGGGGTCTCAGCACTCAGAGAGGAGTATGTCTGAGGGACAAGCTCCAGCACTGGGTGGGAGGGGGAGGGGGGCCCTGGCACTGCGCAGGAGAGGGGTGTGTTGCGGGGGTGGGTGTCCCTGCACTGGGTGGGAGAGGAGTGTATCCAAGGGGTAGTGGGGTTCCAGCACTGGGTGGGAAGGAAAGGGGAGGGGTGTGTCTGAAGGGGAGGATGGGGGAAGTCCCGGCACTGGAAAAGAGGGGGAGGGGTGTGTCAATGGGGTGGGCTGTCCTGGCACTGGGTGGGAGAGGTGTGTCCAAGGGGGGAGTCCTGGCAGCGGGCGGGGAGGGGAGGGCTGTGCCAAAGTGGGGGTAGGGGGTCCCAGCATTGGGTGGGGAGGGGAGAGGTGTGCCGAAGGTGGGGGGGAGTAGCAAGACCCGGAACTAGGCAGGGCACAGAGGGGTGTGTCCAGGGGTGTCCTGGCATTGGGTGGGGCACCGAGTGGTGTGTCCGGGGGGGTGATGGGTCCTGGCCCTGGGTGAGGCACGGGGGGGTATGTCCAGTGGATGGGCGGGGCATGGAGGGGTGCGTCAGGGGGCAGGGCCGAGCGCGCTCACTTGGAGACGTCAGCGAGTCGCTGATGCCCATCGTCTCGTACCTGCAGGGGGGAGATGGGGTCAGGCTGCGGCACCCCTCGCCCTAGCGTGGGGGCTGCGGAGCAGTGCAGGTGCCTGGGCCACATCCCCCCCAGCCCGCCTGAGGAGGGGTGCGGGGCGCCCCCTGCTGGCAGCCAGGCCCTACTTGTAGGTGTCTTTCTTGATGCTGAGCAGGTCGTAGGCCATGGCCTGGTAGGTGAGCTCGTGCAGCAGTGGGGACACCAGGTCGAAGCTCCGGTCCACGATCAGCAGCTGAGAACGGGCTTTGTCGGGGCCCTGGGGCAAAGGAGAGAGAAACCCGTCACCTCCTGCTCTGGCAGAGGGTTCCTGGCCTGGCTTACACGGCACAATCCAATGGGCCCTGGTGGCCTGAAACTTCACTACCCACCCTCTCTGTGGCCCAGCCCCCAACCCCAGGGGGAAGCCAAGAGACACCCCCAAGCTAGCTGGGACGTGCCCTGGGGTCCTGCCCTGACCAGCTGCACTGCAACGCCCCCTGCAGGGACGGGCTACCTGCCCCTCATGCAAATAGCAATGCCCCCCTCCCCCAAGCATGCTCTCTGCTCGTGCCTCTCCACCAACGGGAGCATGCCCCTTACAAGGCAGCTCCCTGACTGCCCCCTGCTCCATATGCTGTGTGGGGACGGGGGGAACTACACCAGAAGGGCCTGGCTAGTCTATCATGAACCAACACCAGGCCCAGAGACTCTTTGATACAAGGTCCCAGAGGGGGACGACAGGACATTATCCCTAAGCCCCACCTTGCATCTGAGCTGGGACCCCATATGAAGCTCTAGCTCCCCAGTCCCAGCCTGTGTGGCCCCCCATTGTCACGGAGTCCCTGGGCGATGCTCTGGAACTGCTCCCCATGAAGCCAGTCAGGACTCTGGGGCAGTCGCCTTTCTGTGAGCAGCCTGTCTTCAGGACACGCAGCTCACACAGCTTCCACCTTCCTGGGTCTGACCTCGGAGCATTCAGCATCCTCTGCCCCTCCGTGCGCTTCCCACAGCGAGTCCGCTCAGGCGGGGCTCCTGGGGAAGCCAGAGGGTCCTGCACCCCAACTTCGCAGTCAGACGTGACTCTCAGCCAGCCAGTAAAACAGAAGGTTTATTAGACGACAGGAACATGGTCTAAAACAGAGCTTGCAGGTGCAGAGAACGGGACCCCTCAGCTGGGTCCATTTTGGGGGGCAGTGAGCCAGACAACCACGTCTGCACTTCACTCCATGTCCCAGCCAGCCCCAAACTGAAAACCCCCTCCAGCCCCTCCTCCTCTGGGCTTTGTTCCTTTCCCGGGCCAGGTGGTCACCTGATTCCTTTGTTCTCCAACCCTTCAGCTCTCACCTTGCAGGGGGGAAAGGGCCCAGGCCATCAGTTGCCAGGAAGCAGGGTGTTGGCCATTCTCTGTGTCCAGACTCCTGCACACACATGCCCTCTAGGGCTCTGAAATGATCATACACCCTTACTCCACCCCCTAGATACTTAAGAACTGCCTAGGGGAAACTGAGGCACCCCCACACTATTCAGAGGAAACATTAAGAACAGTCCCACTTCGTCACATCTCTCCCCCCTTCGAGATCGAACTGAGCGGGGTCACTTTAGCCGGTGACCTGGGGAAGTTCGAAGCCACCAACGTTCCCATGGATGCCCCAGCATCTCTCCCATTCCTTGGTAGGAGTTACACCAGGCCCTTCCAGTTTCACGCCCTCCCTTAGGTCAGGGGTGGTCGATAGCACTCGCAGGCCGCATGTCGGAAGGTTTATGCAGCCCATGCCCTTTGGCCACCCCAAGAATGTCTCCCCATTGACCATCACCTTCTCCTCCCACTGGAGGTCCGAGGGGCCTGGCCCCAGGAAACTCCACACAGACATATAGGTTGGGGTCAGGAGTGGGAGCCTGTCCACATCCCCAACCATCTGGCTGACGGAGTCTATGGCCTTGGGACCCAGCAAGGGAGCTAGACACCGGGGCTTTTCCGCAGGGTCCCCTTGGTTCAAATCGCCAGCCTGTTCAAAGGCAGTGAGGTGGGCATCCACACACACCCCCTCCTTAACCAGGGGCAGCAATTTAGTCTCGAGGTTCCCTGCGGAACTGGCCCCCCGGGATCTATCCCCACTCACCCCGGGGAGGTCCCCTAGGCCTCTCCGCTCCCCCACCGCCAGTTCATCCTGCTGCTGCTTCTGCAGCTCTTTCTCGGGCTCTCGCTGTCTCCCAGGGTCCTCTTGCTCTCTCGGACTCAGCTCCAATCCCGTCCGTCTCGATCCCCTGATGCGGAACCCGATCGTGAAGACCCTCGTCTGGTCGGGGACAGGAGTCTTGGCAATGCCTGGCTACCACTCCAGCTGCTACCAGATACTGCTATAGCCCCAGTTGGGGTCAGGAATCTGTTCCTTAGAGCGGTCATCCTCCTCCAGCTGCACGATTAACTCTGCTTTGGTGAACTTTCCAACGCTCAACCCTCTCTTTTTGCACAGGGTTACAATGTCCTTCTTAAGGAGACGGTGACAGGCCATCACTCCGCTCCTCCCAAGTTGTTGTGGACTCACAGGCCCGTGTGTTCTCAGCTCCCCACGGTTTCCAGGGAGAACCCCTAGTGTGCCAGCCCTTCTCGAGGTCACCACCTCTTTGCCAGGGTCGAGCTGCGGACTCCTCCGCCCCTTGGACTGCTCGCTGCAATCCCCAGGGGAACCCTGTTACTGCAGAGTCCTTCTCGCTGGTCACACATTCCCAGGGGTTAACCGCCCCCCGAAACCGCTCCTCTCTGAGCCTTCAGCAGGCCTGGTCCTCGGCAATCCCCCTTCGTGTTACTGCTCCCCAGTCACTTACTGCAGGAAGCACCATCCACGGGGTGCAGTACATCCCACCGCTGACACCAGTTGTCACGGAGTCCCTGGGCGATGCTCTGGAACTCCTCCCCATGAAGCCAGTCAGGACTCTGGGGAAGTCGCCTTTCTGTGAGCAGCCTGTCTTCAGGACACGCAGCTCACACAGCTTCCACCTTCCTGGGTCTGACCTCGGAGCATTCAGCATCCTCTGCCCCTCCGTGCGCTTCCCACAGCGAGTTCGCTCAGGCAGGGCTCCTGGGGAAGCCAGAGGGTCCTGCACCCCAACTTCGCAGTCAGATGTGACTCTCAGCCAGCCAGTAAAACAGAAGGTTTATTAGACGACAGGAACATGGTCTAAAACAGAGCTTGCAGGTGCAGAGAACGGGACCCCTCAGCTGGGTCCATTTTGGGGGGCAGTGAGCCAGACAACCACGTCTGCACTTCACTCCATGTCCCAGCCAGCCCCAAACTGAAAACCCCCTCCAGCCCCTCCTCCTCTGGGCTTTGTTCCTTTCCCGGGCCAGGTGGTCACCTGATTCCTTTGTTCTCCAACCCTTCAGCTCTCACCTTGCAGGGGGGAAAGGGCCCAGGCCATCAGTTGCCAGGAAACAGGGTGTCGGCCATTCTCTGTGTCCAGACCCCTGCACACACATGCCCTCTAGGGCTCTGCAATGATCATACACCCTTACTCCACCCCCTAGATACTTAAGAACTGCCTAGGGGAAACTGAGGCACCCCCACACTATTCAGAGGAAACATTAAGAACAGTCCCACTTCGTCACAGGCCCCCCAGCATCCAGTGGGACAGAGACCACTCCAATGGTCAGCATCTCAGACCCACATCATGGGGGGGCTGGCCCAGCCCCCGCTTCCTGCCTGATCAGCATGCACTGCCCTCTTTGCGCAGCAGGTGGCGATAGGAGACCAGCCCTGCGCTCACATGGCAGAGGGCTCTGAAACCGGCTCCAGCAGCCCCAGTGGAACCCAAGCCCACCCAGGAGCACCTCGGCAAGGGGGGGGGCTGCGTCTGCTCTTTGCTGGGTAGCACAGACAGTCAGGGGTGGGTGGGGTGGGGACGTACAGCCCCTGATGCTATCCCAACTGTCCCACCTCAGTATGTGGCCCGATTTTCAGCCACGCTCGGGAGCAGAACGTCCGACCGGCCACCGCCCATCCGCCTGGCAGGTCTCCATAGCCTCTGGGTAAATGGGTTGAGGCTGACGGGGGAGCGCCTCTCTTGGAGGAGTATCTGGCCCCCACCACTGTTGCACTATCATTGCTGCATCCTGCCCCCCCATGCACGTGGGGCTGGGCAGGGCTGTCACCCCATTGCAGAGGGGGATGGAGGCCCAGAGGGGCTGGGTGACTCACCCAAGGTCACACAGGGAGTCTGTGGCAGAGCAGGGACATGAACCCAGAGCTGGCACCATCATTCCCCTCTAGCCCTACCCAGCCTGGATGGGTTGCTAGGCTCAGCCCCCGCCCCCACCCCCCACGGGACTCTGCTCACACCCTTTGCCAGTTCGGCTCTGCTGGAGGGATCCCCGAGTGCAGATGGGGGCTGGCGTAACCACCGGGTCACCCCACCCTGCCCAGAGCAGAGGGGTGGTTAGTGCACTGGTGGGTGCCACAGCACTGCCTGTCCCAGCTACCCCTCAGGGCTGGCAGCTGGGAAACATCAAGGCAAGAGGGACTAGTGCAGACAAGGCCCCAGGGTGCCGGGACTGCGGGCTGGGTGGCTTTGGAGACCAGAACAGTCGGGTTTCTTAGGCACCTGGACCCCAGCCTGGGCAGCCCAGCCCACTGAAGGTTAAAGCAAGAGGCCATTCTGGTCAGCCCAGAGCCTGGCCGAGCTGCAGAGAAACCTGTTTTCAGCTCCGGGTCTCTCACTCAAGGCCTGTCTACATGTAAACCACTTCAGCTGCTCCGCTTCAGTGACTCCGCCTTTCCCATACCCCCAAGCAACGCAGTGGCACCGACCCAATTGCCTCGTGTAGACCAGGCCTCGGCCTGACCGTGGTCAGTTCTCAGGCGAGAGCTCCCAGCTTCCCGCACTCATCCCCCAGCTCAAACCTTCCCAACCCTGTGTTCTCGAGCTGGGGGCCCTGCTCCAATTCCCTGCTGGGAGCATCCAGCCAGGAGCCATTGGAGCCGGCACGGTCTTTCTGGCCCCCAGGCTGATCTGTGTTGGATTCTCTTCATTTCACCAAGACAGGGAGGTGACACCCCCCACCCCCGGCATGACTCTTACCTTCCCCGAGAATCCTTCCCCTTCACCCCCTGCCAGAGAAGCCAGGAAATATATAGGGAAACTGAGGCACACATCAGATTCATAAAAGATATTACAAACATTCCCAGTTGGTCACAGGTGCACAGTCTCCCAGCAGCTCAGCAAAGGCTGGAAGCAAGAGCAGAGGCAACAGGAGGGAGAGATCTGGGCAGGCCTTGGATTTTACATCACTTTGCTTCTCCTAGGGGGGTAGGAGCTACTGGGTTTCCCGTGTGAGAATCCAGGGCAGGGTGGGTTTGTAGCTCCCCTCTGCTGGGGGTGGGACGGGGATGGCAGGAGCTAGGGGAAGCCCACAGGCCAGGGCTGACTTGTGGCTAAGGCTCGGGAGAGCTGGGTTCTATTCCTGCTCTGGCAGACTCCCTGTATGCCTCAGTTTCCCATCTGTAACACAGGCCACCCTGCCTCCCCTGGGAGGCTGAATTCATTAGTGAGATTCTGATACCATGGTGATGGGTGTAGGAGCACACACAGACAGGAGTGTCCAGGTGTGGAAGAGGCTCTGTGTGCGAAGCTTAGTTCTCTGACCGAACTGCCCTGTTTATAAACAGAGAGATTGTGCTGGGCACACACTTCCCCAGTTGGTGCCTCGGTTTCCCCATCTATACAGAGGGGATAAGGACACTAGCCTTTGTAGAGCACTTTGAGATCTGCCCACAGCCAGTGTTAGAGAAGGGCTGGGGCCATTAGTCCAGCCACACAGGGAATGCTATTGTTCTGCCAACCCCTCAGGATCTCCAAGGGTCTCTAGACCCCACCCCTCCGCCTGCCAGGATCTCCGAGCAGGTTCTAAATCACTCCTCCTTCCTTCTACTTCTCATGTGCTCCCCCGTGGCTCTGTCCCATGGCAAGGGTGTGGCCGACACAGCTTGCTCACCTCTCCCATGCTGGGCTCGTATGCCTTGAACGCCTTGAGTTTGGCCAGCACAGCGTGCGCCAAGTGGAAGTTATCTTCATGGTCCCTGCAGCAAAGACAAACCCTGTGGGTCAGAAACAGCTCCTCCTCGAGGGGCACACGCACTTCCTGTAGGAGGTAACCAGGTACCCTCGCCCTTTGGGCACACTCACTTCCTGTAAAGGATGGCTGGGTACTTCTCCATGGCTCACTCACTTCCTATAGGGGATAGCTGGTACCCCTCCCCCTGGGCACACTCACTTCCTGTAGCGGATGGCCAGGTACCCTTCTCCTTCTGGGCACGCTCACTTCCTGAACAGGATGGTTGGGTACTTCCCCATGGCACATTCACTTCCTATAGGGGATAGCTGGGTACCCCTTCCCCTGGGCACACTCACTTCCTGTAGGTTTCAGAGGAACAGCCGTGTTAGTCTGTATTCGCAAAAAGAAAAGGAGTACTTGTGGCACCTTAGAGACTAACCAATTTAGAGCGTGAGGCACAAGCTGTCAGCATAGTCTGTGTGGTATGTAGATTGTAATGGATTTTTTAGTTATTTGTTATTAGTTATTAGTTAATTGGTTAGTCTCTAAGGTGCCACAAGTACTCCTTTTCTTTTCACTTCCTGTAGCGGATGGCTGGATACTCCTCCAGGGTTTCACACAATGTGGCAATCTGCTCTGCCAGCATCTCCAGCTGCTTGTTCTTTTCGAAAAAGCGGTAGGGGCTGAACCAGTTGTGGAAGGTCTTTGGCTTGTCCAGGGAGTACACCTTGGGGACGGGGGAGAGCAGAGATCAGCCCCCGGTGCCAACTGCTTGCAGCCAGGCCAGCTGTGTCCCATACCGCGCCCCTAAGATGCGCTGTTGGATCAGGCCAGCCTGGTGGAGCTGTAGCGAGCCCCTAGTGAGGGAGAGATCCCTTTGCCAGTGCCACTCCTGTTGTGGTAGAGGGATAGCGAGCCAGAGATTCATGCACCAGCCTGGGATGAAGATGCCCCAGCTTCAGGTCCTTACTTGGCTGCAGACCCCCAGGTGCCCTCAATGTTGGGGGAGGGGGCTTGGCGACGCTTCTAGTCTGGCGAAAGCCCCAGCATAGCCACGGGCAAACCCAGCATCAAGGCACGTCTGCCGCTGTCGCTTATTTCACTGGCCAAACAGAACGAGCCATTGGGACAAATGTGCTTGGACACCAATAAACAGTATCGGCCCATGAAGGGTTTGCTGGCGCAACGGGACGGGTGAGCCAGCAAAGCCTCCTGACGGACACTCAGCTTATACCAGCCAAAGCTTCTCTTGGCACAGCTGGCACCGGTACCCCAGATACAGCTAGAGTGGCGAAAGGACTGCTTTGCCAGCGTAACGGCATCTACCCAGGGGCCCTGCCACCACAGCTGCATCAGTTACAGGGGGGATTTTTTCTCTCATGTCCCTGTAACAAACCCATACCAACAAAGCTTTTGTGTGTAGCCCAGGCTCATGTCTCTCTGTGCCTCAGTTTCCCCATCAATGCAATGGGGCTGACACCACAGTCCTGCCCCTCAGGGGCAGGAGGGGGGAAATCCACTGATGACACAAGGAGGGGATGGGGTGGTTGGGTAAAGGGCAGGCGTGTGGAGTATCGGGCTGTCTTGCAGGCCTAGTATAAACCATCAGTAAGAGCTGGTAAAGCCAGGGAGGCAGGGCCCTCCTCCCCCATACATCTACCATCCCCACCAGGTGCAAGCCAGCGATTCCACCTCTCACAGGGTGTGAGCAGCCAGCTAGTTCCTGCTGTCCTGTGCTGGCGTCAAACCCGGGGCCCTAGAAGGGAAAGGTTCCCCCGCCAAACCACATGAAACAATAAGGGTGTGGTGTCGTACGTCACCATTCGCCCGGCGGACCTGCTCCTCCAAAGCCCGGCCACCCCTCACCTGGCTCTCATAGGGCAGGAAGGCCATGTTGATCTCCTTGAGGGTTTTGATGACCTTGGTGATCCGTGACTTCCTCAGCTCCTTGAACAGAGGCTCAGGACAGGCTGCAAGGCAAAGGCAGTGGGTGGGAGTGACAGGCACAGGGCTCAGGACCCCCAGCACAGCGCCAGCCCCCACGGACGGGGCCAGGACGGGCACAGCAGGGGCAGTAGTGCTGCACGCTTGTGGGGAACCTGGGCAAGCCAGCAGGGCCACACAGGAGTCAACGATGAGTCCAGCCCCCCCGAACCAGAGTCATGCCGGGTTCTCGCCTTCTGCAGCATCAGCAGCGAGGGGGAGCCACAATCTCTCCGATGCAGCCCCTGTCTCACACCCTGCCCTCAGCCTGCCCGCAGGGCTGAGTGACCGGAGTGTACAACTCAGGATGATGCACAAGGAGGAAGGGGACTTGGGTTCCCCCTGCCGCTGTAATGGGGAGAAGCAGATATGACCCTGACACACTGGGTATTCTGGTGGTGTCCCATCCCCCCACCGAGTTGGGACTGATGGAGCAATGCATGCTGGGAATGGTAGCAAGAGGCCGCCTTTCTGGGCACACGCTGCAGGTGTCTGTGAGCCGTGCTGGCTGGAGGCAGGCCCGTGGGGGAGAAGGGGGGGGAAGGGATAGGTGGGGTCATTCAGTCTGGCCTGCTGGGGCTGCATCCCCCTGCAGGAGGGCAGAGCATAATCAGGGTGCTGCGCACTGGCCTGCCGGCAGAGAGAGACCCCCCACCCACAGGCTCCAGTGTGCCGCTGTCCAGGCTCCCAGCTGGGGGATCCCCCGACCCCCAATACTCACGGCTGAGGAAGAAGACGTGAGCTGCCTTGTAGTTGAAGGTGGGGGTGCCCTGGAAGTCATTGATCAAAGCCTGCACCGACTGCAAAGCGGAGAGAGGGGGGTTGTCAGCACCTGCCGAGGCCCCTCCCTGCTGCTCAAATGGCCCAGCCCATGCCCAGGCCCTGGGGACTCAGGGCCTAGCATGATGCCATCGGGAGGTGGGCTGGTTTTCACCCCCCTGGCTCTGGGCTCCCTCCCTGCCTGGAGCAGGGCTTGTGCCCATGTGCCCGGGACATCCTCAGGGCCCAGCCACATCTCTTGCTGGCACAGAAGTGTCCATGCCCGGCCACAGATGAGGCCTGGCATTGCCTTGCTGCTGAACTAAGTGGGCTCTGAGCAGTGTCCAGCGAACAGCCAGCCGAGCAGCAATCCCAGGCAACTACCATCAGGGCCCCCTCCCTTCCCGGGCGCCATGCTGGGCACCTGCAGCTTCGCCACGCCAGCTAGCCTGGCAGGGTGTTTGGAACCTGTTCAGACCCCTCGACCGGTCATTGTGACAGGTGAGAACCTGGCTGCCCTGTCCCAAGCCCCAGCTCGCAGTCCTCTCCTACAGCGCTCCCTCCACGGGCAGCCCCTGTGGGTTCTGGGCTTCACCCTGCTCTGCCAGCGCCCCCTGCCCCTGGTCTCCCTCCACTCACCTCGCTGCTGCAGATGCAGGAGCCTCCTCCCCAACAGCCCCTGCTCCCTGAGCCTCTGCCTCAGCGAGTCTCCTTCGCTTTGAGTCTCAGCTGAGGTCGCCTCTCTCCACCTGCTGCATCTGCCCATCCAACCCCCACAGGACTGCACTGCGGAGAGGTCTGGGGGACAGTCTGTGCCTCACGTGGCAAAGAACATGAAGCCCAGCTCTGGGGAAGCAGCCTCTTGGGGAGCCCTGACTGGCCCCATTCCCATCCTGACGTTGTGCTGCGCATCCCCCCGGACAGCGCCACCTCCAGGCAGCACTAGGAGCTGTCCCGGGGTCTCCCCTGCTCCCCATCCAGTTGCCCCAGGCCCGAGCTCCTACCTCCTCCACTGGGCTGAGCAGGTAGACGGCCTCCAGGCTGGGGATTGGCTCCCGGCACTTGTTAATATCTTCCACAACTAGGAGAGAGCAGACACTGGGCGCGGGTCAGTGTGTCCTAGCCACCCGCCCCAGCCGCTCTCCACCAGGATGTGGGGAGGGGAAGCCAAGGGGCACAGTGATGTTCGCTGGCAGCAGGCCGGGGCGCTCCAGAGGCGACAATGCAGCAGCCGCTTCGATGTGGGGCCGTGGGCTGCGATGCTGCCACAGTATGGAGCAGGGAAGGAATGGCCCTCTGTACTGTGCTGGGGGCACCCCGCTAGAGTGCTGGCTCAGCTCTGTGCCCCTCAACCCCAAGGGCTCCTCCACCCTAAAGCAGGGAGCCAGCATTCGCCCTCCCCAGCCAGGACCCTGCCCACAGCTTTGGGGAGGAGCAGCGAGGAGTTAGCGGGAGTTTGAGAAAAGCGGTGAAGAGGCTCCACGGGCTGAAAGTGCCAGGCTAAGGGAACTAGACCTGGCTGGGAAGGTACCGATAGCAAGGAGGGCGTCTAGGGGGCTGCAAAGCGAGGAAACTAGATGCAAATGTGAATGTAGACAAGTCAACTCCCTGACTGTGAGTTGTATCCAATGGGGAGGGGAGCCCTGGCGGGGGGAGCAGACGGGAGGGAGGGGCCACTCACGTGTGATGCCTTCGTCTACGATGTCGGACATCGTGCAGCATGATGAGAGGATGCGCGTGCTGGGGTGGTCCATGATCAGCACCTGGGGTAGCGAGAGGGGAGCGCTCCACTTCGGATGAACTAGTCACTGCCCTGAGCCCAGCTGCCCACCATCATCATCCACAGCACAGCCAAGGGAGCAGAGCGACTGCTAATGGCAGAGCCCTTCCACAGCCCTTTCACAGCAGAGCAGCAGGGCCGGTACCAATCCTGCACTTTGCTGAGCTGACCGTGCTAAGGACTGCGTGAGGAGCTACAGGGAGAGCGGCTCCGAGCAGAGTGGCTGGTACGAGATGTAGGAGACAAACCTGGGACACCCGGCCATTCAGAATGGTTCCATCCTCCATCAGCCTCTTCGCCCAGGTGACAGGGTGAGTGCAAGAGGCAGGGACAGAACAGGAGTCCTAGCTCCCAGTCCCCTGCTCCGATCCACCAGATATCCGCTCCCCAGCCCTCGGACAGAACCAGGATCAGGGCACAGAGAAATGGAACGAGGGGAGTCTCCGTGTTCCCCTAGGAAAGCCCTGTAGGCCATTGGCCCAACATCTCCACCACCTTCCTGCCGTGCCGAATGCTCCCTCTGCCGCACCGGCCTAACCTGCTGTGACGAAGTGGGACTGTTCTTAATGTTTCCTCTGAATAGTGTGGGGGTGCCTCAGTTTCCCCTAGGCAGTTCTTAAGTATCTAGGGGGTGGAGTAAGGGTGTATGATCATTGCAGAGCCCTAGAGGGCAGGTGTGTGCAGGAGTCTGGACACAGAGAATGGCCGACACCCTGTTTCCTGGCCACTGATGGCCTGGGCCCTTCCCCCCCCTGCAAGGTGAGAGCTGAAGGGTTGGAGAACAAAGGAATCAGGTGACTACCTGGCCCGGGAAAGGAACAAAGCCCAGAGGAGGAGGGGCTGGAGGGAGGTTCAGTTTGGGGCTGGCTGGGACATGGAGTGAAGTGCAGACGTGGTTGTCTGGCTCACTGCCCCCCAAAATGGACCCAGCTGAGGGGTCCCGTTCTCTGCACCTGCAAGCTCTGTTTTAGACCATGTTCCTGTCGTCTAATAAACCTTCTGTTTTACTGGCTGGCTGAGAGTCACATCTGACTGTGAAGTTGGGGTGCAGGACCCTCTGGCTTCCCCAGGAGCCCCGCCTGAGCGGACTCGCGGTGGGAAGCGCACGGAGGGGCAGAGGATGCTGAATGCTCCGAGGTCAGACCCAGGAAGGTGGAAGCTGTGTGAGCTGTGTGTCCTGAAGACAGGCTGCTCACAGAAAGGCGACTGCCCCAGAGTCCTGACTGGCTTCATGGGGAGCAGTTCCAGAGCATCGCCCAGGGACTCCGTGACAACTGGTGGCAGCGGTGGGATGTACTGCACCCCGTGGATGGTGCTTCCTGCAGTAAGTGACTGGGGAGCAGTAACACGAAGGGGGATTGCCGAGGACCAGGCCTGCTGAAGGCTCAGAGAGGAGCGGTTTCGGGGGGCGGTTAACCCCTGGGAGTGTGTGACCAGCGAGAAGGACTGTGCAGTAGCAGGGTCCCCCTGGGGATTGCAGTGAGCAGTCCCAGGGGCGGAGGAGTCTGCAGCTCGACCCTGGCAAAGAGGTGGTGACCTCGAGAAGGGCTGGCACACTAGGGGTTCTCCCTGGAAACCGTGGGGAGCTGAGAACACACGGGCCTGTGAGTCCACAACAACTTGGGAGGAGCGGAGTGATGGCCTGTCACCGTCTCCTTAAGAAGGACATTGTAACCCTGTGCAAAAAGAGAGGGTTGAGCGTTGGAAAGTTCACCAAAGCAGAGTTGATCGTGCAGCTGGAGGAGGATGACCGCTCTAAGGAACAGATTCCTGACCCCAACTGGGGCTATAGCAGGATCTGGGAGCAGCTGAAGCGGGAGCCAGGCATCGCCAAGACTCCTGTCCCCGACCAGACGAGGGTCTTCACGATCGGGTTCCCCATCGGGGGATCGAGACGGACGGGATTGGAGCTGAGTCCGAGAGCAAGAGGACCGTGGGAGACAGCGAGAGCCTGAGAAAGAGCTGCAGAAGCAGCAGCAGCATGAACTGGCGGTGGTGGGGCGGAGAGGCCTAGGGGACCTCCCCGGGGTGAGTGGGGATAGATCCCGGGGGGCCAGTTCCGCAGGGAACCTCGAGACTAAATTGCTGCCCCTGGTTAAGGATGGGGGGGAGGTGGATGCCCACCTCACTGCCTTTGAGCAGGCTGGCGATTTGAACCAAGGGGACCCTGCGGAAAAGCCCCGGTGTCTAGCTCCCTTGCTGGGTCCCAAGGCCTTAGACTCCGTCAGCCAGATGGTTGGGGATGTGGACAGGCTCCCACTCCTGACCCCAACCTATATGTCTGTGTGGAGTTTCCTGGGGCCAGGCCCCCCGGACCTCCAGTGGGAGCAGAAGGTGATGGTCAATGGGGAGACATTCTTGGGGTGGCCAAAGGGCATGGGCTGCATAAACCTTCCCACATGCGGCCTGCGAGTGCTATCGACCACCCCTGACCTAAGGGAGGGCGTGAAACTGGAAGGGCCTGGTGTAACTCCTACCAAGGAATGGGAGAGATGCTGGGGCATCCATGGGAATGTTGGTGGCTTCGAACTTCCCCAGGTCACCGGCTAAAGTGACCCCGCTCAGTTCGATCTCGAAGGGGGGAGAGATGTGACGAAGTGGGACTGTTCTTAATGTTTCCTCTGAATAGTGTGAGGGTGCCTCAGTTTCCCCCAGGCAGTTCTTAAGTATCTAGGGGGTGGAGTAAGGGTGTATGATCATTGCAGAGCCCTAGAGGGCATGTGTGTGCAGGGGTCTGGACACAGAGAATGGCCAACACCCTGTTTCCTGGCCACTGATGGCCTGGGCCCTTCCCCCCCCTGCAAGGTGAGAGCTGAAGGGTTGGAGAACAAAGGAATCAGGTGACCACCTGGCCCGGGAAAGGAACAAAGCCCAGAGGAGGAGGGGCTGGAGGGAGGTTCAGTTTGGGGCTGGCTGGGACATGGAGTGAAGTGCAGATGTGGTTGTCTGGCTCACTGCCCCCCAAAATGGACCCAGCTGAGGGGTCCCGTTCTCTGCACCTGCAAGCTCTGTTTTAGACCATGTTCCTGTCGTCTAATAAACCTTCTGTTTTACTGGCTGGCTGAGAGTCACGTCTGACTGCGAAGTTGGGGTGCAGGACCCTCTGGCTTCCCCAGGAGCCCCGCCTGAGCGGACTCGCGGTGGGAAGCGCACGGAGGGGCAGAGGATGCTGAATGCTCCGAGGTCAGACCCAGGAAGGTGGAAGCTGTGTGAGCTGTGTGTCCTGAAGACAGGCTGCTCACAGAAAGGCGACTGCCCCAGAGTCCTGACTGGCTTCATGGGGAGCAGTTCCAGAGCATCGCCCAGGGACTCCGTGACACCTGCTGCTCCACAGCCCCCAGCCCAGTCCATGCCGGGGGCTCAATAACCTGCCTGCCCAATGGTGCATACTGCCCCCATGCTTGGCACTCTCCTGCTCCTCCTCCCACCCAGGCTGATTCACTGGTCCCAGTGGTCTGATCCGGTGTGTGTGTGGGGGGGAGATATGGGGCTAGCTGGACAAGCTGGGTCTGATCCAGCGCAGTGGGAAGGCAGACATACCCAAGCCTAGCTGGGGACGGATGATGGGCTAGACAGAGCAGGGATCTGATCCAGCCTGGAAAAGCTCAGGTTCCTAATGAATCTCAAGAGGCTGGAGGGGGAGGAGCATGATATATGGATACAGCATATCCCCAGGGGGACACCAGGGCAACAGGTTCGGCCTGCTTACCTTCCATTCTCTTTCCTTCTTCACGCTGTGAAGGACAACGCTGAGGATCTCTGCGAGTGAAAGAGATGAGGATCAGTGGTGGGGCTCGGATGGGACGGCTGTGCCTGAGCCAGGACCCACTGGCTGGTGGAAGGACCCCTCGGGGAAGTGGCTCAGAGGCTGCTTTCAGGCCAGCTAGCGATGTGCTCCTAGCCGAGCCCCCAGTCGGCGATTGTGGTGGGGTGACAGGCTAGATGGGCCATGGGTCTGATCCCCCTTCCTTTCTGCCAGGCTGGATACAAGCACAGCTGAACTAAGGATCTGGCCCCGTGCAGCAAGAGAACAGATCCTGTCCAGCACCTCTTGACTGGAGGGGATCATAGAATCATAGAATCATAGAATATCAGGGTTGGAAGGGACCCCAGAAGGTCATCTAGTCCAACCCCCTGCTCGAAGCAGGACCAATTCCCAGTTAAATCATCCCAGCCAGGGCTTTGTCAAGCCTGACCTTAAAAACCTCTAAGGAAGGAGATTCTACCACCTCCCTAGGTAACGCATTCCAGTGTTTCACCACCCTCTTAGTGAAAAAGTTTTTCCTAATATCCAATCTAAACCTCCCCCACTGCAACTTGAGACCATTACTCCTCGTTCTGTCATCTGCTACCATTGAGAACAGTCTAGAGCCATCCTCTTTGGAACCCCCTTTCAGGTAGTTGAAAGCAGCTATCAAATCCCCCCTCATTCTTCTCTTCTGCAGGCTAAACAATCCCAGCTCCCTCAGCCTCTCCTCATAACTCATGTGTTCCAGACCCCTAATCATTTTTGTTGCCCTTCGCTGGACTCTCTCCAATTTATCCACATCCTTCCTGTAGTGTGGGGCCCAAAACTGGACACAGTACTCCAGATGAGGCCTCACCAATGTCGAATAGAGGGGAACGATCACGTCCCTCGATCTGCTCGCTATGCCCCTACTTATACATCCCAAAATGCCATTGGCCTTCTTGGCAACAAGGGCACACTGCTGACTCATATCCAGCTTATATCATATCCAGGTCATTGGTGGTTCCACCTTCAGTTCTACCTATTGGCTTGAAAAGGCACCAAACGTATACCTAATGGCTGCTGAGGGGGGCAGTTGCCCCCCGGCCCGCTATTAGCTCTGCCACTGATTCTTTTTAAATGTTCATTGTGCTGCTTCCACCAGCCACTTTGATTTTGTTTTCTTTTACAGACCCAAGCAAAACGCAAGCGGCAACCTGGCTAGAAGCAGATCCGTGGAATTGAACAGACTCATCCAATTACTGAGCCTTCCCAGAGCCAGGTGCTGCCCTCACGATACATCAAATGTAGAGGACCTGCTAAGCTCCCAGTAGATGTAGCCTAGAGCCAAACGCAGGCCAGGCAAGGTGGCTTCGCCTATGGAGTTCAGGTCCAGGGATTCAGTAGGGAGTAAATGGCCAGCACTGGATGCTTCAGGTTTTGGTGCCCACCCAGAGACGGCTGGGGGCTGATTTTCAATTACACACCTGCAGCTGGCCCAGGCCAGCTGACTCCAGCTGCCGGGACTCGGGCTAAGGGGCTGTTTAACTGCGGTGTAGCCTTTGGGGCTCAGGCTGGCGCTTTGACTCTAGGACGATGCGAGGTGGGAGGTTCCCAGAGCTCGGGCTCCAGCCGAAGCCAGAACGTCTGCACCACAAATAAACAGCTGCTCAGCTCGAGCCCTGTTAGCTGGAGTCAGCTGGCCCGGGCCAGCCGTGGGCACATAACTGCAGTGTAGACACACCCTAAGTGCCCACAAGCCCTCCTGGGAGCTGCGGGTATTTAGCACCTCTGAACTCTAGGCCCCAGGTGTCTCAACGTGGGCACCCAAAGTTAGGGGCCATTCAAAATCTTCTTGCCACTGTCTTCCCCCACCCCACACTGCTCCTCAGACGTTCCTGTTAACTGCTGGAAATGGCCCACCTTGATTATCACTACAAAAGGTTTTCTTCCCCCGCTCTCCTGCTGGTAATAGCTCATCTTAAGTGATCACTCTCCTTACAGTGTGTGTGATAACACCCATTTTTTTCATGTTCTGTGTGTATATAAATCTCCTGACTGTATTTTCCACTGAATGCATCCGATGAAGTGAGCTGTAGCTCACGAAAGCTTATGCTCAAATAAATTGGTTAGTCTCTAAGGGTACGTCTACACTACAAAATTAGGTCGAATTTATAGAAGTCGGTTTTGTAGAAAGCGTTTTTATACAGTTGATTGTGTGTGTCCCCACACAAATGCTCTAAGTGCATGTAGTCGGTGGAATGTGTCCACAGTACCAAGGCAACTGTCGACTTCCGGAGCATTGCACTGTGGGTGGCTATCCCACAGTTCCCGCAGTCTCCGCCGCCCATTTGAATTCTGGGTAGAAATCCCAGTGCCTGATGGGGCTAAAATATTGTCGCGGGTGGTTCTGGGTACATATCGTCAGGCCCCCGTTCCCTCCCTCCCTCCGGGAAAGCAAGGGCAGACAATCGTTTTGCGCCTTTTTTCTTGAGTTACCTGTGCAGACGCCATACCACGGCAAGCATAGAGCCTGCTCAGATCACTTTGGCAATTAGGAGCACATTAAACACCACACGCCTTATCCAGCAGTATATGCAGCACCAGAACCTGGCAAAGCGATACCGGGCGAGTAGGCGACGTCAGCGCGGTGACGCGAGTGATGAGGACATGGACACAAACTTCTCTCAAAGTACGGGCCCTGACAATGTGGGCATCATGGTGCTAATGGGGCAGGTTCATGCGATGGAATGCCGATTCTGGGCCTGGGAAAGAAGCACAGACTGGTGGGACCGCATAGTGTTGCAGGTCTGGGACGATTCCCAGGGGTTGCGAAACTTTCGCATGCGTAAGGGCACTTTCATGGAACTTTGTGACTTGCTTTCCCCTGCCCTGAGGCACAAGAATACCAAGATGAGAGCAGCCCTCACAGTTGAGAAGCAAGTGGCAATAGCCCTGTGGAAGCTTGCAATGCCATACAGCTACCAGTCAGTCGGGAATCAATTTGGAGTGGGCAAATCTACTGTGGGGGCTGCTGTGATGCAAGTAGCCAACGCAATCAAAGATCTGCTGATATCAAGGGCAGTGCCCCTGGGAAATGTGCAGGTCATAGTGGATGGCTTTGCTGCAATGGGATTCCCTAACTGCGGTGGGGCCGTAGACGGAATCCGTATCCCTATCTTGGCACCAGAGCACGAAGCCGGCGAGTACATAAACCACAAGGGGGACTTTTCAATAGTGCTGCAAGCACTGGTGGATCACAAGGGACGTTTCACCAACATCAACGTGGGATGGCCGGGAAAGGTACACGACACTCGCATCTTCAGGAACTCTGGTCTGTTTCAAAAGCTGCAGGAAGGGACTTTATTCCCAGACCAGAAAATAACCGTTGGGGATGTTGAAATGCCTATAGTTATCCTTGGGGACCCAGCCTACCCCTTAACGCCATGGCTCATGAAGCCGTACACAGGCAGCCTGGACAGTAGTCAGGAGCTGTTCAACTACAGGGTGAGCAAGTGCAGAATGGTGGTCGAATGTGCATTTGGACATTGAAAAGCGCGCTGGTACGGTTTACTGACTCGGTTAGACCTCAGCAAAACCAGTATTCCCACTGTTATTACTGCTTGCTGTGCGCTCCACAATCTCTGTGAGAGTAAGGGGGAGACGTTTATGGCGGGGTGGGAGATTGAGGCAAGTCGCGTGGCTGCTGGTTACGCACAGCCAGACACCAGGGCGGTTAGAAGAGCACAGGAGGGCGCGGTGCGCATCAGAGAAGCTTTGAAAACCAGTTTCATGACTGGACAGGCTATGGTGTGAAAGTTCTGTTTGTTTCTCCCTGATGAAACCCCCCGCCCCTTGGTTCACTCTATTTCCCTGTAAGCTAACCACCCTCCCCTCCTCCCTTCGATCACCACTTGCAGAGGCAATAGAGTCATCCTTGCTTCACATTCTTGCATTCTTTATTCATTCATCACACAAATAGGGGGATAACTACCAAGGTAGCCCAGGAGGGGTGGTGGAGGAGAGAAGCACCAGGAGGGGTGGTGGAGGAGGGAAGGACAAGGCTACACAGCACTTTAAAAGTTTAAAACTTTAAAACCTATTGAATGCCAGCCTTCTGTTGCTTGGGCAATCCTCTGGGGTGGAGTGGCTGGGTGGCCGGAGGCCCCCCCACTGCCTTCTTGGGCGTCTGGGTGAGGAGGCTATGGAACTTGGGGAGGAGGGCGGTTGGTTACACAGGGGCTGTAGTGGCAGTCTGTGCTCCAGCTGCCTTTGCTGCAGCTCAACCATACACTGGAGCATATTGGTTTGATCCTCCAGCAGCCTCAGCATTGAATCCTGCCTCCTCTCATGACGCTGCCACCACCTTTCAGCTTCAGCCCTCTCTTCAGCCCGCCTCTTACTCTCTTCAGCCCACCACCTCTCCTCCCGGTCATATTGTGCTTTCCTGCACTCTGACATTGTCTGCCTCCACGCATTCGTCTGTGCTTTGTCAGTGTAGGAGGATAGCATGAGCTCAGAGAACATTTCATCACGAGTGCATTTTTTTCGCCTTCTAATCTTCACTAGCCTCTGGGAAGCAGAAGATCCTGTGATCCTTGAAACACATGCAGCTGGTGGAGAAAAAAAAAGAGACAGTGGTATTTAAAAAGACACATTTTCTACAACAATGGCTACACTCTTTCACGGTAAACCTTACTGTTAACATTACATACACAGCACATGTGCTTTCGTTCCAAGGTTGCATTTTGCCTCCCCCCACCATGTGGCTAGACCCTTCCCCCTCCCCGTGGCTAACAGCGGGGAACATTTCTGTTCAGCCATAGGCAAACAGCCCAGCAGGAACGGGCACCTCTGAATGTCCCCTTAAGAAAAGCACCCTATTTCAACCAGGTGACCATGAATGATATCACTCTCCTGAGGATAACACAGAGAGATAAAGAACGGATGTTGTTTGAATGCTAGCAAACATACACTGCAATGCTTTGTTCTACAATGATTCCTGAGTACGTGCTACTGGCCTGGTGTGGTAAAGTGTCCTACCATGGTGGAGAGAATAAGGCTGCCCTCCCCAGAAACCTTTTGCAAAGGCTTTGGGAGTACATCCAGGAGAGCCGCAAATGCCAGGGCAAATTAATCATTACACACGCTTGCTTTTAAACCATGTGGTATTTTAAAAGGTACACTCACCAGAGGTCTCTTCTCCGCCTGGTGGTTCCGGGAGGCAGCCTTGGGTGGGTTCGGGGGGTACTGGCTCCAGGTCCAGGGTGAGAAACAGTTCCTGGCTGTCGGGAAAACCGGTTTCTCCACTTGCTTGCTGTGAGCTATCTGTAACTTCATCATCATCATCTTCCTGGTCCCCAAAACCTGCTTCTGTATTGCCTCCATCTCCATTGAAGGAGTCAACAACATGGCTGGGGTAGTGGTGGCTGAACCCCCTAAAATGGCATGCAGCTTGTCATAGAAGTGGCATGTTTGGGGCTCTGAACCGGAGCGGCCGTTTGCCTCTCTGGTTTCCTGGTAGGCTTGCCTCAGCTCCTTAAGTTTCACGCAGCATTGCTTCGGGTCCCTGTTATGGCCTCTGTCCTTCATGCCCTGGGAGATTTTGACAAATGGTTTGGCATTTCGAAAACTGGAATGGAGTTCTGATAGCACGGATTCCTCTCCCCATACAGCGATCAGATCCCGTACCCCCCGTTTGGTCCATGCTGGAGCTCTTTAGCTCCCTGAGGCCAATACCGTCTAATTGCGTCCATAGTACCCCAAATTCGACCCAGCAAGGCCGATTTAAGCGCTAATGCCCTTGTCGGGGGTGGAGTACGGAAATCGATTTTAAGAGCCCTTTAAGTCGAAAAAAAGGGCTTCATCATGTGGACGGGTGCAGGGTTAAATCGATTTAACGCTGCTAAATTCGACCTCAACTCCTAGTGTGGACCAGGGCCTAGTGTGGTTGCAGTTCTACATCTTTATACCCGTGGAGCTTATTCCGCTTCTCCTATAGGAATAGCGATCCCAGGACTAGCACTCCTACACCAGCATAACTGCCTCAACACTAGGGTGCATCACTTTCACTGTACTGGTCTAGCCAGTGGCTCAACCCTTCTATTGGATGCCTGGGCTTCTGACTCTGAAAACATGGTCGTCATCTTCTGTAACCTTGACATAACTCAAGCATAGCATGTGACATTACAGCAGGACCTGCTGTTTATAAATGTAGTACCTTCCCCGCCAGTATTGTTGTCATTCCTGACTCTCTCTCTCTCTCTCTCTCTCTCTCTCTCTCTCTTTCTCTCTCTCTCTCTCTTTTGAGGCTCTCTGTGAGGCTCTTGCTATGGGAAGGAGCAACTGGAGAAGAGTTGAAGCTTTTAAACTTTGTCAATATTTTTAAACTTGTAGATTCCCTGCCATTGGGGTGTTGGGGTGTCCAGGTGGAAGGGGTGTCAGGGTGGAAGGACTGTCTAGCCTGTGTTATACAGGAAGTCAGACTTGATGGTCCAATGTCCCATTAAATTCTGTGAAATTATGTAACTGGAAAATGGCCCTTCCTGAGACGCTGCACTGGCCTCACCCGGCATCTCGCCAAGCCCAGGCCGGCTGTATGTTCGCAGGCACGTTTCTTCCAAACCAGAAGTGGGAAACGTGATAGGCTGTGAGGCCAAGGCCAAGGGAACCATCGAGAGCTCAGCAGGGCTGGAGGATCCTCAGGGCTTCGGGAAGAGAGGAAGGAGCAAACCCCTCCCTTATTAGGGAAAATGAGGGCCAGTGAAGCATGCCCAGAGCTAGGGAATATAAACGCCAACTAAGGAAAGGTAAGGACACTGTGAGGCAGAGTCTGAACCTGTGCAGGGAAGAGCCCTGCTCCAAGAACACAGCCTGTCTCGGGTGAGTAGAGCAGTGCCATCAGCCTGTCCCGCAGTCAGGCAATGCCCAGCCTCCAGATATGAGCTACAGACAACTCAGAGTCCTGGCAGCAAAGCTGAGAGAGAGCATCTCTCTCAACCCCTGTCCTGCGCTGCTCTCCAGATCCCCTCAGACCTTGATGTTCCTCCTCTCCCATCTCAGCCAAATCCCAGGGGAATCTGTGCTCGGGGCCAGGCTGGGACAGAATCTGTCCTGCAACTTTTGAGTCATGGGCACAAATCCACTTTCTGCTTAAAAAAGAATTCCAACTTTTCAGTGGCTGGGGCTGAGTCCCAAAGAGCAGAGCAGAAGGGCTGTGAGTTGCAGGCAGGTGGAAATGCTGAAGGGCTGCGAGCCCCAGGCCTGGCGCAGACGCTGAAGGGCTGCGAGCCCCGGGCCCAGCCTAGAGGGTGAAGGGCTGCGTGTCCCGGGCCCAGCCTAGAGGCTGAAGGGCTGCGAGCCCCGGTCCTGGCGCAGCTGTTGAAGGGCTGCGATCCTCGGGCCTGTCGCAGCCAGACATCCTGGGCCCTTTCCAGTGTAACAGCTGGGGGAGAGAAGAGGGGGTGCCACCTCAGTTTGGAAGGGAATTTGTTATTCAAAAGTATCTGCTCAAGATGAAGCAGTCATTGGATTAGGGTTGTTGGCTTGAGCTGCACAGCCTCAATTCTCCTTTCCTTTCTCCATCATCCCCAGGGCTACTGGCTCCATCTTTATCTCAAAATCAGGCAAATCATAGATTCCTAGATTCCAGTGACAGAAGGGATCATCTAGTCTGGTCTTCTGTATAGCACAGGCCAGAGAGCTTCCCAAAAATAATCCCTAGAGCAGATCTTGTAGGAAAACACCCAATCTGGATTTTAAAATGGTCAGTGATGGAGAATCCATCACAATCCTTGGTAAATTATTCCAATGGTTAATTACCCTCACTGTCAATCATTTACACCTTTTTGCAGTCTGAATTTGTTTAGCTTCAACTTCCATGTTATACCAATCGCCGGTAGATTGAAGAGCCCATTATTAAATATTTGTTCCCCATGTAGGTACTTGGAGACTGTAATCAAATCACCCCTTAACCTTCTCTTTGTTAAGATAAATAGATTGAGCTCCTTGCCTGTATCACTATAAGTCATGTTTTCCAGTCCTTTAATCACGCTTGTGGCTCTTTTCTGAACCCTCCAATTTATTAACATCCTTTTTGAATTGTGGATACCGCAACTGGACACAGTAGGGATCACACCGGTGCCATTATTGAGGTACAGTAACCTCTTTACTCCTACTCAAAATTCCCCTATTTATGCATCCCAGGATCACTCGAGCTATTTTGATCACTGTATCACACTTGGAGCTCATGTTCAGCTGCTTATTCACTTCCACCCCCAAATCTTTTTCAGAGTCACTGCTTCCCAGGATAGAGTCCCCCATCCTCTAACTAAGGCCTACAGGTTTTGTTCCTGGATGTATACGTTTACATTAGCCATATTAAAATTAGGGCTGTCAAGCAATTAAAAAAATTAATTGCGATTAACTGCGCGATTCAAAAAATTAACCGCGCGATTCAAAAAGGAATTACGCGATTAATTGTGCTGTTAAACAACAATAGAATACCATTTCTTTTAAATATTTTTCGATGTTCACTACATTTTCAAATCTATTAATTTCAATTACAACACAGAATAAAGAGTGTACAGTGCTCACTGTATATTTATTTTTGATTACAAATAATTGCACTGTAAAAAACAAACAAAAATTATTTTTCAATTCACCTCATACAAGTACTGTAGTGCAGTCTCTTTACCATGAAAGTTGAGCTTACAAATGTAGAATTATATATATATATATATATATATATATATATATATATATATATAAAACTGCATTCAAAAATAAAACAATGTAAAACTTTAGAGCTTACAAGTCCACTCAGTCCTACTTCTTGGTCAGCCAATCGCTCAGACAAACAAGGTTGGTTACAATTTGTAGAAAATAATGCTGCCTGCTTCTTGTTTACAATGACACCCGAAAGTGAGAACAGGCGATCGCAGGGCACTGTTGTCGCTGGCGTTGAAAGATATTTTCGTGCCAGATATGCTAAAGATTCATATGTCCCTTCATGCTGCAATCACCATTCCAGAGGACATGCTTCCATGCTGATGATGGGCTCTGCTTTTGATAACAATCCAAAGCAGCGTGGACTGACGCATGTTCATTTTCATCATCTGAGTCAGATGCCACCAGGAGGTTGACTTTCTTTTTTGGTGGTTTAGGTTCTGTAGTTTCCGTATCAGAGTGTTGCTCTTTTAAGGCTTCTAAAAGCATGCTCCATACCTTGTCCCTCTCAGATTTTGGAAGGCACTTCAGATTTTTAAACCTTGGGTCGAGTGCTATAGCTATTTTTAGAAATCTCACATCGCTACCTTCTTTGCGTTTTGTCAAATCTGCAGTGAAAATGTTCTTAAAACGAACATGTGCTGGATCATCACCCGAGACTGCTATAACATGAAATATGTGCAGAATGTGGGTAAAACAGAGTAGGAAACATACAATTCTCCCCCCAAGGAGTCCAGTCACAAATGTAATTGATGCATTATTTTTTTAATGAGCATCATCAGCATGGAAGCATGTCCTCTGGAATGGTGGCTGAAGCATGAAGGGGAATATGAATGTTTAGCATATTTAGCATGTAAATACCTTGCAACGCTGGCTACAAAAGTTCCATGCATTCTCACTTTCAGGTGACATTGTAACTAAGAAGCAGGCAGCAGTATCTCCCGTCAGTGTAAACAAACTGGTTTGTCTGAGCGATTGGCAGAATAAGAAGTAGGTTAGGTAACCAAAAAAAAATCTGCATTCGTAAGTTACACTTCGAGGTCTAGTGGGTATGAGTGGGGGGGTTGGGGGTGGGAGTCAGCACTCCTGGGTTCTATTCCTGGATCTGTGAGGGAGGGTTGTCTACTGTTTAGATCAGGAGATGGAGAGTCAGGACTCCTCCTGGCTTTGCAGCTGACTCCCTGTGTGACTGAGGGCAATTCCCCCCACCCCCCCCGTGCCTCAGTCATACGGGGATAATGACACCGACCCAGCTCCTGGGGGTTGGGGCTGGATTCATTCCAGTCTATACAGCACCTCTGAGGGAGGTGCTAGGAAAGGGCAGGACATAAGTAACCAACAGACACTAATGGGATGCACCATGTGATTCTCTTTCTGTCCCTAGCGCGTGTGACTGTGGACCCCAACACAGCCAATGCCTACCTGCTCCTGTCCCGGGATCAGCGGAGCGTGAGTGTGGGCAACAAGAGGCGGGACGTCCCCAGTAACCCCAAGCGGTTTGACACGTGCAGCTGCATCCTGGGCCGGCAGCGGTTCACAGCCGGGATGCACTACTGGGAGGTGGAAGTGGGGGACAAGCCATGTTGGACACGGGTGGTCTGTGAGGAGTGTGTGAGCAGGCAGGGAATATTCACGGCCTCACCAGCGACTAGTTTCGGGACGGTGTGGCTGCACAATGGGGATGAGTATGCAGCGCTCACTTCCCCCCTGTCCGAGCTTATGCTGAGAGTGAAGCCTCGGCAGATTGGCATCCTCCTGGACTTTGAGGCCGGAGAGGTGTCCTTCTACAACGTGACTGGCAGCTGTCACATCTACACCTTCAGTGGCATCTTCTTGGAGCCCCTGCGGCCATACTTCTACCCAGGGGTGCGGGCAGGCAGCCTGAATGATGCCCCACTGACCCTCCAACAGGGAACACAGCAGCCATGAGCCAGTCACAGCCACCTTGGCACCTTGGGCTTTCAGGACTTACCAATGAAAGGCTTTCTTAACAACACATAATTCACCAGCGGAACTTACTGCCACAGGATATTGAGGGGGCCAAATGTCTAGTGGGATTCAAAAAAGGATGAGACATATCTAGGGATAATCCAAATATCACCAGCTAGAGAGGGCAGGAGACACAGGACTATAAAACCATCTCCACAGGGCAGGAGCCAGCCACTGACTACAGGGGGGCACATTCCCCAAAGAGAAGGTTATTCCATAATTACACACTGCAGGGTCTCTGGTACCTTCCTTGAAGCCTGTGATTATGGAGACAGGATACCTGGCTTTTGGGTGCTGCAGTGAGCTAGCACAACAAATCCTGTGCTCTCTGGGTGCTGTTAGAGCAAGAAATTGGTCACTGAAGCTGATAATCAGCCACAGAGCAGGAGCACTGACCCACGATAAATGCCCCCACACTGCTAGACCTTCCTGCACAGCCCCAGTAGGGGAGTCTCCATCCAGCATTGCTATTCCCCAGCACTGGAATGCAGAGTCAGCAGCATCTGTGGGGAGGCCTGGGGAGCAGGAGGGGATGGGTGAGAGGACCTGAGGGCCTTGCTCAGTTTGCAAAGAATCCAGCTGCATCATCTTTAGTAGGTGGTGTGGCTGGTGGAGACCTTGGGTCTCTGGCATGTCGTGCTCCTGGCCTAGCCGCTTGGTTCAAGGTAGAGCATCGCTGCCTGTGTCCTGTAACCTCCAGCAGCCGAGCTCCTTGGGGCAGCCAAGGAAACATTGCCTTTGGCTACCCTTGTTTTAAAGGGCTCGGGGAGCATGGACACGAGGATGGAGTCGCGTTTCTGTAAAGGGTGGGGCCTGCCAACACGAGCGAGCCAGCTCCAATCGGCAATTCGCCTCTGACCTAGCCCCCCTTCTGGTGAAATACCAAAGCCTTCCTTCCGCTGGATGCTTCTGAGCCCAGCCCAGCCCGTGGGCCAGAGCTGTCCACAGCCCTGTGCGTGTGCTGTCCCTGGTCTCACTGACGGTGTGCGTCAGCACGCGAACCCAGTGCAGACTGCAAAGCCTGTTGGCCCATAAACCTCACCTCTCTAGGTCCTTTTCTCCCACCAATAAACAATGCATTCCAATAGCCTTGTATAAGCTGGCAAAGCATCCATTGTGATCTGAGAGCTGCTCACCCCGACCTTCTGGGGGAAGGGGGAGAGCTAGGAGATCCAGTCCAGCTGGAGCTGTGGTGCTCTCAGGACTCAGCACTCTCATGGGCCCTTCATGTTGCATGTGTGATTCAGGGAATACTATGACTGTCTGATGGAGCTGCCCATTCCCTAGCCCTGTGTGCACCTCTCTGTGATGGGACTTCACCCCAAGAAGCCAATGTGCTGCATGCAGCTAAATATTCCAGCACCCCTCCAGCCCCGGTAATGAGGGCAGAGTGAGAGGAATTTCATACACAGAGAACCCGCTAGACTGTTCCGAAGCTAGGCAGAGAGGGTGGGACAAGGGGGTCTCTGAGGCCCTCAGGCTGGGCCTAGCTCACTGCCACGCCCCTCTCAAGGAGTGGTTTTGTCTTCTTGACATATATTCACCCTAACCCAAATAATGACAGGTTTCAGAGTAGCAGCCGTGTTAGTCTGTATTCGCAAAAAGAAAAGGAGGACTTGTGGCACCTTAGAGACTAACCAATTTATTTGAGTATAAGCATCCGATGAAGGGAGCTTTAGCTTATGCTCAAATAAATTGGTTAGTCTCTAAGGTGCCACAAGGACTCCTTTTCTTTTTCCTAACCCAAATGTATCCCATTGGCTACAGGGAGTTCCAAGCTGGGACAAGTTCACCTTGATGTCTTTCTCCAGCAGGCGGATGGTTGCAGAATCTCTCCTGGGTTGCAGAATTGCTCCTAGCCAGGGCTGGCTTTGATGCAGCAGCCTGGGGACGGTGCCCCATCCTAGCTGGGCAGGGCTTATGCCCTCCTTGTCTGGCCAATCCCATCGGGCTCCCCTTGAATATGTCCAGGACGCGATGGCTGCAGCCGTGCAGCCGCTGTACAGCCATGGGCACAGTAGGCCTGTGTGTGGGTGTTCGTCTGGCTCCAGGGCTGGGGAGGGAGGAGGAGACCCGGGAAAGAGCAGCAGCAAGCCGTTCGCTGAGTAGACAGAACTGGGCTGGCAGCTCCAGGCGCGTTCCCAGCTCCGCGGAAAGGGACGTCAAGGCTGGCTGGACTGAGTCTGCGCTTCCCTCCGAGCCAGGCTCCGGGCAAAGCGTTGGTGACTGGGAGACCCAGCGTGTGCGTGATTACCCCAAACCTTCCTGCAGGCGCCGGGGGACTGGGTGGCACCTGGAAAGACCGTGGAGGTGTTTCCTTTGGGCCAGCCGTGGGGCTGGGGCTGCTTTGCAGCTGAGGGCGGTGGGGGGCTGCGTGGGGGCTCCCGCATGGGCCCTGCTGCCCGCCAGGGGACGGACGGCTGGGCCTGCACAAGGGGCCTGGGTTTATACCTGGCACAGACACAAGGGCTAGCGCCTCACAGCAGCTCGTGAGGATCTGACGGGCTCCATCCCCAGCCGCGCCCTGACGTGGCCCAGCTCTGTGCCTCAGTTTCCCCCTCTGTAGAACAGGAGGATAGCGACACCAACCCTCCGGCTGTCCCGCTGCAGGACTGGGCCCTTGGTGGCATGGTTCTGGAGGAATAGCTTCATGCAGCCAGGGAAGGCTGGCATCAAGCTGTCTGTGTTTTCAAAGGCCCTCCAGCTCCCTCCCCTCCCCCTGTACTCTGGTGCGGATTACAGGGATCCCGGGGCGGTTGTTGATTGGGAAGGCTTCCCAGCCGCTGCTCCAGGCCCAGAAAACGGTGTGTTCGCTTTCAAAGCTCGCACTACGTCTGTTAGCCTTTTACAAGGCCAAGACAAGAGCTGGGAACCAGCCAGGGCTGGAGCTCTCCTCCATCTTCCTTTCCCGGTGTGCCAACCAGCCGGCTGCACCGTGCCACAGCCAGCAAGTTCCTTTCCCTTAACGCTCAGTGGAAACCCTTCCTGCTGCCCCTTGCCAGCCACGCCAGCGTCACTCCCACAGACCCTGGTCGTCGGCGGGTGGGGATCAAACCTGGGGCCTCTGGAGCTTAGTGCATGAGCCTCTATCGCGTGAGCTAAAAGCCCCCTGGCTGGTAGCGACGGCTGCAGAGCAGACTCATCTTATCTCTCTCTCGAATGGTCTTGGTGCCACTCGATGGGACACAACACCACACCCAGAAGGTGCGTGGGTTACATCAGCTGGCGGAGGAGTAACTTCATGTCGAGCTTCAGATCCCCGTCTTGGGCTTTGATTGATTGGGGAGGGGAGTCCCCAGGCATGCTGGGGTGGCTGGGAGGAAATCGAAAGGAGCTGTTTGTGCTGAATTGCCCCCCCTCCCGTCACCCCACATTCTCCATAACAAACCCCGGGGCAGCAGCAGCTTCCAGTACACTGGGGTCCCCACAGCTCCCCCCGGGGCAGACCTCAGCTGGGGCAGTTTGTCCCAGCCCTGTTCAGGGGCACAGCACATTCTCCAGCCCCGTTCCTGGAGCCGTGGTCACTGACACGAGCAGTGGATCTGCCCCAGTGACTTCAGTGCAGCTGTGGGACTCAGCGCTGCAGAAGAGGAGGCCCTAGGTAACTAGCAGCTGAAGCGCCAGGATGAGAACCCTGGGCCCAAAAGCCGCCCTGTATGACGTCCCCAACCGCTGTCCAGAGGAGAGCGCTTGCCCTGGCTCTGGGACGAGGGCTTTTAATCTGCTCCGGGTGGCTCCATTCCCCAGCGGCGCAAGCTCGTTCCTACCAGAGGGGTTTATTGCAGTCTCTGTTTGCCTCCCGTTAACAGCAGCCGGGAGGGAGGGAGAAGCTAGGAATTGCACACCCGCCTCGCAAGGCAGGTCGGTCTTTCCCAGAGGCTTGGGGAGAGGCTCTGCTTTCACTTTGGCCCGTTCGCTCCATCTGACGCTGTTGTGGGCCGGATGTAAACCAAGCTGGCTGGGTTTCAGTCCAACACTCATTGCAGGGCCTCTTGGAGAGGCACCAAGTCCCAGGGTTAAACAGGGCGCCCTGGGGCTCCCAGCTCCCTGCACAAACAGCAAAATCTCATACCCAGTGTGACGAAGGGGGACTGTTCTTAATGTTTCCTCTGAATAGTGCGTGGTTCCTCGGTGGGGTAAGGGTGTATGATCGTTGCAGATCCCTAGAGGGCAGGTGTGTGCAGGGGTCTGGACACAGAGAATGGCCGACACCCTGTTTCCTGGCAACTGATGGCCTGGGCCCTTCCCCCCTGCAAGGTGAGAGCTAAAGGGGTTGGAGAACAAAGGAATCAGGTGCCCTCCTGGCTGGGTAAAGGGACAAAGCCCAGAGGAGGAGGGGCTGGAGGGAGTTTCAGTCTGGGGCTGGCTGGGACATGGAGTGAAGGGCAGACGTGGTTGTCTGGCTCACTGCCCCCCAAAATGGACCCCCCAGCTGAAGGGTCCAGTTCTCTGCACCTACAAGCTCTGTATTCGACCATGTTCCTGTCATCTAATAAACCTTCTGTTTTACTGCGAGAAGCAGCGCGGGGCGAGGGATGTGCTGGCCACGGCTTCCTGCAGCCCCCGTTGGCCTGCAGTGGGGAACCGCGGTCAGTGGGATCCGCGGTCGGCCAAACCTGCGGAAGCGGCCGGTAAAGAAACTGGCCCGGCCCACCAGGGGGCTTACCCTGGAGGGCTGCGTGCCAAACGTTACCGACCCCAGTGCTACAGCAATCTCCCGTACAGCAATGGCTCTTACAAGACAGAGTAAGTTAGAACAACCCAGAGTCTAAAGCTCAGGTGTATTTGAGGATCTGGGCCAGTACTTGGCTGTTTCTATAGTAATGACCCCTGAGCAAGCAGTGTAATGTACATGCTTATCACTGAGCTTGTCCAGAGGCTGCATAGAATCATAGAATATGAGGGTTGGAAGGGACCTCAGGAGGTCATCTAGTCCAACCCCCTGCTCAAAAGCAGGACCAATCCCCAATTAAATCAGAATGACTAGATGTCCTGATGTGTAATAAAAACACTTCGAATCATAAAAAATCAACCCAGCCTACTTTACAGGGCCTGATCCTTCTCTCCCTTACAGCATCTGAGCAGTAGGAGAATGGCTAATACGGGCCAGTATTAGGGTTGTTGTATTCTATTTATAAAAGTATAATACTGGCCAGTATTATAGATGCTGTATCGTGCTATAAAACAACAAAATAAATAGAAAAATAAAAAATACAAATGAATGTTTTGAATTAATTTGGGGAAAAGAATTTACAGCACAGTACAAGGCTTTAAAACATTTAAAACATTCCTTTCT
This sequence comes from Caretta caretta, assembly GCF_965140235.1. NCBI lineage: Eukaryota > Metazoa > Chordata > Testudines > Cheloniidae > Caretta > Caretta caretta. Next base: position 6,084,537 of record NC_134233.1, read on the forward strand.
TTCTCTCCAGTATTATAGTCTCTCTTGTTCCAATTTTGGGTCGCAGGAGCGAGTAGTATAAAGGCCCTACCATCAATCAAACGTTAGCCCCACCCCTTGACCCTGTAAGCCCTGCACACAGGTCACTGGAAGTCCCACCTCATGGGAGTATTACTTCCAGGGTCAAGGCGGACACATGTCCGGAAGCAAGGTGTGTCATGTGACCCCTGTAAGAACTCCTCCCACTGTCCTCTGCTGATCAGGATGGATTTTGCCCTGACAGGAATGACTCGAGAGAAGATTTGACCAATCAGGGGGAGTTCCGGGGTTTGTGTGACCCCTCTAAGAACTCCTCCCACTGCCCTATACCAATCAGGAAGGGTTTCAGCCGCTGGGGACCACCCCGAGAGGAGATTTGTCCAATTGGGGGGAATTCTGGGGCGGGGTGACCCGTCAGGAAGTGGCTCGTGTGACCCCTCTAAGAACTCCTCCCACCACCCTCTACCAATCGCGATGGGTTTTGGCCACAGAGGACAGCCCCGAAAGGAGATTCGACCAAAATAGGGTGGGTTCTGGGACGGGGTCAACCGCCCAGAAGAGGGTCGTGTGACCCCTCTAAGGACCCCTTCCAACGTCCTCTGCCAATCAGAGTGCAGCACCATCACCTCATAAGTCCCAGCGCTGGGAAGAGGAGGCCATCTCTTACCAAGAAGACGTGTTTTAGAAATTGTGGAAAGGCTGAGAGGAAACGTGGACTCCTTTACCACTCCTGGGAGACCTTCAGACTTTGTTTTAGCCCCGAGGACCTTTGGAGTTGTGTGGAGAAAGCGCTACAGCAGCGACAGTTCTGAAGAGGATGAGAGAGAAGCCAAGGGGATTGCTTTGGCCCAGCCATTGATGGATATGCCAGAATCTGACCCTGAAGCCCAACTGCTCATGAGACACCCCCATGAGCATGGTGGCCTCTCGTCATCCGCCACCCTGGAGGAGGAAGGCCATCATGGCGTGGGGGAGGCACTGGCAGACAAGGTGAATGGAAAAGACGTAGCTCAGGTAAATGAATGATTAAGAAGCAACGGTCGATGATTGGGTGTAATGGGGTTAGGAACCAGGGGTTGTGTAAATCTAAAAACAAGCAGTGGGAACTTACGCTTGTTTCTTGTCTGAAAATCTCTCGACAGCTTGACGATGCCTTTCTAGAGGACCCGGAGGCCCTGGACAGCGTTGCATCAAACAGCGAAGGTGAACCAGGCCCGCCTTGTTTTTGCTCAACGCTGCTAGAAATTGTTGAAGATGACTCCAAGGAGGACGGCTATGAGGAGTTTAGGAGAGGCTTGGCATGGAACTCGCTGAGCCAATGCCATGTCACGAGCATAAAAATGTTATGCGGACTATTGTACACGTTGCTGTTTATGCTGTTCTTCATCACTGTCTTGGGGAAAAGCTTTTTGAAAATGGTGAGGGCTGTGTCATAAATGCCCCAGCCCAATGGCACCATGCCTGTGTGACTTGGACTTCAATGGATAGAAACTGCAAGCTCTGGGGCCTGTGTGCTGAGCTGTGTTTGGAAAGCTTATTGAACACTATTATTGCCATAGGTTATGTTATGCAACATCTGTGCCTAACCCAAGAACATTTAGCGCAAGCGGTGACCTTGAGAAATGCTGTGCAATTCAGCGGAGACCTTGACCGTGTTTTAAAGAAAATGTCCAAAATGGAAGATGCCTGCTTACAGCGTTACATTGACCATCTGGTCCACACAAAAACTGACAGAAGCCTGCTTAAGAAAAAGACTATTTGTAAGAAATCTAAAAGGATTAATTGAGAGAATGATGAGGGGACAAACATGCAATATCAAACTTGGTCGCTGTACATTTTAAAAAATCGAATGAAAAGGGCTTTGTGATTATCTGTGTTTCTGTTAGAAGGTCTCTGGCCCTTAAGTGAGCTAAAAGTTTTAATGGAGATCTGGGTTTGTTTTCAAGAAGCTGTATGACTTTTAAATTGAAAAAAAATGGTTTGTGAGAACCTAGCTCTTGTGTCTTTGTGTAAAAGAGACCCATTTACAGCAACAAGCTGTGAAGTGGGAGGGGAACAAATCCTAGAAATGTGTTTACAGTGTAACCCTTCTGCCCATCAGAGTTGGCAACAACAGGGTCTAGGTTCAGTATCTAGGAGTTCCATTCCAGTAACACAATGCAAAACCAGGTCAAGCCCCCACCAGTGGGGCACTGAAGCTCCCCTACGACAAGTTGAAATCACTGAATACTGTGTTAAGTAGTAGTGGGCCTCAGAGCTGGGGCACCATGAACCCAAAGTGAATTCAGATCTGCAGTCTGTAACCAAACTCCTAATAGAATTAAAATTCTCTCTGATATTACATAATGGAGAGAAGGTGCAATTGGTATATGGGACTCTCAGAAGGGGGCTCACACCACTAGGCACAAACCTCCATCCTCAAACTCTCTCAATTCACTGGCTTTTGCAATCCTTGTCCCTTGCCTAGCAAGTGCTACTTAGTTGATGGTGAGTCCCTCCGTCATAAAAGGCCAAGTACAGTTCCACTGTCCTTGATTCACATAATCAGGATAACGACACTTTATTCTTCCTGCCCCAATAACAGAGACACTGGGGATCCCACAGCAGCCAAAGTGACCGTTTGGGCTCCTGTGGGCTCATGCTAGGCGGGGTGGGTGTGCCTGTGCAAACGAGATCAGCTCCTGAAGTCCTTTTCCACAACTCACCACCAGATGTCAGGGTAGAGCTCATCCTGCCTCTGCTTACAACACGAAAACAAAACAGGGATGGTTCAGACATGTGTTTGAGTACAACAGAGTTGACTCATCCTGTTGAACTGAATGGTTTTAACCACACCCCCACTGAATAGTGAAGGTAACTGTGATTCCTTACCCTTGTTGCTATAGGGATAAATTTGATGGGTGTGCACCCATAGTAAGGGAGGTGGGTGGGTGAGTTCGGATTAATATGAAATGAAATAAAACCTCAGGAATTCGCAGATGCTATTGGGCAGTTTAAAAATAATCCCTGGAGTTGGGAGAACTCTACTGGACAGTTTAAAGGACCCAGGAACTGGCAGAACTCTACTGGACAGTTTAAATATGACCCAGGAGTGGTTTTGAATGCTATGGGTCATTCTTTCTAGCAATTCAAAGCCATTAAAAGTTTAAAATACTATATTTACCAAAAAAACCCAAAACAACCAACCAAAAAACCCCACCACACACATTAATAATCAAGGTGGGCCATTTCCAGCACAAATCCAGGTTTCCTTACAATGTAAGTGATCACTTTAGATAAGCTATTACCAACAGGAGAGTGGGTTTGTTTTTCTTTGGGGGGGGAGGGAGAAAACCTGGATTTGTGCTGGAAATGGCCCACCTTGATTATCATACACATTGTAAGGAGAGTGATCACTTTAGATAAGCTATTACCAGCAGGAGAGTAGGGTGTGGGGAGAGAAAACCCTTTGTAGTGATAAACACTCATTTTGTCATAGTTTGTGTGTATAAAAACATCTTCTGTATTTTCCACGGTATGCATCCGATGAAGTGAGCTGTAGCTCACGAAAGCTTATGCTCAAATAAATTGGTTAGTCGCTAAGGTGCCACAAGTACTCCTTTTCTTTTTGTGTTTTAAACTCTCTCTCTCTCTGTGTGTGTGTAAAAAAAACATAGGTGGGGTTTTTTTAAAGTATATGGCTGCAAACTGATGGTAATGGTGTGTTTCAAACTAACAGGGTGTTTTTTTACTGTGCAAAACGTGTTTTAAACTGGATTTTAAAAGTTGATTTTAAAAGCAGTTTGGTTTTTATTTTGCAAAAAAAGGTGTATTTAAAAAAATGTTTGCGGGTTTGTTGTTTTTTGTTTTAAAGTGGTAGAAATAAACTCAAAACTCCTGTTTGTTGTGCAGCCTGAAATGGATTATTTTGTTTGAAAGCTCTGACTTTTTAAATAGAAAAACACCCTAATGAATATTTTATTTTTAACTTTACAAGATAGTTTCATGTGATTTATAATAATAATAATCATCATCATCATATTGTCTGCTCCACCGTACGGTGAAAACATGAGAGACCCTTAGACCAGAGCATAAACAAGCTTAAAAGAAAAAGAAAAGAGACAGCTGAAAAGAAAAATTCCCCAGATGGATGGATGAAGCCCAGTAAATATATTGTGTTTGTGAGGTTATGAGGTTTTGTATTTTAAGTAAATACATCGGTGTGGGGGAGAAAGATGGTAAAGTTAAGTTTTGTAATATGTCCCTTCCCCCCTAATCGGGTATGTGCAGTTCTCCTGACAATGCTGTAGTCAAAGCGACAGGGACACCTCCACCAGACCAGCCAAAGAACCAGAAATCTGCTTTGAGACCTTTAACAACTCAAAACAGCACAAGAGTGCAGATGAAGCATCAGGGCAGTCCAAACCTCAATTACGTCAAAGCCAAGGACAAAACAAAAAACTCTGGTGAAAACCAACCACGCAAACACAACGCAGGTTCCTCAGCGGCCACCTCCACACCAAGCCCTGAGAAAACCGTGAGTGAAAACGCCCACCTACGATGCTTCGTTCAGAAGACTGAGGGATGTTGTATCCTCGGGGGTTCTAAAAGAACGGTATTCTAAAAAAGGTTTGGGGAAAATATGATGCTTCGTTCAGAATACCGGTGAATGGTGTATCTTCAGGGGGTCTAAAAGAACGGAGGGCTGGAAAGCACATCAACAAAGCAAAAGCTTTGGTGGGTGACTTTTTGAAAAATATTTCAATTTTTGGCTCTGCGCAGGCGTGACTAGTCCTGGAAAGGGGCACCCGCAAGGATACACATCAGCTCAGGTGTAAACAAAAGGGGGGATAGCGCTTGGTGGACAAACAAATGGCTGCCAAAAAGTTCCAGGCCAGGATCACTGTAAAAATTTTAAAAAGAGCTAAAGAGGTATGGGGAGGGGGGACAAAAAGAGATGCCCTCGACTGGAGGCTCTCAAACTGGCATGTCTGAAAATGGGGAGGTGGAATCAGACTCTCACACAGAGTCTGGTTTAGAAAATTCCCCAGAGGGCTTTCTAGAATGATGGGTCCCCATCTTCTCCCGATGACCCTCACGGAGGCGCCTCGGAGTCTGACTCTCAAATAGCATCTGATGTAGAAGATGCTGCTGATGGTCCCATAGAGGAACCCCCAAGTAACCCTGAAAATGCAGAGGTGTGTATGGAGAGAGTGAGAAGTTGGCAACATGAATTACCTAGTTTTGGGGGGTCGGTGTATTGTGAGGAATTTCATTTTGTCAATCTTGAGCGAATAAATTCAGCTCAGCAGGTTGTTGAAGCCATACACAGGGGGATACAGTTAGTTCTTGATGACGTTAATGGTAGGGTAGGCCCTGATGATTATGTTCAGTTACATTTAGAGAGCTGTAATTTAACTAAGCCGTTGTTTTTGGTCTGAAGAACTAGGGATGAGCTGTCTGCTGAGGATTTCTTCAATCAGACCTCAAAGCTGCCACAGAGCAATAGAGTTGTATGTCAATGGGACATTGCACCTCGTTGTGACAGTTGTAACAAAACAGGGGTGGGGACCGCTCATAGAGTTTTAAATTCTATCCTCAGTAGTCAAATCATCCATAAAAAAGAGACAATGTTTAGTAGACCTGACTTACACGGGTACCCATCTGTGTTTTGCGCGTGGACTCTTGGCTGTCATGTCCGACCATAAACCTACGGACGCGGAATCGTTAGCGGGGGCGAGAAAGTTGCATGAGAAACTGGGCTGGTCAGATGAAAAAAAGATTATGCTCGGTGACGTAGCAATGTCTGAACAGCATTTAGGAGTCAACATACAGGTGGTGCTGTGTGCGGCGAAAGGGGCTTTTTTAAAACGGGGGGGGGGCAGTTTACCCCAAGACTTATTTCATCCTGTTGCACGATGAGCATTACTAGGGGGTTCTGGTTGTGAAAAAGTTGTTTGGAGCAAAAAATTATGGTGAGTTTTGCCCCACGGTGCACAGTCACGGCCACTCTTGCAGGTCCAGCTGCTGCCTCTGCTTGAGCATAACATGCTCAGACAGCATGGACGTGCAGCTGAGGTCTCCTCGCTGTAGACTGTATTGTCAGTCCAGAGAGCGTTTAGACAGACACATCGACTGGGCGTCGACAGAACAAGTTGAATGCCTGTCTAAAACGTTGTGCGATAAGGGTCAGTATTACGTGGACAAGCGGCACAGGTGTAAAGGGAGGCGCTATAAGCGGGGTCAGGCTTTGATCGCTGGTGATGTAGACGGTCACCTCAGTTTTATGGACAGCCTTAGAAAGCCCGAATCCTCAGAAAAGTGTATTTGTTATGATTCTGAATACACATAGGAGACTGGGTTGCACACTCCCAATTACATTTTTGCTATGTCCCTCAAGCCGGAAAAGTCCTGGGAATTTAAGGGTGATGAGTGTCTTTCTATGTTTGTTCAGACCTTTATTGGCAAAGAGTTCCGGGTCTACACGTTCCAGGTGCACAATTCCAAAGGTTACGATGCATACTTCATCATTAGACAGTTACTGAAGAAAAAGATGTGCCTAGAACTGATCACTCAGGGTAGTAAAGTAATGTGTGTAAGGTCCTGGGCATTCGTTTTATAGACTCTTTAAACTTCTTGCCCATGAAGCTTGGTAAGCTCCCGCAGGTGATGGGGTTTGAAGGGTGCAAAGGGTATTTTCCACATTTTTTGAACACTTTAGAAAATCAAAATGACGTGGGGCCTATGCCCCATGTGGAGCACTATGGTGTAGAAAGCATGATGCCCAGGGAAAAAGCAGAGTTTCTCGACTGGTAGCAGGCCCACAGGTAGGAGACGTTTGACTTGCAGAAAGAGCTCGTGTATTACTGTCAGCAGGATGTCAAAATTTTGAGACAGCCTTGTATCCTCTACAGAAAAGAGATTATGAAAAAGATGGAGAAGGGAGATCTAGTAGAGAGAGAACCAGGTAAATTCACCGAGATAAAACTGTGTATAGATCCATTCTGGTACATAACACTGGCATCTGTCTGCATGGCTATGTACAGGTTTATGTTTTTGGAGCCTAACACGGTAGCTCTTCTCCCTCCAGACAATGATCACAGGCAGGAAAAAGATATTCGACCCCATCTGTTCAGTGGCTGTTGTATACCTCTCACAAAGAAACTATACAAATACGGCATGCTTTACAGGGTGGGGAACTACAGGTAGGCTCCTACTCTTTAGACGGTTATGCCAGTGTTGACAGGGTACACACAGCCTTAGAGTTTAACGGGTGTTCTTTTCCACGCTTGTGCCACCTGTCATTGTGAAAAAGCACAAAACCCTATGACGGGGACAACTTTTGGGTTTCTTTATTACAAGACGCAGCTCAAGACCGACTATCTGAAACAACTTGGTTTTGTGGTGAGGACTCTTTGGGAGCAAGAGTGGGAAGTGATGAAAGAAACAGACAGGGAGTTTGCAGGTTTTTTAAACTGAGCCCAGTTGCCCTAGCCTCTCATGCCTAGGGATGCTTTTTTTGGGGGAAGGACAAACGCTATGCACCTATATTACAAACTTAACTCCAGGGAAGAAATCCACTATTATGATTTTACCAGCTTCTACCCTTTTGTAAAGAAAACCAAAGAATACCCTCTCGAACACTCCGATATAGTTTATGACAAATTTGGACCCCTTGCAAATTATTTTGGAATTGCAAAAGTTAAAGTGTACCCCACACAAGGCTTCTTTTTCCCATTGTTACCTGTCAGAGTGGGTGGCAAGCTTATGTTCCTACTATGCCGAACCTGTGCGGAAAGCGAGCAGCGGGAGATGTGCATCCATACTGACGAGGGGAGGGCCATCCTGGGGACTTGGTGCACGGTGGAATTGAACACGGCCATAGCGAAGGGGTACGCGGTGGCAAAAATATATGAAATCTGGCTTTTTAATGAAAAATCTGATGTACTCTGAAAAGACTTCATCAAATGACACCTCCACCAGAAACAAGAGGCTTCAGGGTACCCCAGCTGGTGCACAGACGAAGAAAAACAAAATAAGTACATGAACGATTTCTACCAGGAAGAAGGCGTGCGTTTGTGCCAACACGAGATCAGGTTTAACCCCGCTAAATGACAAATCGCTAAACTCTTTCTAAATTCCCTCACGAGTGAGATCCCGCCAGATCAACACATCACCGAGTTTGTGTCGGCAGGCCCGAAAACATACGGGTATAAGCTGTCGGGAGGAAAAGCCTGTATGAAAGTCAAAGGTATTACCCTGAACTTGGCAAACTGTCAAAAGATCAACTTTGACAGTTTGAGAGATCTAGTCCTGGACTATTACACGGGCCTGCGAGAAAACACCTCAAAAAAGAGAGAGGTGCAGCAGCCCTCTATCGTAAGGAACAAAAATCAGTGGTAAATAGAGACCAAAACCCTTAAGAAAACACAGAAAGTCATTTACAACAAGAGGGTCCTAGGAGAAGGGTTTAAAACCCTGCCCTACGGATTTTAAAATGGATACGAGGTGGAAACACCCCTTTTCTGCAATTCTCGCGGGGCCTAGCAACTGTGGGAAAAGTAACTTTATAAAAAATGTGTTGGATAATGCCAAACAAAACATTGTCTGTTATGCCTGAGAATATTGGATAACCTGGTATAAAAAGCATTGCAAGATACACATGTCTGGGCTTGTTGAAACACATTTTGAGCCAGGCTAGGCATGCCCAAGAATTTAAATGTATTTTTTACAAAATTCATCACCATCCGGTCGTTTTGCACTAAGTCGTTAGAATACAATTTTAAAATCCGGTCAAAAGATAAACACTTGCTCCGATGATGTAAGAAAAACACTCGGTGATAGTCGCAGGCGACAGAGCGGGGGTCTTGTAATTGTCTATTGTGAAACACAATGCCTGTGGCATTTTTGTTTAAAAATTTCATAATGCTTTTAGGAAACAACATGCTCTTTGGGGGGTGCCCGTATGAGTCTAAAAGCTCTCCACGTTACGCTCCGCCAGACACAAGGCAAGCCAGTGTTCACCAGATTGGTTGTGTGGATGTGCAATACAAACCTAGGGGTCTCTGAGACAGCTTGTCGCCAGGGAGCCAAATCACAAGGGAACACATCTAAGAAATTCTTTTTTGTGTAAGGCACCTTGATAAGACACATGAGAGCTGCACGGTGTCCATGTTCACATATAGTCAAGCAGAACGTCTCTCCTCTGATTTCTCTCTATGATGTTGTCAAAAACCCCATGCACGATCAGATTGACGGTGATGGTTAAAGCCTTCCCAAAACGTATTTCTGCTCTCAGGTTCCCGGTTTTAATCAGGGAATAGCCATCGGCGCATTCCTGGTCGGGAGACAGGTCAAAGGCAAACAAGATGTAACCCTGTGGAAACTTCTCACGGTCGATTAACAGAGAACGATCTGTCATGTGTTTACCAGCGTCTGTACCAGATTCATGTATTCTCTCACGCAGCATCCTGCCTCCAAGTCTGGTTGCAGAGGCTTGGTTGGTATCTGTTCACCATCCACATACAAGGCCACAAAATTAATATCATAATGTTTAAAATGAAAGGGATTTTTAGTGTAACTTCCACTCAAGGCATAGGACAAACCCTAGGACAAGCATTTTGGGTAACTGTCCCAAAAAACAGGTTTTCCTGGTTATTGACCCTGCTGCCCACGGGGATGCTGAACACTTTCATTCCCACACGGTCCACGGGATATTTAGCATTTGTGGTAAGCAGGGACTCCGCGTGCCCCAGACGAACGCTCAGGGCCATCCGTACTTTCTTCACAAAAAGCGATGCTGATACAATGCGCAATTTAAAGCCTTCGGCTGCACTGCCCATTAAACAGAAAGCGTCTTTACTGCGCGTCAGTTTAATTTTCACATCCACTCCGTTCAACAAATGAGACGTATCTGTTCTGATCTGTCTTTATTTCAATGGTAATGGTATCGATGTGGTGTTTTCTGACAGGAACGTGATGAGGTTTATCGTAGGTGATGGTGACAAACTCATTGTTCCTTCCTCAGACAGGGACACAGCATAACAGGGGAACAGAAAAGTCCCTCACAAACTGGTGTTCTACAATAACTGTGTGCAGATACAAGGACTTAACCCCCCCTGTGATGTCTGCCCAGAAGGGGAATTTTTGGACGCTGCGCTTGGGGCCCAAACCTAGAATGTTAGCTAGCTCCCTGCTGGTAGAAAACATAAAAGTAAAATCAGCGGATTTAAGGCTAACTTTTCTACCCACAGGGTCATAGTTCATGACCACCTCAGGCGGTGGGGGAGGACGAGCCACGGTACTGTTCATATGATCCAATCATTCGGGTATGGACGAGTAATAACCTCGTCGTAGGATAAAACTCTATGCCATATCTTCAAAGGTGATTTCAAAAGGGGTGTTCTCGCGGATAGTGTTCCAGCTGTGTGGGTGTTGTATTTCCACTAACCCCACCTTCCAGGCACCCGGGAGACCCAAGGCCTTAATTAGCTGTATTGTAAAGTTCGAGCTGGTGTTTTGAGGAAAAACTGCAGAGCTGGCATTGCTGGGCAAAGTCATGTAACACCTGCCGTCGCTCATTTTTCTCTCCCTCAGTCTTTGCAGGAGGAATCTTTTTGTTTGTTTGTGTCTAAACATCAGAATTGAGAAGCTTCCACCCAGCTGGTAAACTTATCGTCCCTGTCCCCCCGGCAAACCATTTCACCAGTAGCTGCTTTTTTCTCCCTTTTCCTTTCTCCGCTAGAACTTTTTCGATCCGGCAAATCCTGTCTCCTTTGGGGTTTACTTTTTGTAAATCTTCAGGGTAAAAAGATCCAGTAACTGTCTCACCCTCGTAATCTTTTAATCGGTATACAGGTCTCTGGCTCCTGGTTAAGGCTTCATCCACTATAAATATCTCATTGGTAAACGTCTGTTCACAACCTTTTTCAAAACCTCCTTTGGTTTTAGAGAGAGTCTCACGTGGTCGCCTTTTCTAAAAGGGGCAACAACCGGTTTTATTTTAAAACCATCTCTATCAACCAGTTTCCATATCTTCAGAGAATTGGAAGGGTTAACATCAGCGGGTCTGGTACGTAGAGTTCTGTAAAAGCTCTGGTTGTAACTCTTCATAAAGTCAGGTAACAGGTCAAGGTGGCGAAAGGCGTTATGGGCTGTAAAATATCGCCACATCCTCCGCATCTTTTTCAAGTTCTGTTAAATCGCTCCACAACCCCTGCTTTGACTTCATTATCAGTAACAAAAAGCGTTAACGCTGTGCCGTTTCAACAATCTGCTGAAAGGTCTGTTTCAAAATTCTTTCCACCGATTAGTTTGTCATTTTTGAGGCACGCGACCTTGGCTACAAATAGCTTTAAAGGCCTTGGATACCTCACCACTCATCTTGTCTTTTAGGCCTAAGGCCCAGGCATATTTGGATAGAACGTCTATCACTGTTAAGATGTACTTAAAACCGCTGTTGTGTTTGGAGAACCAGTGCATACGGACCAAATCTGCCTGCCATTGCGCGTCCAGATCTGAAAGAATGGTCTTGGTTCTTTTAAAATGTATTCGAGCTGGTTTGTGTAAAGTGTAAGCATCTTGGTGTGAAAGCCAAGCTCCTACCTGTCTTCTATTTAAAGTTTTATGATGCTTTTTGGCCACTTGAAAAAGAAGATTGACCCCGTCAAAGCCCCCAACTTTCCTGGGGGTTTAACAGATTTTCTTTAACAGAGCCGTCTGTGGAGAAATGACTCTTCCTGGGACCGTCTTTTACGAACACAAGTATGGAGGGGGACACGTTCATTCTGACACATTTAAATAAGTTTTATTAATCGCCTGGTTTAACACAATCTTTTACAGCCGCCTGAAACAAAGGACGCCGTGACCCCTACCATGAGGGAGTCTGAGCTGGTTCATTCTTCCATTTTTGTCCTTTTCTGGATTTTCCTCTTGAGATCTGGGTCTCAGACAGGAGCAAAAACAGCTGAGGCGCGATGGATTTACTCCCACAGGGCTACCGATGTGCAACTTCTCAAAGGCCTCTAGAAAGGCATCGTCGAGCTGTTGAGAGATTTTCAGACAAAAAACAGTGTAAGCACCCCACTGCCTGTTTTTAGATTTATGCAATGCCAGGTCAATTCCGAACCCCATTACACCCCCATGATTGACAGTCACTTCTTAATCATTCATTTACCTGAGCGCCATCTTTCCCGTTCACCTTGTGACTCCCCCAAGCCACAATCGCCTTCCAACTTTAGGGCATGGACAATGAGAGGCTGTCACACTCACTGGGGTGCCTCACAAAGGTTTGGATTTTGGGGTCAGGTTCCGACGTAGCCATCAACGGTTGAGTCAAAGGGCCCTCCTCGGAACTGTCACTGCTGTAGCGCTTTCTCCACACAACTCCAAAGGTCCTCGGAGCTAAAACAAAATCTGAAGGTCTCACGGGGGTGGTGAAGGAGGCCATGTTTCCTCTCAGCCTTTCCACAATTTCTAAAACATGTCTTCTTGGTAAGAGATGGCTTCCTCTGCCCAGCACTGGGACTTATGGGGTGATGGTGCTTCACTCTGATTGGCAGAGGGCGTTGGGAGGAGTTCTTAGAGGGTCACATGACCCTCTTCTGGACGGTTCCCCCAATCCGAGAACCTGCCCCATTTTGGTCAAATCTCTTCTCGGGGCGGTCCTCTGCAGCCCAAACCCATCGCGATTGGTAGAAGGTGGTGGGAGGAGTTCTTAGAGGGGTCACACGAAGCACTTCCAGACGGGTCACCCCACCCCGGAACTCCCCCCAGTTGGTCAAATCTCCTCTCGGGGTGGTCCCCAGTGGCTGAAACCCCTCCTGATTGGTAGAGGGCGGTGGGAGGAATTCTTAGAGGGGTCACACAAACCACTTCCAGACAGATCACCCCACCCCGGAACTCCCCATGATTGGTCAAACCTCCTCTCGGGGTGGTTTCCAGTGGCTGAAACTCCTCCTGATTGGTAGAGGGTGGTGGGAGGAATTCTTAGAGGGGTCACACAAACCACTTCCAGACAGATCACCCCACCCCGGAACTCCCCATGATTGGTCAAACCTCCTCTCGGGGTGGTTTCCAGTGGCTGAAACCCCTCCTGATTGGTAGAGGGTGGTGGGAGGAATTCTTAGAGGGGTCACACGAACCACTTCCAGACAGGTCATCCTGCCCCGGAACTCCCCCTGATTGGTCAAATCTTCTCTTGGGGCATTCCTATCAGGGCGAAACCCATCCCAATTTGTAGAGGACAATGGGAGGAGTTCTTAGAGGGGTCACATGACACACCATGCTTCCGGTCATTTGTCCGCCTTGACCCTGGAAGTAATACCTCATGGCTTGGGACTTCCAGTGTCCGGTGGGCAAGGCTTACGAGGGCCAAGGGTGGGGTTAACGTTTGATTGACGGTAGGGCCCTTATACTACTGGAGCGCCTTCTTCTGTTTGTCTCCATTCCGCTTCAGTCCCCAAGCACTTGGACAGGACAGATGTCACTTATGACCTCCGTTGCCACCAGCTGGACAGAGGGACTTGGGTCTTTCTTGAGGACCTGGAGAGCTGAAATGACACAGGACAACATGTTAGTATACAGACTGTCAAATCACAGCTAAGCGTGTGCATTACACAAAACAGTTCACATGCACAAAAGGCAGCTTGGCTTGCCCAGATTTTGCAGCTGTGATTTAAGCAGCCAAATCTTACCATTTGCCTCGAAGAATGCAGAGCTCATCAACAACCACAAGCACAAAATATGCAAGTGCTTTAAAGACAGTGTGTAAATGCCTGGGACTCTGAACAGGTGACTACCTCTCATATTCATTCCTAGCCCTTCACATCTTCAAAACACTGTGCAAACATGGCAGTTCTGCTGCGAGGGTTCCCTGTCCTGAGGCCTTTCACCAGCCTTGTTAGAAGATTTGAGGAGTGCTCCTTTCATCTAGCCCTGATGTACTGGGCTCCAGAATAAGGAATATAAATAGTGGATCCCAAAGACACTAGAGTTTTCTCCCTCCTTCCTTCTCTTCTTAAAGGGTAGGTCTACACAGCAAAAAAATCCCACAGCAGTGAGTTTCAGAGCTCAGGTCAACCTGGGCCTGTGGGGCTTGCACGATGGGGCTAAAAGTGGAGCTGTCCCTGCTCGGGCTGGAGGCCAGGCTCAGAAACCTGGCAAGAGGGTGGCAATAGCCCAGTGCTCTTTTTAATCCATGTAGCCCTTAGCCATAGGCCTCCTAAGACCTGGAGGCCTCCAAGTGCCAGTCATTCTGTCTTCTTGTATTTTCCCTAGAGTCTGTTTTCTCAAGCCTTTCTTGGCTGAATACTGTGGCAACAAGCTAGACCAATAAAGAACCAACCTTCTTCCTTTTCCCTTGGATTATCTCGGTCTACTGCTATTGATTCTGCCATTGCCTATCTTAGGGTAGGAACAGAGATGGAATTGACTCTATGTCCGAGGGGGAGAAACAGCAAGATTTTTCTTCCTTACACATGAGGGCAAAGATCAAAAAGCCTAGAGTTTAGGCAGAAAAGCTCTCCAGTTCCCAGTTTTACCTTGTCCAGCATGGCATCTCCACATTCCTTCAGGATGATCTTCATCCATAGTCCAGCTGCCGTGGCACAGGTGGGGCTAGCAGACAGCAGACCACCCAATGTGGCCGCAATAAAGTCTGTGGCCTGTTCGGAGGGAAAGTACTCACTAACAACCTGGGAACAAATCAAAAACAGGAGAGACCGCAATGATGTTTGGCTCCAGCACTTTTAAAAATGGAAAAAAAGATATACCTGCATCAGCAAATGGTGAATTAGCCTCCTGTCTAGCTCGCCATTTGGGATTACAATTCTCTCTCTAGTCTATAGACTACATTTTTGTATTCTACACTAATGATATCAGGTTAGAGGCAAAGACTCTGTTGCATAGTTAGCACAACATTGTACTGGATAGGCAGGAGGTAAGTTTCCCTTTGTAGTCTCTTACATACACTGCATCTTTTTACAGCATATAGAAGTCAGTCAAGAGAGGCATGCACACAAATATCGGCGAAGGCAAACCCACAAGGTGACGGAATGAATCCTGGGTGGTTTCTCAGCTTGATGTTCCACTAAGACAGTTTTTCTCCTGGATGGCTGGATGGCAGGGCCGGCTCCAGGCACCCGCCGAGGAAGCTCGTGCTTGGGGCGGCAGATTGCAAGGGGCGGTGTTCCGGCCAATCTTAGGGCGGCATGGGGGCTCTTTTATTTCATTATTTTTTGTGCTTCACTGCTCTGGATCAGTGAGAAAGCAAGAGCCGGCCCTGCTGGATAGGTACATGCGTGTGCATCCACGTGCGCATTTTCATGGGCGTGCAACGTTCTGTGGAATCTGGTTTTTACGTGGCATTCAGAGCACACATCTATAAAAAGCATCTTGCTGGTTACTAGCAGCCAACGCCCCGCTCCCACAGCTCGCTCCGAGTACGGAAAGGCATCATGAAAGAGCAAATGTCAAATGAACGGTGCCTGGTCACTCGCACATCCGCACAAGCTTTTTGAGTCAGTTACCCTGGCCATTTTGGAAGATGCCTGAAACAGAGCCTCGGGGTCTGGAGCTGTTAGTGCTTCACGGAGACATCTCAGCTCCTCCTCTGCTGAGCCCAGGTTTATGGACTGGCCTGGAGTGGAGAAAAGGAGAAAAAGTACTGTAACGATTAAGGAAACTGAACCCCTAGTGCATGGATCTTCATACGGGAGGATCCATGTGCTATGTTGTCATCAGCATAGTGTAAAATCTTGGCCCCACTGAAGTCAATGGCAAAACTCCTGTTGACTGGAATGGAGTCGGGATTACACCCTAAAATGTCTCAACGTTAACAGTAGTGATATGTTATTGTGAATGATCCAGGATTGAACAAGCACTGTATTCAGCTTGGAGCAGCTTTGTGTGTGTGTCTGGTTTCAGTAGTCTCTCTGCTCTCACTATTTACATCTAAGCTCCTATTCAAGTACAACTCATGCAGGTAGATCAGAGGTTCCAGTTTAGAGGTGAATCCCTCCACCAAACTCTCCTTGTAAAAGAGACGGGGTTAGACAAAAAACTTTGGCAAGAAACCCAGGCTCATCATCAGTCACTTCTAAACAATGCTGGGATTACTATGTTGTACATTCAAAGGTTGGAGTCCCTTATTCTGTTTCTGAATCACCAACACTGTTTTTAGGACTCATTAAGAATCATTGGAAATAGGATGACCAAGGCTCCCGATTTTATAGGGACAGTCCCCATTTTGGGGTCTTTTTCTTAGATAGACTCCTCTTACCCCCACCCCCTGTCCCGAGGTTTCACATTTGCTGTCTGGTCACCCTCATTGGAAATGGCCTTAAATGATAACCAAGCTCTATCCCTTAACATCTGGTGAAAAGAATTAGGTGAAAAGAATATCCTACTCTTTCACAAAGGGGAAAAATGGCCTCTACTTACTCCAGTCGCTCGGAATGCTCATGGCAGAGGGCTGCTGGAAGAACTGTTTGTTTACAGAATTATTCCAGGAAACCCCTCCAGTCCAGCCAGTGGCAGGGTAAAGAGAATGAAAATGTTTAGTACCAAGGGCTTGTCTCCATGGAGATATTCAAGAAAGCTAATCCCCATTCATTTTCAAAATGCATTCGTTAAACTTCATTCAACACCTGTGGGGACACACTGATTTAGAATTAAAGTGGCCTTCATTAAGGTTAGTTTCATTCATGGAATTCACTACAATTAATAAGGCCCATTTTAATTCAGAATCAGAGCATCCACACATGTGTTTAATGCCATTTACCTCATGCACTTGAAATGTACACCTTTAGTTCATTTGGATTAACTTTCCTTACTGTCCCTGTGTAGACAAGCCCTAAGGAATTTAGCCCTTATCTACCTGTATGCAGACCATTTATTAGTTGTACAGTTCCCAAAAGTGTGCTAGGCTCTTTACACATCAGAATCTTCTCTTCTAATGAGGTATTTACAAGATACCCACCATTCTGTTATCTAAGCAACAACAGACAGGACAGAAAGAACTAGATAGGCAGACAAATGGACATTACAACAGTGAAAGAAGGTGAAGAATTCCTTATACCTGCTAATGGTCTCCTCACCTTGTATACAGAGAAGGCAGCTGATACAGTCAACCACCCACTGACGGGACGTGGCCAGCGAATCACAGCTGTATGGTGCTATTAGTCCAATCAGAGATTCCATCTCCTGACTGATTGTGCTGGGGGCTCTGCCTGTCTCCAGCACTCAGGACCCGGAGCTACCACCATTACCTGGGAACCCCACCCAGTTCAAGCCTCATGGAGTGGATGAGATTCCCCCCCCCTCGCCCCTCTGTTTTCTTTTCTCCCTCAGGTATTAACCTTTCAAATGTAACCATTATGTTTGTTTAGCCCTCCTTGTGTAGTTATCACTATTATTCAATAAATAACTTTTATGGTTCAGCTGGTTGCTTCTCTCTCCCTCTCTCTCGCTCTCCAAATTTCACTCTGTATTTTCCGCTTCCCCCATTTACTCTGCAGCAACCCTTCTTTTACCTAAGCTAAAGTCCCGGTAGCGCCCAAAAATACTGTGGGGTTTGCTCATGAAGTGGGTTACTACCAGTACAATTGTAATGTGGAAGTGGGATAGGGATGTGTTAAACTTGGGGCACATAAGAGGGGAGCAGCTGAAAGTGCTGCTTAACCCAGCCCATTGAGTACAGGGACATATGAGAGGATCAGCTGGAGAGTGCTGATTGACCTGGTCCGCTCAGACTTGCTCTGCTCGTGTGAGCGTACGTGCGTGCGTGTTCATCTAGTTCTAGGGCTGGAGGAACCCAGCCCTGGGGAACCGAGGTCCTGCAGGGTCGCTCCATTGGGAGGGCACTTGCAGAAGGAAGGAGTAGAGCTCCATATGAACACACAAGTGACATAAGCAGCACATTAATAGAATTACAGACCCCCCCACCCAAGAAGAGTAACCCTAATCAATGAGCCTACCCCAAAGTAACAGGCACATCTGGTAACATTGTGCCCCTGATTCCTGTACTGTACTGGGTAATGCACATTGGAAAACATAATCCCAATTGTACATAGAAATGGATGGGGTCTAAATTAGCTGTTATCACTCAAGAAAGAGACCTCAGAGTCATTGTGTACAGTTCTCTGAAAGCATCCGCTCAACATGCAGTC
Organism: Caretta caretta; assembly: GCF_965140235.1. NCBI lineage: Eukaryota > Metazoa > Chordata > Testudines > Cheloniidae > Caretta > Caretta caretta. The sequence continues at coordinate 6,102,701 of NC_134233.1, forward strand.
AAAAAAGCTAACAACATGTTAGGAACCCTTAGGAAAGGGATCGATAAGAAGACAGCAAATATCATTATGCCACGATAGGAATCTACAGGACCCCCACACCTTGAATACTGCGTGCAGTTTTGGTCATCTCATCTCAAAAAAGATGTGTTAGAATGGGAAGAAATACGGAGAAGAGCAACAAAAATTAGGCCTATGGGATAACTTCTCACCCAAGGGAGATTAAAAAAAGAGCGACGTTTCAGCTTGGAAAAGAGACGACTCAGAGGAAATATGCTAGAGGTCTACAAAATCATGACTGGTGTAGAGAAAGTCAATAAGGAAGTGTTATTTAGCCCTTCACCTAACACAAGACCAAGGGGTCCCCCAATGAAATTAATAGGCAGCAGGTTTAAAACAAACCAAAGGAAACATATCTTCACACAATGCAGTCAGAAGACAGGATACTGGGCCAGATGAACCATTCTTTTGTGGGAGGCAGGTTAGCCATTCTTATGTTTTATGTTCTTAGCTGGTTAAATAGAAATTTTCCTTTACCACCCTGGGAGCATAAGAACCAAGAATGCATTTGTGACACTGGCAGACCAGGCAACCTGTGTATGACCCATAATAACTTAACAAGAGGCACTTCCACTGTATCAAGACAGTTCACTTGCATGTGAATTTCAAAGAGATGGATTAGACTAGCAATCCTCAACTCATTCAAAAATGAACAATAGATGCTAAGTCTATTTGTCTGTGTTGATCTATACGCGGTTAGAAGTTTCACAATGTAACCAAATTAGCTTGTCGATGCTCATTCCCTTTCAGGTCTTCATTATGTATGCAAGGTGTTCAGTTAACCTTAAAATCAAAGATGTAAGATACTGCAGGAAACTAATAATTTCTACATTGTCTTCAGCTTAACTCTCTGTGTTATAATGGAAGAACGGCTAATCACCTTATGCGAATGAGTAACTAGTTTACTGTGTATGCACAGGAAATAGAAGATTAGCTTCAAAGCAAAGTACAGGAGGCGATCTGCATTGCCTAGTCTTTCTCGGGGGAAGGTCCTGCTGGAACCATTTTTGTGAGGTAGGCTTGTCAGCCTGCTAGAATAGCTAGAAAAGAGAAGGCTCGGGCCTCATCCTGTCATCTCTAGTCTGCTGAAACTTTGAACAGGGAAAGTGTAAGCCATAGGACAGAGAGCTTCCAAATCATCATTTGAAAGAACCTGGAAAATGCATGGAAAAACTAACAGTCTTTACATCTAAGCTGCCTTTGGATTCTGATCTGTTGGGATGATTCCAGAGAGACTTGTACAAGCCAGCAGTTTATTCCATCACTGTTGTGATCCTGAACTATGAACATTGACAGTCACTTGTATGGATATTGATCTTTTAACCATTTGTAACTCTCTTCTTTCTTTTAAGAAGAAATCTTCAATTTCGTTATTAAGGACTGGCTGGCAGCATGCTATTTGGGAAAGACCTGAGATTCACCTTGACCTGGGGATAAGCATCTGGTCCTTTATGATGGGTGAACCTCACATATGGTGAATCAGGTTTTCAGTAACCCCTCACTATATTAGACTGGGCTGTTTAGATGGGAGCCTAGGTCTGGAATGCCAAAAGGGGACCGTGTTTGGCATTTTGTTAACTAGGGTGGAAGCTCTTTTGCTGTTGACTTGGTGCATGTAATTCTAGAATAAGCCATCAGTTTGGGGGATCGTCTGCCCTCTACTTCTTGCAATCTGCCTGGAGTGTGGTCACAGCATTGTTGTGTAAACCTCTCTCTTATAGAAGCAGAGGGATCTTAGTCACTTTGAGATCCCAGCTGCTGCCCTGGAAGCTTTTTTCATGCATTTGCGTTGAGTGTCAGATCGGATATAAGCAGGGAAGTCAGCTCAAGGAAGAGGAAGGCTATACTCACTGTGCTATGAACTGTCTCTTGATAGGCAGTCAGCAGCTGGATGGTGGCCTGCAAGGCCCTTTCTCTCTCCCACTCCTTCTCTGAATGGAGCCATGTCTCTAGTAGCTGTTGGCAGAGCAGGGGAATGGACAGAGTTAGTACCAGAAAATCCCTCCCAAAAGTTCCTCTTAAACAGGTTTAATTGTCACTAAAATCCCTCTCCAAAGCACCCGACCTCCATGGAGCGAAGGAATTACATGTCTAATGGAAGTGCCAGGGACCAGATTCACCTCTGAGTGATTGAAGACAAAGGAGTTACATGAGAGATGAACCTGGGCCTGTGTACGTGATGTCTTCTGTAGACTGTCTGATGGGAGCTGTCTACCACATTGCATGCTGTTTGATGTCTGCTGCTGTGTTCTGTTTCCTGGGCAACTTCTCCCACATTGAGTGGCCAAATGACAGAGAGGAGCGTTTCTTTTTATTAATTTGAAAAAGAGCAGAGAAGTCCCCCCCCAGCCCAGCTCCTTTTAGAACTTCATTTTTATACTGAAGGTGCATCAAACTCCCCACCCCTCAGCTCTTCAAGATATTCTGTTCATGTCTGAGGAACAGGAAGTCTCCTCTGGATGAGTTTCCATACACAGGGCTTAACTCAATATGAATGAATTCCTCTTTGAAGAAGTGATCAGTTTCAACTGGTTCTCTTGGATTTGGCTACTGCAGTGGTGATTTTCTTGCCCGTCCAAGTAGTGTCAACTACATTGTAAGAAGTTGGTCCCAATCCAGCCCTGGCATAAAATGGCATAGCTTCTGTGGATTTCAGCAAGGCACATGCCTGCTTATCCCAGGAAGAATTTGGTGCTTTTTCCCCCGACAATTCACTCCATTGTGGAAAATTCCTCCACAACTGAAGCTTGACCCCCTAAATCTCTTACTCTTCCCTGCAGTAACACAACAAACAAACAAACAAACAATCTTCACCATGGTTCAATGGTCTACTCACTTGAAACATTTCCTGGAACCAGTGTGCGGTTGGTTCTTCCTCCAGCAAAGTCTTCATTAGCTTGCCAAGGGCTTCCAAGGACTCTACGTACAGTGACTGAAACCAGAAGAGAAGGAGTGAGGCTCAGCACAGATAATTTGTGTGTGTGTGGGGGGGGACAACTGGGGGCTGGGGAAAGTTAACCATAACCTTGCCAGGGAGGCCATGTGTGACTGCCATCACCCAGTGCCTGCTGGGCAGAAATACAGTGGATGGTGCCTGAGGAGAATTGTTGTCACGTACCTGTATAGGCAGAGCATCCTTTGCTGTCTCACCTTCCTCTTTCATCATCTTCTCCAGGGGAGGGAGGGGAAACAAACTTTTGAAACACTGATGAAGGAGCTCACGGTTTTCCTTCAAGGTCAAAGATGGTTTGAGTTTGCTGGCAGAAGAAAGAGAGAGAGAGAAAAGTCATGCATTAGACTCAGTACCACCTCCAAGTAAAAGAAATGGGTCCAATGACTGGAGATTGTCTCAATCTAAAACCCCAAATGCAAACAACCCTTCACTTTGCAGCTGAGCACCTCTTTGCACCTCTATTAAGTATTGGCTCATTGAGAAGTAAAGCTAAAGCTTCAAGTCCCCTTTTTAGAGAAACCCACAAGCTTCCTTCCCCCTGCCAGCAAGCCAGACACCTCCCTCCACATCCGAACTCTCCTGCATTGGACTGCATGCCCCACAACCTCCAAGTTTGTGTCTTTCAAGCACAAACCTCCAAATGGACATACTCAAACCCTCAAGAACTAAAGTTCTGCTGGTGAGCAGCATGTGAGCCAAACCTGGCAGGCATCAAACTGCTCCCAACCTGGCACTCATAAACTAACAAAGACGACGTCACAGTGCCAGGAAATATGGCAGAAAATAGCCTACCTCAGATGTCTAATGGCAAGAATTGCCTTGTAGTGAACTGGAGATGCCAGGGAATCCAGTGGTTCCTTTTTAATGAAGTCCTGAAATGCACGAATAGGGAAATTAAAAAAATGGGAAATGGATTTGAAAGGCAGAGAGGCTTTCCTCTCACACCCTGAAACAGGGCCATATGCCAGACCTGTAATAAACAGACACCGTGCTCGGCAGGCTCTCTGCCTCAGAAATGGACCATAGGGCCATCTGCAGGCTATACGGAGACAGAAAGATAACTCCCCAGACACAAGCCATTCCTGCCACTTACAGCCCACAATAGGTCGGCATCCCTGCCAAGCTCAGAGTGGACCCAGCAGCATTCTGGGTGCCGTGCAGGTAGCTCATGAGACTGCAGTGGTACAGTCACAGCCAATGGATAAAACAACATCTACCTGGAAACCCAGTCTGATGACATTACAACAAACTCCTTTGTACTTCAGTCCTCAAAGCTCCTCATCACTCACCAGCATGTAGCCAAGGAGCTCCAGTTTGTAAGAGAATTCGTACTCCTGGGAGTCTCTGGTCTCCAAAATGGCACAGCTAATCTCCGTGACATTCTGGATGAGGGTTAATTTTAGGTGCATGTCCTACATAATCCAGAAGGAGAAACAAGAGGATGTGGATGAGAAACGGAGAGAAGAACCAGAGTCCAGAAGATAAAGATCAGGAATTAAATCTAGCCACAGGAGAGGAGAGAAGTGTCCACAGACCCCAGAAGGCAGAGAACCCTGGCTCTGCACCCACCTCAGAAGAAGAGAAAACCCAGGTTCATGAAAGAAATCCAGGGCCACTTACACCAGAGCAGCCAGGACTCCTGCTTGATGCAGCAAGGAAATCAAGCTCTGTGCAATTTAAACAAGCAACTTGTGGATAGAAAAGGCAAGAGCCGAGGGCAGATTATTTAGAATTTACCTTGTTTGTAAGAGCGATGCCCAGCACCTGAAAAACAAAATGCAAAACAGCTATTAGCAATGTCTATAGTCCCACATAACACACATCCTCAAAATGGCCTGGCTGGTGAATATGGAGCAGAGAGAAATCATGATTGTTAAATCTTCCAAAAGGCAGGAAACGTATCCAGAGGGGGTGTTTTGCAGAGGTCAAGATCAGGAAACGTATCCAGAGAAGGGAGACCCATAGAGACTGAGGGGGTACTGCCAGGGCGCAGCACCCTGGGTAAAAAGGGCACCGGGGTCTGAGAGGGACACGGGCCTGCAGAGGGTGCTCTGTGCTGGAAAGAGCTAATTCCCAGATGGCCAGCAGGAGGCGCTGCAGGGGTGAGTCGTTGCGCCGTCACAGGGACCTGCGCCAACATTCTTTGTTGGACCAACAGAAAATGTCCTGTTTCAGAGTAGCAGCCGTCTCAGCCTGTATCCGCAAAAAGAAAAGGAGGACTTGTGGCACCTTAGAGACTAAGAAATTTATTGGAGCGTAAGCTTTCGTGAGCTACAGCTCACTTCGTCAGATGTTACGTACCCTGCTGGCATTTTTATTCAGGGTCCGTCAACCCACCAGGAGTGAGATGCTGAGCACTCCCAATTCCGCTTGACTTGAATGGGAGCTGAGGGTGCTGAGCACCTCACAAAACTCTTCAGCACATCAGAAGACTGGGTTTAGTAGGAATACTAACTTTTCCTGCAGAATCAGAGATTCTGGACTTGATCCGAACTGGATGTAAATCGGTGTAGCTTCACTGAAGTCAATGGAATTATACTGATTTACATCAGCTGAGAATCTGGCTCTGTTTCTGAGTGTCCAGCTCTAACCTAGCCTTCTTTAATGGCGGCACAGTGTCGTGCTGGGGACTCTGTACAGCCGCAGCAAGGAGGGAAGATACAGCTCATTTTTTAAAATCTTTTTTGGAATATCAAACCCGCTTGTCCATGGGGGGGTTCGACGTTCATGAGAAACATAGCGGGCTTGTGCTGCACCTAGGGTCTGTCCTGCTCCCCAGAGACTAGACAGGCGCAGCTCCGTCACTGGAGCTCTGCTGGCATAACGCCATCGTGTAGACGCAGCCTGCGCTGACTGAAGGGTTTTTTCCATGGAGGTCAATAGAGTCATACCACTGTAAAAGTGGTGAAAGACATTTTTAGGCCCACAATACCTAGATTCTCCCTAGGGCACCCACTTGGCCAACCTAGCTTTTATGGTGCAGGTTTCCTTACAGAAAGACAAACTCTGGGTTTTTTAATTGAATCCCCCTTGAAAGTAAACGTGGGGTTTAATTTTCAGAAAAAGTCCGTTTGCAAAATCAGACTCTATATGTAACCCCAAAATCTTTCACTAACCTCCAGCTTCATGCGTATTGACCTTCCCAAAAAACAACCTAGCAAAGGCGTGGGGGAAAGTGCTGTGAAATTTCCATTCAGCTGAAACCTTCCTGGCCTGATTCTGCCCTGTTTGAATTGGCCTCAGTGGTTCACAGTTATCCAGAGGAAGGAAAAGTGTGGGCCTAGAAGCCCCATTTCAATTCCCCACTGTTCCCACGTATTGCAACAGGAATGGCACAACACACGTCAATACGAAGCTGCATTTTCTGGCTTCCCTTCTATTCTCCATGGACCACACTCCTCCTAACTAACACTTTACCTTCAATGTACTGCAGCAGAGATGGGATCTTTACTACCCACATCTCACCCACTGCTGCATGGACAGTTTGGTGCAGGGCCTTTAGTAACTGCAAGGCAGCACATCCGTGTCCTTCTCTTTCATAAGGGGATGAGGCTACTACCTGTCAATGAGAGAGAAAGAACAGGCTAAGTTTTGTCAGCACAATACCAGTTTGTTCCTGAGGGAGGGAATAGTTCAGAGACTCTCATTGTGGAGACAATCCAAGAGAGTTGTTGCTTCTACTGCAATGCCTTCTTGTGTGGGGGGAGGGATAGCTCAGTGGTTTGAGCATTGGCCTGCTAAACCCAGGGTTGTGAGTTCAATCCTTGAGGGGGCCAGTTAGGGATCTGGGGCAAAAATTGGAGATTGGCCCTGCTTTGAGCAGGGGGTTGGACTAGATGACCTCCTGAGGTCCCTTCCAACCCTGATATTCTATGATTCCCGAAGAAGAAAGCATTCTAGCTAGTAGGAGGATGCAGGACAGTGTGTCTCAGGAGAGGCCGGAGAGAGAGAGAGACCCAGTCATACACATTCCTCAGCCTAAGTCAAGCATCTAGCTACGAAACCACTTTGTATAGTTAACTGTCCCATTCCACAGAAAACCTATTCTCATGGTCTACTCACCAGGAGTCGCGCCAGCAGCCCCTGGGGTGTAGGGAGTTGCACTAGGGAAAGAAACAGAATAGCGTTAATTATGCCAGGCTTTGCAGAGAGTCCTGCTAATGTTCTTCACCTATCCATTTCCAACATGCCCACCAATGTTGAATATAGCTGATAATAATTTGCATTTCCATAGTGCTTTCAGTCTGAGCATCTCAGAATGCTCTACAAACATGTATGAATTCCACCTCATAGCACCTCTGTGAGGTTGGCATGAATTAGTCCTTCATTTCACAAGTGGGGAAGCTGAGAGAGAAAGATCAAGTGATTTCCCCAAGGTCACATCCGAATTTTCATGGCGAGCTGGGAACAGAACCCACATTTCCTAGCTCCCTCCCATGGCCGTGTTGTAATCACAAGACCATCCCTCATTCATTTTAGCCTCCTGATTGCAGATGAGAGAACTGGAGCAGACTGAACCTGTTCATTTCATAGTGCCTGGAGAGAAGAAATGAAAGAGTTTCTCTTATAAACCTCGTCCACTGTAGTCGAGGCAAGCAGCTGCTTCTCCTTCCCGCTGCTTTTTCTCAGCCAGTTCCCTCAGGCATCTGCAAAGAGGCTTCAAAGTACCCGTGTACTGAGCTGGCACCACATACTCCAGCAGCCTTGGCCATAACACCTGCAGAGAAGAGCGAGACTGTTCAGTACGGAGCTATTTCCGTTCCCCCACCTCCAGTATCCTGCTGTTTGAATCCCTCCCTGCCATGTAGCTTCTCCTTTGATTCCTCACGGACCCTTCCCTAACCTATCACCTCATCTCTCTCTCCCCATTAGCTCACTCTACCTGTCTGGTGCCCCCTCACTCTGTCTTTTAAAGACACTATCTTGTTTGGTGAGTGTTAGGATATAGATATTCAGGCCTGTCTGCAAAGGCCTGTACTTTAAGAATTTAGGTGTATTCTTATCACTTGGCTAGTTATAGAGGTATAAAAGAAAGAATCAAAATCACTGTCTTCTGGTGTAAGAGCCTTCTCTTACTGTGACAGTCTGAGGCCCTGTTCTTAGGCTAAGGCCTTTGGCTAAGCAGCAGAGGCAGCCATAAGCTAGGAAGCGAACAGTCACATCCTCACATTCCAAACTAGTCACACTGAAATCAGGTGCTATTGGGCTGTTAGGAATACAATCCTGTCCTGATAGTGCCTATCACCTCCAGAGAAAGGGAAGGGCCTAGAAGATGTAAAAGGAAACTTAGTTTGATAGCATCCTGTCTGGCAAGAACTCACTTATCAATACTGGGATGTGAAATCCTCACTTCTGTATTGTCTTGTCATTATCATAGAATCATAGAATATCAGGGTTGGAAGAGACCTCAGGAGGTCATCTAGTCCAACCCCCTGCTCAAAGCAGGACCAATCCCCAATTTTTGGCCCAGATCCCTAAATGGCCCCCTCAAGGATTGAACTCACAACCCTGGGTGTAGCAGGCCATTGCTCAAACCACTGAGCTATCCCTCCCCCCATTATAGTTCCCACTTTGCTATTGTTTGTCTGTATAATCTCTGTCTGCTTCTGTGCTTGTTCCTGTCTGCTGTATAATTAATTTTGCTGGCTGTAAACTAATTAAGGTGGTGGGATATAATTGGGTACATAATCATGTTACAATATGTTAGGATTGGTTAGTTAAATTTCAGGAACATGATTGGTTAAGGTATAGCAAAGCAGAAGTCAAGTTTTACGATATAGTCTGCAGTCAATCAGGAAGTAGGGGGGTGGGGGAAATGGGAACAGGGAATGGGGGTAAGGAAATTGGAATCATGTTTGGCTAAGGGCAGGAATGGGAACAGGGACACAGGTGTAAGGCTCTGTGGTGTCAGAGCTGGGAAGGAGGATACTAAGGAAGGAAACTGGAATCATGCTTGCTGGAAGTTCACCCCAATAAACATCGAATTGTTTGCACCATTGGACTTCGGGTATTGTTGCTCTCTGTTCATGAGAGAAGGACCAGGGAAGTGAGTGGGTGAAGGAATAAGCCCCCTAACAGTGAGCAATTGGGCTGTCACCCAGAGATGAATCCTCTTTCCCAGCATTAGAGCATTATGGAGATATTTAGATAGTACCATAAGCTTACTCAGAACTTGACAGACCTATATAAGGCACAGTCCCAGCCCCAATATCTCTTCAAATCTAGGATCACCAACTCTACATTTCAGAAGTATTCATGGGGGATCTAAGGGGAAGTTGCACTCAGACAGTGGAAAGAATTAAGAGACGATCTCTGCAACATGATTCCTTCCAGTTAGGTTGCTTTATATCTTTTCTCTACTGTGAACCGCTTACTCCATGATGAAGGGGTCACATCATCCCTGACATGAATTTGACATGCTGATCCTCCATTATGCTGACTGTGCAGAAGGCTTCCTTGTGGAGGGGTACAAGGAACGTAAGGAAGAACGTCCCTATTTCAAGAAGCAGTAGCAAGAGGTCACTTACTTGGGTCATTCCATTGACTGAGGTGTCCAGACATTGCAGGATGTCAATGCACAGGGTTTGGATCGTGCTTTCTTCCTCAACATCCTGGGTGAGAAGTGTTGTACCCTGCTGTGAGATAGCTGGATCGAACTTATTCGCTATAGTAAGACACTGGCAATAGAACCAGTGTCCTTCTCTTACAAAGCCATCTTGAGCATTGACCTATGCCTGCTTTTATACTGCACTGGAAGTGCACAAACATCTGAAGGGAAGAGAATAATAGAAACTCCGAACTGGTGGGTCAGATCCCAGGCTTAGGAAAACCCTAAAATGAAGGGAATGATTCACTGGACACAAAAGAGTTCCCCCACAGTGTTCAACTTTTTAAAATTTGAAAAACTGTTTCATCTTTTGATCTCTGAGGAAAAACATTCCGATTCTGCCCAGGGGAAATAAATTTGCAGAACCAGGGGGATCCAATCTCTTTGTTCTGATGCCCCAACCAGCTTGGTCATTCTGTGTGCAGTGAGTGTGATTCTATCAATGGGACCAAAACTGGCCTGATGAGAAAAAGCAGCCTTCTTTAAGAGATATGTGTGTGTGGTTATTGCCACAAGCTCCAACTTTGTAGAAAAGGGGCCAGGCAGAGCTAAGATCTTCCACAACTTACTGTCAAGTTGAACTGTTTATGTTCATACATATCACGGATTCAGTCATGGAGCACAAAGTGTCTGGGGCCCGCGGCTGTGTCCATGGATAGAAATACGGATTGAAGATATTTTGATGCAACCTGCATAACCTGAGTGTTTTGCTGATAGTTTAGGTCTGCTTTGACAGCCACAGAACGGGGCATCGTTCTGTTTTTTGGAGAGTCTATTTAAAACAAAAAGATGTGCTTCCTTGTACAGGAACATTTCACTGAAAAATGGTGTTTTCTGAATGTTCAATGACTCATCAGAGGTTGGAGCAGCATAGATAACTCTGTTAGATGGAAATACCCAGTGCGAGATTCTGGTCTCTGTTACACTAGTATAAATCCAGAGTAACACCACTCAAGTCAGTGGAGTTACCTTGACTTTACACCAATATAACGGATCCGATTCTGGCTCTATTCATTCAGTCCAGCTGTCCTGGAGTCAAAACTCCCACTGAAGTCAAGGGGAGGAATCAGCATGCAAGAATGGTAGGACCAAGTCCTAAGTGTTAAGAACTCTCCTTACCAGTTTGCTGGTGGACACACTGAACTCGCTGAAAACATATGCTACCAGATCCCATGCTGCACAATTCTCCACACTTCCTGAACTGAGCAGCGTCCTGATGAAATGAAGAGCTGCCTTCCTCACCTGCAAGGGTAGAGATTACACACAGCACTTCTTGTTAGCCCTTCTGCCTGAAATAGGAGCTAGGATATGATAGGAGAGTCCTTATGCTTTTGATTTTGTCTCCTTGGATTAGAAACATGGATACATTTAACACCGGCAGGAGAATGACATGCCTTCTCTATTCTGCAGTCTCTCATCTGGATCGGAATGAAAGCTCCACCCAGATATCCATTCATCCCATAACACTGAAAAAGTTGAAATAGTTCACTGTTCCACACACAATCTTACCGTAGCATTCTGATCACTGAGAGTGGATTTCACTGCCTTCACAATCAGAAGCTTTTTAACTCTTGTCTCAGGCACTGAAAGATAAGGAGAGGTGTACAGTGCTTCTTTGTTCCACACACACTCACTTTCCACATTGGAATGAATCCTGGATTTCAAAGGGCCCTAGTTAAGAATAGTATCAAGCTTCTCTCCTCTACAGAATCAGTGGGGAAGACATAGGACCAGATTCTGGTCTCAGTTGCACCAGTGTAAATCTAAAGTAATTCCATTTCTCTAAATAGTGCCATCCTACTACCATGATGGAAATATTATAAAGGAGTTTGATAGACTGAGGTGACTGAAGTTAATCTGTGTTTACACCGGCATAACAGGACTCAGAATCTAGTCTAGAGTGTATAATACTTAGGATTCTCGAGTCAGGAGTATTATTCTATTTTTATCTGATTATTGTTAACATGCATTAGCCCCAGGTTAACTTCTGTATTTGAAGTTGAAAAAGACCTTGACAAATATCTTGGGCTACATTCAGCACTTAGTTGAACCTGTTGATTTCTGTGTGGCCATATGGGAGTAACTTAGGGCAGCATTTGGTCCCTTAGGGGATCTCCAAACCACTGGTGACTGTGTGTTCTAGAGCCTCTGTGCCCCAGTTGCAGAGGTGATGAGTCTGCTGCAGCCCTGCCGTGCCTACACAGCCTTGGTTCTTTAGCTCAATCTCGAGTAGCTCAAGCTTTTAGCTCTGGATGTCCTCAACTCAACCCTCAGCATGTCGGCCAAGAGGGCAGCTGGCACAGTTGCTCCTGTGTTACTTACAGTCAGCCCCAACAACAGCTCTCAGGAAATCTAAAGACGCCACACGAACGGCCTCATGCTCAATCTCCAGCTGCTCGTGTAGAAATGCTAGCAGATCATCAGGAGAAGAACGGGCTGCAAGGGAAGAAATCACATCCTCACTGTCTGCAGAACTCTTCTTCTTACCGTACCTCACAAAGGTCAGGAAGTTACAAAGAAACCACTGTGTAACTCAGAGTCTCTTCCCCTTCCCTAGCAGAAGTACACAATGGAACAGCTCTTTGTGGTTTTCGATGCTGAGCTGCTTAGCTGGAGAACAGATCTGTGGGAAGAAGGGAAATGGTGAAAGAAAAACGAATCAGAATCAATGGAAAAGAAAAATGTTCAATTCATTTCTAAGCTTCCACTTCCTGCTTGTCCAACTAGAGGTCTGAACCCCAGGGAGATGGTCCTGCATACACAGCAAGACTCCAAGACAATGACCAATACATTCGATAAGAGAAGCTAAAGTGTTTTGAGCAGCAGAGCTGACCTAATCAAGACACAGCCACAGTTTTTACTTTACAACTCTGACTCCCCCTGGTAATCGGCTTATGGTGAAATCGCTTTACAAACTGAGCTGGATAGTAGCTAAGAAAATGAGACCGCTCCCTGCTTACTCTTGAGCCTGCAGAAATCAGTAAGGCATGAGGAGGTCCCCAGGCTCTGCACGATCATTCCATTGATTTTTTAGTGTTAATATGCTTCAGATCTGCTGTGCCTAAGCTGAAGGGATCCAAGCAAAACCACCCCTCACCTGGTTGTGCAGAGCACTGCAGATGGCTTGAAACTTCCCTTTCGGTAGAGGGATCTTATATTCAACAGAGACCTCCAAGAGCTGGCTCAGACTCTGCAACAGAGGGCGAAAGTCAGATGGTGGGCACACAAAGGAGCCATATGTAGTGACTGAAGCAGATTCAGGGGATTCCTAGATTCCAAGGCCAGACCGGATTCTTGCCATCATCTAGTCTGACCTCCGGTCGGTATGACACAGGCCATAGACCTTGCCCAGAATAATTCCCAGAGCAGAGCTTTTAGAAAAACATACCAATCCTGATTGAAAAATCGTCAGAATCCGCCTCGGCCCTTGGTAAATGGCTCTAATGGTTAATTATCTCACCATTAAAAATGTACGCCGTATTTCCAGTCTGAAAGTGTCTAGCTTCAGTTTCTAGCCATTGGATCAAGTGACACCTTTCTCTGCTAGACGGAAGAGCCCATTAGATAATAGGAGTCCCTCATGTAAGATATTATAGACTGTAATTAAGTCACCCTGTCACAGGATAGGTCCACCCCGTCAGGGTGGTATCAGGTTGAGGAGGAATTGAAGTAGATCTGGAGCGGCCCAACTGGCCTAGTCTCCCTAGCCACCACAGCAGTCCGGGCTCCTAGGGCAGCATCGCCTAATGGTCGGGATCAGTGCAGCAGCCCTTGGGTGAGGGACCGCGGCCCAACGGCCTGAGTCACTTGGGCTGCCCTTCTCGGGATGGCAGTGCGGCCTAGTGGCCAAAGTCAGGAGACCCACCCTTGGCTGCAGGGCAATGCGGCCTAGTGGCCAGAGTCGATAGAACCATCTTTTGCGGCAGGGTAGTGTTGCCTAGTGGTGAGCCCTTCTCCACTGGGTCCTACCTATTCCACAGGGTCCCAGCCCAGGGCGCAGGGGTATCTGCCACCAACTCAGCGGGGATCCTTCCAAAGCATGCTGAGTCAAGCCTGCTACCTCAAGTGGATCAATGCTTCGTCCACCTAGGCTGCTTCCCACCCGTTCTTCCGCAGCTGGGACTCTCAGGGATTCTGGGGTCTCTCCTCCATCTCTGGCATTGGGTGGCTGGGGGTCAGCTGCAGCCACAGTCCGGCTGGCCTCTGAATCCTGGAGCACTGGCAGTCTCTCTGCAGGAGCCTGCAATGCGCCTCTGCTCCCTTTGGCAGCCATCCCAGCCTGAGCTGAGCGGCTCTCTTTTGTATCCTGGGTCCAGCTGAAGCATGCCGAGCAGAGATGAGGGGGCATGACCTCCTCGGCCCACAAAGCATGATTAACCCCTGCTGAACCAATGCGGGGTAGGTAAACCCCATCACACACCCTTTTACTTTCTGTGTATTAAACTAAATAGATTGACTTCCTTGATTCTCCCTCTGTAAGGCATATTTTCTAATCCTTTCCTCACTGTGGCTCTTCTGTCAATTTAGCAACACCCTTTTTGAATTGTGGGCACTAGAACTGGACACAGGATTCCAACAGTCGTCAGACAAGTGCCAGATTTAGAGGTAAAATAACCACTGTGCTCCTCCTTGAGATTCCCCTTTTGATGCATCCCAGCTTTAGCTTTTTTGGCCACAGTATGAGTTCATGTTCAGCTGATTATGCCCCATGACCCCCAAAATCTTTTTCAGAGTCACTGCTTCCCAGGACAGCATCCCCCATCATGTATGTCTGGCCTAAATCCCTTGTGCCTAGACGCATACATTTACATTCAACCATATTTAAAGGCATATTGTTTCTTTGCGCCCCGTTTGCTAAGTGATCTAGATCACTCTGAATCTGTGAGCAGTCCTCTACATTATTTACCACTCCCCCATTTTTATCTCATCTGCCAACTTTATCGATGATGATTTTATGTCCTCTGCCAGGTTATTAATCAAAAAATGGTGAAAATCTAATTCCTTCCTGCATCTAACACACTTTTCTCCGTTGCTGCTTGAAGCTTCCAGAATGTCTTGGATGCCATCTACATACTTTACTATGTTTACACAGTTGTGTAGTGCCCTGATGCTATCAAACAAGTCCATGATACATTGGTTCCCTCCAAATCATGGGTATTTCGACCCCCAAAGTGACCACATACTCTGTACTAGAAAGCTTCAACCAACATAGACGGTGAGTAAATATCACTACCAAGAAGTTATAGCTGTCTCATGACTTCATTTACAACTGTGTAGCCCCACTGAAGACAGAATATGGCCCCTTACTTCTCGCTCATGTGGTACTGAGGGTGGATGAAACAGAGAGACAAGGCGAGTGAGACAATATCTTCAATTAGATTATCACACCCACCTTGTCGCTCCAATATCTTGGACCAACATGGCTACAACAGCACTGCATCGAACGGTAGATGAAACAGACCGGCAATGATTTTATATCTATCTAGTTATGCAGTGCAAAGCAATGACCCTCAAGCCTCCTTGTTATTAATTTTCAACCGTTGACAGTTGACTTGGTACCGACCAGAGACAACATATGGTAGCCCCTGCTCTGAGGAGCTTATGATCTAAAAGAGAGACACAGAGTTGACAGGATGTTTTGGGAAATCACAAGGAGAGAGTATCTTGTTGTGCAGGTGTTTTGTTTTTTTTATCTCCTTCTCCTCCTCCCCAGGAAACAGAGGATGCTTTTCATCAGAGGCAGTTACCTACAAATCTTGTTGCCTGGGTCACCATGTGTATAAAGCCAGAACTTGTGTGCATATTTATTATCTAACAAGTCACTATCTAGACCAGGAAACCCCACTGGTAGCAAATTCCTCCTGCAGTTCACACATGCACACACAGAGACAGTTACCTTAATGAGTGGTACCTCACCTTGGTGACGTGAAAAACATCAATTTCCTCCTTATATTGCTCAAGGAGCCATGAGATCTCCTTAAATATCGGATTTTGTGGCTCCTTTTTGTGTAGTAGGATGCCCATCATGGGACCAAGGGCTTTGATGATGGCCTGCTTGAGCTGCATAGATGAGACACAGAATTTATGTTCCTATGAATTCATTCAATATCTTCCAATAGGCACACCTTTTCTGCTTCTAATGAGTGCAATTTCCCTTGTTCCACTGTCGGAACGGTCCTATCCCAATATTTCCTGGTAAAGAACCAGGACTCGTAGGGTTGGTGTCAGGATTATATTCTAATGCACCTCACAACTAGAGCAGGTAAAATATTTCCCCAGATTAATATGCATTCTAGGCCAACTCATCCCTGCTGTAACTCCACTGGGGCTGAATGGACTTAGACCAGGAATTAATTTAGCCCACTATCCCGGGTTCATCTGCACATTAGGTGCACAAAACTAGAATGCATGTACACTAGTTACAGACCGAATTTCCATGATGTGGTGACATTATAAACGTATGGGTTTTCAATGTTTTACATGACACTCTATTCCATCCAAAAGGACCTACCATTAAATGCCATCATCACAAAGAGTGCCAGACACACAGAATATAACATCACAATTTCTGCTAAAGGTTTAGAAAGTCAGCAATTCTCACCTCCAGCTCCTCACAGGTCAGCCAGTTGCTGGTCACATGACAATATAAGGGAAGAATTTGATTGCAGAATTGTGATTCACCCATTCTGGGGAATGAGCACTTTTCCCAGTTCATAAAAGATCCATTCACTGCCCTTGAGCATTTTTCCAGAACTGCACGGAAGGAGAGAAGACAGGCAATGTGAAAAGGACATAGTAATAATGAGGAGAAGTTGCTTTCTCAGAGAAGACACCCAGGCCTATCGTTTACTCCAATTCCATGGCAGCTCCTATCAGGACTAGATGCTGAAATCCCATATCAATTTGGAGCTATTTCTCTTTCCCCCATTCCATTTCTTGTTTCTTAAAAGGCTTTTTTCTTTGTACATCTCTCCATCTTTTTTCAGTGACCATCATTTGAAGACTCGCGTCCTCTGCAGTTGTTGTTTATTCAACCCGAACACTGTATGATTTCATCTTGAGTTACAGTTTGTCTGAAAGATGTTCAGTGCCCCTAACTGCCATTGGCTTTAGTGGGATTTGAAGGTAGTGGGGAGCACTTTGCCCTAAAAGTAGGTGTATCTAGTGTCCTTGCTAAGAGGAATTAGGGCCCAATCCTGTTCTCTATGAAGTGGATGGCAAAATTCCCATTTCCCTCAAGGGCACAGGATTAACCCCTTACTGAGCATCACCTGAAAAGCAAAGGAAGAGAGAAGTGGAGAAGAAGAGAAGACAGAGAAAGAGGGTGAAAGGAGATGATGATGATGATGAAGAAACTAAGGAGAGAGAATGGGTGGAGGAGTGGGAAACAGGGGATTTTTAAATGTACAGTAATGAAATCTGCTCCCTTCACCTCCTCCCCCAGGAGCCTCCTGGCAGAGGGGCAGCTTCAGCCTTTGTGTCTGTTTATTTTAAACGATATGCGTGAGTCACAAAGGGCCTGAACTTACAAATGCTCAGCACCTCCTGCAAAGTAAGGAGCATTCTCAACTTCACTGAGTGCCACGGGAGCCAAGGAACGCAGCACCTGGTGCAATCCAGGGAAGGGAGCACAGTTCAGGGCCTGTTTGCAGACTTGGTCAGTCACTTAAATCTGTACCAAGACCCCCTAAATATCCTGGCTGGGACGATTTAACTGGGAATTAGTCCTGCTTCGAGCAGGGGGTTGGACTAGATGACCTTCTGGGGTCCCTTCCAACCCTGATATTCTATTCTATGATCCATTTGGGGCACCTACAGGAAGTGCTGGCACTTACCACCACAAAAGGCTTGTCTCATCCTGCTGTCCTCGACTAACTCCAACATGGAGATCATGACGTTGAGGATCATTCCCACAAAAGGGATACACTTAAGTGCTGCAGAGAAAGGCCAGAAGAGAAGGAAGACAGACAATCAGCTGCTCTCTGCCTTCTTACAACACACTTAGAAACACTGTGGGGCAGGATGCTATGGGTTCCGAGGCCATTGGCGCTGCGTAAGCAGAGCAGAATGGCTTTAAAGCAGCCATTGAAAGCCAGTGGGGGAGTCACCCTGAAGAGGGGAATCCTCCACAAGTGTACAGCTGTGCCCAATGCCCAACTCACTCCCAGAGTAAGGGGAGAGAGCACTGGGGCGGGATGGGAAGTGGGGTGGAGAAGAGCTCCACTGGACCTGATCTTCCACTCATTCCCATCCTTCAGGTATTTCACTCAGGGGCATAAGTTAGAGCTTGCACCTCCAGCTGGATCGCTCATGATCTGGAGGCCAGAACTAGCAACAGCAGTTAATCTTGTGTTTCTACACACACACTCAAACAGAGCTCTGTTTAGCGGTAACATTTTTAGGTAGAGAGATAATCCCCTGTCCTTAAATGAAAAACAATCACTTTGAAAGAAAAGAGGGAAGTGACCATACCATAGGCGGATGACAGGTTGCCCAACGTAATGAAAATAAACTCCTCAGGCAGCTCCAGATGATACATCAGCTCTACCATGACATCGCTGAAATAGCAGCGTGCCAGAGTCACTAAGGTGTTGCTAGCTGCCACTTTTAGTTCATTTCTTGCTTCCTACAAACAAAAACCAAAAGAGAGAGACTGAGGTGACTGAAGCCGGTTGCACTAGCCAGAGTGGTTTACATGAGTCAAGTCCTTATTTCTGTGCACAAGTTGTGAAGGAACCAACCCAACTTTCTGAGGGTAGAGTCATTCGTCATAAATATTCCTTGAGTCACTTGGCTAAACAGTTTTCAGCCTTCGAGTTGCTTGCAAGCTGCTTCGTTAGCCTATTCACTGTTAGCTACTTGTGGTGGGTGACTGGTCACCATAGTCACATGATATTTTCCCTGCCCTTCCCTGAGGCGGTAAGTGAGACACAGACTGGGCAGCTTCAAGATATTCCGAGAGCTTTCCTGGAATAAACTGTCCCCCAAAAGGAGGCTGACTTCCTTTGGAACAAGAGAGGGATTTTTCCATGGGTTTTCCTGCTGGCAAACTATATTCTAAATCCAATGCTGCTTCTTTTGGAGATAGCTCAGATTCTGTCTGTCTTGGGGCTTTATACTGCCACTTATCGCGACAGTATCAGAGCGCCTTCCCCATAAAATCAGTATCAATAATGAAATCCTGAGTAGACTTCGGGAAAGACTTGCTCCTTAAGACACCATAGGCCTGTCTCTGGGTCTGAGATCATGTGTCTCAGGTCCTGATCCTGCAAAGCACTCCAGCACATGTGTAACTTTCAGCATGTGAGTTGTCCCATCTTATGCATGTGCACAAGTGCTGTCTAGGACCTGGGCTTTGGTCTGGAGGAAGGTGTGGGCCTCTAACAGAAGAATACATTTTCATTTCAGTATATAGTTTATCCCCCCAAAAGAGAGTTTGAATGAGTTAAAGCTTTGGATCCTTTGATTGGTATCTCGGGAGAACTAACTTACCTGAGTCTCTCTCATGTGGTTTGAGGCTAGTGTTGTTATTTTCTTCAGAAGCCTTCTCTCCAGGCCCTGGGTGTCCTGCTGTAAGACTTTCTCCAGGACACAGTAAATGTCTACTCTGTTTTGCTGGGGACAAAACATAAAAGAGAAGAATTGGGAAAACACTTTCTTGCCAACCAGACAGTAATGTGGCTAAGAAGCCCCTGCCCTAATTGGTGGCTTAATTGGTGTAAAACGTGCCCGGCACTCCACAAGCACCGCATTGAGCAGCGCTTCAGAAGCAGCCGAGCAACTGACATCGTTTAATCTTCCTGGAGAGAAAAGAGCCAGAGGAAGCGCCCTTCACTGCCCCCTTCTCTAGTTTCATTTATTCAGAACAAACAATAAAAATGAGCACCTTGCCCTTGCTCTAGCCACTCCAGGCAGAATTTGTAAATGTGGAATATAAAATACCCAACTCCTGCAGTAAATCCTCAACCGCTCCCAGGGGCAATGAGCTCAGCCGTTAGATCTACACGGGAGTGGGTTTTTGAGTGGGGGTGGAGGGACACATGTGGACAGGGGGTGCCAGGACCCACGGGTGTGCAGGAACACATGGAGACAGGGGCAGATGTGCCTTACTGAATGGGAGAGGTTAGGGGTCAGACAGGGTCTGCATGGGGGGAGCTGCTTAACAATTCCTCCCCGCCCCTCCCAAAAAAAACTCTTCCATACTTTTCCCACCCATACCCAGCAACGCTCCAAGTTCACACCCAGGCTCCTTCCCAGCAATTTACTTCCCTCTCCCTCAGCTCCTCCATTACCCCTGACTCTACCAAGCCTTTGCACTGCGCCTAAGGGGTGCAAGAAATATGGTTCTGTATTGAGTTTAAATGAATTATTACTCTGAGTTCTGTATTAACATGCATAGTAAGGAATCAGGTTTCAGAGGAACAGCCGTGTTAGTCTGTATTCGCAAAAAGAAAAGGAGTACTTGTGGCACCTTAGAGACTAACCAATTTATTTGAGCATGAGTTTTCGTGAGCTACAGCTCACTTCATCAGATGTTATACCGTGGAAACTGCAGCAGACTTTATATACACACAGAGAATATGAAACAATACCTCCTCCCACCCCACTGTCCTGCTGGTAATAGCTTATCTAAAGTGATCAACAGGTGGGCCATTTCCAGCACAAATCCAGGTTTTCTCACCCTCCACCCCCCCACACAAATTCACTCTCCTGCTGGTGCTAGCCCATCCAAAGTGACAACTCTTTACATAATCAAGTCGGGCTATTTCCTGCATAGATCCAGGTTTTCTCACATCCCCCCCACCCCCATACACACACAAACTCACTCTCCTGCTGGTAATAGCTCATCTAAACTGGCCACTCTCCAAGTTTAAATCCAAGTTAAACCAGAACATCTGGGGGGGGGGGGGTAGGAAAAAACAAGAGGAAACAGGCTACCTTGCATAATGACTTAGCCACTCCCAGTCTCTATTTAAGCCTAAATTAATAGTATCCAATTTGCAAATGAATTCCAATTCACCAGTTTCTCGCTGGAGTCTGGATTTGAAGTTTTTTTGTTTTAAGATAGCGACCTTCATGTCTGTGATTGCGTGACCAGAGAGATTGAAGTGTTCTCCGACTGGTTTATGAATGTTATAATTCTTGACATCTGATTTGTGTCCATTTATTCTTTTACGTAGGAATCAGTTTGTCAAAAAACATTTCCTGAATCCTTTTTGTTGTCTGTATTCATACAGACATACTTGCTGACAGGTATTTTGAAATAAATAACCAAAAATAATTTTAACGGGTGTAATTATATTGTATTATTTTGACAAACAAAATATGCAGAATTTTGCAGAACTTCTAAAATATTGTACGCATCATTTTTATTTTTTTCTTGCAGAATTCCCCCCATAGAAAATATATAGATAAGGGTCCCTTCAATGCTATAATCTCAATAATATGTCATCATAATAAAGGAGTGTTGGCTAGGATTTAGAGCAGGGAGTCAGTTCACTTGGGTTTTATTCACATTCTTTGACTAACTTGCTAAGTGGTGTTGAGCAAGTTACTTAATTCCCTGTGACACAAGTCATCCGTAAATGAGGATAATACTTCCCATTCTCACAAGGGTGCTGTGAGTCTTAATTCATTAGTATTAGGGAAGTGCTTTGAGATTTTTGGATGAAGATGCGAAAGAAGGGCAAAGTATTATTAGAAGAGATTACTGCTAGTCCGATGGTGTACTTTTACTGTCTACAGCCCATGTACTCCACTGTGTGTAAAAGGACAATGCTCTCTTTATAGAGCATTATATCATCCTGATCTGTAAGAACAGCATTTTGCATGATGAGTTTACGCCTGAGGACAGAAGGGCGAATACTGATTCTCCTGATGGTGCGCCAGACCAAGTTCTACACTGAATTATCCCCGTGCAGTCCCCTGTACCCCCATGAAGTCAGGCAGAATTTGGTGTGGACACCTGGAAAGCGGATGTAATTTCATGAAACTGCCCTACCTCATCCTTTTGCAGTTTCTCGAGCAGAACTGTCAGAACGATAGCCAGCTTGGTCTCGGCTATAAAGGCAATCCTGAGGGCAATTTTGCCCTTATCTTGATCATCCATATGTGCCAGGAGGGAGACAACCTCATTATAAACACCTGAAATGAAATAAAAGGATAGCAGAAATTGGTGCTGGCCTCTTTAATTCACTATCCAGTCAAGATTCTGCAGGAGCCCCAACACTGTGAGAAGTAGACCTGGGAATCGTGGAAATCCTCTTCCTTCCTCCTCATGACCAGGTTTGTTTGCTGAACTACCCAGTGTGCTTGGGGGGAAATCATAATGAAGCAAATATGCTCCTTTCAAGTAGATCCCCCCATAAAATAATCTTCCTTTCCCTCTTTACTGTCAATTGATGAGTTTTGATAGCATACAGAGGAATAATTTAACTCTAAGCCAAGAAATAGAGCTAAAGTTAAGCACATGCTTAAGAGTTTTGCTTAGTCAGGGCCCCATTTTCAAAAATCCTGAGCACCCAGATGTACCTATTGGCTATGCTGGAAACTTTGGGGGCTCGGTATCTCTTGAAAATCAGGCCACTGTTGGAGAGCTCAGTATGAATTTAGAAGCCTAACTTTAGGCCCCTTGTTCTGAAGAAAGCCTTCAATCTTCTTTTATGGTAGTTTAAATACTTGCAGAGAAGACTCATGGAACGGAGTTCATCCAGTTCATAGAATATCAGGGTTGGAAGGGAGCTCAGGAGGTCATCTAGTCCGACCCCCTGCTCAAAGCAGGACCAATCCCCAACTTTTGCCCCAGATCCCTAAATGGCCCCCTCAAGGGTTGAACTCACAACCCTGGGTTTAGCAGGCCAATGTTCAAACCACTGAGCTATCCCTCCCCCCTTGTACAGTTGCCTGTAGAGGTCATAAAGGAATTCCCCCCCCCCCCATGCACAATTGGCGAGGTGTACGCTGTGAGTGGGGTGGGGTGGGGTGGGTCCCTCCAACCTTCATCTGAAGCGTCAGGGATTGACCATAGCAGGAGATGGGACACCTGGTAGGGTGGACCAGTGCTCTAAGATGGTTCAGAGAATCTGTTTCCTTAGCTGTCCTGCTCACATGCTCAGGGTCCAACTGATCTCCAGAGTTGTGGGTGGGAAGGAATTTCCCCCTGGTCGGATTGGCAGGGACCTTTGAGTGGGAGGATGGGGCACTGATCACCTGCTAGGATAATCTGAGTATATCTGACCTAATCAATTCTCGACCATTGCAAGGGCCTCAGGCATTGGTGGAACCTCAGTCTCTCCTGTCCTCTGCCGATGGCACACAACAGTTTTGTCTCCTAAAGACTGAAATGTTTTCGTCCAAGACAAGTTTTGGGGTTCAGGGTAGGGTTGCTAGGTGAAATGTAGTGGCCTGTGAAATACAGGAAGTCAGACTAGATGATCTAATGGTCCCTTCTGGCCTTAAACTCTAGGAAACAATGAAATAGCTGGTGTATGAAAAAAAACAGGATTTGATCTCCCATGTATCTCTTCGCTCTGGGCAGAAATTCTCCAGGAGACTTAATATTTCACAAGAAATCTGAAATGCCGTATTTATCTGTCTCCATTGTAACAGCATTCCAAGCATGAAGGAGGAACTAACAAGATTTCCCCTTCCCAGGAAAGACTGCTTGAGGTTAGGTGATTGCCCATCTGTTATGCAAATTGCATCCTTCAGTTGTAACACCCAGATGCAAACGGAATCATAACTGTAACCTACACTGCCCATCCGTGTGGGATGAGGAGCACTAGTGTTGATAAGAAATGTGACCCCCATGCTTTGTTCTCTTGCATTTAAGATATTAGCAGAGCTTCATTTAGACAGCTAGAGGAGAAGTCCTTCTGCCTTTTTTGTTCTAATTTCCCCTCTCTCTGATGGAGTTGGCTCCATGGATGCAGAAGACACAAAATGAGGACCCATAACAAACATAAAACAACTGGGAGAAAAGAAGGAAGACCTCCCCCATAACATTCCCTAGAAACTCAGATTCTCAGGAAAGTTTCCAGGTCCAGAGGCTGTAGGCCAACTCCTCAACTGGTGTAAATCAACACAGCTACAAGGAAGTCAACAGAGGGACACTGGTTTCCAGCAGCTGAGGTTCTGCTCATACAAAAGGAGAACATTACAGCTAATCTGTATGCCTATGCTTTCTACATGTGTGTGTGAATATAGAATGGATATAGAGAATACAATGCTGACCCTTACCTCTGTCAGTTACCTCCTGCTCACTCACAAATTTATTCATGTTTTAATCTTTCCTCAACACTTCCTCCAGTCCTTTCTCCAAAGAGCTCCAGTACTGATAGGCAGCTGGCCTCTCAGGCTGTCCTGTCCTGTCCAGGATAGCCAGTTCAGATTATGCAAGCACAATTATGACATCGCTGTGACTGTGACATAGCACATAAACTGCTGCTGACCAGGTGGGTGCTGTGATGACATGGACAAGATCCTCAAAGGTATTTAGGCTCCTAACTCGCACTGATATCAATAGATGTGAGGAACCTAAATACATTTCAATATCTGGGCCCATCCATGTACGCAGTCCAATAGGTAGCTAAATTTGCTCTAGTGTAGAATTTCTCATTCGCTCTAAATCATTTTGAATTTTGGTTCCGTCCCTCTCTCAGTTTGCCACACTTTCCAATATTGGTTTTACTGGAAAATCTGCTCCTGGTTGAATGGATAGAAAATAAAAGCACCGAACAAAGAAAGAGAAGAAACTGCCTTGGAGAATGCACAGTGACACTTGAGTGTGGTTGGTTGGTTGGAATGCACAGTGACACTTGAGTGTGGGTGGTTGGTTTCCTTTGCTTTTTAATTCGGTTGATTAAAAAGCTTGATGAAATCTTATTGGACTGTATTACAAATATTGATTTTATATTGTTTTACAATGAATTGAAATTTATTCTTCATTTCCATGTCCCGCCAAACAAATCAACTAAATTATTTTTTGTTGTGTTTAATACAGTGTGGTGTCATATGTATGGCCATATGTAGAGGCCACACTTGATTTTGGAGATTATGTTGCCTTCAAAGCATTCAGAGTGATGACACTCTTTGCAGTAAACCATATGGAAAAAGAATTCCAATGACATGTGTCCTTTGCTATGTATAAGTGATTTTGTGCCTTACCCTTTCTGATTTTGCCCTTACATGGACATGCTATTCTTTTGTACTCCTCCTTAGTAATTCGTCCATGTTTCCCCATTTTGTAGGATTTCTTTTTGATTTTCAGGTCATTACAAAACTTCTAATGGAGCCATTGGCCTCTTACTATTCTTCCTGTCTTTCCTTTGCATTGGCAGTTGTGCCTTTAATATTGTCTCCTGGAGGTTAAACTGCCAGCTTTCCTGAACTCCTTTATGCCTTACATGAGTATGTCGCTCCCCGACTAGGGCCCAAATCTGTGTAAAGAAGAGTAAATCTGGTCCCAAGGGAGTATCAAACAACTTCCAAACTGTATAAGAAGGGTGGTTGAGTCTAAACTATAAAGACAGTTCCAAATATGGACCGCAGTTCAGGAAAGCAGCCTTATTCATCCGAGCATATGAATGATGTAAGAAAATTCTGAAAATGTGGATCTTAGATCATGGTCATAATTTAAAAAAATTAATTGACACAGCGGACACCATTCACATTTGAAACATAAAGTAAGGACACCTGGGCCTAGTGCGAGGGGGCTTCATCGACACTCGTGGTCTTCCATCCCCTCGAGTTACCTAGTGGCCATGCCCCAGTGTCCCCAACAACTCCCTCCCTTGAGAACACTCAACAGCCTTGGCTCTGAGTTTTCTCACTTGGGCTACTTATTTCTTTACAATATGACTTTGCATAAGCACTTTGTGATAGCCCTGAAAAGAATGACTTATTAACTTTTGCAAAAGGGCCCTAACACATGATACTGCACAGCATAATACCAGTAATACAAGCAATACAGGAAAGAAAAGTTTCAATAACAGGCTAAATATACCACCAAGCCAAGACGACAAACCCCAGCCTGAAAACAAGGTTTGCAACCAATCGCTCTCTGGAACAGCATAGGCAACTTGTGCTCCAGCTCAGGCATGGGCCTCAACCTGTACCACCTTTTCATAGATCTCATAACTGCGATCATTGACATATACACAACATCGGGGCCCGACGAGGGCACAAACCCCTCCTTGGGATGCCAAGAGATTAGTCCAAAGCCAGCCTTTTTTGGAGGGAAAATGTCCTGAGCTGCTGTACCTCTTTATTTAATGTTTTTACTGCTGATCCTAAATCACTAACCATGTCCTCTAACTCGAAGACCACTTTCTCAAGAACCACTTGCAGCCTTGCAGTATAGCGGCCTATGCATGCCGTGGCTGGCCCGGTAAACAGTGGCGCTATTCCCAGTACAGAGCACCCTACAAGCTTCTCGGTTGTGAGGGAATTCTTCATATTGCCCTCCAATGCCATAGTCAGTCGCTGCAGGGTCTTTTCTCGTGACTCAACAGAGGTGTCTCGGGCATTTCTAATCTTTCCTTTGGGCAGTGTGGCAGTTATGGAAAGATGAGGAACTCCATGAGCTATATAACAGCTACCTGTCCAGTTGGCTGGCAGCACCTTGTAAGCCTTTCGGCCACATACAAAATAGTGACCCTGTAGGGCCCAGTAAGGACTGTTTCTTAAGGGGATTCCTGGGATATTTAAAGCTGCTTTGGCTGTTTTTCCAAATGGTTCAAATGCCCTTAAAGGGGTATCCCATCCTCCTGATTGGGTACAAGTGGGGGCGTTTCTAATTATGCCGTTCAAATTACACTCGCCATAGGGACCACTACAAACCCACCATTGGCTTGCTGCGTTGGAGATATTAACTGGACGGCAAGTTATATTTCCAAACCTTTCTTTTGTGGTAAAATTATTTGTAAGAGTTTCCCTAAAAGGGGAGGAACCATTACACCCACACTGTTGGCCTCCCCTTTTGGTCTTTACCCAATACCCATCAGCCCACTGTGTAATAACACAAGAGCTTTTTCCCACAGGACGCCCATAGTGATCAGATTGGTTTTGGGTAAAACATAACACTCCCTCAGTGAGTACTGCAACTGAATACTCCTGGTCCTGATAGGCGGCTTGCTGTAAAGAAGTCTTATTCCAGAACGGCGAGTCTGTTCTTTCCTGCTCTTTGGTGGCGGCTAATTCTGCTGGGGTCAAGGACAGCATGTCAAGGGGCATTCCCGTTTTGGGGGACAGTGGAGTTGGAGCACATACCCAGCAATCAGTCTGGTTTGTTAAAGTAGCAACATGGTGCGCAAGCGAAACAAAGGAGTTATGCTCCCGATATGCACAGTTTGGAAATAACAATACAGAGAATAACAATGTTACCCAATTAATTATCACCAGAGTCTTCCCAACCCAGGGTCTCCAGTACCTGGGAGGGCCCATTTTAGCGTTAAGATGCCCACTATTTCTGTCTTTTAAACAGTAGCTTTAGCCCGAGATCGTCACTAGATGAGGAGTCAGCAGGTTGGACGGTCCACTGTCCTGCTGATGAGGGGGCGGTTACTGCCTTCAGACAAGAGTGATGGATCCAGTTCTTGTGTCCCTCGATCTTTGCCACTGTATGGGAGATCAGCAGGATGGTATAGGGTCCTTTCCACTTTTCCTGGAGAGGCTCGTCTTTCCAGGTACGAACAAGCACAGAGTCATCGGGCTGTAAGGAGTGGAAGGGAGAGTCCAAGGGGAGAGGCTGGGAATCCTTGGTATACCTGTGAAGAGACAAGAGAACAGCAGACAGGGAACACATATACTGTGACACAAAACCATTACCCAGCTCCCATTCACCTGACAGAACCGAGGTACCATTCATAGGCCATGCCCTTCCAAACATAATTTCAAAGGGACTAAGCCCTAATCTACCCTCGGGAGAATGTGGATACGAAGTAGGACGAGGGGCAAAGCATCAGGCCATCGCAGTGAGGCTTCTTGGCACACTTTTGAGAGATGCCGTTTAAGGGTCTGATTGGTACGCTCCACTACCCCACTGGCTTGCGGTCTCCAGGGCGTATGGAGTTTCCAGGGGATCTGTAAGGCATGTGAGATGCTTTGAATGATTTTTGACGTGAAGTGTGTCCCATTGTCAGATTCCATCCACAGTGGGAGTCCAAAGCGAGGAATGAGCTCCTTAACAAACTTGAGGGCCACTGTCCTGGCAGTGCAGTTACGGCATGGGAAGGCTTCTGGCCATCCGCTGAACCGATCCACTATAACAAGGAGATATTTGAACCCTTGGGTCCGGGGAAACTCAGTAAAGTCTATTTGCCACACTTGTCCGGGGCCCGGAGTGGGTTCTAGGGCAGCTGGTGGCACAGGATGTCCCGGTCGGGGGTTATTCTTTTGGCAGACTAAGCAGTCCGCTTGTACCTGGGCAGCCAGGGGTCGGAGTCCGGAAGTGATAAAGTATTTTCCCATTAGCTGGATAAGTGTTTCCCTGCCAGCATGAGTGGTTTGATGTAGTTTCTGCAGCACTGGCCGGATTAGGCCCTTTGGTAAGAGGACCTTCCCTTCTGGGGAATGGAGCCATCCCTCCTTTTCCCGGAGACCGAGTTTGTCAGTTAGCTGTCTCTCCTCCCCAGAGTACTGAGGGGTTGGAAGCTCCCCTACTGATGGGATAAGGGCATGTATATGGGCGTTCTCAGCCTGAGGGGATGGCAGGGTGGCAGCATGCTTAGCCTCTCTATCTGCCCGGGCGTTACCTCTGGCCACATCTTGATCCTCCCTTTGATGGGCTTTACAGTGTACCACCGCCACTTCCGAGGGGAGTTGTATGGCTTCTAGGAGCCGGAGGATTTGGGGCCCGTACTTGACTGGGGAGCCTTGGGCTGTCAGCATTCCCCTTTGCTTCCATAGGCCAGCATGAGCATGCAGCACACCAAAAGCATACTTTGAATCAGTAAAAATGTTGACCCGCTTTCCTTTTGACAGTTCAAGTGCACGGGTCAGGGCTATTAGTTCGGCAAGCTGGGCAGAGGTCCCAGCAGGCAAACCTTCAGCTTCCACAGTGTCATGGAGGGTCACAACAGCATAACCCGCCCTCCTTTGCCCATCTATTACAGTACTGCTACCATCAGTGTACCACTCATAATCTGCATTTGGGAGAGGTACATCCTTTAAATCCGGACGGCTGGAGTACTGGACATCTATGATCTCTAAACAGTCATGTTTCTGTTCCTCTGTTTCTGGCAAGAGAGTGGCTGGGTTAACGGAGGGGCAAGGCTGTAAGGTGACTTCAGAGTTCTCTAACAGCTTAGCCTGGTACCGAGCAATCCGAGCCTGGGTGAGCCAAAGCCCTCCCTTTGCATCCAATAAGGCTCGGACCATATGGGGAGTATAGATTTGCATAACCCCTCCCAATCTTAGCTTCTCGGCTTCCTCAAGCAATAGGGCAGTAGCTGCGACCGCCCGTAAACATGCCGGCCAACCCTTTGCAACCTGATCCAATTGCTTAGAAAAATAAGCCACAGGACGCTTCCATGCTCCTAACAGCTGTGTAAGCACTCCTAGGGACACCCCCCTTCGTTCATGTACATACAACTGAAACCGGCTTAGAGAGATCCGGCAGGTCCAGAGCTGGGGCTTCCATCAATTTTCTTTTCAGAATTTTAAATGCCCTGTCAGCCTCTGGGGTCCAATAGAAGGGGTCATGATCCGCTCCTTTTACACAGTCATACAGGGGTTTAGCCCACAGTCCAAACTCTGGGATCCATATCCTGCAAAAGCCTGCCATACCCAGAAATGCCCTGAGCCGCTTACGGTTACTTGGGGTAGGAACTTGACAGATAGCTTCCTTCCTTTCGCTTGAAAGCTGACGCTCCCCTTGCCTTAGCTGTAACCTGATCCCTCTCCACCTCAGACAACAGGGTTCTCAGGAGGATATTACAGTCGTCTCAATCGGCTTGTGACTACTGAGGCACCCCTCAAAGACTGATATAAACCTGCTTGCGTTGGTTGAGAATTCCCCAGCCTGTGTTTTAAAAGCTGCTAAGTCTATTGGATTGAATGGCACATGGGTTTAAACCTGCATAGTTGTGGCAGGACGCCTGTCTGATCCAGACCGGGCGACTTTAGTTTCGGTGATTAAGGGGTATAGGCCAACCATGGGGGACTTACAAGGTGTGGGTGTGGGTGTAGGGGCCGAAGGGGACACCGGCTCTGCCATTACAGTGGGGGTGGGGGTCTGGGGACTAACATTAGCTGCTACCGAACCAGTCGGAGTCAGATTACAGCGCTGTAAAATATCTGGTCGAGTACATAAAGTCAGAAACAAATGCGCATACATATGTTCATTCCATTTACCCATTCACTGACAAAACAAAACTAATTGGAGGATCGTGTTGTAATTAATTGACCCTCCTGGTGGCCACCACTCCTGGTCCTCTAGTTCATATTGAGGCCAGTCAACTGTACAGAATCGTTTTAATTGGCTCTTAGTCATCGGATCCGCACCAAATACCTTCCAGTTTGCTAGAATGCACTCTAGGGGCGTACACCATGCCCTAACCTCTGAGCTCTGTCCCTGTCCCATACCTACAGGGTAACTCTGGGCGTCCCCAGGTTCCAACAGAGCATATAATCCGGATTTTAATAGGTTCCTACCTTATCCAAGGGTCCGGTTCTTCACCGTGGCCTGCAGCTGCTCCTCCCCCACGTCTAAGGGACCGGTTCTTCACCGCCGTCCACAACAGCTTCTCCACTATATGAGTGCGTTGCACCGTTGTGCCCTCTGGGGTCGATCAAATCGCGTCTCCTCCGAGGCCCCCGATGAACTCACCGGTGCGCGCTGGGCGTCGGTTCTCGCCGCAATCCTCGACCTTCAGGAGGGGTCCGGGCAAGGCTAAATTGCAGCCTCATCGCCCACCCAGGGACGCCAAAAGCTGTTGCCGGCACCCAGTGCCGAGAGGCTGAACAACAGCTTGAGTTGGTTCGTTACCCGGTGTGCTACACCCAATAATCACAACGGGGTGGAGAAGCAGAAAAGTTTATTTGCAGCTGCAAAAAGGTACAGGGAGAATAAAATCTCAAATCCTGCACAACAGAGCAGGAAGTTACACAGGCTTTTATACATCCTTTTCCCCAGCATACTTATCCAATAGCAAGCTGCTCCAAGTATCCATATAGCCAGCCAATCCAGTTCCCAGCTAGTGCCCTTGTTCTCTGTATCATTTGTTAAACTATACATAAAGCTGCTTTATTCAGCATTGTTCTTCCATATCTCCCCTGTTTGGCCTTGCTTAGTTTCAGGCAGTCTGACTCTGCAACATACTGTTGCAGATTCTCAGCATAACTGCTGTGTGTGCCTCCAGGCGGGGGGGCCAAGGACACTTGGGCCTAGCACGCAGAGCTGCTGCGAGTGCCTCCAGGCAGGAGGAGGGGGGCCAAGGACACTGGGGCCTAGTGCGAGGGGGCTTCATCGACACTCGTGGTCTTCCATCCCCTCGAGTTACCTAGTGGCCATGCCCCAGTGTTCCCAACACCTCTGCCCACCTCTCGGTGCCTGCAAGCCTGCCAGTGCGCCACGCCCATGCTCCGATCTGGGGTCAGATCTGGGGTCAGATCTGGTGGCCTTTGCTCCCTGCTACTGCCTTCCGAGCAGTGTCCGCCCTCCATGCTCCCCCAAGCCCGTTCTCTGCAGGGAGGGAGGGAGGATGGAGACACACACCCAGAGCAGCCCCCCAGCCCGTTCTCTGCAGGGAGGGGGGATGGAGAGACACACACCTGGAGCAGTCCCCCAGCCCATTCTCTGCAGGGAGGGGGGACTTCCCTCCCTTCCTGCAGGCTGTTCAGATACCATGTTGTGTCTCTGAGCCTCCTGCAACCAGTCCCCTGCCCACCCCTTGTGTCATCCCTGCAGCAGCTCCCTGCTTCTTGCTGCATCCAGCCCCTTCCCCAAACTCACCATGGCCTGGGGAACCTCCCTGACCCTGACACTTGGCACAGTCCCTCTTCCCCCATCGGTTCCTATCCCATGCTGGCTCGGTGGGGCAGGGCCCTGCTCCGGGGCCCTTCCTGTAGCCCTGCTCAGGCACTGCCCCTGTGCCCATTGCTCAGGCCAGGGTGCCCTCATGGGGCTCCTCTGGCTGCCTGGCTGCCCAGTTTCCTGGCCAGGGGGTGCTGTGGAGTTGCCAGGCCTCCCCGTCTGCACTAAGCAGCAGTAAATGGTTTGGGGGGGGCAGGGGTGGGGCACGTTGCCCTCCCTCCAGCTCAAGGCCTCACAGCCTTTAAGAGCCAGGCCTCGGCTCTGACTCTGCACCTGACTGGCCGCAGAAGGGGGAGCCCAGATCAGGGGGATGGGGGCTCCCATTGCACTGCCAGGGGGAACTAGAGAGACCCCTGACCCCAGCGCCCGAGAGAACCTGTTGAGGGAGGAGCAGCAAGAACCTAAATTCGATCATTAACTGTGTGGGGTCCAGTGGGTTAGAGCGGATGGTGCTGGGAGCTAGGACTCCTGGGTTCTATCCTCAGCTCTGGGAGGGCAGTGGGGTCTAGTGGGTTAGAGGGGGGCTGAGAGCCAGGACTCCTGGGTTTACCCCCAGCTCTGAGAGGGGTGGGAAGAGCAGGATCTCAGGATTTGATCGGGGAACTAGGACTCCTGGGGCCACGGACTCGTGTGCCTGGGCTGTGGGTGCGTCCCGGGGTGCTAGCACTGACCTGTCTCTCCCCGTGAAGGTGTGGACAAGGAGAACTACTGGTGCTTATTACAAGTGAATTAACAGATTTCTTTGTATAAACACAACTGATTTCTCTCTCTTTCAGGAACTGGAGTTAGTGCTTGCTTTCAATTCAGTTGGCTTTTGCTGCAGTTATTTAAGAGCCCTTTTTATTATTTCAAGAGGCCCTTTGATTTCCTTAATTTCTATTTCAGCAGCTGGCTTCCTTTAGTCTGTGGCTCTGGCTTTGATAGCTTGATATTATTTCTGGATGTCTTTGCCTTTCCTCTGATGAAGAAAGTCTATGGCAAGATCTCACAGTCTCTTTGGAGAAATAGGCAAAAATGCCCATGGAAGGCTGTTCAGAGGGACAAAAGCCATTTCAGTGACATGCCAGTGATTTTGTTCAGAGGCTGGTTAATGCACATGTCCTCCAGCTGCGAATCAGAAACAAAAGGGAAGGTTTTGTGGAGGTATAGGTTTTTTATTGAATGATTTTTCGCTCAGTTGATTTGTAGAACCCTGATTACACATCTCTATTTTTTCAGAATCCAGGTCTTAGCAACAGCTCATCGTGGCACCATGCTATGTCAGAGCTGCTGCTGACTTGAAAGGCTTTTCAATGCATTTTATTACGTGCTTAACATGAACAGACACGTTTCCTCTCCCATCTGCAAGAAAGAGGCCGCTACTTCAAAACCTTTCTTGGCTAATACACCGGAGCAGCCCGGTGGACTAGATGTTCTGAACTAGTGTAACTCACCGAGGAGCAAGAATCATCACCACAGGGGTATAACAGTCTCACCAGGCTGCAGTATCTCCATTTATTTTTAGACTTCTGCACCACAGCTGGAGATGACTACTCCAGGAACAGTAGTTCTGCCTGTGGAAAGAGAGCTGTGTTCGCAACTTATCCTCAGAAAGGTATTAATAATGAAAAATAGAGCAATGTATAAAATAGATTATTTAAGAATAGTTTTAAAGATGGCCTGTGTAGCAATAGTTAACATGCAGTGGAGTAAAAACTATGACAAATTCCACTAATCAGATGTTAGGTATTCAGGTTGTCACACAAGCCATCTCTAAGTTACTACTTGTAAAGGTGACCTAAACAAAAGGAAAACAAAGTGTAGACACACCCTTTTTATTTCTTTCTACTGCATTGAGTAGCTCGATATACTTTATATTTATTTATTTATTTATTTATTTACAGGTTTTATTCTACAGACTTTTTACATTTTAAATATTAGGTTGTCACTTGCATGTGCTGGAAGACAGGCAAACTAGTGGGACATACTGAAGGACTAAAACTTGAGCAAGTATGATTGCTTTTGTAACTAAATATTTAACTCTAACATCTGAAAAACATTTGGGAGAAAAGCTTTCTCTGTGTAATAAAGAGCTGAGTAACCTATCACTTATCTAGTTCTCCAAAGAATTCTTAAATAAAAACAGGAAAGACATAACTGAGATTGGTGGGGGGGGGGGGAGCCACAAACAGAATTGTATTTTATGTGGGAAAGAAATTCAGGGTTTTTTTATATATCACAAAGAAGAAAAATAGGGTGCAAACATTATCGTTTTTTCCTTTGTGGTTCTCATTTAAAATTTACCTTGGTTTGAAAGGGAGTAGCCAGATTTGTATTCATACAATTTTAAAGCATGTTTCTAGGATATTATGAGACCAAATTTGAATTCTACCACAATAAGTACTCTGAAACTCAGCTTTGACTAACACAGTACCCAAATGGGGTAGTTTCAGTGTGCTAATCTGGATTAAAGTATTTCCTTTTAAATTGCAGTAAAACAATACTGAAAAACATACTTTAGCATTATTGTGATGTGAAAAAACATATACTCCCAAGTCTGCAGTCTATACATACTAGGACAGATTCTCCCCTATATTTTACCAGTTTTTTGATGGTGTAAGGCCATTGATTTCAGTAGAATTATACTAGCACAAAAGTGGTGTAACAGATTGGAAAATTAGAGCTACTGACTTCAACATTTCTGGATGGTGAGAAATGAAGATTTAGTATCCTGGAGCTGCCAAAACTCACTTGGGTATAGTGGTCAAAGAGTAAAACAACAAACATAGCAGAGAAGAGACTTTAAAATTTTGTTTCTTCCTCTGATAACATATGTGCACTGTTACTAAAATAATCTTAAATGCCATTAGAAAATTAGGCTTTCATTCACCGATGAATGTATCTGTGAACACAGACTGCAAGGAACAATCTTCCAGGATTTGTAATGCAATATTAAAGAAAATGTAAAACACTTAATATATTCCCAAATGCACATGAATCTAGTTAAAGATGGGTAATTTATTTGTTTGCTTTAAAAAAAAAACAACCCAAACCTTCAGCCACTGATAATTTGAAAAGGAAGTTTGCCTGGGGGTTGGGGGGAAGGTGGGGCGGGGGGGGAGGGGCGGGATATTGTCAGAAAAGAGAGAAAAAAGGAAAGGAGTACTTGTGGCACCTTAGAGACTAACCAATTTATTTGAGCATGAGCTTTCGTGAGCTACAGCTCACTTCATCAGATGCATACCATGGAAACTGCAGCAGACTTTATATATACACAGAGAATATGAAACAATACCTCCTCCCACCCCACTGTCCTGCTGGTAACAGCTTATCTAAAGTGATCAACAGGTGGCCCATTTCCAGCACAAATCCAGGTTTGTGCTGATTTGTGCTGGAAATGGCCCACCTGTCGATCACCTCAGACAAGCCGCCACCAGCAGGACAGTGGGGCGGGAGGAGGTACTGTTCCACACTCTCTGTGCATACACAAAGTCCGCTGCAGTCTCCACGGCACGCATCCGATGAAGTGAGCTGCAGCCCACGAAAGCCCAGGCTCAAATAAACCGGCTAGTCTCCAAGGTGCCACAAGTACTCCCCTTCCCTCTGCGAATACAGACTAATACGGCTGTTCCTCTGAAACCAGTGAAAATGCAGATGACCTGGCTGGCAGGGGGAGGAGCGGCTAGGCTCAGGCTACCTGCCTGCCTGTAACCAGACCCCTGGGGCTGGGTGGGACAGAGAGATGCTCCCCACCCCCCTGCACACCGGAGAGGGGGGCTTAGGGGGCTCAGGCTCTGATGCAGTGAGGAAAGCAGCGAGCTCGCTGCCTACCCGCACTGGGACAGCAAGGGCAGCGCTGAGCACAGTGGGAGCTGAGACCCCCAGCTGAGTGGGGGGAGACACAGGCAGGGCAGGGGATCTGTGGGGAGTGGCAAGGTGCTTGGTAAGAAAAGTCTGGATGAGCCTAAAGAAAAGGAGTACCTGTGGCACCCCAGAGACCAACCAATCCACCTGAGCATGAGCCCTCGTGAGCCACAGCCCACCCCATCAGATGCACACCGTGGAAACTGCAGCAGACCCCACATACACACAGAGAACATGAAACAACACCTCCCCCCACCCCACCGTCCCGCTGGCAACAGCCTATCCAAAGTGATCACCAGGTGGGCCATTTCCAGCACAAATCCAGGTTTTCTCACCCTCCACCCCCCCACACAAATTCACTCTCCTGCTGGTGCTAGCCCATCCAAAGTGACAACTCTTTACATAATCAAGTCGGGCTATTTCCTGCATAAATCCAGGTTTTCTCACATCCCCCCCACCCCCATACACACACAAACTCACTCTCCTGCTGGTAATAGCTCATCCAAACTGACCACTCTCCAAGTTTAAATCCAAGTTAAACCAGAACATCTGGGGGGGGGGGTAGGAAAAAACAAGAGGAAACAGGCTACCTTGCATAATGACTTAGCCACTCCCAGTCTCTATTTAAGCCTAAATTAATAGTATCCAATTTGCAAATGAATTCCAATTCAGCAGTTTCTCGCTGGAGTCTGGATTTGAAGTTTTTTTGTTTTAAGATAGCGACCTTCATGTCTGTGATTGCGTGACCAGAGAGATTGAAGTGTTCTCCGACTGGTTTGTGAATGTTATAATTCTTGACATCTGATTTGTGTCCATTTATTCTTTTACGTAGAGACTGTCCAGTTTGACCAATGTACATGGCAGAGGGGCATTGCTGGCACATGATGGCATATATCACATTGGTGGATGTGCAGGTGAACGAGCCTCTGATAGTGTGGCTGATGTTATTAGGCCCTGTGATGGTGTCCCCTGAATAGATATGTGGGCACAATTGGCAACGGGCTTTGTTGCAAGGATAAGTTCCTGGGTTAGTGGTTCTGTTGTGTGGTATGTGGTTGTTGGTGAGTATTTGCTTCAGGTTGCGGGGCTGTCTGTAGGCAAGGACTGGCCTGTCTCCCAAGACTTGTGAGAGTGTTGGGTCATCCTTTAGGATAGGTTGTAGATCCTTAATAATGCGTTGGAGGGGTTTTAGTTGGGGGCTGAAGGTGACGGCTAGTGGCGTTCTGTTATTTTCTTTGTTAGGCCTGTCCTGTAGTAGGTAACTTCTGGGAACTCTTCTGGCTCTATCAATCTGTTTCTTTACTTCTGCAGGTGGGTATTGTAGTTGTAAGAAAGCTTGACAGAGATCTTGTAGGTGTTTGTCTCTGTCTGAGGGGTTGGAGCAAATGCGGTTGTATCGCAGAGCTTGGCTGTAGACGATGGATCGTGTGGTGTGGTCAGGGTGAAAGCTGGAGGCATGCAGGTAGGAATAGCGGTCAGTAGGTTTCCGGTATAGGGTGGTGTTTATGTGGCCATTGTTTATTAGCACTGTAGTGTCCAGGAAGTGGATCTCTTGTGTGGACTGGACCAGGCTGAGGTTGGTGGTGGGATGGAAATTGTTGAAATCATGGTGGAATTCCTCAAGGGCTTCTTTTCCATGGGTCCAGATGATGAAGATGTCATCAATATAGCGCAAG
The DNA here is from genome assembly GCF_965140235.1 of Caretta caretta. Lineage (NCBI taxonomy): Eukaryota > Metazoa > Chordata > Testudines > Cheloniidae > Caretta > Caretta caretta. The sequence continues at coordinate 6,139,870 of NC_134233.1, forward strand.
TAGAGTAGGGGCTTTAGGGGACGAGAGCTGAGGAAGCGTTGTTCTAAATTGGCTTTCGTGGGCTGCAGCTCACTTCATCGGATGCGTGCCGTGGAGACTGCAGCGGACTTTGTGTATGCACAGAGAGCGTGGAACAGTGCCTCCTCCCGCCCCACTGTCCTGCTGGTGGCGGCTTGTCTGAGGTGATCGACAGGTGGGCCATTTCCAGCACAAATCAGCACAAACCTGGATTTGTGCTGGAAATGGCCCACCTGTTGATCACTTTAGATAAGCTTCAGAGTAACAGCCGTGTTAGTCTGTATTCGCAAAAAGAAAAGGAGTACTTGTAGCACCTTAGAGACTAACCAATTTATTTGAGCATGAGCTTTCGTGAGCTACAGCTCACTTTATCAGATGTATACCGTGGAAACTGCAGCAGACTTTATATACACACAGAGATCATGAAACAATACCTCCTCCCACCCCACTGTCCTGCTGGTAATAGCTTATCTAAAGTGATCAACAGGTGGGCCATTTCCAGCACAAATCCAGGTTTTCTCACCCTCCACCCCCCCACACAAATTCACTCTCCTGCTGGTGCTAGCCCATCCAAAGTGACAACTCTTTACATAATCAAGTCGGGCTATTTCCTGCATAAATCCAGGTTTTCTCACATCCCCCCCACCCCCATACACACACAAACTCACTCTCCTGCTGGTAATAGCTCATCTAAACTGACCACTCTCCAAGTTTAAATCCAAGTTAAACCAGAACATCTGGGGGGGGGGGGGGGGATAGAAAAAACAAGAGGAAACAGGCTACCTTGCAAGGGGTATGTGAGAACATCTGGGGGGGGGGGTGTGAGAAAACCTGGATTTATGCAGGAAATAGCCCGACTTGATTATGTAAAGAGTTGTCACTTTGGATGGGTTAGCACCAGCAGGAGAGTGAATTTGTGTGGGGGGGTGGAGGGTGAGAAAACCTGGATTTGTGCTGGAAATGGCCCACCTGATGATCACTTTAGATAAGCTGTTACCAGCAGGACAGTGGGGTGGGAGGAGGTATTGTTTCATATTCTCTGTGTATATATAAAGTCTGCTGCAGTTTCCACGGTATGCATCTGATGAAGTGAGCTGTAGCTCACGAAAGCTCATGCTGAAATAAATTGGTTAATCTCTAAGGTGCCACAAGTACTCCTTTTCTTTTTGCGAATACAGACGAACACGGCTGTTACTCTGAAACCTGAGAAAAGAGAGAGTCTGTTAAAGCAAATGCATATGTTTATCTCAAGAGAAATATACATATAATTACTGCTAAAGGTGGAAAATATTTTTTGTTTTCATGCATTTGGAATAACTTAAAAGAGTCCACAGCTGACTCTGACTTGTACTCTGTACTGAACCAAAATCATGATAAAAGATATTTCCCTTTTCAGTATGGCGTATTCTCTCTCTGATCAAAAATGTTTCCAGCTCTTTTTTATTTAGGTTCTTATACCATGCCCATCACCATGTTTGAGTATTTTTCAGATTTAAAAATCATACAACTTACCATCAGTAAAGTTTCCTCTTCAAACTCCCCCCCCCACCCCCAGGGTGAATAAGTTGTGTTAGATTTTTATGAGTGTCCCAGAAATGCTAATAGATTTGGAGTTTCTGTGTGGGGAGGCAAGGTCAAAGACAGTGGGATTTGCATTTGGACCTGAGGGTGGTGAGGTTGGTGATTATTTTTAGTTGCTACAGGAGTGAATTCCAAAACCTCCGTCAGCTATACACAGGAGCTTCACCCTTGAAGGTAGATAGAATTTGTATGTGCACAAAAGGCAAATGAGAAAAATAATTATTCACAATACAGAGATATCTAGAAAATAAATCATGTCAAAAGAGCAAGCTACTGAGATGCTCAAGTGAAACAAGACACAATGGATCAAATGTCAGCCCTAGTGAGGAGAATTTGGCCCTCTTCTAGTGTTCACTAGCTTATGTGTATTTGGGATATGGTATAAAATAGGGTTATTCTGCATTCCTCCTAACACAGAATGAATGAGGAATAGTGTGGAGAACCTATTGAGAAAAGCCTTTAGTATAGATGACTTGAGTTTTGAAATGTGTTCATTTCTTAGAATCTAGGAAAGTTTTGAATACTGTGTGTGTGAGGCACCTCTGCCAGTTACACAACTATGGATCAAAGACTCGCTGTGCAAAGCAGGGAAATGTTTCTGTCTACTCTTTATAGTGTATCCTGTCTGTAACCCTGTGCTCTGGGCAGGGGGTTGGACTAGATGACCTCCAGAGGTCCCTTCCAACTCTGATATTCTGTGATTCTATGATAATTCCTCATCCCTTCCCCTAGAGATCTTGCTGTCTTTTCCTTTTTCATTATCCATGGGTCTTGGGTTGACAAAGCGTATATTTCACTCAAGTATGCGTGCAACTATACTGTTGACATAACATTATATAATTACTGTAGAGTTGGTGGTTGACTATATTGTTGAAGTGGCAGGTGGAAAGAGGGAGTTCGGAATTTTAATAGAAGAAGCAAGACTCTACCGAGCATATAATTTCCTTTCCTTTCCTAACCAAGTTATGATCTGGATTCTCTCTTGCTTAGCTATGGCAGTTTATTTTTATTTTCATGGCCTACTGATTTACCTCGATAGGTAGAGTTTGAATCGTTATAAGAAAGGATAGGCACATATGCTCTGGGATTTTCGAACAAAGAAACAAAGGAACATTACAGTTTTTTAAAATCTGTCTTAGAACATCTCTTCTCTTCCTTTCTCACTTATCATTCCAGATGTTTGCTAACAAAGGATTACTCTGAGTTCAATTATTTGCAAGATACAAACATAAGTGTTAACATTCTGTAATGGATGATTCATGTAAAATTATCTCACTAGACATTAGACTATGACCATCCCTGTAAAATGAGAGTTCTTATCTAAAAAGAAACTAAAGGATGATTTTCCCCTCTTTCAAGAATCTCCTTTCATCAAACACTGAGCATGAAAATTTGAAGTGTGGAGGGGTATTTCTACTCTTCATAGTATGTTAAGAGCCAGGGTGGTGAGAAGTTTTTGTGTGTGCATAAATATGTTCCATTCATCTGACTGCAACAATACTATGAGAGGAGGGTAGGATTGCACTGGTTGTTGGAGAAAGTGGGAATAAAATGTATACGCTATCTCTAGTCTGATTATGTTTAATTACATATTCAAGATTTGCATACACGTGGAACATTGGGAATAGGGAGTGGTAGGACTCATTGTCGCTACTAGAGTTATAGAGTTTAAGGTCAAAAGGGACCACCAGATCATCTAGTCTGACCTCCTGTATATCACAGACCACTAAACACCCCCCAGCCACCACCACACCAAACCCAACAACCAGAATTAGACCAAAGTATTACAGCCCCCAGGATACTAATCTCTTATGTGACACAGGCAGAGAACAGGAGGGACTGCGATGACCAATGCCTGAGGACCTGCAATAGCATGGAATTGATTATATGATCTATACCCAGATGAACCTAGCTAGTGGCCCACACCCCATGTCATAAAGGATTATGAAAACCCTAGTGTCCCTGCCAATCTGCCTTAGGGGAAAAAATTCCTTCCTCATCCTGAATATAATGATCAGTGACTGGCTGAGGCTGTGAACAAGATAGCATGGTCTACTGCAAGACACACTGCTCTGTAACTCAGCAGATGGGGGTTTTCTTTCCAGCTTTGCCACTGTGCTGCTAAGTGGGCTTCAAGAAAGTCAGTTTTCCTTTTGTTTCCTTTCCCTCCAATGGGTGTTTTTATCCAATTAGATGGTTAGCTCTTCAAAGTAGGAACTGCCTCTTCCTCAAGGACAGACAAGATTTCCCACAATACATCACCAATAAATTCCTAGACTGGCTCAAGGTAGTCAGGTGCTAAGAACCTGGGGATATACCTCCCTAAATCCTAGCGCTAAACTTGGGTAACTGCAGCGTGGACATTGGTATGAGTTGTATGTGACTCTGCAGTGTGGACATTTACAGGTGGGCTTGGCAAGCCAGAGTACCTGTATCCTGGTACCCTCTGCTGTGAAGCCATACCATATCTGTTTGTAGAATACCTGGCACAATGGGGCCCTGCTCTAGGTGTCACTGTTATATATATACTTTCTAAAATTGCTCAGGTCCCACTAACTCTCTCAACTTGAAAGTGAAAAAATTAGGAAAACTTTTAGGAGACAAAAACATGTAAGATGCCATCTGCAGCCTCTGAAAGGAGATTGCACTTTTTTCACTGAGACACCAATCATATTTGAGATTAGATTACTCTTTTCTTGATATTCATCTGGTTGCCAGAGAAATTGTTTGTCAGATTTGGCTCAATTAGCATTTCAGGACCATGCTCCGCTGGTACTAATGTTAATAGTAAAGGAACCTAAAGGGTGGATGGCACTGGTCAATAGATAAACTTGAAATGTAGTGTAATGATGCCCCAGATAACTATCTAGCTAACCGCTACACCCCTGAGATTTCCTGTCTCTGGCTGTGGTGGGGACCAGCAAGTGAGAAGGGGCAGGGCTATCTCAATATGTCAGGAAGGAAGCAGTGTCAGGAGTTGCACGCCAAAAATTTCTTCCAGTATGAGAGATATTGCTGGTGATACTTGCACCCCGATAGAATCTTGCAAACTTGGAAAAACTTTTGAAGTGTGACTGCTTTGGTAAACCAACAACTTCTGGCTCTTCAGGATCAGTTAAACCCAATTGGAAAAATTACAGAATAGTGCTTTAGTAGCACTTTGAAATAAATGAGCAAGACTATTAGAGAAATAAATGTAATTGATATTATCTGAATGGTGTATGCAATTAGAGCGCCTAAAAGATTTTGTTCTGAGAAAGCCAACAAATCTGACAAACCTCTACCTTGGCTTTTTCAAGGAAATCACTTTAAATGTATTGGAATCTTGGAAACCTTACCTGGCTGTGAAATACATTTTTTAGCAATTTTTTTTTCAATTCTAGCACTTTGCCTGTAACCCCATCAATGAGAGAGTGATCAACAGACTGCCAAATGAAATGGAAAACAGAGTCCTTGGTTCTGTCCACTGTCAGAGCCAGGATTCTGAACTAACTGGCTCACTGGTCTCATGCAGTATGGTGGCTCCTAATTCCCTGCATTCCCTGCTGTGTGTAAAGTGGTTATAGCTGGAATATATTCTACCCCCCAACACACTATTTTTAACATTAAGGCCTTGTCTACAGTGATGGCGGCATGCAGCTACATGTTGCAGTGGAGTAGGGCGCATCCACACAGTGGTGTGTAGCTACACATGGCAATGAAAGGCTCTGGCACAGGGGAGGCAGGAGAAAAGGCTCTGGCAGTGGGGAGCTGTCAGAGATTTTTCCCACTGCTTCCCCCTGCCAGACCCTTTTCCTGTTGCTGGAGCCTTTCCCTTTGGTGGGGAAACACTCCTGCAATGGAGAGGCAGCAGGATGCTACACTGCTAAAAATAGCAGCATAGCCATGGAAGCCACTGCTTTTGTGCGTAGAGAGCCATGTAGGGTACATACCCTAAGATTCTGATGTGTCTACTCACCTAAGCAGTGCCTCACCTTCTACACTGCTAGTTATAGCTGTGTTCCGGGGGGCATGCCATGTATGTACTCTGCACACTGTCCTAAGTGTAGGCATAGCCTAAGTTAAACTATATTTAAATATGAGATGCAGACACGAGGAGGCAGTTTATCTAGACAGGCAAATAAATCATCTGAGCTGTTGGCTTAAGTGTGCCGTATCCCAGTCAAATAGAATGAGAATAGTAACTGTAATGTATTTAACCTCTTCCAGATTAAATGCAATAAATTACTGTTATTCTTCCGAGTGGCAGAAGAGCTGTGATTTACTGGTGGCTGTGCCCTCAAATAATTTCTCTTCGGGATGTGTGTGTGTGCGCGCGTGTGTGTGAAATTAACAGATACTTAAAATAAGAAAGGTTGACCTCCCTTTAGAACCTGCCAATTACTTACAGAGTTTATTGCCAAGCACACCAGAGGTAAGATTACATACGGGGCTGCCTGGAAACGAGAATTCATTTTCACAAAAACATTTGATATGGGAGAGATCCCTGGGATAGCCAGATGGTTAGGGTACACTGCTGGGATGTGGGAGACCCAGGCTCAAGTCAGTAGTCTGAATCTAGCAGACTGAACACCGGGTCTCCTACATGAATCCCCCAACTGCTTGGCTATTCTGGGCTGGATCTCTCTCTCTGTGTTACAGGAAATTTCCTCCTGGACCTGAAAAACAATCCTGACAAAAGTTTTTTCATAACCAATATGTTTCCATCAAAAGTTCTGGTTTCTACAAATTGAAAATTTTTTAGCCGAAAAGTTCCTGACCAAATTACATAGAGAATTATACTTCCAACTTCAGACTAAGGCCCAAATGCCCTCATCCCTAAAGTTTCTGAATGGGTCTAATGATCAGAAGGTCTAGTGTGGTACTGTAAATACATCCATTATTCTGAAAATCACCTAATAATCAGAGAACGTGTGTAGCAACTCAATTCCCTTCTTCTTTGAGGAGCATCTCTGTTGGGTGCTCCACTTTAGGTGTCTGTACACCTTACACCTGAAACAGAGATTTGTGGTAGCAGTGCCTAGTTGGGTCACACACGCGCCATCACTGTCTTGCACCACTCCAGGTGGTTACATAGTGCTGCACAACCAACCGCCCCCCAGTTCCTTCTCTACCGCAGAGAATCTGTATGAAACTCTGAAGTAGAGGGGAGGTGGGAGAGTAGTGGAGCACCCACAGTGACAGCCAATTCAAAACACCTTAGTTACTGCACAAGGTGAGTAACCTCCTTCTTCTTCTTCTTCTTCTTCTTGGAGTGTCCCTGTGGGTGCTCCACTTTAGGTCACTGTTGAGCAGTGCTCCTCAGTGGAAGGGAGGGGCTTCGGAGTTGTGTTGTAAATGTTGGATAACACCGTGAGTCTAAAACAAGCATCTGATGTTGATTGTTGTTCTATAGCATAGTGTTCTGTCAATGTGTGGGCTGATGCCCAGGTTGCTGCTCTGCAAATGTCGGTAATGGGGACATTGTTGAGAAAGGCCACAGAAGCTGCCTGTGCTCTGGTAAAGTGTGCGGACTCCCACTGGGGCTTGTAGGTTGCTCTTTTGGAAGCAAAGATGGATGCATCCTGATATCCATTTGGATAGTCTCTCTATTTTGAGATGGTTTGTCCTATTGAGTATTCTGTTATGGAGACCGAAAGTCTCTGTGATTTTCTTAATTTTTTTGATCTTTCAATGTAGAAAGCTAATGCTCTGTAAATATCTGTGTGGAGTGATGCCTCCCTTCCATCTGCATGTGGTTTTGGAAAAAACACAGGTAAGTAAATGGGTTGTTTCAAATGAAGTGTGTGGGCGGGGGGAGCGACTTTGGGTAGGAACTTGGGGTGTGGTCTTAAAGTAACTTTATCTTTAAAGAACGTTGTGTAAGGAGGATGTACCATTAGGGCACCTTGCTCTCCCACTCGTCTGGAGGATGTGATGATGATGAGGAAGGCCACCTTCATAGATAAATGTAGTAATGAGCCAATTGCAAGGGGTTCAAACAGCTTTCCCATAAGACTGCATAAGATGAAGTTGGGTGGCAGTTTCCTTATTGTGGGAGTAGGTGTTCTCAATGCTTTAAGAAAGCGGTTAGTCATTGGGTGGGCAAATATAGTGATTCCATCCACCTTCTCTTGGAAAGCTGTGATAGTCACCAAGTGTACCTTGATGGAGCTTGTGAAGAGTCCCGGTTTTTAAAGTTCTAATATGTAGTCCAGGACCCTTGTTAGAAGGGAAGATGTTGGTAAGATCTGTTTATCTTGGCACCAAGCGCTGAATTGTTTCCACTTATGGATATATGTCTTTCTTGTATTCATTCTATGACTGTTCAGTAATATGTCTTTTATTTCCTCCGAACAGGCTGTCTCGGCAACCATCTCGAAGAACCTGCACAATGTAAGTAACCTTCTCTTCCTCAGTCAAGTTGGGGTAAACAACCCCCTATATCAAAACCTAAATTCTATTAACATTTTGATTACATTTGAGACATTAATAACTCAAAGCAGGTTATTAGCTATCAGGATTTTGAATTGTGGGCATGGGCCAATTTATTATTATCTTTGTGAGATTTTCAAAGGCCCAAATGGCAGTTAGGAACCCAACTTCCACTAAAAGACAATAGAATTAGATGCTTCAACTGCCCTTTGTGTCTTTGAAAATCTCCCCCTAAATTTGTATATGTGGTCACAGTAGTCCCTTCTGGGCTTATAATTTATGAATCTGAAACCTTCCCACCATGGAGTTAAACTCATTTTAGGCTCATAGATTGGTTATGCTGAGATCCACTTCATTTACTTACTGATGGGATTTATTTTCCTTGTTTCATGCTGAAAGAAAAGTTAAAACATGCTGTGCTAGTTCATGGGTTTGACTAGTTTGGTTTTTTGGTGTTTGTATTTTGGATATATTAGGTATGACAACTCACATCGTCTGAGAGGTCAAATTATTGTGATATTATTTTAAAAGCAAAGACAACATCTTTGCTTTTAAAGGACTTTGAAGAGAAAGCTCTGTCAGACTTTTCCCTGTAGAGTGTCACATCCATGTGGAACACAGTGAGAGGTCATTATAGATCTGTATGCAATCTGTATATCCCAGAAGGGTTGCAGAATGATCTTTTTCCTACGCTGTTCAAACTCCTCATGAAATAACAAGCAGAGACAAAAGTGCATAGTGCTTCCAGAGTACTGCAAATGACTCCAAAATCTCTTTCTTGAAGGGTAACCGTTAATTTAGACCCCATTCTTTTGTATGTATAGTTGGGATTATGTTTGCATTACTTTACACTTAACATTGAATTTCATCTATCATTTTGTTGCCAAGTCACCCAGTTTTGTGAGGTCCCTTTGTAACTCTTTGCAGTCAGCTTTGGACTTAACTATCATGAGTAATTTTGTATCATCTGTAAATTTGCCACCTCGCTATTTTACCCCTTTTCCCAGATCATTTATGAGTATGTTGAACAGCGCTGGTCCCAGTACAGACCTCTGGGGGACACCACTATTTAACTCCCTCTATTCTGAAAACTGACAATTTATTCCTACCCTTTGTTTCTTATCTTTTAACAGGAGTGCTGGCAATGCTTTCAGGATCATCTAAGGATCCTTAATTTAATTTAATGACAAGCCTTTTGTTATCTTAATCACCCTGCCTCTGTTTATAAACAAACTCCCTGCCCCAAGGGCAGAAGCTGTTAGCAGTACAGAATTTGGTGATTTTGCAACAGAAAAGAAGCTTCAAAAACAGGCTCCAATGAGAAACTGCTAAGCTTGAATTAATATGCAAACTAGATACCATTAACTTGGGTTTGAATAGAGACTGGGAGTGGCTGGGTCATTACACATATTTAATCTATTTCCCCATGTTAAGTATCCTCACACCTTCTTGTCAAATGTCTAAATGGGCCATCTTGATTATCACTACAAAAGTTCTCTTTTCTCCTGCTGAAAATGGCTCATCTTAATTAATTAGCCACTTACAGTGGTATGGCTACTTCCACCTTTTCACATTCTCTGTATGTATATATCTATCTTCTTACCATATGTTCCATTCTATGCATCCGATGAAGTGGGCTGTAGCCCACAAAACTTATGCTCAAATAAATTTTCAAAAAGAAAAGGAGGACTTGTGGCACCTTAGAGACTAACAAATTTATTTGAGCATGAGCTTTCGTGAGCTACAGCTCACTTCATCGAATGCTCACGAAAGCTCATGCTCAAATAAATTTGTTAGTCTCTAAGGTGCCACAAGTCCTCCTTTTCTTTTTGTACACTTATCATATTCCACACTCAAGCTCTGTGTGGGCCTAGGGCAGGCCCAGTGATCAGACCTCAGTTACAAAACTTGAGGGGGAGAGTGACAGGAACCACTATAGCTCATGTGTGCTGAGCACCCCCTATTTTTTTTTCTGTGGGTGCTTGAGCCCTGGAGCACCCACAGAGTCAGTGCCTATTGTGCATACGTGACCTATTTATTCCAAGTGGGTTTTGATTGTAAACTCCTTAGGGCAGAGACTGTCTTTTTGTTACCTGTTTGTACAATGCCTAGCACAACGGGGCCCTGGCCTATGACTGGGGTCTCCAAACACTTCTGCAGTACAAGTGATCAATAATAAGACAACCAGAACCTAGCATGCTGTGGTGTCTCTATTAAAGCTCAGTTCTCTTCATGAGTTAAATATTCTGGCCAGACTGAATATTTAGAAGTTGTTTGAAATATTTCCAGCCCAGACCTTTCAGGAAGGAAGGAATTCTTTACAGTGAGGAATAAGAGTCAACTCTGGAGGGTGGTACATGATAGCCCAGGAAAGCTCTGGTACCTTCTCCTAAAAGAAGAGAGAAAAAAAGAAGGATCAGGGATACAAAATATCACACCGCTGTCTCTCTTATGGAAAGTTGCTGTAGCATTTAGAATGAATGGTGACCTCTCTATAAAAAGTTGAATCCTACCTATACAGATCAATAGAAGGGATACAATTATCCAATTAAAATCTACTAGACAGTACAAAATTCCATAGGAAGGCTATAATTTTCTATTAAATTATGGTTTTAGAATCTTTTCTATTGTTTCATCCCTGTTGAAATCCATAGGGCTATTCCATTAGATTCCTACAACTTTCCAAAAAAGGAAGGGGGGGAAATCCTGATTATTCATGCAAATTGTAACCTGGAATGCTAAATGAAAAGTTTCGAGAAAATAAATAACTAGAGTGAAAGATGACTTTTGGTTTTACATGAATGCATGTATAGTCAGACCAGATCTTTAAATTTGTTTGGAAAAACTGGATATTGGCAGAATCTCAGAGAAATCAAGAAATAGAACCACAATGACTTTGTTGTGATGGACCAAATGGGGAAAGACTGTGGCAACATAAGGAGAAACTGATGGAAGTGAGGGACTAATCTCTCTGTTCACTCTGTATAGAGATTTTATAACAGTTGACTTTGCATTTCTGGCTGAAGGCATTTGTACATGTGATAGACTGACTGTACTATTGAAATCAACTGTGTTGCCTTATGATATAAAACAAAAAAGACTGGAGTGTTCTCATTGTTTTATATTAATGGAAAGTTAAGTTTCAGGTCTGTTCTAGAAGAAAGTAGACGAAGCAGAATTAATTAGGAGAATATAGTAAGATAAAATGAGCATGCTCAGAGCCAGTTAAATACCATTTAAAAGCATGTAGTTGCTATGTCAGAGTCAGAGAAGGTGGTTAGGTAAGCCCAGGCACTGTTGCAAGTAGGTTGATCAAACACATTCCTATATACAGAGGAAAAAAAATCCATCTAGAACCAAAACTGAGCGCAGCTAGGTTCTCTACTTTCATATCCTGCCTCAAGACCTGCCTTTGCCACAATCCTGCTAAGCTAACTAAAGAGGGCTAGGCTGAGAGACAGACAGGATACTAAATAACTTAAAATATTTACTTATTATAAAGTGCACTCCACAACTGAATGCAGTAGGTCTTTGTCTGGGCAGCAAGAAGAAAGGGATTGTGGACCCCATAAGGGTTCCTGCTTCCTTGAGTTATGAGGGAAAGGCAAAAGAGGTGAGCAGAGTAATAGGGACCCAGAAGTCCAGCTCAGGTGTGGGCACTGACCTGTCAGGCATGCAGTCAGGGCAGGATATTTATACCCTCCAGATGTAATCCTCTTTGATCATGTGGGTAAAGGAAATGGTAAAACTTCCGCTAACTTCCATGGGGCCATGTCTTAAGTTATATTTGTGCAGCATTTAACACAACATCCCAGCTGAGGCCTTTGAGTGCTTCTGCAATATGGCCTCATCCAACTGCCAAGGAAGTCATTAGAAGTCATTCCATTGACTTTAATGGGAGCTGGATCAGGGCCTATACATATTTAATAAGAAGAAAATAACTTTCTTATTAAATAACCAGGGCCTAACCTTGTGATAATATTTAAAAAAAAAACCACATTTTCTGGGGTTTATTAAAACTCTTGCATCCTAAGGGATGTGCAATAAACACAATTAGTTTGATTTTTTTTGAAAATAAACTGAACCAAGTATTATAGTGAACAATTTGTATTGGCTTGGGATTGCCTGGATCACACAGATGTTTTCTACTTTTGTGATTTTTAGGGTTGTTGTGGAAACTGTGGGGTTGTGGGGTTTTTTTTTTTTAAATCGAGGCATGATTTAAAGAGGCATGTCTTTTTGACAGTATAAAAACTAATCAGTCACAGCTTGAATTATTTATAAAAGCTTCTTAATCAGAGGTACAGTGAAGAGTGATTGTCCATGAAATTATTGTCTTTCTGAACTGGACAAGTTTTGTACTCTGACAGTTCATGGTAAAAGAAAATTACATTAGTATGTCACAATTAATTTGTCTGCAGTGTAACAGGAACTTCAGAATGGTCATCAGTGGTACAAAGTGACATCTGTTAAAATCTGCACGAGCATGCTTCAAGAGTGTTCTAGCCTTAAGGCTAAGATTTGTCATCATTTCTCATGGAATTAATGATTCCCAGTTACTAAAAACTGGTATGATACTAATGTAAATTCCGATACCCTGGAAGGAAAGGTCGCACCAATCCTGTTTGCTGCATTCTGAAAGCAAAATCACACAAGTGGCAGACAAGAGTTGCCAGCTATCAGTAAATTACTTTTAAAAATGTGTATACTATAGACTAATAAAAATAGCATACTAATCTGGAAATTATTTTTGGCATAATATTCTGTATTTTCAACAGAGAATAGAAAAAGAGTAACAGCAGAAATAATCTGCCAACTTCCTTCTCAGAGAAGCCGACTCATTGTGGAAAATGTTTCAGGAAAATAACTAAAGAAATGGTGGATGAATTTTGTAAACATTGATCCAGATTGCATTACCATGAATAGAAGTTGGGCAGAAGAAAAAATTCTGAGAAATATTGTTTCCAAAGTACATCAGGATCTTATTATTAATCATGTTGGTTTATTATTTTTTAAATAAGTAAATGGAACTTTGACAGTATTAGTAGTATTTTTCCCATCTGGGCTGTGAACAGAAATAGCAACTTGTTAAGCAACACTTTAGCCTTCTCCTGTGGTCACTACTTCTTTCCTTTGTTTCAAACACATATTTAACTGTGAAATTAACTTTTTCAAATTTTAAAGAAAGGTAGTACAGGCTTTAAAAATTATATTAAATATGCCCAGTATTTAGAGATGAAAAGTACCTGTTAGATACTTGAATTCATCCCTCTGCTTGGCAGAATACATTTCTTTATGTAGCAATCCCACAAGGAATGTTCATGTATTACATTGATACTACCCTGGGCACAAACACTAAGCGACCATTAGAAGTTATTCTGGAGACAGGAGGAGTCAATTATTGTAAGCAGTTGAGTCTCATCAGTCGCAGAAACAACATGCTAATATGGTATGTGCCCTCCAGATTTTCTTGACTACATCATGTCCTATCTGAAGAAACTCAATATCTGTCATAACTCAAAATCTTTTCAATCAATCCTCCCCAATTTGCTTGCCATTTATTCAGTCTGTCATCTCTTTCCCACTTCTTTCACTCTGCTGCACCATGGTATCAATTGTATCCTCATGTGCTTGAAACTGCCTTCATATTGGCTACTTGGGCCTCCAGGCAGAATGAAATGTTTCATAATTAATGTGGGATACTTCAGTCATCCAGCCAAAGCACAGTGTAAATATGAGCAGCATTTGTGATCTGGTGGGGATGCGACAGGGATCACAGAGTTGGGGGTTATTGAAGAAGGGAGTGGGATGGAAGGAAAGAAGTCAGAATGGAAAGAAAACTTTTACAATTTTTTTTGTATGATAGCTCTGAACAGCATTAGTAAGGACAGCAGTTGGTGAGTGTAAGTAACTCGTGAGTATGGGTTATAGGGATACTTCTCTATGTCAAAATCCACATATAAGAATTTGCTGCTCAGGATACTCCCAGTTCAATCTCCAATATGTCAACCAAGAGGACAGCTATCACGGTAGCACTTGAAAGTATATACATGCCTCACTTGTAAGAACCATATAATGTGGCTCTTCCTGTTTCCTATTTGGTTATTGCTTGAAGAGACCATGAAGTGGATTGGCAAACTACAGCTTATTTGAATGTTTAAGAACTTTGGGAATCAGGAGAACTGAGTTACAGTCCTGACTGCCAGTTTGTCACTTTGAGCAAGTCTCTCTCAGGTCAGTGTCCTTTTCTGTTAAATGGAGCTAATGATGTTTTCCCACCTTTGTAAAGTGTTCATAGATCCTTGAGACAAGATTATTAATATTAATATTTATGCAATTTATTTTATCATTGTTAAAGCCTGACAAAATGTTAGGTTACACTTTCACACCAGTTGGCAATATTGTTCATTACTCTCTTTTCCCGAACACATGTTTTGCCTGTCATTGTCAGAAGCATCTCTGCTAGCGCAGTGGGCAGGTCACTCCCAATGCTGTTATACACTGTTTGTATAATCAGTGATATCCCTATGCAGTTAGAAACATGGTGCAGAGGCAGTTGCCATGTGCAGATGCTGTCATTTGTGTCAGGAACACAGAAGAAGCCATATCTGACTGCTTTAGTATGGGTTTATTGTAGTACTTTATCCAGACAGAGTTATGCATGCTATATAGGTTTCATACTTCCAGTATATTAGACAACTTGTTTGTCAACTGTAATAAGTTTCATGGTGATGGAGGAGTAACAAGACAAAGTGCCAAACTATATGAAAATCAAAGTGCCATACCTTTCAAAGGGGGCCTGTACACCATGACTGCTCAAGGTCCTTTCATTAACTTAATCCAGCTGTCCTTAATCTGTAGAATTTGAACGCCAGAGTCTCTATTCAGGGTGAATGAACATGTCTGGGCTTTATTTCCATTAACACATGGAACTTCTTTTCAATAACAATAAGGTTGTGACAGATGCTTCCACACTCCTTTTTTAAAAAGACAACTATCAAGGTATTTTTCATAATTCTTAAAGCAGTTTTTTAATTTCTTCATTCCTTATAAAAGCCCGTTGGGTATTTGAAATTCTTTTTCTTTGGAAAAGAAAACTGCCGTGCAATAAAAGTGATTCTAACTCCTGCAAATGACTCGTGTATTTTTTAAAATATTTTAAATATAATCAAGAATAATTAACCACCAGACATGAAGATGCTGTCTGGACAATCTGATGACCTAGTTTTAGACACTGTTAATGCAACTCAGCATTTAAATACAAGTGGACAGCAGAAACTTTCTAAATTGTTGCAAGGTGAATTCTGTTATCTTTGTCAACTTGGAGTATTATATAATGTTTGAACAAGTCTGTGTATGTTGTATTTGTTAGCATGCTGGGACCATGGCTGCTCAGATCTTCACATTGACAGCAGGACTCTACATTCCTAGGATCCTGTGATTTTGGATCTATCCCTGAATTAATTGTGAGATCAGAGTGGTTGTGGTCTGTGGTATTGCGACAACCATCTTGTCCTAGGCAAACATTTGGTACAATATTATTTTATATATGCCCTTTGGGATATAAAATAGTATTGTTTTCAAAATCATGCACAGTAAAAACCCTCCATTTACCCACCACCGTCAGTGTGGTCTTGTGGGATTCCTTGGTAGCTATGATGTCAGTATATGATAGGGGTCAGTGTATGATCATACAGTCCTAGGGATTGCGTGGACGTACAGAGTGTATCCAGGCTGTTAGTCTGGATTTCAAGGGACATGTGCTGAATACAAGCAAGGTAAGTTAAATAATTTATGTGCAGAGTGTTCACATTACCCTTGCTATTTGGGACATTCAGTATATAAAACCACATTTAGTTGTTTAAAAATAAAGTGCAGGTCACCTTTGTTTCACTTGTAAGAAATGAGCTGATTTTTCTCATTTTGACATGGTTAGTATCAAGAAACAAAGACAGATATCTATATGGGTTTACTCATAGCCCCTAGAACAGACAGAATAATAATAATATAACATATGTCATATAAAATGAATACGGGGCTTCTAATTGCAGCTCTATATCAAAAGGACAAAAAATCCGATGACTTGTTCTCCTTGGAATAATGTCTCTAAGTACTTCTTGTGCTCTCTACATCTGTTACATGACAGGTTGTTAATGATGTGTGTGTTCATTTGATGTAAAGCACCTCCTGTGTGTTGTACTTTTCAAATCTGCCTTCTGAAATCCCTACTGATGTGGTATATTTCTCCAGACTGGGTCCACTCAAGGTCCAAATACTGATTAGTTGCTGTATTTCTCTGAATCAGCTTTCTGCCATTGGAGACCTTTATCCATTTCTCCGGGAGTCATGTAAGAATTTTCTTTCTACTATTTGATCCCTTGTGTTATCTATGCCAGTGATGGTCAGACCTGATATAGGTTATTAAATGTTGCCAAATGCCACTTTTCTTAGTCAGGGATATCAGTCTACTAGAGTTGCCCTACCAAATGGTCCTTACGCACGTGAAATATTTAAGTATACATTTGTATTTGTAGCTCAGCTCAATCTCTGTCCATTTTTATGGGAGCCTGATTCAACTGCAATGGGATGAATTTGCATCTTCTTTGAAAACTAATTGTATGTAAAATCCTAGTGTGCTATCTACACTTGTGCTTCAACTCTGTCATCCTTTACAATCTAGCTTCAGCCCTTTCTAATTCATTGAAATAGCACTCTCCAGAGCCATAGGTGATCTATTCTTAGCTAAAATCAAGGGAGCGCTTCAATTATTTAATTCTTTTTGATTTGCCTGCTGCCTTTGACCATCATGATCATGATTATTTCTACCTCGTGGCTGGACTCTATTAGTTTTCCTTATGACTTGCTGTCCACTTCTTCAAAGTCTGCCATGGCAGTTGCTTATTATCTCCTCTCCCACTATCCTGCAACTACCCAGTGATTCTGCAATTATTGTTTCATAAATTTAACTTCTGTCCCTAGTAAAACAGTGGAACAAATATTGAGAGGAAAAAAGTAGCTAAACATCTCTAGGATAGTGAGTAATAAGCAACATTGGTTTGCAAAGAATGTGTTTTGCTAGAAAATGAAGGATTTTGACAGAATTACAAAATGTAGATGTCATATAACTGAATTTGAATAAACCATAGAATAAAAGATATCATGAAATCATACTTGAAACATTAATTCAGATCAATAGGAATAGCCTGCTCTAGGCTGAAAACTGGCTGAAAGATTGTAAACTAATGGTAATAATGACAAACAGCAATGTATCAAGATGGGGGAAGGTATCTAGGTATCTGTGTTATTTCAGGCATAGTTAAAAACTTCATCAAGAGTTCACAGAAGAACTACAGGGATTGATTTTATGATGCAAGTTTACAAGAGCAAGATACATTTGCTTGACTAAGCAAAAACAAAGGGGTATATAATAACTGCTGCTAGTAAAGACCAATGGTGAAATCTTGACATTTTGTCATTGACTTCATTTGGGCCGGGATTTCACCCAAGGAGAGAGAAGAGGTTTTTGCAGTAGTATAAGGGATTTAACTAAGACAAGTAAAAGGGAACATTTAGGCTAAATATTAAGAAAAGTTCCAGTTGGGTTATACAATAGCCTCCCTAGGGAAATAGTCATAAACCTGTCACCTGAAACATTAAAATGTTGAGGGAGGAGCAGCAAGAACCTAAATTCGATCATTAACTGTGTGGGGTCCAGTGGGTTAGAGCAGATGGTGCTGGGAGCCAGGACTCCTGGGTTCTATCCTCAGCTCTGGGAGGGCAGTGGGGTCTAGTGGGTTAGAGGGGGGCTGAGAGCCAGGACTCCTGGGTTTACCCCCAGCTCTGAGAGGGGTGGGAAGAGCAGGATCTCAGGATTTGATCGGGGAACTAGGACTCCTGGGGCCACGGACTTGTGTGCCTGGGCTGTGGGTGCGTCCCGGGGTGCTAGCACTGACCTGTCTCTCCCCGTGAAGGTGTGGACAAGGAGAACCTCACCAAGCTGATCCAGCATGCCAACATCCAGCAGCAGAGAGACATCATCAACAACTTGCAGTTCCTGGGCATCTCTCTCACGCCTGGGGTAAGGGACTGGGGCCAGGGGCCAGCAGCTGTACCCATGCCAGGGGGCAGATCTATGCTGCACAAGGGAGCCCAGGCCATCCTGGAGGTGCCCCTCTATGGCAGTGACCTACTCCCAGCACAGAGGTGGCCTCTGTCCCTGTACAGTGGGGTGATGCCCTCCCCATAGGAGGGTGACCCCCGAGTTACTCCCCATCTGGGGTGACTTCTTCTGCCCCGGCAGAGGATACTGGAAGTCAGGACCTCAGATCACCAGCGAGCGAATGGGGGGAAGCAGCTCTGTTCTCCCATCAGTCTCTCTCCCCTCCTCTCCCTCTCTCTCTCTCTCTCTCGCTCAGTGATCCATTCTGTTCTTTTCTCTGCCTCTCCCCTGCCAGCCTGGCTGGCGCGACTCAGGTAGGCCGCGCTCTCCCTGTCTGCCCCCGTTCCCACCCAGCACCTCCTCCCTGCTGCCTCTCACCCCCTCTCCCTTCCTCCCCCAGAGCGGGCAGCTGCGACCGGAGAGGAAGGTGCGGCTGGAATCCAGCTACCAGCTCTCCCGCTGGACCCCCATGCTCAAGGACATCATGGAGGTACCGGGCCATCTGCTTCCTGGCCTTGGGGGTGGGGTTGCAACTGGCAGGCTGGGCCCAAGGGGGAGGAGTTGGTTTGGGGTCAACCATGTGTAGAGCCCTGCATATCTGCACACCATTTCTGCGGATAGTGGATCAGCTGCAGATACAACCGTGCAGGGCTCTACTCCCCAGCAGCACCTGGCCCGTGGCGTCCGGCTCAGGCAGCCTGGGGGACGCAGCGCGCTCGGGGCCGCTGGCCCGCAGCCAGTGGCTGGGCGACAGGTCGGAGTCGGGGCTGTCCAGCACCCACTCGCTCCGCCGCACTGCTTCCTGTCCAGCAGCTCGAGCAGCACCAGTGTCCCCACCAGCTCCTGGGCAGCAGGATTTGGGATTGGAGTGGGTGGGGCCCCGGCGCCCCACCCCTCCACCCCACTGTGATGCAACATGCTCTGCTGCTGCTGTGTACTGTTGCTCGTGACCCCCCAGGAGGGCACGTGATGAGACACCCCTTCCCCCAAGCCCCCACCCCCTCCACACTGCCCCCTTCTCCTCGAGACCCCGCCCCCTCCACGCTGCCCCTTCCCTGCGAGACCCCTTCCCCACCCTCGCTAGCTGCTGCCGGTGAGGATGCGGATACAGGTAAAAGGCGGCTTGTGGATCGCGGGCTGATGCACATCCACACTTTTGTATCTGTGCAGGGCTGTAGCCATGTGAGGGGCTCATCAGAGAGTCCTCTCCTGCTGCCGTCCTTAGGGGTCTTAAATCATAGACACGAGTGCAGGGGAGTTGTTTTACTCGGTGCTGAGATGCTGCCACCTCTGGGGTGGGCCATGGGCGGTTTATACAGCGGTCCCTCACCGGGGCTGAATTCTTCCTAAGGAGTGGCAGGCAGCTCTTAACAGCCGCCCAGCAGCGCTGCCCGGGAGTCTAGGGCAGGAGGTGATCAGTGTGTGGGGCTGGAAGTGCAGGGGATCCAGGCAGCACACTGTCATGACTGGCACTGGAATCTGAATGGCTGGCAGGGTCCTTGGCCTAACCTCCAGTGAGGAGCAGCTGTTTGACGCTCATCTAAAGGATGAACTCCTGCAGCACAGTCCTGGTCACGCCCCCTGCAGACCCCCGCCCCGCTTGCTCTCTGCAGTACAGCGCCCCCTAGCGCCGCACTGGGGCAGCACTGACTGCCAGGGGAGAGTGCCCCCTGCTGAGCCCTCCGCCTGCTCCCTGCAGTACAGCGCCCCCTAGCGCCGCACTGGGGTCATAGAGCACCCTCTGCTGACTCACTCGCACCCCCCAGCACCCAGTAGCTTTTCCCTAGAGGTCTCCTATCCAAGCACTGCCTGGGCCCAAACCTGCTTAGCTTGTGAGAGGTGACATGGTCACTCCATCCCCTAACCCTTCCAGGGGGCTGAGCCCCTCATCGCCCTGTCCTGTGGGGCACTCCTCAAGAGGGTGGGGGGGCACACTTAGTTGCCTTCAACCTACTGGCTTGGGGCTCCTCCAGGCCAAGAATTAACCCCCTGACCGGAGCTCCTGTCCCTGGCAGATCACAGGTGGGAGGCTCCCAGCCCCTTGTTCCAGTGTTGTGATGGTTCCTCCTGTGGGATTTTGGGGCAGGCAGTAGCGGTAGCCTCAATCCCACGCCTAATCCAATCGGGGTGCCCCCTCTCTGCGCCAGCCACAACTTGGCAGGCCTTAAGCTTCCCTGTACAAGTCAATGCAGCAGACTAATGTAAAAGCCCCTATTATGTGGCATTAGGATGTATCATATCCTGGGCCCTCTGCGTGCCTGGGACACACTCATGGAGCAAGAGGCAGGGCCTGGATCTGCCCGCAGCAGGAAAGGGACACTGAGGGCAGCCCCCTGCCTCTCCCCCCCCACCCCCCAAATGAGGGGCCCTGGATCTGGCTGCAGGAGGTCTCCGCCCTCCTCATAACGGTGGATGGGTGGGGAGTTCACAGCAGGGCACTGAGCAGCTGAGGGGGATGTGGGGAGATGGGGGGGCATCACTGGAGGAGTCAGCGTGTTCTTTGCTAGCTCCCCATGCCCCCCCCTGGAAAGAGGGCCCCAGGCTGCTCCCCCCAGGGACTGTCAATCATTCAGTGAGGAGCTGTCCCAGCCCCTCCACCCCAATGGGGCCTGGCTTGGCCACCAGATCCGAGGTTCCTGCTGCTTGGCCCCTGCTGATCTGTCCTCCCCCCACCCCCTGCCAGGACATCATTGAGGACAAACTGGACAAGAATCTGTGGCCCTTTTTGTCGGACCCGGTCCCTACCACCAGCTCCCAGGCTGCTGTCAGGTAAGGCTGAGCCTGGCTGGGCTGTGGGGGGCAGAGCCCTGACACACACACCCCAGAGTGTAGGAGCCTCTGTGCCTGGGAGTGTGTGGTCAGGACCCTGCCCTCTACGGGGGAGGGGATGTCCAAGAGCCTGGAGCCCTCTTACCATGTCCCCCGCACCCCAGCAGTCCCTCAACACCCCAGGGCCCAGGATGGAGGAAAGGGACTGGCCGAGCTTTAGACAGACCCCCAGCCCAGCGCAGGTGCCACCCTCCCCTACTCCCTCTTGCCTGCTTTGGGACTCCTGCCCCACTCCCTTGGGCAGGGCCTGCCCCGCAGCCTCCTCCAGGCCCTGCCCTTCCATCTGGCATTCCCTCAGCGAGCCCCTGGTATCCACACGGCCCCTCTCTCCCCCCAGCGCCCGCTTTAGGCATTGGCAGAAGAACAAGCCAGCGGCCGAGTACCGGACGGGCCCGCGCCTCATCATTTACGTGCTGGGTGGGGTGTCCATGTCTGAGATGCGCTGTGCCTACGAAGTGACCCCGGCCATCAAGGGCAAGTGGGAGGTGGTGATCGGTGAGTGGGGCGAGTCCTGGGGGAAAGGGCGGCTGGAATGCCCAGGTCAGGGAGAGTTGGGACCCCCTGGGAGGGGGAGACCCTAGAACTGCCTGCCCAGCACCCACAGGGCTCCCATGCTACCCTCTGTCCTCCCACACCCAGGGGCCTGGGAACAGATGTGCTTGCCCCACATGGCCTGTATCTAGCCGCCTGATCTCCCGGCCTCTGTCTCCCCAGGCCTCTCATTGCCCAGGGACCACGTGTGGGGCCCCAGTCAGACACCCCCAGTAACTCCCATAGGGATATGGCTCACCCCCTGCACACACCCCTCGAAGACCCAAGGGTGAGGAATACTGTCAGCGCATGGATTCTTGCCTGGCTGTGCAGGGTACAGCGGCACGAGGGGTGCGGTGCCAGGCCAAGGGGGATAGGAGACAGTCCCTCCCCCCCTGCACTAGAGCAGGGTCCAGCTGCAAGGATGGGGGTGACGGTGATGCCAGCCACATACCCGCCCCACTGTGCCCACCACTGCCAACCACCTCTCTCTCCCCCAGGTTCCAGTCACATCCTGACCCCCAAGCGCTTCCTGGATGACATCCAAACCCTCAACCAGCTGGACCCCGAGGAGGCCTAGAAGCAGCCCCCTCCCCCCAGAGACTCTGCCCCCCACAGTTTGCTGCCCCCAGCTCCACCTGCTCTTCTCAACAAGGCATCTTCCCCCCTACTCTTGGCTGCGGTGTCAGTTCTTGGGCGGGGGGAGGACCCCCAGGCTGCTTGGCTGTTCGGGCAGGGGGCAGGCCAGGCTTCCTCCCGTCTTTGCAAGTCTTTGCCTCCCGTTAACAGCAGCCGGGAGGGAGGAAGAAGCTAGGAATTGCACACCCGCCCCGCAAGGCAGGTCGGTCTTTCCCAGAGGCTTGGGGAGAGGCTCTGCTTTCACTTTGGCCCGTTCGCTCCATCTGACGCTGTTGTGGGCCGGATGTAAACCAAGCTGGCTGGGTTTTAGTCCAACACTCATTGCAGGGTCTCTTGGAGAGGCACCAAGTCCCAGGGTTAAAGAGGGCGCCCTGGGGCTCCCAGCTCCCTGCACAAACAGCAAAATCTCATACCCAGTGTGACGAAGGGGGACTGTTCTTAATGTTTCCTCTGAATAGTGCGTAGTTCCTCGGTTTCCCCTAGGCAGTTCTTAAGTATCTAGGTGGTGGGGTAAGGGTGTATGATCGTTGCAGATCCCTAGAGGGCAGGTGTGTGCAGGGGTCTGGACACAGAGAATGGCCGACACCCTGTTTCCTGGCAACTGATGGCCTGGGCCCTTCCCCCCCTGCAAGGTGAGAGCTAAAGGGGTTGGAGAACAAAGGAATCAGGTGCCCTCCTGGCCGGGTAAAGGGACAAAGCCCAGAGGAGGAGGGGCTGGAGGTAGTTTCAGTCTGGGGCTGGCTGGGACATGGAGTGAAGGGCAGACGTGGTTGTCTGGCTCACTGCCCCCCAAAATGGACCCCCCAGCTGAAGGGTCCAGTTCTCTGCCCCTACCAGCTCTGTATTAGACCATGTTCCTGTCATCTAATAAACCTTCTGTTTTACTGCGAGAAGCAGCGCGGGGCGAGGGATGTGCTGGCAACGGCTTCCTGCAGCCCCCGTTGGCCTGCAGTGGGGAACCACGGCCAGTGGGATCCGCGGTCGGCCAAACCTGCTGACGCGGCCGGTAAAGAAACTGGCCCGGCCCACCAGGGGGCTTACCCTGGGGGGCTGCGTGCCAAACGTTACCGACCCCGGTGCTACAGCAATCTCCCGTACAGCAATGGCTCTTACAAGACAGAGTAAGTTAGAACAACCCAGAGTCTAAAGCTCAGGTGTATTTGAGGATCTGGGCCAGTACTTGGCTGTTTCTATAGTAATGACCCCTGAGCAAGCAGTATAATGTACATGCTTATCACTGAGCTTGTCCAGAGGCTGCATAGAATATCAGGGTTGGAAGGGACCGCAGGAGGTCATCTAGTCCAACCCCCTGCTCAAAAGCAGGACCAATCCCCAATTAAATCAGAATGACCAGATGTCCTGATGTGTAATAAAAACACTTCGAATCATAAAAAATCAACCCAGCCTACTTTACAGGGCCTGATCCTTCTCTCCCTTACAGCATCTGAGCAGTAGTAGAATGGCTAATACGGGCCAGTATTATGGTTGTTGTATCGTGTTATAAAACAACAAAATAAATAGAAAAATAAAAAATACAAATGAATGTTTTGAATTAATTTGGGGAAAAGAATTTACAGTACAGTACAAGGATTTAAAACATTTAAAACATTCCTTTCTTTCTCTCCAGTATTATAGTCTCTCTTGTTCCAATTTTGGGTCACAGGAGCGAGTAGTATAAAGGCCCTACCATCAATCAAACGTTAACCCCACCCCTTGACCCTGTAAGCCCTGCACACAGGTCACTGGAAGTCCCACCTCATGGGAGTATTACTTCCAGGGTCAAGGCGGACACATGTCCGGAAGCAAGGTGTGTCATGTGACCCCTGTAAGAACTCCTCCCACTGTCCTCTGCTGATCAGGATGGATTTTGCCCTGACAGGAACGACTCGAGAGAAGATTTGACCAATCAGGGGGAGTTCCGGGGTTTGTGTGACCCCTCTAAGAACTCCTCCCACTGTCCTATACCAATCAGGAAGGGTTTCAGCCGCTGGGGACCACCCCGAGAGGAGATTTGTCCAATTGGGGGGAATTCTGGGGCGGGGTGACCCGTCAGGAAGTGGCTCGTGTGACCCCTCTAAGAACTCCTCCCACCACCCTCTACCAATCGCGATGGGTTTTGGCCACAGAGGACAGCCCCGAAAGGAGATTCGACCAAAATAGGGTGGGTTCTGGGACGGGGTCAACCGCCCAGAAGAGGGTCGTGTGACCCCTCTAAGGACCCCTTCCAAGGTCCTCTGCCAATCAGAGTGCAGCACCATCACCTCATAAGTCCCAGCGCTGGGAAGAGGAGGCCATCTCTTACCAAGAAGACGTGTTTTAGAAATTGTGGAAAGGCTGAGAGGAAACGTGGACTCCTTTACCACTCCTGTGAGACCTTCAGACTTTGTTTTAGCCCCGAGGACCTTTGGAGTTGTGTGGAGAAAGTGCTACAGCAGCGACAGTTCTGAAGAGGATGAGAGAGAAGCCAAGGGGATTCCTTTGGCCCAGCCATTGATGGATATGCCAGAATCCGACCCTGAAGCCCAACTGCTCATGAGACACCCCCATGAGCATGGTGGCCTCTCGTCATCCGCCACCCTGGAGGAGGAAGGCCATCATGGCGTGGGGGAGGCACTGGCAGACAAGGTGAATGGAAAAGACGTAGCTCAGGTAAATGAATGATTAAGAAGCGACGGTCGATGATTGGGTGTAATGGGGTTAGGAACCAGGGGTTGTGTAAATCTAAAAACAAGCAGTGGGAACTTACGCTTGTTTCTTGTCTGAAAATCTCTCGACAGCTTGACGATGCCTTTCTAGAGGACCCGGAGGCCCTGGACGGCGTTGCATCAAACAGCGAAGGTGAACCAGGCCCGCCTTGTTTTTGCTCAACGCCGCTAGAAATTGTTGAAGATGACTCCGAGGAGGACGGCTATGAGGAGTTTAGGAGAGGCTTGGCAAGGAACTCGCTGAGCCAGTGCCACGTCACGAGCGTAAAAATGTTATGCGGACTATTGTACGCGTTGCTGTTTATGCTGTTCTTCATCACTGTCTTGGGGAAAAGCTTTTTGAAAATGGTGAGGGCTGTGTCATAAATGCCCCAGCCCAATGGCACCATGCCTGTGTGACTTGGACTTCAATGGATAGAAACTGCAAGCTCTGGGGCCTGTGTGCTGAGCTGTGTTTGGAAAGCTTATTGAACACTATTATTGCCATAGGTTATGTTATGCAACATCTGTGCCTAACCCAAGAACATTTAGCGCAAGCGGTGACCTTGAGAAATGCTGTGCAATTCAGTGGAGACCCTGACCGTGTTTTAAAGAAAATGTCCAAAATGGAAGATGCCTGCTTACAGCGTTACATTGACCGTCTGATCCACACAAAAAATGACAGAACCCTGCTTAAGAAAAAGACTATTTGTAAGAAATCTAAAAGGATTAATTGAGAGAATGATGAGGGGACAAACATGCAATATCAAACTTGGTCGCTGTACATTTTAAAAAATCGAATGAAAAGGGCTTTTTGATTATCTGTGTTTCTGTTAGAAGGTCTCTGGCCCGTAAGTGAGCTAAAAGTTTTAATGGAGATCTGGGTTTGTTTTCAAGAAGCTGTATGACTTTTAAATTGAAAAAAAATGGTTTGTGAGAACCTAGCTCTTGTGTCTTTGTGTAAAAGAGACCCATTTACAGCAACAAGCTGTGAAGTGGGAGGGGAACAAATCCTAGAAATGTGCCATCAGAGTTGGCAACAACAGGGTCTAGGTTCAGTATCTAGGAGTTCCATTCCCGTAACACAATGCAAAACCAGGTCAAGCCCCCACCAGTGGGGCACTGAAGCTCCCCTACGACAAGTTGAAATCACTGAATACTGTGTTAAGTAGTAGGGGGCCTCAGATCTAGGACACCATGAACCCAAAGTGAATTCAGCTCTGCAGTCTGTAACCAAACTCCTAATAGAATTAAAATTCTCTCTGATATTACATAATGGAGAGAAGGAGCAATTGGTATTTGGGACCCTCAGAAGGGGGCTCACACCACTAGACACAAACCTCCATCCTCAAACTCTCTCAATTCACTGGCTTTTGCAATCCTTGTCCCTTGCCTAGCAAGTGCTACTTAGTTGATGGTGAGTCCCTCCGTCATAAAAGGCCAAGTACAGTTCCACTGTCCTTGATTCACATAATCAGGATAACGACACTTTATTCTTCCTGCCCCAATAACAGAGACACTGGGGATCCCACAGCAGCCAAAGTGACCGTTTGGGCTCCTGTGGGCTCATGCTAGGCGGGGTGGGTGTGCCTGTGCAAACGAGATCAGCTCCTGAAGTCCTTTTCCACAACTCACCACCAGATGTCAGGGTAGAGCTCATCCTGTCTCTGCTTACAACACGAAAACAAAACAGGGATGGTTCAGACATGTGTTTGAGTACAACAGAGTTGACTCATCCTGTTGAACTGAATGGTTTTAACCACACCCCCACTGAATAGTGAAGGTAACTGTGATTCCTTACCCTTGTTGCTATAGGGATAAATTTGATGGGTGTGCACCCATAGTAAGGGAGGTGGGTGGGTGAGTTCGGATTAATATGAAATGAAATAAAACCTCAGGAATTCGCAGATGCTATTGGGCAGTTTAAATATAATCCCTGGAGTTGGCAGAACTCTACTGGACAGTTTAAATATGACCCAGGAGTGGTTTTGAATGCTATGGGTCACTCTTTCTAGCAATTCAAAGCCATTAAAAGTTTAAAATACTATATTTACCAAAAAAACCCAAAACAACCAACCAAAAAACCCCACCACACACATTAATAATCAAGGTGGGCCATTTCCAGCACAAATCCAGGTTTCCTTACAATGTAAGTGATCACTTTAGATAAGCTATTACCAACAGGAGAGTGGGTTTGTTTTTCTTTGGGGGGGGGAGGGAGAAAACCTGGATTTGTGCTGGAAATGGCCCACCTTGATTATCATACACATTGTAAGGAGAGTGATCACTTTAGATAAGCTATTACCAGCAGGAGAGTAGGGTGTGGGGAGAGAAAACCCTTTGTAGTAATAAACACTCATTTTGTCATGGTTTGTGTGTATAAAAACATCTTCTGTATTTTCCACAGTGTGCATCCGATGAAGTGAGCTGTAGCTCACGAAAGCTTATGCTCAAATAAATTGGTTAGTCGCTAAGGTGCCACAAGTACTCCTTTTCTTTTTGTGTTTTAAACTCTCTCTCTCTCTCTCTCTCTCTCTGTGTAAAAAAAACATAGGTGGTTTTTTTTTTAAAGTATATGGCTGCAAACTGATGGTAATGGTGTGTTTCAAACTAACAGGGTGTTTGTTTACTGTGCAACATGTGTTTTAAACTGGATTTTAAAAGTTGATTTTAAAAGCAGTTTGGTTTTTATTTTGCAAAATGAGGTGTATTTAAAAAAAATGTTTGCGGGTTTGTTGTTTTTTGTTTTAAAGTGGTAGAAATAAACTCAAAACTCCTGTTTGTTGTGCAGCCTGAAATGGATTATTTTGTTTGAAAGCTCTGACTTTTTAAATAGAAAAACACCCTAATGAATATTTTATTTTTAACTTTACAAGACAGTTTCATGTGATTTATAATAATAATAATAATAATCATAATATTGTCTGCTCCACCATACGGTGAAAACATGAGAGACCCTTAGACCAGAGGGTAAACAAGTTTAAAAGAAAAAGAAAAGAGACAGCTGAAAAGAAAAATTCCCCAGATGGATGGATGAAGCCCAGTAAATATATTGTGTTTGTGAGGTTATGAGGTTTTGTATTTTAAGTAAATACATCGGTGTGGGTGAGAAAGATGGTAAAGTTAAGTTTTGTAATATGTCCCTTCCCCCCTAATCGGGTATGTGCAGTTCTCCTGACAATGCTGTAGTCAAAGCGACAGGGACACCTCCACCAGACCAGCCAAAGGGGGGACAAAAAGAGATGCCCTCGACTGGAGGCTCTCAAACTGGCATGTCTGAAAATGGGGAGGTGGAATCAGACTCTCACACAGAGTCTGGTTTAGAAAATTCCCCAGAGGGCTCTCTAGAATGATGGATCCCCATCTTCTCCCGATGACCCTCACGGAGGCGCCTCGGAGTCTGACTCTCAAATAGCATCTGATGTAGAAGATGCCGCTGATGGTCCCGTAGAGGAACCCCCAAGTAACCCTGAAAATGCAGAGGTGTGTATGGAGAGAGTGAGAAGTTGGCAACGTGAATTACCTAGATTTGGGGGGTCGGTGTATTGTGAGGAATTTCATTTTGTCAATCTTGAGCGAATAAATTCAGCTCAGCAGGTTGTTGAAGCCATACACAGGGGGATACAGTTAGTTCTCGATGACGTTAATGGTAGGGTAGGCCCTGATGATTATGTTCAGTTACATTTAGAGAGCTGTAATTTAACTAAGCCGTTGGTTTTGGTCTGAAGAACTAGGGATGAGCTGTCTGCTGAGGATTTCTTCAATCAGACCTCAAAGCTGCCACAGAGCAATAGAGTTGCATGTCAATGGGACATTGCACCTCGTTGTGACAGTTGTAAAAAAACAGGGGTGGGGACCGCTCATAGAGTTTTAAATTCTATCCTCAGTAGTCAAATCATCCATAAAAAAGAGACAATGTTTAGTAGACCTGACTTACACGGGTACCCATCTGTGTTTTGCGCATGGACTCTTGGCTGTCATGTCCGACCATAAACCTACGGACGCGGAATTGTTAGCTGGGGTGAGAAAGTTGCATGAGAAACTGGGCTGGTCAGATGAAAAAAAGACTATGCTCAGTGACGTAGCAATGTCTGAACAGCATTTAGGAGTCAACATACAGGTGGTGCTGTATGCGACGAAAGGGGCTTTTTTAAAACGCGGGGGGGGCAGTTTACCCCAAGACTTATTTCATCCTGTTGCACGATGAGCATTACGAGGGGGTTCTGGTTGTGAAAAAGTTGTTTGGAGCAAAAAATTATGGTGAGTTTTGCCCCACGGTGCACAGTCACGGCCACTCTTGCAGGTCCAGCTGCTGCCTCTGCTTGAGCATAACATGCTCAGACAGCGTGGACGTGCAGCTGAGGTCTCCTCGCTGTAGACTGTATTGTCAGTCCAGAGAGCGTTTAGACAGACACATCGACTGGGCGTCGACAGAACAAGTTGAATGCCTGTCTAAAACCTTGTGCGATAAGGGTCAGTCTTACGTGGACCAGCGGCACAGGTGTAAAGGGAGGCGCTATAAGCGGGGTCAGGCTTTGATCGCTGGTGATGTAGATGGTCACCTCGGTTTTATGGACAGCCTTAGAAAGCCCGAATCCTCAGAAAAGTGTATTTGTTATGATTCTGAATACACATAGGAGACTGGGTTGCACACTCCCAATTACATTTTTGCTATGTCCCTCAAGCCGGAAAAGTCCTGGGAATTTAAGGGTGATGAGTGTCTTTCTATGTTTGTTCAGACCTTTATTGGCAAAGAGTTCCGGGTCTACACGTTCCAGGCGCACAATTCCAAAGGTTACGATGCATACTTCATCATTAGACAGTTACTGAAGAAAAAGATGTGCCTAGAACTGATCACTCAGGGTAGTAAAGTAATGTGTGTAAGGTCCTGGGCATTCGTTTTATAGACTCTTTAAACTTCTTGCCCATGAAGCTTGGTAAGCTCCCGCAGGTGATGGGGTTTGAAGGGTGCAAAGGGTATTTTCCACATTTTTTGAACACTTTAGAAAATCAAAATGACGTGGGGCCTATGCCCGGTGTGGAGCACTATGGTGTAGAAAGCATGATGCCCAGGGAAAAAGCAGAGTTTCTCGACTGGTAGCAGGCCCACAGGTAGGAGACGTTTGACTTGCAGAAAGAGCTCGTGTATTACTGTCAGCAGGATGTCAAAATTTTGAGACAGCCTTGTATCCTCTACAGAAAAGAGATTATGAAAAAGATGGAGAAGGGAGATCTAGTAGAGAGAGAACCTGGTAAATTCACCGAGATAAAACTGTGTAGAGATCCATTCTGGTACATAACACTGGCATCTGTCTGCATGGCTATGTACAGGTTTATGTTTTTGGAGCCTAACACGGTAGCTCTTCTCCCTCCAGACAATGATCACAGGCAGGAAAAAGATATTCGACCCCATCTGTTCAGTGGCTGTTGTATACCTCTCACAAAGAAACTATACAAATACGGCATGCTTTACAGGGTGGGGAACTACAGGTAGGCTCCTACTCTTTAGACGGTTATGCCAGTGTTGACAGGGTACACACAGCCTTAGAGTTTAACGGGTGTTCTTTTCCACGCTTGTGCCACCTGTCATTGTGAAAAAGCACAAAACCCTATGACAGGGACAACTTTTGGGTTTCTTTATTACAAGACGCAGCTCAAGACCGACTATCTGAAACAACTTGGTTTTGTAGTGAGGACTCTTTGGGAGCAAGAGTGGGAAGTGATGAAAGAAAGAGACAGGGAGCTTGCAGGTTTTTTAAACTGAGCCCAGTTGCCCTAGCCTCTCGTGCCTAGGGATGCTCTTTTTGGGGGAAGGACAAATGCTATGCACCTATATTACAAACTTAACTCCAGGGAAGAAATCCACTATTATGATTTTACCAGCTTCTACCCTTTTGTAAAGAAAACCAAAGAATACCCTCTCGAACACTCTGATATAGTTTATGACAAATTTGGACCCCTTGCAAATTATTTTGGAATTGCAAAAGTTAAAGTGTACCCCACACAAGGCTTCTTTTTCCCATTGTTACCTGTCAGAGTGGGTGGCAAGCTTATGTTCCCGCTATGCCGAACCTGTGCGGAAACCGAGCAGCGGGAGATGTGCATCCATACTGACGAGGAGAGGGACATCCTGGGGACTTGGTGCACGGTGGAATTGAACACGGCCATAGCGAAGGAGTACGCGGTGGCAAAAATATATGAAATCTGGCTTTTTAATGAAAAATCTGATGTACTCTGAAAAGACTTCACCAAATGACACCTCCACCAGAAACAAGAGGCTTCAGGGTACCCCAGCTGGTGCACAGACGAAGAAAAACAAAATAAGTACATGAACGATTTCTACCAGGAAGAAGGCGTGCGTTTGTGCCAACACGAAATCAGGTTTAACCCCGCTAAATGCCAAATCGCTAAACTCTTTCTAAATTCCCTCACGAGTGAGATCCCGCCAGATCAACACATCACCGAGTTTGTGTCGGCAGGCCCGAAAACATACGGGTATAAGCTGTCGGGAGGAAAAGCCTGTATGAAAGTCAAAGGTATTACCCTGAACTTGGCAAACTGTCAAAAGATCAACTTTGACAGTTTGAGAGATCTAGTCCTGGACTATTACACGGGCCTGCGAGAAAACACCTCAAAAAAGAGAGAGGTGCAGCAGCCCTCTATCGTAAGAAACAAAAAACAGTGGTAAATAGAGACCAAAACCCTTAAGAAAACACAGAAAGTCATTTACAACAAGAGGGTCCTAGGAGAAGGGTTTAAAACCCTGCCCTACGGATTTTAAAATGGATACGAGGTGGAAACACCCCTTTTCTGCAATTCTCGCGGGGCCTAGCAACTGTGGGAAAAGTTACTTTATAAAAAATGTGTTGGATAATGCCAAACAAAACATTGTCTGTTATGCCTGAGAATATTGGATAACCTGGCTATAAAAAGCATTGCAAGATACACATGTCTGGGCTTGTTGAAACACATTTTGAGCAAGGCTAGGCATGCCCAAGAATTTAAATGTATTTTTTACAAAATTCATCACCATCCGGTCGTTTTGCACTAAGTCGTTAGAATACAATTTTAAAATCCGGTCAAAAGATAAACACTTGCTCCGATGATGTAAGAAAAACACTCGGTGATAGTCGCAGGCGACAGAGCGGGGGTCTTGTAATTGTCTATTGTGAAACACAATGCCTGTGGCATTTTTGTTTAAAAATTTCATAATGCTTTTAGGAAACAACATGCTCTTCGGGGGGTGCCCGTATGAGTCTAAAAGCTCTCCACGTTACGCTCCGCCAGACACAAGGCAAGCCAGTGTTCACCAGGTTGGTTGTGTGGATGTTCTAGGGGTCTCTGAGACAGCTTGTCGCCAGGGAGCCAAATCACAAGGGAACACATCTAAGAAATTCTTTTTTGTGTAAGGCACCTTGATAAGACACACGAGAGCTGCACGGTGTCCATGTTCACATATAGTCAAGCAGAACGTCTCTCCTCTGATTTCTCTCTATGATGTTGTCAAAAACCCCATGCACGATCAGATTGACGGTGATGGTTAAAGCCTTCCCAAAACGTATTTCTGCTCTCAGGTTCCCGGTTTTAATCAGGGAATAGCCATCGGCTCATTCCTGGTCGGGAGACAGGTCAAAGGCAAACAAGATGTAACCCTGTGGAAACTTCTCACGGTCGATTAACAGAGAACGATCTGTCATGTGTTTACCAGCGTCTGTACCAGATTCATGTATTCTCTCACGCATCATCCTGCCTCCAAGTCTGGTTGCAGAGGCTTGGTTGGTATCTGTTCACCATCCACATACAAGGCCACCAAATTAATATCATAATGTTTAAAATGAAAGGGATTTTTAGTGTAACTTCCACTCAAGGCATAGGACAAACCCTAGGACAAGCATTTTGGGTAACTGTCCCAAAAAACAGGTTCTCCTGGTTATTGACCCTGCTGCCCACGGGGATGCTGAACACTTTCATTCCCACACGGTCCACGGGATATTTAGCATTTGTGTTAAGCAGGGACTCCGCGTGCCCCAGACGAACACTCAGGGCCATCCGTACTTTCTTCACAAAAAGCGATGCTGATACAATGCGCAATGTAAAGCCTTCGGCTGCACTGCCCATTAAACAGAAAGCGTCTTTACTGCGCGTCAGTTTAATTTTCACATCCACTCCGTTCAACAAAGGAGACGTATCTGTTCTGATCTGTCTTTATTTCAATGGTAATGGTATCGATGTGGTGTTTTCTGACAGGAACGTGATGAGGTTTATTGTAGGTGATGGTGACAAACTCATTGTTCCTTCCTCAGACAGGGACACAGCATAACAGGGGAACAGAAAAGTCCCTCACAAACTGGTGTTCTACAATAACTGTGTGCAGATACAAGGACTTAACCCCCCCTGTGATGTCTGCCCAGAAGGGGAATTTTTGGACGCTGCGCTTGGGGCCCAAACCTAGAATGTTAGCTAGCTCCCTGCTGGTAGAAAACATAAAAGTAAAATCAGCGGATTTAAGGCTAACTTTTCTACCCACAGGGTCATAGTTCATGACCACCTCAGGCGGTGGGGGAGGACGAGCCACGGTACTGTTCATATGATCCAATCATTCGGGTATGGACGAGTAATAACCTCGTCGTAGGATAAAACTCTATGCCATATCTTCAAAGGTGATTTCAAAAGGGGTGTTCTCGCGGATAGTGTTCCAGCTGTGTGGGTGTTGTATTTCCACTAACCCCACCTTCCAGGCACCCGGGAGACCCAAGGGCTTAATTAGCTGTATTGTAAAGTTCGAGCTGGTGTTTTGAAGAAAAACTGCAGAGCTGGCATTGCTGGGCAAAGTCATGTAACACCTGCCGTCGCTCATTTTTCTCTCCCTCAGTCTTTGCAGGAGGAATCTTTTTGTTTGTTTGTGTCTAAACGTCAGAATTGAGAAGCTTCCACCCAGCTGGTAAACTTATCGTCCCCGTCCCCCTGGCAAACCATTTCATCAGTAGCTGCTTTTTCTCCCTTTTCCTTTCTCCGCTAGAACTTTTTCGATCCGGCAAATCCTGTCTCGTTTGGGGTTTACTTTTTGTAAATCTTCAGGGTAAAAAGTTCCAGTAACTGTCTCACCCTCGTAATCTTTTAATCGGTATACAGGTCTCTGGCTCCTGGTTAAGGCTTCATCCACTATAAATATCTCATTGGTAAACGTCTGTTCACAACCTTTTTCAAAAGCTCCTTTGGTTTTAGAGAGTCTCATGTGGTCGCCTTTTCTAAAGGGGGCAACAACCGGTTTTATTTTAAAACCATCTCTATCAACCAGTTTCCATATCTTCAGAGAATTGGAAGGGTTAACATCAGCGGGTCTGGTATGTAGAGTTCTGTAAAAGCTCTGGTTGTAACTCTTCATAAAGTCAGGTAACAGGTCAAGGTGGCGAAAGGCGCTATGGGCTGTAAAATATCGCCACATCCTCCGCATCTTTTTCAAGTTCTGTTAAATCGCTCCACAACCCCTGCTTTGACTTCATTATCAGTAACAAAAAGTGTTAACGCTGTGCCGTCTCAACAATCTGCTAAAAGGTCTGTTTCAAAATTCTTTCCACCGATTAGTTTGTCATTTTTGAGGCACGCAACCTTGGCTAAAAATAGCTTTAAAGGCCTTGGATACCTCACCACTCATCTTGTCTTTTAGGCCTAAGGCCCAGGCATATTTGGATAGAACGTCTATCACTGTTAAGATATACTTAAAACCGCTGTTGTGTTTGGAGAACCAGTGCATACGGACCAAATCTGCCTGCCATTGCGCGTCCACATCTGAAAGAACGGTCTTGGTTCTTTTAAAACGTATTCGAGCTGGTTTGTGTAAAGTGTAAGCATCCTGGTGTGAAAGCCAAGCTCCTACCTTTCTTCTATTTAAAGTTTTATGATGCTTTTTGGCCACTTGAAAAAGAAGATTGACCCCGTCAAAGCTCCCAACTTTCCTGGGGGTTTAACAGATTTTCTTTAACAGAGCCGTCTGCGGAGACATGACTCTTCCTGGGACCGTCTTTTACGAACACAAGTATGGAGGGGGACACGTTCATTCTGACACATTTAAATAAGTTTTATTAATCGCCTGGTTTAACACAATCTTTTACAGCCGCCTGAAACAAAGGACGCCATGACCCCTACCATGAGGGAGTCTGAGCTGGTTCATTCTTCCATTTTTGTCCTTTTCTGGATTTTCCTCTTGAGATCTGGGTCTCAGACAGGAGCAAAAACAGCTGATGCGCGATGGATTTACTCCCACAGGGCTACCGATGTGCAACTTCTCAAAGGCCTCTAGAAAGGCATCGTCGAGCTGTTGAGAGATTTTCAGACAAAAAACAGTGTAAGCACCCCACTGCCTGTTTCTGGATTTATGCAATGCCAGGTCGATTCCCAACCCCATTACACCCCCATGATTGACAGTCGCTTCTTAATCATTCATTTACCTGAGCGCCATCTTTCCCGTTCACCTTGTGACTCCCCCAAGCCACAATCGCCTTCCAACTTTAGGGCATGGACAATGAGAGGCTGTCACACTCACTGGGGTGCCTCACAAAGGTTTGGATTTTGGGGTCAGGTTCCGAAGTAGCCATCAACGGTTGAGTCAAAGGGCCCTCCTCGGAACTGTCACTGCTGTAGCGCTTTCTCCACAAAACTCCAAAGGTCCTCGGAGCTAAAACAAAATCTGAAGGTCTCACGGGGGTGGTAAAGGAGTCCATGTTTCCTCTCAGCCTTTCCACAATTTCTAAAACATGTCTTCTTGGTAAGAGATGGCTTCCTCTGCCCAGCGCTGGGACTTATGGGGTGATGGTGCTGCACTCTGATTGGCAGAGGGCGTTGGGAGGAGTTCTTAGAGGGGTCACATGACCCTCTTCTGGACGGTTCACCCAATCCGAGAACCTGCCCCATTTTGGTCAAATCTCTTCTCGGGGCGGTCCTCTGCAGCCGAAACCCATCGCGATTGGTAGAAGGTGGTGGGAGGAGTTCTTAGAGGGGTCACACGAAGCACTTCCAGACGGGTCACCCCACCCCGGAACTCCCCCCAGTTGGTCAAATCTCCTCTCGGGGTGGTCCCCAGTGGCTGAAACCCCTCCTGATTGGTAGAGGGCGGTGGGAGGAATTCTTAGAGGGGTCACACAAACCACTTCCAGACAGATCACCCCACCCCGGAACTCCCCATGATTGGTCAAACCTCCTCTCGGGGTGGTTTCCAGTGGCTGAAAGCCCTCCTGATTGGTAGAGGGCGGTGGGAGGAATTCTTAGAGGGGTCACACAAACCACTTCCAGACAGATCACCCCACCCCGGAACTCCCCATGATTGGTCAAACCTCCTCTCAGGGTGGTTTCCAGTGGCTGAAACCCCTCCTGATTGGTAGAGGGCGGCAGGAGGAATTCTTAGAGGGGTCACACAAACCACTTCCAGACAGATCACCCCACCCCGGAACTCCCCATGATTGGTCAAACCTCCTCTCGGGGTGGTTTCCAGTGGCTGAAACCCCTCCTGATTGGTAGAGGGTGGTGGGAGGAATTCTTAGAGGGGTCACACGAACCACTTCCAGACAGGTCATCCTGCCCCAGAACTCCCCCTGATTGGTCAAATCTTCTCTTGGGGCATTCCTATCAGGGCGAAACCCATCCCGATTGGTAGAGGACAATGGGAGGAGTTCTTAGAGGGGTCACATGACACACCTTGCTTCCGGTCATTTGTCCGCCTTGACCCTGGAAGTAATACCTCATGGCTTGGGACTTCCAGTGACCGGTGGGCAAGGCTTACGAGGGCCAAGGGTGGGGTTAACGTTTGACTGATGGTAGGGCCCTTATACTACTGGAGTGCCTTCTTCTGTTTGTCTCCGTTCCGCTTCAGTCCCCAAGCACTCGGCCAGGACAGATGTCACTTATGACCTCCGTTGCCACCAGCTGGACAGAGGGACTTGGGTCTTTCTTGAGGACCTGGAGAGCTGAAATGACACAGGACAACATAGAATCATAGAATCATAGAATATAAGGGTTGGAAGGGACCCCAGAAGGTGATCTAGTCCAACCCCCTGCTCGAAGCAGGACCAAATCCCAGTTAAATCATCCCAGCCAGGGCTTTGTCAAGCCTCACCTTAAAAACCTCTAAGGAAGGAGATTCTACCACCTCCCTAGGTAACACATTCCAGTGTTTCACCACCCTCTTAGTGAAAAAGTTTTTCCTAATATCCAATCTAAACCTCCCCCACTGCAACTTGAGACCATTACTCCTCGTTCTGTCATCTGCTACCATTGAGAACAGTCTAGAGCCATCCTCTTTGGAACCCCCTTTCAGGTAGTTGAAAGCAGCTATCAAATCCCCCCTCATTCTTCTCTTCTGCAGGCTAAACAATCCCAGCTCCCTCAGCCTCTCCTCATAACTCATGTGTTCCAGACCCCTAATCATTTTTGTTGCCCTTCGCTGGACTCTCTCCAATTTATCCACATCCTTCTTGAAGTGTGGGGCCCAAAACTGGACACAGTACTCCAGATGAGGCCTCACCAATGTCGAATAGAGGGGAACAATCACGTCCCTCGATCTGCTCGCTATGCCCCTACTTATACATCCCAAAATGCCATTGGCCTTCTTGGCAACAAGGGCACACTGCTGACTCATATCCAGCTTCTCATCCACTGTCACCCCTAGGTCCTTTTCTACAGAACTGCTGCCTAGCCATTCGGTCCCTAGTCTGTAGCGGTGCATTGGGTTCTTCCGTCCTAAGTGCAGGACCCTGCACTTATCCTTATTGAACCTCATCAGATTTCTTTTGGCCCAATCCTCCAATTTGTCTAGGTCCTTCTGTATCCTATCCCTCCCCTCCAGCGTATCTACCACTCCTCCCAGTTTAGTATCATCCGCAAATTTGCTGAGAGTGCAATCCACACCATCCTCCAGATCATTTATGAAGATATTGAACAAAACCGGCCCCAGGACCGACCCTTGGGGCACTCCACTTGATACCGGCTGCCAACTAGACATGGAGCCATTGATAACTACCCGTTGAGCCCGACAATCTAGCCAGCTTTCTACCCACCTTGGAGTGCATTCATCCAGCCCATACTTCCTTAACTTGCTGACAAGAATACTGTGGGAGACCGTGTCAAAAGCTTTGCTAAAGTCAAGAAACAATACATCCACTGCTTTCCCTTCATCCACAGAACCAGTAATCTCATCATAACATGTTATGATGTTATGTAAGTATACAGACTGTCAAATCACAGCTAAGCGTGATCACAGAATCTTGAAGTACCAGAGCAGAATGATCACATGGTAAAATGTGAAACGAGGCTCAGTTCTTCTATTGGGGTGGAAAATACATGAGAGATGAATATGCCTCACTTTTCATATTGTCACCTGTGCCGGAAATAGCTGGAGACTTACTACCTCTGAATACCACGCTACAGAAGCTCTCCAATACAAAGAAAGCTTTAGCTTCCTCCATTGGCTCCCTTCCATGCTCCCAACAAGCGGGGAGACCCTGACTCGACCAGAAAGTCATCCACTCTGCTGTAAATGGAAGAAGGTCCATTGTTTCAATAGCTTCCACTTTTAAGTTTATTTTCCATCTCTATTCAAGAGCCACTGTCTGAGCTCCAATCACCCTGGAATTCAACAGAGGCCAGGTCCAAGCTGCTTTGTGCAGGACGCAGGGCACCTACTGGAAGAGAAATTGCTGGTGGGAAATTTGGGGCAGCAGAAAGTGGCTACAATTTCTCCTCACCTGGGGAGTCCACAGAGAGCCAATAAAGCCCAAAGAGTGGATAGCACTGGCTGAGGAGGGGGCCTTGCCAGGACAACCAGGAGATGCACGGACTCACATCACACCCTCTGCAGCTTCCTCCTTCAGGGGAAATTAAAGCTGACTTTCTACTGGGCAAGAGTGAATTTGTCCTTTGACGTGTGGCTGATGCACTTTGCACCAGTGCTATCGGTTACAGCTGCTTGTCAGCTAAATTCCTTTAGAACTCACGGATGAGCAGAACTTCAGCTGTATTTATTACTTACACATCAGCAGATGTTCCAGGTCCAGCCATTTCATACGCTGCCTGTCTGTGTGTTCCAGGATGATGCCTAAATACACAATGGAAAACAAACAACAACAATAAAACCTTCCCTTGTTGAGTGCAAAGTGATATTAGCAGCCCCTAGACAGGTCTTTGGCCTCTCCTACTGTGGGCCTAAGGGTGAGCTGTGGGCAAGAGGATGCTAGTGCAGTTTAGAGTCCACACTGAAGAGAATGAGAAAGACTTTTTTTTTTAAAGAATGTTTACACAAAACCCATTTGCTTTAAAGAGTCTGTGTTCCTCTTGCCACTGCTGTCAGTCATTGGAGACATACTAAGCTAGTGTCTTGGTCTAGTGGTCTGAGCAAAGGACTGGGGCCAGGAATAAGTGAGTTCTAAGCAGGGATCCCACAAGGTGACTGATAGGTGAGACTTAGGGCACAACGCCTGCCTGTCTCACCTGGGTATGCTTGGGAGAAGAGGGCACAGGGCCAAAGCGGAGGAACCTTTTGCCTCCTTGACAAGGTGGTGTGGCCAGGAACCTGAAACAGCAGGCGCTGAGGGCAGGTGGGCTGCATGCCTCCCAATGATGAAGTAGTAGTGAAGAGCACTGAGCAACACTGTGGGTGGGTCTGCACTTTGAGCGAGGGAGATCACTCCCAGTTCAATGGGACAGGCCCACTCTAGCTCGGACAGCGCTCGCATGCTAAAATTAGAATGTAGCTAAAGCAGCACGAGCAGTGGGAGGAGCTAGCCACCTTGAGAATCGACTTTGGGGTTTGGATGGGATCATACTTGGGGTGCTTAAACTTCCTGCTGCTCCTGCCATCGCAGCTACTCT
This sequence comes from Caretta caretta, assembly GCF_965140235.1. Lineage (NCBI taxonomy): Eukaryota > Metazoa > Chordata > Testudines > Cheloniidae > Caretta > Caretta caretta. Next base: position 6,179,584 of record NC_134233.1, read on the forward strand.
CTATTTTTAGCACTCAGGGCTAGTGCGGGTATGTCTCATCAAGCTGGGAATTAGACCCCCAGTTCCAAGTGTAAACATGCCCTACGAGACAGTGTCCCAGCCTTTACAACTAAATGACTGCACCATGCTTTCCCTGCAACAATCCCAAAGCACTTTATAGCAAGTCATGATTTCCTCCGACCACCACACTGGAGAGGTAGGGATATTAACATCCCCATTTATGTATGGGAAGCTGAGGCACAGAGAGATTAATGGCTGCACAGTGGGATTTTTTTCTCTCTCCCTCAATGGGAATACCAAAAGGGACACTGGGCATCATCTCTCACCAGCTAACTTGGCTGCAACTGCCCGCATCTCTTCCCAGCTGCTACAGAAGTACGTGATGGTGCTTTTGTACAAGTTCTCCAGCAGCTCGGCATTCTCTTTGGCCTAGAGGAAATCAGGGACACATGAGCTCTCTCTGGCTAGAAGTGCCCTTTGACTGCCAGCACATGCTTTTACGAGCCACAGGTAAATCAGAGAAAGAACAGGTGACTGGGTGGACGTGGGAAAAATGGGGATCTGTGGCAGATTTACATTTTCCATCACCCTCAGTCATATATCCCACTCTGACCGTTATTTCCATTACCCATCACACATCTCTACACCACCACACGCCACTCCAGTCAAGAATCTCAGACACTTCAACAGCTCACTCACAAGGTGTCTGCAAATGTCCACCTGGAGCTCCTCAGGCTTCAGCTCAGCTGTGCTATCAAGGTGTTCATTCACTGCAGTTTGGAGCCTCTTCAGTCCCAAAAACGGGACACAGAGGTGAAACGTAGCTCTGCGTTCCTGAAAAAAAGAAAGCGTGTCCCACCATTTAATTGTTCCCTACTGAGTGCTATGGTCATTCAAAGGGAACTCATCTGCTTGCCTGCTCATCTATTCCAGGATAAAAAGGGATTCATCTGGATGTAATTGGCAGAAAACATGCAGGAATGACTAATAGAGGGGAGAGCTTCCACTGCAACCTGGAGGTAGCATCAATGTCTTTTTGGAACAGATCTACCTATGAAAGCTGCTTCACCAGGTCTCTCTTCTGTTCTGGGGAGGCAGGGGCCTGGGGTGCAGAGACAGACAGGAATAGAGAGCTGTCGGGCTCAGACCCATGACCTATCTTGGATTCTGGTGAGGCAGCCATGGAGCAACCTGGCGGGAACTGACTCAGCAGGAGGGCAATGAACTGAGGGGAGAATTTGGGCCTCCACAGCAGGCAGGAATAGCAGAGCTCCCCTGGCATTGGGAGGAAGATTCCTTTGGCTTAGTAAATAAGTCACTCTCGGTCTTACCACTGGGGTTCGGGTCTTGCAGGTGCAGCAGAAGTGTGACCCAGCTCTGTCTAACCTGCTCGGCGAAATAGCCCTTCCATTTTCTTTTGGTCAGGCGGGCCAGGATGCCAAATAGGACAAAGGACAATAAACGAAGAGCATCGTCCTCCTACAGCCAAGAAAGCCCCACAAGTTAGTAACTAAGGGACAATCACATCACGTACCTCGCACAGCCATCTCTTCTACGCTAAAGTTGAGGGATTCCAACTACAGCTAGTCGGAAACACTTTCATGCACGAATTTTTGATTTGAATTTGCTGATTCATCAAACTATTTTAGCGACAGTTCCATTTTGATGAAATTCCTCCAGAAGCCAGGCAGGAGTCCTTAGAAACCTGCCTGCTGTCTTGACAGTGCACCCATTCAGCTCCTTGGAAGCCGATCTAGCAGGCTGACTGGGATCGTGGGCTTCCAAACCCACAGCGTCTGGGACCCTGGCTCTCAAATTTGCAACTCCCTGGCACTTCTAGCTCCCACAGTTTCCTGGGTTCCCAGCACCTGGGTTCCCAGCACCGAGAGCAGACTGCCTGGACCCAAGGCTTTCAATAGAGCTCGGTTGAGAATAGTAATTCCGTTTCACAAAGAGTTTTGACGTTTGGGGAGAGGGAGTCCCACAAATAGGAACAAAACCAAAATTTGAAATCTCAAAATTCCCTGCAAAAACGGAATCATTCCAACCCTCTCACATAAAAATGGTATAGAGCAGGCCCAACACTCTCTATTGTACCTTGGAACCCCCTTTTCATGGTTCTCTAGCTATCTAATCTAGTATTCAGACTTCCTTTGAGGTTCTCAGTGGCAAGAAAGAAGAACAGAAGGGGGAGACTGTGGGAGCAGGGATGTCATCCCCATCCTCCTAATGTTCTCCTCCTCCGTAAAACACCTCTCTTCCCTGGGGCCGAAACATCTCTTCACTCTGACATGAGCAATGCCCAGGGAGTAAATGGAGTCTAATCAAGATCGCTTGAACTGGGGCTGGAGAGTTCTGGTCACATACGTTGTCAAAGTAGGTCCGGATCTGTTGGGTGAGGTCTCTGAAGGAAGAACCTATGTCCTTCTCTTTCAGCTCCTTCAGGACTTTGGCCACTGCTTTCATGCTCTCGCCAATGACTTCAGAACTGAAAGGGTCACTTAAGGCCCTGATCAGTATGACCATAAGAAACTTCTTGTGCTTTTTCACCTGGACAAAAATATGACATTAAAGAACACTGATCACTGATCACACTTCTAATACGTTTTCTTTAGCAGTTATGAAGCTGTGGGAATTTCATCTCCCCCTCCCACCCCCGGAGACCTATAGCTATATTTCAGACCAGGTTGGAGCTACAATGAGCCAAACTTGGTGCCATAATACACCTGTGTCATCCTATCATTAGATTCCTAGTTACTTAGATTCCAAGGCCAAAAGGAACCCTTGTGATTATCCGGCCTGACCTCCTGCATAACACTGAACTTCCCCGAAATAGTCTCTGTTGGAACTAGAGTGTATCTTTTAGAAAAACGTTCAATCTTGATTTTAAAATTGCTAGTGACAGAGAATCCACTCCAACCCTTGGTAAATTGTTCCAATGGTTAATTAAAATTACCATTAAAAATCAATGCCTTATTACCAGTCTGAATTAGTCTAGTTTCATTTTCCCCCATTGAATCTTCTTATACCTTTGTTTGCTAATGGGAAGAACCCATTCTCAAAATGTGTTCCCCATGTGAGTAGTTCTAGATTGTCCTCAAGTCACTCCTTAACCTTCTCTTTGTAAGGCTAAATAGATTGAGCTCCTTGAGTCTATCACTAGAGGTATCTTTTCCAATCCTTTGAGAATTCTTGTGACTCTTCTCTGAATCCTCTCTAATTTATCAGCATCCTTCTTGAATTGTGGAGACCTGATCTGGACACAGCATTCCAGCAGTGCTCACATGAGCGTCATATTCAGAGGGAAAAGAACTTCTTTACTCTTATTCAAGATTCCTCTCTTTATGCCTCTAAGGATCATTTCAGCCCTTTTGGCCACAACTTCGCATTGGGACACCTTATGTTCAACTGATTCTCTGCCATGACTCAAGTGGTTTTCAGCATCATTGCTTCTTGGGATAGAGTCTCTCATCCTGTAAGTAAGGCCTGCATTTTTTATTCCTAGATAGAGACATTTACACATGGTCATATTAAAGTGCACAGATTGTTTGCTTCTGCCCAGCTTAGCAAAGGATCTAGCTTGCCCTGTATTGACTGCAAAGAGGTTACTCGGGTATGTGAGAGAGCAGAATTTGGCCTAGTGCATTGTGTGCAGCCTCTGTAAACTCCGAAGAACTATTTCCCTTGGTTTCTCTCGTTATGCTGCATTCTAGTCAGTATTCTCTCTTACCTTCTCAGGTGCCCCATAGACTAAATTTCCCAGGCCTCTTACAGCCATCTGCCGGACAATGCTGTTCCTATCATGTGACCTTTCTTCCAAGATGCGTAAGACTGGCTTAAGGAACTTCTTCTCCCTGAGCATGGGATCACTCATTAGCTGAAAGAAAATCAACCTGTCCATTAGCCCCAATAGGATCAGTAAGATTGGGAATAGAATTTGAGCAGACATGTCATACGCTAAAAACAACAAGGAGTCCTCCTACAGCCCCAGTCTTGAGGATACAGACAAATATGGCTACCCCTCTGATACTTACCACATAATACACTGTAACTTTAGCATTCCACACAAATGAGAAAGGTCTACAAAACATGGAGCTTTCCTTTTGGGCACTAGAATAGGGATCCACTCACCTCTTGAGAGCCTCTTAGTGGCTGGGTATGGTATCACAGTCCTTTTCTCACCCCTGGTGCACCCTGCCAGCCGTCCTCAGTGAGCCTTCTGTGGCTCAGGCCTCTGGCTGAGTCCCAAAGTCCAAATGAACCCCTTCTGGGGTAGTCCAGAACAATCCCATTGCCCTCACTTGGGTCTCCAGCCCCAACTCTGGGTCCTTTACATTCTGCCCTTTGTTCAAGCTCTCCATTAGCATTGTCCCCTCCATGGGGCTTATGCCACTGTTGGTGGTAGGGGAACCTGGGCCTGCCCCTAACTCTGGGTTCCAAACCATGGATCCTATAAACAGGAGCTAGGCACTGCTTGATTTCAGTTCATTGTTGCTTCTTCCTACCGGCCACTTTTAGCTTCACCCTCACCTCAGGGTTAAAGTTCTTCGGGACTCTCTTCCTGAAAACCCAGCTTAAGTAAAGGCTGCCAGAATCAAACTCTGGCTGTCCCCTGAATTTCTGTGGCCAGAGAGCAGCGCCCTTTCTTGCCCCTCCAGTTCCTGCCAGGAACTGACCTGCTAAGGCCCTTCAGCTCCTTTTAGCCGAGCCTCATTGGGCTCGGATTGGCTGCTTTCATGAAGCCTCTCTAGACAGACCCAGACTGGGGGCTCTTTTCCTGGGGCAGGGTGTAGTAGGACCACGGGGCCTCTTGTAAGGAGCCTCAAAGCTCAGGTACAGCCCATTACAGGCACAGAGAGGTTGTTTTTCTTAGAAGCGGATGAGCCCCAAAGATAGTTGCTTAGCATAAGTGGGAAATATGATGCAGATGTTGGAGGAAGGCTGTGGAAAGGGAGGATGCTGCGGCAGGTATCACACTAGCCTAGGACTTAGGAGACCCAGGTTCCATTTCCTGCTCCCTCAAAGACTTCCTGTGTGACCTTGGGCAAGTCACTTAGCCCTTCTGTGCATCAGTTCCCTGCCTGTAAAATAGGAAACATAGTCCTTCCCTACCTCGCAGGAGTGTGGTGGGGATACAGACATTAAAGAGTTTGGAGGTACTCAGATACTAGAGTAATGAGAACCTAAGATAGAAATTAATGTAGTTGTAGGTTGCTTGGTTGGTAGTATTAGGACACTAGGTTCATTCAGAAGATCTGCTGAGCGAAACCAAAATCAGGAGCTGTTGCTTAGGATCAGCACTAGGACTTGGCAGAAGAGGTCCAGTCATCCAAACTCTGTCCGTATCTCTCTCAGCCAGCACCTGTGGTTGTGTAGCTAGTATAGGCAATGACGGCAATAAAAACCACAGAGAGAGAAGGACTCAGAAAGGTATCGTGAAGTTCCTGGTGAGGTTTCCATATAAAGGAGGACCTATTCTACTGTCTAAAATGACAATTACTCCTATGAACAGAACTGTACAACTCCCGAAAGAAAGGCAGACAACAGTCTAATGGTGAAACTACTCTTCAGAGCCCTGTGTCTTACCTGGGCAAGGAAAGCTGTGCTGGTGACTCGGTGGTTTTCTGTGGGGGAATTCACCCAGGGGAGGAGGCTCTGTATGATCTCAGGTGTTATGAGTCCAGATCTTAGCAGAAGACTGGAAGACAAAAGAAACCGCTCATGGGCTAGATTGCACACTTCAAAAAAACTCAGCTGCTCTGAGCAGACAGCTCTGATATCTAGGAGTGGGAGCTGTGTGTTTCCACCCAGGACACCCCCCCCCCCACAAAGCTATAAACGGGAGGTTCCCTCTCAGCCACTCTATTGGCTACTGATTCCCAAGGATAAAATGATGCCTCCTAGATCTCTTACCTCACCAGCAGACACACTCCCTCATGGTGAGTCTTGGGGTTTTCCAGAAGAATCCAAGTTCTCTGCTTCCTGAGCGCTCTCACCAGTCTCTCATTCCCACCCTTGAAAAGCACAGACTCGAATGCTTTGATAGAAAGCCTGGGGAAAGAGAGGCACAGAACTGCAGCAATCAGGAGGAAGGTGCAGCTTGAACAGAGAGTCAGGAAGCCCTGGCTACTTCTCAGGTCTGCTGTTCAATCGGCAGTTCATCCATTGGCAATGTCCTGGACACCAGTGTCCCTGGAAGGACTTGATGCTGGGAGGTAAGTTTCAGTCTCATACATCTCATAGGACTAGTTTTGCTAGGGACAAAATTTTGCAGTCCTTTTTCTCTTTCTGCAAGGACTATGGGCACTAGGAGAGTAAAGTGATGTGGAAAAGGTACATGATCAGGACCCAGAAACAGGGGGCATTGAGTGTGGTGATCACTAATGGACATTCTGGGGTCATATCTCCAGATATGAGGTGACAGAGTGCTGAGGGTTTGCACTTGAGTCAGCACTCTGGTCACTATTCCTACTAATTCCGTTCCTCACAGAAGGCCTAATTGGAGAGAGGTGTACCTGATTACAAGGTCAGATTGGGGCTAGTGAGTCAAGGAACCAATCATTCCATTAACAGGGAAACTGTGTAAAAGGACATGGGCAGGAGCCCTTTGAGGGGAACAGACAGAGAAAGAAACTTGGGTGACCAGATGTCCTGATATTTGGGGCTTTATCTTATACAGGTGCCTATTCCCTCCTCCCCACCCCACAGCCCTACCCCCGTCCTGATTTTTCACACTTGCTGTCTGGTCACCCTAAGAGAAACAGAAAGACAAAAAGCTAGGAGAGCCTGACAAAGTGAGGTCTCTGAGTGGAAACACCTTACCCCCCACCCGACTTTTGGAGAAGAGTTTAGAAAGTTGAGATACAATATAAAGGTGCTATGTATTGGTAGGGGGATTAAATAGACTATATATTGGTGCTTAGAAGGAAAAAAGTCTCAACACGGTCTGTGTTTGTGGAAGATGTGGGGGTGCAACACCCCTCTCTGTCACAGCTGGGGGCTCATCAGGGATTTCCCTGTTATCTATGCAAATGGAGAGCCTGTTGGAGAAGCCGGTGTAGAGGTTTGGCAGTCCGGTGATGGAGGGAACACTGAAACAAGTGATGAAGCAGCAAAGAGAAGTGTGGAACAGGGGTTCTCAACCTTTCTGTTTCTGAGCCTCCCCCCACCCTCAACATGCTAGAAATACTCCATGGCCCAGTTCCAGGCCTCTGCCCTGCCAGGCATCACAGTTTGGGGCTCCTGGCTCCGGATTTTAACCCCACAGGGTGCAGGGGCTCGGGGCTTTAGTGCAGGTGCTGGGCCTCAGGACTCCAGCCCGGCTGGGCTCAAAGCTTCAGCTTTCTGCCCTGAGCCCCAGCTAGTCTAAAGCCAACCTTGCTTGGCAGACCCGCTAAAACCGGCCCGGTTCAGAACTTCTGGTGTAGAACAGTGGTCTCCAAACGTTTTGGCTCACGCACCCCCAGGGTGACCTGCCGCAGACGCGCCACCAATGGAAGACCTGCCGCAGGCGGGCCGCCAAAGGGGAGCACCAGCCTTGGACGTGCAGAGCTGCCGCCGAAGGAAAAAAACGGCAGAGTGCTGTCCGGCGGCGCTACTAATGCCACGCTCCCCCCGGGATCATCCCGCGCACCCCAGTTTGGAGACCACTGGTGTAGAAGACCCGACAGACCTTCCAACAATCCCAGCAGGCAGAAAAACAGCCTTTCCTTGCCTGGTAGGTTTAACAGCAAAAGAGCCGTCAGGAATTTATACGGGAGCAAGCCCAGGTCTGGCAACAACTCCTCCAAAGTTTGGTGAGTCCTGTGACAGGAAATGGAAACCAGGCACAGGAGATCAGACTGTAAAATGGGACCTGCGAACAACCCCGATGTGTTTTTGGTTACTCTTCAAGGAGCAGCAGTGAGACCTCCTAGGGACAGAACAATGTGGGCCCTTCAACTGACACCCTATTTAACCGGGGAAGCACATACAGGGCTTTTAGTGATGAGCAGGCAAGAAATTATGACATGATTAAGGCAGCCATGCTGGACGAGGTGGGGCCTGTCCACAGAAAAGTACTGCCTGAAATGTAGAGTTGAAAGATGGATTGAGGGATTATGCCTCTGTGCATTTGGACAGGAATTAAAAGATTGGGCCACTCATTGGTAAGGCCAGATACTCAGACTGTGGGGAAGATCATGGACTGCATGATTCTGGAAGTTTCTTCAGAGTCTCCCTGAGCATATCCGAGGATGGGTTCTGTGGCGCCAGCCAGTTCATCTGGACCCCACAGTTAAAGTGAGAGGAATTTACAGAGGCGGACATTCCCAGAGTGAGTCAGTGGTTTAAGGGACTAGATCTGAGAAGGACCAGAGTGCCTACAGCTGGGAAGGGCAGCAAGAAGAAGAGGGAGGAGCCTCAAGGAACTGTAGTGGGAGCTTGGTCTACAGTGTGCTTCCGACATGGATGTGAAGGACATCTAAAAAGAGACTGTCCTAAAATGGACTGTGGGTTTGCCCAGTTTTGTGGTTGGGACAAGACTCCCAGGCAGGAAAGAAAAAAGAAAGTACCTACTGTATCGGTCTGGGTAGGGAGGAGCCAGCAAAGGGACTAATGGACACAGCTTCATCCTGTTTGCTAATCAGGCAGGAGTTAGTGAAACCCCACTGGATACTTCCCAGAGGTAGGATCAAAACTGAATACCAGGTCCATGGGGACAAGAAATTCTGCCCAGTGTCCATGGGGACGATACATTCTGCCCAATTTTAAGGACCCTGAATATTAAGGGGAAGTTTAGGCAGAAACATGTAGCGGTAGTGGATGGATTGCCCCACTGCCTTCTACTGGGCATGGACTGGAATCCCTTTCTAACAGGGACACCAAGGCAGGTATGGAGGCCCAGGAGGGTGGAAATAAAACCTGAAGGGCCAGGTAAAGAGGAAGTATATGTAAAGGGGCTGGAGAAACCTAGACATGAAAGTATAGACAAGAGGGAGGAGAAAGAAAACAAAGGTCAAGCGTAAAGGTGCCTTAAGATCATCCGTTGGGGTCAAACAGTCATCAGAGCCCTTACCACCAGGCTCTCAGGAGCAGGCATCCCTAGAACACTTTGGAGGGACTCGGAGCAGTCTGTGTCCATGGAAGAGGCCGGGGCACAGCCTACCACCCCGTCACATATAGGTACCTAAAATGGGCCTGCACATGGGCCAACAGCATGAGCAGAATATATACTCGTGTCTGCAGCGCCTGCAATCACATAGCTAGGTACCCATCCATCTGAACAAATTCAAATTTTGTGGACAAAACTGAGGCACCCATCTTGAAAACCTGACCCACTGTGGCCACTACCTAAGATCAGCCTTACTGGGCCAGTCCAATGGTCCATCTAGTCCAGTTCACTCTCTTCCAACAGTGGTCAATGCCAGATTCTTCAGCAGGAATGAACAGAACAGGGCAATCATGAAATGATCCAATCCCTGTTGTCCAGTCTCAGTTTCTGGCGGTCAGAGGCCTAGGGACACCCAGAGCTTGGGGTTGCATCCCTGACCATCTTGCCTAATAGCCATTGATGGACCTGTTCTCCATGAACTTATCAAATTCTTTTTTTAAAAAAGCCCAATTATACTTTTGGCCTTCACAACATCCCTTGGCAATGAGTTCCACAGGTTGACCGTGTGTTGTGTGAAGTAGTACTTCCTTATGTTTATTTGATACCTGCTGCCCATCCGTGAACAGAGCTGAGATCCTGGTTTCCTAGGAAAATTCAGAGACATTATAAAACCATGAAGTCTGGAATCTGAGCACCTTGTTGGCATGGAATAAAGAAACACAACAAGAAGAGAAACTAATCATGTTGTGAGATTGGTGGGAAATGTACATTAATGTGCTACCAGAGCTGAAGTCAACTGAGGACTCAGGAATCTTAGTGTTAACTGGCGAGGGGCACAGAGTGGGTGCCGAGGGACCAGGTACGTACATTCTAGTTCACTAAAAGATTGCCCCATGAGTCTCAAATAAAAGCCCATGTCACCAATATCATTGTGAAACGCATGTACAGATGCTGTGTAAAGAGTCATGGATATGCATTGAAAATTACATTCTTAGGATCTGTGTCTCTGGACTAGTCACCAGGAAAGGTGACAAAATGGTTTTCTTTCAGGCAAGAAATGTTTATCCGTCTGTTTGTTTACATGTGAACCCTACATGCTTAATGTACATTCAGTTGAGAAGGACTGTGAGAACTTTAAAGAAAGAAAAGTAGCAGGAAGTAGACAGGGGGTGGGGACCCAATTTTGGGGTACACATCAAAGGTTTGCTCTAGTCTATTTGGGGGACATCTTTCACTTAGGAAGTAGCTGGACCGCGAGTTTGCTTCATGAAAGAGGGGTCGCGATCAGGCTTGGTTGAGAACTTTGGGTGAGAAACATCTTTAGACAGGAGGTTAACCTGTTGGTTAAGTTTAGTTTCTAGGAGCAGGTTATGATTTCATTTGAAATGTAACCATTTTTTGCTTGCATTCTTACTGACGGTCACTGGAATCTCTGTTCTTTGATAATCTCCCTTCTTGTTTTCACTAGAAATATATCTAAGTGCTGTGTGTTTTGCAGTACAGAGTCTAAGTATCGAGTACAGAGTCTAAAGTAGAAGTAATAAACGGGTGTGTACTGTTCCATTGGGAACAGCAGGCCTGACAATTCTGTGGGAGTTCAGTGGATAAAGGGCTGGACACCATACGGAATGGTCAGAGGACTCGGGGGTGGGTGTGTGCCTGTCATTAACCTGTACAAAGAGACTGAGGTCTGAGGAGGCCTGGGTGGCAGGGTTTGTTTTGCCAGAGCCTGGTCGTTTCAGGGAACTGACCCACAGCAGGCACAGACAAGACTTCCTCACTCGAAGGGCACGTGGTGGTAAGGTGCCTCATAACCCTGGGAACTCCTCGGGAGCGTCACACAACTCTACTGGAATTCTCTTGGTTTCTCTCCCTTCCTTCTAATTACCGGCAAGGGTTGCCCTCAGTAAGTTGTAGCCCTTTTCGGATTTCTCTCGGGCTGCTTCTCGTTGGCAAAGGCAGCTTTTGTCCGAGGGTTTGGCTGACCTGCTGCAGGAGAAGAGGAAACAACTCTGGGAGCAGTTCCCGCACAGCTTTGCTCGACTGCAGGGCTGACACCACCTCAAAGATGGCACATGTTGCCTGAAAGGAGAGCATGGTAAAAAAGGAGATCTCTTCCCAACACCATCACACCCTCTCTCCCCGTCTGATATCTGCTGTATGAAATTCTCCCTTCTGCCAGTAACTTGAATGACAGCGAGCAACTTGCTTAACTCGTGGCTCACTTTCCCACATCTGTACAAATGTGTATGACCTCCCAAGGCATGCTGTGAGTCCAAAGGAAGATTTGCAAAGAAACCTGCTCCAAAGACTTTCTAATGGCCAGATAGTATTAAGTAAATCAGTAATGTATCTAAAACTGCCGTATTTGTTCCACAGGCAGCAGAGCTGGACTCAGGGAAACAGTCCATCAGAGGAGAAGTGCCCACACAGCAATATTATACCACACTTCCAGCTTTCCATCAGCAGGATTATCGCAGGGAACAGGAAAGCCTGAAAGACGAGTCTGCCATCTAACTTACTAAGAGAGGTTCAGCAGCTGCCAAATGCCTGTCCATTTCGGTCTCTGAGGTGATGCTGCCTTCTGTTCTTGTTGGAGTCTTTATCTTCTCTATTAGGGCTCGTAGGACTTGAGTGGCAAGCAAGGGGTCTCCCCCCAGAGATCTCCACTGCTCAGCGGTGTCACTGCAGTTTAACAGAAGTTACAGGTGAGCCCTAGACACTTTTGTGGCTCACCCTGAATGTGTCATATTTTAGCAAAGACCAAATGTTCTCCTTGCCTATGATGAGAGAGTTAGGAGTCCTGTCCTCCTTTAATGCTCCTCATGTTTAAATATTGAGTTTCCAGTTACAGAACTAAGTTAAGTGACCTAGTCCTCCTGCAGCCTAACCATTAATACTAGACTTCAGAAGGACAGGACACAGAGCGCCAACCTCACTTCCTGTTTTCTCCACTTCCCAGTCAATATGGAATCATGAGCATGTGGCTCCCAAAGATCTAGGGTTTGGAAGGCAAGTGGATGAAAGAAAAGCCAGATTCCTACTAGATGGACATACAACTATGAGAACGAATGTTCTTGGCCATCCTAGGTCCCCTTCACAAATGGCGTCCCTACCCTCTGTTTGCCAGAAGCTGGGACTGGGCAACAGGGGATGGATCACTTGACAATGACCTGTTGTGTTCATTTCCTCTGGGGCATGTGGCACTGGTCACGGTCGCAAGACAGACTACTGGGCTAGATGGCCTTTTGGTCTGACCCAGTATGGCTGTTCTTATGGTCTTAGATTCCAGCACTGATAACTGATACCTCAGTTAGGGATCTTGAAATGAAATGATGGATCTGCTTCCAGTCAACTTTTAAGTACCAAGGATGGCAACTCTGCTCAAGCAGCCACACCCTCACTGATACCAAGCAGAGGTCTGATGATAATATTGGCCCTAGTCTTTGCAATCAGCCAGGGATTTGCACCTGAAGCTGTCATGCTACCAGGAAACCAACAGCCACTGCTCATTTCCAGAGTGAGCTCAATTCAGGCATCTAGAGAGGTAGATGTTTCCAACAATACACTCCAGTTATACCAGTAAAGATAGATCTTTAGGATGTCAAAGCAGCTATCCATGAATGGAAACAGAGTGACACTTAATTTCTCTCCGCACCCCACCTTAACATGTTCTTGGACCTTCCTGCAGAAAGAGCCAGGCTATTAACCCTTAGGAATGATTCCAAACTGTTTGCGGCTTAAATGAAGCCCTACATCTCCTAGTAAAGCTGTGGGATCCATGTTTTACCAAGATGAATGCAATAGGTAGCGGTATATACCTGTCCATCGGCAGACGTTTGCTGAAGAGGCTGGAGATCACTGCCTCTTGGTGATGGTGAGCTAGAATGGACACTGCCTCCACCAGGAACTGCCTCAAGCTGCCCTCCTGGATAGTAGGCATGTGGCGATATAGTATAGCCAGGATATCTGGCACCTGGAAGGAACAAAACCAGAAAGAAATGTCCCTTTTTCTTTCTCTCCATTCACTCTACAGAATCAAAACCTTTATTTAGCCATTTGCTGCTTTTTTAGAAATGCCTCACTTCAAGAAGCAAATGTTCAAATACGTCTGCGTAACTTGAGCCCACACAAAGTGCCCACACACGGCTGTAAAAATTAACACTGACACACACATAGACATACCAGGTAATTTAATGTGGTGGTGCCCAGCTATGCATTACACAAACCAGTTCACATGCACAAAAGGCAGCTTTGCTTGCCCAGATTTTACAGGTGTGATTTAAGCAGCCAAATCTGACCATTTGCCTCGAAGAATGCAGAGCTCATCAACAACCACAAGCACAAAATATGCAAGTGCTTTAAAGACAGTGTGTAAATGCCTGGGACTCTGAACAGGTGACTACCTCTCATATTCATTCCTAGCCCTTCACATCTTCAAAACACTGTGCAAACATGGCAGTTCTGCCGTGAGGGTTCCCTGTCCCGAGGCCTTTCACCAGCCTTGTTAGAAGATTTGTGGAGTGCTCCTTTCATCTAGCCCTGATGTACTGGGCTCCAGAATAAGGCATATAAATAGTGGATCCCAAAGAAACTAGAGTTTTCTCCCTCCTTCCTTCTCTTCTTAAAGGGTAGGTCTACACAGCAAAAAAATCCCACAGCAGTGAGTTTCAGAGCTCAGGTCAACCTGGGCCTGTGGGGCTTGCACGATGGGGCTAAAAGTGGAGCTGTTCCTGCTCGGGCTGGAGGCCAGGCTCAGAAACCTGGCAAGAGGGTGGCAATAGCCCAGTGCTCTTTTTAATCCATGTAGCCCTTAGCCATAGGCCTCCTAATACCTGGAGGCCTCCAAGTGCCAGTCATTCTGTCTTCTTGTCTTTTCCCTAGAGTCTGTTTTCTCAAGCCTTTCTTGGCTGAATACTGTGGCAACAAGCTAGACCAATAAAGAACCAACCATCTTCCTTTTCCCTTGGATTATCTCGGTCTACTGCTATTGATTCTGCCATTGCCTATCTTAGGGTAGGAACAGAGATGGAATCGACTCTATGTCCGAGGGGGAGAAACAGCAAGATTTTTCTTCCTTACACATGAGGGCAAAGATCAAAAAGCCTAGAGTTTAGGCAGAAAAGCTCTCCAGTTCCCAGTTTTACCTTGTCCAGCATGGCATCTCCACACTCCTTCAGGATGATCTTCATCCATAGTCCAGCTGCCGTGGCACAGGTGGGGCTAGCAGACAGCAGAACACCCAATGTGGCCGCAATAAAGTCTGTGGCCTGTTCGGAGGGAAAGTACTTACTAACAACCTGGGAACAAATCAAAAACAGGAGAGACCGCAATGATGTTTGGCTCCAGCACTTTTAAAAATGGAAAAAAAGATATACCTGCATCAGCAAATGGTGAATTAGCCTCCTGTCTAGCTCGCCATTTGGGATTACAATTCTCTCTCTAGTCTACAAACTACATTTTTGTATTCTACACTAATGATATCAGGTTAGAGGCAAAGACTCTGTTGGATAGTTAGCACAACATTGTACTGGATAGGCAGGAGGTAAGTTTCCCTTTGTAGTCTCTTACATACACTGCATCTTTTTACAGCATATAGAAGTCAGTCAAGAGAGGCATGCACACAAATATCGGCGAAGGCAAACCCACAAGGTGACGGAATGAATCCTGGGTGGTTTCTCAGCTTGATGTTCCACGAACACAGTTTTTCTCCTGGGTGGCTGGATGGCAGGGCCGGCTCCAGGCACCCGCCGAGGAAGCTCGTGCTTGGGGCGGCAGATTGCAAGGGGCGGTGTTCCGGCCAATCTTAGGGCAGCATGGGGGCTCATTTATTTCATTATTTTTTGTGCTTCACTGCTCTGGATCAGTGAGAGAGCAAGAGCCGGCCCTGCTGGATAGGTACATGCGTGTGCATCCGCGTGCGCATTTTCATGGGCATACAACATTCTTTGGAATCTGGTTTTTACGTGGCATTCAGAGCCCACATCTATGAAAAGCATCTTGCTGGTTACTAGCAGCCAACGCCCCGCTCCCACAGCTCCCTCTGAGTACGGAAAGGCATCATGAAAGAGCAAATGTCAAATGAACGGTGCCCGGTCACTCGCACATCCGCACAAGCATTTTGAGTCAGTTACCCTGGCCATTTTGGAAGATGCCTGAAACAGAGCCTCGGGGTCTGGAGCTGTTAGTCCTTCACGGAGACATCTCAGCTCCTCCTCTGCTGAGCCCAGGTTTATGGACTGGCCTGGAGTGGAGAAAAGGAGAAAAAGTACTGTAACGATTAAGGAAACTGAATCCCTACTGCATGGATCTTCATACGGGAGGATCCATGTGCTATGTTGTCATCAGCATAGTGTAAAATCTTGGCCCCACTGAAGTCAATGGCAAAACTCCTGTTGACTGGAATGGAGTCGGGATTACACCCTAAAATGTCTGAACGTTAACAGTAGTGGTATGTTATTGTGAATGATCCAGGATTGAACAAGCACTGTATTCAGCTTGGAGCAGCTTTGTGTGTGTGTCTGGTTTCAGTAGTCTCTCTGCTCTCACTATTTACATCTAAGCTCCTATTCAAGTACAACTCATGCAGGTAGATCAGAGGTTCCAGTTTAGAGGTGAATCCCTCCACCAAACTCTCCTTGTAAAAGAGACAGGGATAGACAAAAAACTTTGGCAAGAAACCCAGGCTCATCATCAGTCACTTCTAAACAATGCTGGGATTACTATGTTGTACATTCAAAGGTTGGAGTCCCTTATTCTGTTTCTGAATCACCAATACTGTTTTTAGGACTGATTAAGAATCATTGGAAATAGGATGACCAGGGGTCCCAATTTTATAGGGACAGTCCCCATTTTGGGGTCTTTTTCTTAGATAGACTCCTCTTACCCCCCACCCCCTGTCCCGAGGTTTCACATTTGCTGTCTGGTCACCCTCATTGGAAATGGCCTTAAATGATAACCAAGCTCTATCCCTTAACATCTGGTGAAAGGAATTAGGTGAAAAGAATATCCTCCTCTTTCACAAAGGGGAAAAATGGCCTCTACTTACTCCAGTCGCTCGGAATGCTCATGGCAGAGGGCTGCTGGAAGAACTTTTTGTTTACAGAATTATTCCAGGAAACCCCTCCAGTCCAGCCAGTGGCAGGGTAAAGAGAATGAAAATGTTTAGTACCAAGGGCTTGTCTCCATGGAGATATTCAAGAAAGCTAACCCCCATTCATTTTCAAAATGCATTAGTTATACTCCATTCAACACCTGTGGGGACACACTGATTTAGAATTAAAGTGGCCTTCATTCAGGTTAGTTTCATTCATGGAATTCACTACAATTAATAAGGCCCATTTTAATTCAGAATCAGAGCATCCACACATGTGTTTAATGCCATTTACCTCATGCACTTGAAATGTACACCTTTAGTTCATTTGGATTAACTTTCCTTACTGTCCCTGTGTAGACAAGCCCTAAGGAATTTAGCCCTTATCTACCTGTATGCAGACCATTTATTAGTTGTACAGTTCCCAAAAGTGTGCTAGGCTCTTTACACATGAGAATCTTCACTTCTAATGAGGTATTTACAAGATGCCCACCATTCTGTTATCTAAGCGACAACAGACAGGACAGAAAGAACTAGATAGGCAGACAAGTGGACATTACAACAGTGAAAGAAGGTGAAGAATTCCTTATACCTGCTAATGGTCTCCTCACCTTGTATACAGAGAAGGCAGCTGATACAGTCAACCACCCACTGACGGGACGTGGCCAGCGAATCACAGCTGTATGGTGCTATTAGTCCAATCAGAGATCCAAAGTGATCAAAAGTTCCCTGAGTCTAATGAAAAAAGAACGAAGAACGAAGAATGAATGGTCTCCAGTTGGACTAGACTTCACTTGCCATCCTTATTGCCATCCTTATTCACTTGCCGTCCACTCAGCTCTGTGTTTTTTGGGGAACCAGGGCACAGTATCTAGCCTGTCTGACTCATGAAAGACACCCCCCGCCCCTACCAGTGTCTGTTAGAACCAAAACCCATCAGAGAAAAGGCTTGCAGAGAACAATGAAGGGTGTTGGGAGACACACCTACACCCCTCCTGAGAAGGGTGACAAGATTAAGACATCTCCATTTGCATACAGAATGAAGAACAGAGACAACTCCCCTAGCCTCATCTGCATGAAAGATGGGATAGGAATTAGCATGAAGAATGAGGAACAGAGAACCGCACTGAACTCTGGGACCAGAAAAGCAGGGACGCATTGCATCATGGGAATCCCTGCTCCAGATGCTAATGAACATATGCCTCCACACACGTAGCTCAGCAATTATCAGACCAATTCTAGTAATAAATCTTTATTATCCTAAAATACTGAAGCAGCCTAGTTGCCTTGTGAGCTCCCTGGAAAAAAACACCACCCATAGCCAAGAGTGATCAGCTCCTATTGTCTAGCCTAAAGAAAACCCTTGAAAACCCATTAGTTTACCCATAAACAAATCTAGTGTTCTCCCTTGAACCATTGTATTTTCTCTACAAAACCCCCTACCTATGCCCAAGTAAGGGTTCTGATGTATAGACCCAAACTCTGCATCAGTTCCACTGGGATTCCATCTCCTGACTGATTGTGCTGGGGGCTCTGCCTGTCTCCAGCACTCAGGACCCGGAGCTACCACCATTACCTGGGAACCCCACCCAGTTCAAGCCTCATGGAGTGGATGAGATTCCCCCCCCCCCTCGCCCCTCCGTTTTCTTTTCTTCCTCAGGTATTAACCTTTCAAATGTAACCATTATGTTTGTTTTGCCCTCCTTGTGTAGTTATCACTATTATTCAATAAATAACTTTTATGGTTCAGCTGGTTGCTTCTCTCTCCCTCTCTCTCGCTCTCCAAATTTCACTCTGTATTTTCCGCTTCCCCCATTTACTCTGCAGCAACCCTTCTTTTATCTAAGCTAAAGGTCCCGGTAGCGCCCAAAAATACGGTGGGGTTTGCTCATGAAGTGGGTTACTACCAGTACAATTGTAATGTGGAAGTGGGATAGGGATGTGTTAAACTTGGGGCACATAAGAGGGGAGCAGCTGAAAGTGCTGCTTAACCCAGCCCATTGAGTACAGGGACATATGAGAGGATCAGCTGGAGAGTGCTGATTGACCTGGTCCGCTCAGACTTGCTCTGCTCGTGTGAGCGTACGTGCATGCGTGTTCATCTAGTTCTAGGGCTGGAGAAACCCAGCCCTGGGGAACCGAGGTCCTGCAGGGTAGCTCCATTGGGAGGGCACTTGCAGAAGGAAGGAGTAGAGCTCCATATGAACACACAAGTGACATAAGCAGCACATTAATAGAATTACAGATCCCCCCCCCCCCCCCCCAAGAAGAGTAACCCTAATCAATGAGCCTACCCCAAAGTAACAGGCACATCTGGTAACATTGTGCCCCTGATTCCTGTTCTGTACTGGGTAATGCACATTGGAAAACATAATCCCAATTGTACATAGAAATGGATGGGGTCTAAATTAGCTGTTATCACTCAAGAAAGAGACCTCAGAGTCATTGTGTACAGTTCTCTGAAAGCATCCGCTCAACATGCAGTCAAAAAAGCTAACAACATGTTAGGAACCCTTAGGAAAGGGATCGATAAGAAGACAGCAAATATCATTATGCCACGATAGGAATCTACAGGACCCCCACACCTTGAATACTGCGTGCAGTTTTGGTCATCTCATCTCAAAAAAGATGTGTTAGAATGGGAAGAAATACGGAGAAGAGCAACAAAAATTAGGCCTATGGGATAACTTCTCACCCAAGGGAGATTTAAAAAAGAGCGACGTTTCAGCTTGGAAAAGAGACGACTCAGAGGAAATATGCTAGAGGTCTATAAAATCATGACTGGTGTAGAGAAAGTCAATAAGGAAGTGTTATTTAGCCCTTCACCTAACACAAGACCAAGGGGTCCCCCAATGAAATTAATAGGCAGCAGGTTTAAAACAAACCAAAGGAAGCATATCTTCACACAATGCAGTCAGAAGACAGGATACTGGGCCAGATGAACCATTCTTTTGCGAGAGACAGGTTAGCCATTCTTATGTTTTATGTTCTTAGCTGGTTAAATAGAAATTTTCCTTTACCACCCTGGGAGCATAAGAACCAAGAATGCATTTGTGACACTGGCAGACCAGGCAACCTGTGTATGACCCATAATAACTTAACAAGAGGCACTTCCACTGTATCAAGACAGTTCACTTGCATGTGAATTTCAAAGAGATGGATTAGACTAGCAATCCTCAACTCATTCAAAAATGAACAATAGATGCTCAGTCTATTTGTCTGTGTTGATCTATACGCGGTTAGAAGTTTCACAATGTAACCAAATTAGCTTGTCGATGCTCATTCCCTTTCAGGTCTTCATTATGTGTGCAAAGTGTTCAGTTAACCTTAAAATCAAAGATGTAAGATACTGCAGGAAACTAATAATTTCTACATTGTCTTCAGCTTAACTCTCTGTGTTATAATGGAAGAACGGCTAATCACCTTATGCGAATGAGTAACTAGTTTACTGTGTATGCACAGGAAATAGAAGATTAGCTTCAAAGCAAAGTACAGGAGGCGATCTGCATTGCCTAGTCTTTCTCGGGGGAAGGTCCTGCTGGAACCATTTTTGTGAGGTAGGCTTGTCAGCCTGCTAGAATAGCTAGAAAAGAGAAGGCTCGGGCCTCATCCTGTCATCTCTAGTCTGCTGAAACTTTGAACAGGGAAAGTGTAAGCCATAGGACAGAGAGCTTCCAAATCATCATTTGAAAGAACCTGGAAAATGCATGGAAAAACTAACAGTCTTTACATCTAAGCTGCCTTTGGATTCTGATCTGTTGGGATGATTCCAGAGAGACTTGTACAAGCCAGCAGTTTATTCCATCACTGTTGTGATCCTGAACTATGAACATTGACAGTCACTTGTATGGATATTGATCTTTTAACCATTTGTAACTCTCTTCTTTCTTTTAAGAAGAAATCTTCAATTTCGTTATGAAGGATTGGCTGGCAGCATGCTATTTGGGAAAGACCTGAGATTCACCTTGACCTGGGGATAAGCATCTGGTCCTTTATGATGGGTGAACCTCACATATGGTGAATCAGGTTTTCAGTAACCCCTCACTATATTAGACTGGGCTGTTTAGATGGGAGCCTAGGTCTGGAATGCCAAAAGGGGACCGTGTTTGGCATTTTGTTAACTAGGGTGGAAGCTCTTTTGCTGTTCACTTGGTGCATGTAATTCTAGAATAAGCCATCAGTTTGGGGGATCGTCTGCCCTCTACTTCTTGCAGTCTGCCCGGAGTGTGGTCACAGCATTGTTGTGTAAACCTCTCTCTTATAGAAGCAGAGGGATCTTAGTCACTTTGAGATCCCAGCTGCTGCCCTGGAAGCTTTTTTCATGCATTTGCGTTGAGTGTCAGATCGGATATAAGCAGGGAAGTCAGCTGAAGGAAGAGGAAGGCTATACTCACTGTGCTATGAACTGTCTCTTGATAGGCAGTCAGCAGCTGGATGGTGGCCTGCAAGGCCCTTTCTCTCTCCCACTCCTTCTCCGAATGGAGCCATGTCTCTAGTAGCTGTTGGCAGAGCAGGGGAATGGACAGAGTTAGTACCAGAAAATCCCTCCCAAAACTTCCTCTTAAACAGGTTTAATTGTCACTAAAATCCCTCTCCAAAGCACCCGACCTCCATGGAGCGAAGGAATTACATGTCTAATGGAAGTGCCAGGGACCAGATTCACCTCTGAGTGATTGAAGACAAAGGAGTTACATGAGAGATGAACCTGGGCCTGTGTACGTGATGTCTTCTGTAGACTGTCTGATGGGAGCTGTCTACCACATTGCATGCTGTTTGATGTCTGCTGCTGTGTTCTGTTTCCTGGGCAACTTCTCCCACATTGAGTGGCCAAATGACAGAGAGGAGCGTTTCTTTTTATTAATTTGAAAAAGAGCAGAGAAGTCCCCCCCGAAGCCCAGCTCCTTTTAGAACTTCATTTTTATACTGAAGGTGCATCAAACTCCCCACCCCTCAGCTCTTCAAGATATTCTGTTCATGTCTGAGGAACAGGAAGTCTCCTCTGGATGAGTTTCCATACACAGGGCTTAACTCACTATGAATGAATTCCTCTTTGAAGAAGTGATCAGTTTCAACTGGTTCTCTTGGATTTGGCTACTGCAGTGGTGATTTTCTTGCCGGTCCAAGTTGTGTCAACTACATTGTAAGAAGTTGGTCCCAATCCAGCCCTGGCATAAAATGGCATAGCTTCTGTGGATTTCAGCGGGGCACATGCCTGCTTATCCCAGGAAGAATTTGGTGCTTTTTCTCCCGACAATTCACTCCATTGTGGAAAATTCCTCCACAACTGAAGCTTGACCCCCTAAATCTCTGACTCTTCCCTGCAGTAACACAACAAACAAACAAACAAACAAACAAACAAACAATCTTCACCATGGTTCAATGGTCTACTCACTTGAAACATTTCCTGGAACCAGTGTGCGGTTGGTTCTTCCTCCAGCAAAGTCTTCATTAGCTTGCCAAGGGCTTCCAAGGACTCTACGTACAGTGACTGAAACCAGAAGAGAAGGAGTGAGGCTCAGCACAGATAATTTGTGTGTGTGTGTGTGGGGGGGACAACTGGGGGCTGGGGAAAGCTAACCATAACCTTGCCAGGGAGGCCATGTGTGACTGCCATCACCCAGTGCCTGCTGGACAGAAATACAGTGGATGGTGCCTGAGGAGAATTGTTGTCACGTACCTGTATAGGCAGAGCATCCTTTGCAGTCTCAGCTTCCTCTTTCATCATCTTCTCCAGGGGAGGGAGGGGAAACAAACTTTTGAAACACTGATGAAGGAGCTCACGGTTTTCCTTCAAGGTCAAAGATGGTTTGAGTTTGCTGGCAGAAGAAAGAGAGAGAGAGAAAAGTCATGCATTAGACTCAGTACCACCTCCAAGTAAAAGAAATGGGTCCAATGACTGGAGATTGTCTCAATCTAAAACCCCAAATGCAAACAACCCTTCACTTTGCAGCTGAGCACCTCTTTGCACCTCTATTAAGTATTGGCTCATAGAGAAGTAAAGCTAAAGCTTCAAGTCCCCTTTTTAGAGAAACCCACTAGCTTCCTTCCCCCTGCCAGCAAGCCAGACAATTCCCTCCCCATCTGAACTCTCCTGCATTGGACTGCATGCCCCACAACCTTCAAGTTTGTGTCTTTCAAGCACAAACCTCCAAATGGACACATTCAAACCCTCAAGAACTAAAGTTCTGCTGGTGAGCAGCATGTGAGCCAAACCCGGCAGGCATCAAACTGCTCCCAACCTGGCACTCATGAACTAACAAAGACGACGTCACAGTGCCAGGAAATATGGCAGAAAATAGCCTACCTCAGATGTCTAATGGCAAGAATTGCCTTGTAGCGAACTGGAGATGCCAGGGAATCCAGTGGTTCCTTTTTAATGAAGTCCTGAAATGCACGAATAGGGAAATTAAAAAAATGGGAAATGGATTTGAAAGGCAGAGAGGCTTTCCTCTCACACCCTGAAACAGGGCCATATGCCAGACCTGTAATAAACAGGCACCGTGCTCGGCAGGCTCTCTGCCTCAGAAATGGACCGTAGGGCCATCTGCAGGCTATACGGAGACAGAAAGATAACTCCCCAGACACAAGCCATTCCTGCCACTTACAGGCCACAATAGGTCGGCATCCCTGCCAAGCTCAGAGTGGACCCAGCAGCATTCTGGGTGCCGTGCAGGTAGCTCATGAGACTGCAGTGGTACAGTCACAGCCAATGGATAAAACAACATCTACCTGGAAACCCAGTCTGATGACATTACAACAAACTCCTTTGTACTTCAGTCCTCAAAGCTCCTCATCACTCACCAGCATGTAGCCAAGGAGCTCCAGTTTGTAAGAGAATTCGTACTCCTGGGAGTCTCTGGTCTCCAAAATGGCACAGCTAATCTCCGTGACATTCTGGATGAGGGTTAATTTTAGGTGCATGTCCTACATAATCCAGAAGGAGAAACAAGAGGATGTGGATGAGAAACGGAGAGAAGAACCAGAGTCCAGAAGATAAAGGTCAGGAATTAAATCTAGCCACAGGAGAGGAGAGAGGTGTCCACAGACCCCAGAAGGCAGAGAACCCTGGCTCTGCACCCACCTCAGAAGAAGAGAAAACCCAGGTTCATGAAAGAAATCCAGGGCCACTTACACCAGAGCAGCCAGGACTCCTGCTTGATGCAGCAAGGAAATCAAGCTCTGTGCAATTTAAACAAGCAACTTGTGGATAGAAAAGGCAAGAGCCGAGGGCAGATTATTTAGAATTTACCTTGTTTGTAAGAGCGATGCCCAGCACCTGAAAAACAAAATGCAAAACAGCTATTAGCAATGCCTATAGTCCCACATAACACACATCCTCAAAATGGCCTGGCTGGTGAATATGGAGCAGAGAGAAATCATGATTGTTAAATCTTCCAAAAGGCAGGAAACGTATCCAGAGGGGGTGTTTTGCAGAAGTCAAGATCAGGGGCCATCCTATGGAATATTTGCATTTGTGAACTTCTGGAAGATATCCGTTTGGTTCAACTGTGATCAACTTTTTTGACAAAGGCTAAATGAGATTCTCACTTAGACAGGGCAGAACTGAATGGCAAAGTGACGTGGCGAGGTTGCAGTGAGAGGAGAGTCAGTACCAGCAGTCAGACACCTAGGGAACAGATAATAACGAGCACACAGACAATAAATAACGAGCACACAGACAAACAAGACGACAGAGAAGAGGGAAGGGAAGTAGTGAGTCCAAGAAACAGAGTGACAGCAAAGAAACTAAATACAAGTTAGCACCATTCTCTCTTGGCTAGCAAAAGATAGAGCTAGATACACATACATATTAGGGGAGTTAGAGTGTTATTCTGAATAGCCTGAGTGTGACTCCATGTGAATTACTGTGTAGCTGTGCTCGACAGAATTTCAGAAGACTATAGAAAAACTAGAGAAAACACAAAGAAGAGCAACAAAAGTGATACAACATGTGACAGCTCACGCTCCATCCATTACAGTTTTAAATTTCAGTTATGTGACAAATTATTGCTCAAAGGAGAGTTTTAGAAAATACAAGCCCTCTCTCTATAAACTCAGAGGCAATTCTATAACTTCAGGGTAATGCCCCTCACAGTTGTCATGCAAAGGCTCTTACCTGACAACTGGTTCTGTAATGGTGAATGATGTTCCTTGTGATGTCTGCCTCTACTCGGGAGAGAAGCTGCTCTTTTGGAGCATGGACAGCCACGTTGCTGTATGTCAGCATCAGGGTGCGGCGAGTCTTGCCTCTTGTCCCATGGTGGTAATCCTAGACAGTAGGAAACATCACTAGAGACAAGTTCTTCTGATTCATTTGGCCTTGGAATGAATCAAACATTGGTGGAGCCGGGCCCCTGAGCCTTGAATACTGCTGGAGCCCGGGCACCATGAGCCCATAGAACTCGCCGCCCCATCGCCATCATTCCCACTGGGTAACTCTGACCCAGAGAGCTGAAAAGGCTGAACCGACAGCAGTGGAGTACACGGGAGCTTAGTCATTGACACTGGTGGGTACAAGATCAGGCGCTAAATGTCTTGCCTAAGGCTGCACAGTGAGTAAATGGCAGAGCCAGCAATGGGAGCCCAGAGGCCTAGTCTCCTGCTCTATCCTCTAGATCAGTGGTGTTCAACCAGGGGGACTTCTGTACCCCTGAGGGTCTGCAGGGGTCTTCCAGGGGGTATATCAACTCATCTAGATATTTGCCTAGTTTTACAGCAGACGACAAAGAAAGCACTTGCAAAGTTACTAACTCAAATTTCATACAATGGCTTTTTTAGACTACTCTATATACTGCCCACTGAAATGCAGGTACAATATTTAGATTCCAGTTGATGTATTTTCTAATCCTAGGGCAAAAATGGGAAAATAAGCAGTCTTTTTTTCAGGAATAATGTGCTAGGACCTTTTTATAATTTTATGCCTGATTTTGTAAGCAAGTAGTTTTTAAGTGAGGTGAAATTTGGGGGACACAAGACAAATCAGACTCCTGAAAGGGGGACACTAATCTGGAAAGGTTGAGAACTACTGTTCTAAATCAGAGGTTCCCTAATTGTCATCCGTAGACCACTGGTGGTCTACCTAAAGCGGGTTGGTAAGCCACATGTTGCTTGCAACACCTCCTCATTTCCAGCTACTAACCTGGGATAAAAAACAGTTAAAAATACCTTCAATGCTTTTCCATGCAAGCAACTGATGTAGTTCCCACACATTGTGCATGGGAGGGGCGCTCAAGCCATGAGACATCAGACGATGAAAATCATTTGAGAGAACCCCAGCTCCACATTGTGCTCCTGTCTGCTTAACGGCAGGCATCACGTGGAACGCATACACTGGGGGACAATGCTAGCTGACCGGAGCAGACAATACAGCGGGGCTGCTGCCCCTGCTTTAGAGGGAGAGGAAGTTTGAGAGAACCCCCTGGCTCCTTTACCTTCAGGCGGCTGACGAACCCAGAAATCTTAACCTGGCTCATTGCAGCCCCAAACTCCTGAAGTGCCTTCAAGGTGAGGTCCAAGTGGCTCGCAGCACAGACTGCGAGGATGGAAACGACTCCCTGTCACCCAAGAGAAATACAGGTTAGGATCGAACCAGGTGTCTGATAGAGCCCACGAGTCCATTCCTTTCACCCAAAGTGGTGTAAAGTGCCAATCGGGCCTGAGACACATGGGGAGCGGGCGCTGAGTGAAATAGCAATCAAGAGGATAGGAAGCAAAATGGCATCTGTCCCAGGCCAACTCAGAGCTGAGCCCCACAGGGAGCATTCAGGGATTACTTGGTAAAATGGAGAGAGGGACAGAGGCCTCACCTGTCTCTCAGGGGCTTCCATATAATCTGCTGTTGTCAGAAGTGTATGAATCTGTGATTTAACATGGACCAGGTCCTGACAAGCTGCTAAGGACGTTCCTAGCGCCTTATACAGGAAACTCTGAAAGAAAGAGACCAGCCCTGGGATATCAGGAACACAACGTGCCTGTCAGTACAGACCCAGCTCAGCAACACTCAGGAAGGAAGAAGACAGCCAAGTCCAAGCACCCATGCTGCAGAAACATCCCATCGTCTAGCCCAGCCAGAGAACCAACAATGCAGGACAGACAAGCAGCCTGTCCAAGCAAATATTGGAAGGGCAGGGGGGCAAGAGAGCAGGGAATAAGTACAAACAAATTTTATACGCAGAATAAAATATCAAATAATGAAACCTTGAGAGAAGCCTTATGCAGCCCTCCAATCAGAATTTCAGGGGAAAGTAACTAGAAACTAAACCTTAACAGAGAACAAACCTTCTCTTTGGAGGGGCTGGCATAGCCGGCCATCTGCCAGCTCAACTCAAGGGATATCTGGCTGCTCCAGGCACTGTCGTCTATCATCTCCAGAGATGTTCTTAGGAACTGCGTGTAAAACCAGAGGTAAAGCAGATGGTTAATTGCAAGAATGTGGGGGCTGTTATGGGGTTTGGGGTTTTGTTTGGTTGGTTGGTTTTTGCTTCCTTGTTCTGTTGTAAACTTTCCAATATTCAGGTGTCCTGGGAAGATTATTTCCCTATTGAGAACTATAAACATTGACAACCCAGACTTCCTCTGCCTCTTGTTCTTGAACCTTTGCCTGAGGATTCCTCTCAGTCCCCAAACCCAGATGGACAGTGAATTGGAGAATGAGATGGAGCCAAGACATCTGACCATCGAGGAGTGATTTTCCAGTGGATGGATGATGGCTCTAGTCAACTTTGAACAAAGGGCCCTGGACTACGAAGGACCAGGCACCTTCTCTGAAGTGCTATGGACCCTTTATGACACCTCCCGAGGTACCCAGGGTTGTGAGGGACCTCACTACCACCTGCCCTTAGCATGAGGAAGCCTTCTCTGTACCTGCCAAGTGTCAGCTCCTGACTCTGCCAGTCACAGGAAACACAAGCACACCCTTCTCACCCCGTCCAGGATCCACTGTCCTTCCACAGATAAGCAATCAGTACACTCCAACCGCTCGCCCTCTGGACATCCCCAGAATGTCCAGCCCCTGTTCCACTGGACACTCACAGAATTCAGAGGTTTGCTACACACCACCTTACCAGTTTCACCTCAGCATCACCGCTCCATTTCACACACTTCGATACATTGACAGTGAAAAGAAGTAGAGTTTAATTCACCAAGATCAGAGATTTGAGAAGCAGCAAGAATAATTAATGTACACAAATGGTTACATAAAAATAAAATCCTAACACACTTCTAGAGCTTCAACTTAAAGAACCAAACAGTCCCCTGTCTCACAAGGGATAGCTCCCCCAAATCTCTCTCCCAGCAGGAAACACCCAGACCAAATGTGATCCTCCATTCATAAGACAAGCCAGTTGGCAATTTGTCCAATAGGTGAAGGATACCTGGTGCAGGATACCTCTGGACCTCCAGATATAGTTCCAAGCATCCATTGTCCGCTTGTAAACAGGGTACCCCCTATTGTTTCTTTGTTTTTCTTGTCTCGAATCTCCTCTGGAGACTTTGCAATCACTTGATTAGAATTTTGCTCTATTGATTAGCATCCACTGTGAATAATTACTCAGTCTACATACAGCCATTCAAGCAGCTAAGCATCTTCTGCCTGAAAGAAACTTCTTTATCACCTTCTGGTGACCAGCCCCAACGCACAGACCTTCAAAGCATCAGTTTCAGTAGACAACCATGACGCCTTAGATATTATCCATCCAGTCACTGTGCAATGATTATGAGGATTATGCAGTGTGGCACAGGCATCCAGGAAAGGCTTTACATGACACCCTTTGATGATATAGAGATCAGATCCAGGGAATCCTGGGAACCCTATGCACTCCTGTGGCCTCTGCCAGTGGGTACCCAAAGGACCCGGGGTCACACCCTCAACTCCCATTGAAGTCAGCCAGAGGTTAGTAACTCTCAGCACTTTGCTGTTTCAGGCCCGAATTTTGAACAGCAGCCAGGAAATATCAGAAACCTCACAAGAGAACCTAATCTTAGTTGATTTTTGAGCCCAAAGAATTTCAAATGAGGCTGGATCTGGAATGGGAAATTCTAGAGTGTAATCCAACCCCAAATGGAACTCCAAACCTTCTGGGGCTTCTTTGTCACTAGGTCCTTTCCTTTCATTTTCAGCCCTCGCCATAAAAATCTTCCTTGTCTGGATTTACATGAGGCTGTAAAGAGCTCTTTCTGACCACAAAGGCTTCTCCATGAGATACAGACACCAAACCTTGCCTTGTCTCTTTTCCTTTTTGGGTTTCTCAGAGCAAGTTTTCTTTTGAGTGGCAAATAGAAAAAAAAATCCTTTAGTTGTCCCCCAGTGATGCATTAGCACCATTAGCATGCTGGGTTTCTGGTTAAGTTTTGTGTTGTTCCCAGGGGTAATACAGAGGGATTTATAACGAGAGCTGGTTGAACAATAGTAAGGCCATTTCACAAAACAAGTGGGATTTTTTTGTTTTCTTGATTTTTCAACATACAAATGAAAAGTGAAAACACAAAAATATTTTGCTTTTCAAAATCAAAGATGACCATTATTCAATTCTTTGTTTTCCCCATTTCCTTCCCTTTATCCCTCATCCCCGTGCTTTTTTCCCCCTCTTCCACTTTGTGATTGAAAAGCGGGGGAGGGGAAGGGGGGAAGGGGGAAGGAGACAAACAGCAAAGCAACTGGAAAAAAAAAACAGCTTCAGTTTCAAAAAACTAAACATTTTCTATTTGGGTTGGGGTTATTTTGTTTTGGGTTTTTTTTCTGTGTGTGTTTAAAAAAAAAAAAAGAAACCTGAAAAATTTGAAAATGTCCCATGAAAATAAAAAGGCCATTTTTAATTGAACAAAAGTTGCAAATGAAATGGTTTGACCAGCTCTGCTTATAATGAATAATTTATCATTAATTTTTTCCCCAGCTGATATATTTGGAGGGGGAAGAGAGGACTGTGACAATACATCTGAAAGCCATCCTCTACCTGAAGCAGCATGTGCTCCCACCGTGCACGGTCCAGGGAATTCTCTGTGTTTCCTATAAAGCAGGAGGCAAAACAATAATGTCACCTAGATTCGCAAGAAGAGTCATCCCAGGTATGTCCTTTGCAATCAGTCCTTCTAAAACTCCTGGTCTGCCAAGCTGTAACATACCTGGGCTTTCAAGGCGAAATGGAACTGTACCTATTGGGTTCTGGGAGAGTCACCCCGCTCCTGTCCTGAGGGGCTTAAAACAGCCCTGGACGAGGGCTGTAGGAGGGAAAGAGGTGAGAGGTTTTTCGCAGGAGTGGGTGGGTGAGATTCTGTGGTCTGCGTTGTACAGGAGGTCAGACTAGATGATTATAATGGTCCCTTCTGACCTTGATATCTATGAATCTATGAAAGGGATTAACAAGAGCTGGGCTGACTGGGAAAGCAGCCACAGCTGTAGCCAGGGTAATCAGGGCCCAGCTGGCCCTTATAAGAGGGCCGTGGGCCAGTAGGAGAAGGTCTTTCTCTCTAGTTTTGAAGGGAGTAGGGCCTGTCTGCCTGCAGAAAGGGTACTGGGAATGAGGCTGGGCTGGGCTGGGCTGGGCTGGGCTGGGCTGGGCTGGGGAAAGGCCAGAGGAGCAGGGAAGCTCTAGGGTGGCAACTCCCCAGGCTATCGGGCCTGGTCCAAGGCCCATAGGGGTACTGGGTTGCAGGGAAAGGCAGCAGACCCAAACCCCCTTGCCTGTGGTGACTGGCTCTTACACTGCAATCTGCCCCAAGGTGCAGGGGCCCAGACTGAGGCAAGGTGGGGATTAGAGGGTTGGGCGTTCCCCAGAGAAGGGAGACCCATAGAGACTGAGGGGGTACTGCCAGGGCGCAGCACCCTGGGTAAAAAGGGCACCGGGGTCTGAGAGGGACACGGGCCTGCAGAGGGTGCTCTGTGCTGGAAAGAGCTAATTCCCAGATGGCCAGCAGGAGGCGCTGCAGGGGTGAGTCGTTGCGCCGTCACAGGGACCTGCGCCAACGTTCTTTGTTGGACCAACAGAAAATGTCCTGTTTCAGAGTAGCAGCCGTCTCAGCCTGTATCCGCAAAAAGAAAAGGAGGACTTGTGGCACCTTAGAGACTAAGAAATTTATTGGAGCGTAAGCTTTCGTGAGCTACAGCTCACTTCGTCAGATGTTACGTACCCTGCTGGCATTTTTATTCAGGGTCCGTCAACCCACCAGGAGTGAGATGCTGAGCACTCCCAATTCCGCTTGACTTGAATGGGAGCTGAGGGTGCTGAGCACCTCACAAAACTCTTCAGCACATCAGAAGACTGGGTTTAGTAGGAATACAAACTTTTCCTGCAGAATCAGAGATTCCGGACTTGATCCGAACTGGATGTAAATCGGTGTAGCTTCACTGAAGTCAATGGAATTATACTGATTTACATCAGCTGAGAATCTGGCCCTGTTTCTGAGTGTCCAGCTCTAACCTAGCCTTCTTTAATGGCGGCACAGTGTAGTGCTGGGGACTCTGTACAGCCGCAGCAAGGAGGGAAGATACAGCTCATTTTTTAAAATCTTTTTTGGAATATCAAACCCGCTTGTCCATGGGGGGGTTCGACGTTCATGAGAAACATAGCGGGCTTGTGCTGCACCTAGGGTCTGTCCTGCTCCCCAGAGACAAAGACAGGCGCAGCTCCGTCACTGGAGCTCTGCTGGCATAACGCCATCGTGTAGACGCAGCCTGCGCTGACTGAAGGGTTTTTTCCATGGAGGTCAATAGAGTCATACCACTGTAAAAGTGGTGAAAGACATTATTAGGCCCACAATACCTAGATTCTCCCTAGGGCACCCACTTGGCCAACCTAGCTTTTATGGTGCAGGTTTCCTTACAGAAAGACAAACTCTGGGTTTTTTAATTGAATCCCCCTTGAAAGTAAACGTGGGGTTTAATTTTCAGAAAAAGTCCGTTTGCAAAATCAGACTCTATATGTAACCCCAAAATCTTTCACTAACCTCCAGCTTCATGCGTATTGACCTTCCCAAAAAATAACCTAGCAAAGGTGTGGGGGAAAGTGCTGTGAAATTTCCATTCAGCTGAAACCTTCCTGGCCTGATTCTGCCCTGTTTGAATTGGCCTCAGTGGTTCACGGTTATCCAGAGGAAGGAAAAGTGTGGGCCTAGAAGCCCCATTTCAATTCCCCACTGTTCCCACGTACTGCAACAGGAATGGCACAACACACGTCAATACGAAGCTGCATTTTCTGGCTTCCCTTCTATTCTCCATGGACCACACTCCTCCTAACTAACACTTTACCTTCAATGTACTGCAGCAGAGATGGGATCTTTACTACCCACATCTCACCCACTGCTGCATGGACAGTTTGGTGCAGGGCCTTTAGTAACTGCAAGGCAGCACATCCGTGTCCTTCCCTTTCATAAGGGGATGAGGCTACTACCTGTCAATGAGAGAGAAAGAACAGGCTAAGTTTTGTCAGCACAATACCAGTTTGTTCCTGAGGGAGGGAATAGTTCAGAGACTCTCATTGTGGAGACAATCCAAGAGAGTTGTTGCTTCTACTGCAGTGCCTTCCTGAAGAAGAAAGCATTCTAGCTAGTAGGAGGATGCAGGACAGTGTGTCTCAGGAGAGGCCGGAGAGAGAGAGAGACCCAGTCATACACATTCCTCAGCCTAAGTCAAGCATCTAGCTACAAAACCAATTGGTATAGTTAACTGTCCCATTCCACAGAAAACCTATTCTCATGGTCTACTCACCAGGAGTCGCGCCAGCAGCCCCTGGGGTGTAGGGAGTTGCACTAGGGAAAGAAACAGAATAGCGTTAATTATGCCAGGCTTTGCAGAGAGTCCTGCTGATGTTCTTCACCTATCCATTTCCAACATGCCCACCAATGTTGAATACAGCTGATAATAATTTGCATTTCCATAGTGCTTTCAGTCTGAGCATCTCAGAATGCTCTACAAACATGTATGAATTCCACCTCATAGCACCTCTGTGAGGTTGGCATGAATTACTCCTTCATTTCACAAGTGGGGAAGCTGAGAGAGAAAGATCAAGTGATTTCCCCAAGGTCACATCCGAATTTTCATGGCGAGCTGGGAACAGAACCCACATTTCCTAGCTCCCTCCCATGGCCGTGTTGTAATCACAAGACCATCCCTCATTCATTTTAGCCTCCTGATTGCAGATGAGAGAACTGGAGCAGACTGAACCTGTTCATTTCATAGTGCCTGGAGAGAAGAAATGAAAGAGTTTCTCTTATAAACCTCGTCCACTGTAGTCGAGGCAAGCAGCTGCTTCTCCTTCCCGCTGCTTTTTCTCAGCCAGTTCCCTCAGGCATCTGCAAAGAGGCTTCAAAGTACCCGTGTACTGAGCTGGCACCACATACTCCAGCAGCCTTGGCCATAACACCTGCAGAGAAGAGCGAGACTGCTCAGTACGGAGCTATTTCCGTTCCCCCACCTCCAGTATCCTGCTGTCTGAATCCCTCCCTGCCATGTAGCTTCTTCTTTGATTCCTCACGGACTCTTCCCTAACCTATCACCTCATCTCTCTCTCCCCATTAGCTCACTCTACCTGTCTGGTGCCCCCTCACTCTGTCTTTTAAAGACACTATCTTGTTTGGTGAGTGTTAGGATATAGATATTCAGGCCTGTCTGCAAAGGCCTGTACTTTAAGAATTTAGGTGTATTCTTATCACTTGGCTAGTTATAGAGGTATAAAAGAAAGAATCAAAATCACTGTCTGCTGGTGTAAGAGCCTTCTCTTACTGTGACAGCCTGAGGCCCTGTTCTTAGGCTAAGGCCTTTGGCTAAGCAGCAGAGGCAGCCATAAGCTAGGAAGCGAACAGTCACATCCTCACATTCCAAACTAGTCACACTGAAATCAGGTGCTATTGGGCTGTTAGGAATACAATCCTGTCCTGACAGTGCCTATCACCTCCAGAGAAAGGGAAGGGCCTAGAAGATGTAAAAGGAAACTTAGTTTGATAGCATCCTGTCTGGCAAGAACTCACTTATCAATACTGGGATGTGAAATCCTCACTTCTGTATTGTCTTGTCATTATCACAGAATCTCAGGGTTGGAAGAGACCTCAGGAGGTCATCTAGTCCAACCCCCTGCTCAAAGCAGGACCAATCCCCAATTTTTGGCCCAGATCCCTAAATGGCCCCCTCAGGGATTGAACTCACAACCCTGGGTTTAGCAGGCCAATGCGCAAACCACTGAGCTATCCCTCCCCCCATTATAGTTCCCACTTTGCTATTGTTTGTCTGTATAATCTCTGTCTGGTTCTGTGCTTGTTCCTGTCTGCTGTATAATTAATTTTGCTGGCTGTAAACTAATTAAGGTGGTGGGATATAATTGGTTACATAATCATCTTACAATATGTTAGGATTGGTTAGTTAAATTTCAGGAACATGATTGGTTAAGATATAGCAAAGCAGAAGTCAAGTTTTACTATATAGTCTGCAGTCAATCAGGAAGTAGGGGGGTGGGGGAAATGGGAACAGGGAATGGGGGTAAGGAAATTGGAATCATGTTTGGCTAAGGGCAGGAATGGGAACAGGGACACAGGTGTAAGGCTCTGTGGTGTCAGAGCTGGGAAGGAGGATACTAAGGAAGGAAACTGGAATCATGCTTGCTGGAAGTTCACCCCAATAAACATCGAATTGTTTGCATCTTTGGACTTCGGGTATTGTTGCTCTCTGTTCATGAGAGAAGGACCAGGGAAGTGAGTGGGTGAAGGAATAAGCCCCCTAACAGTGAGCAATTGGGCTCTCACCCAGAGATGAAGCCTCTTTCCCAGCATTAGAGCATTATGGAGATATTTAGATAGTACCATAAGCTTACTCAGAACTTGACAGACCTATATAAGGCACAGTCCCAGCCCCAATATCTCTTCAAATCTAGGATCACCAACTCTACGTTTCAGAAGTATTCATGGGGATCTAAGGGGAAGTTGCACTCAGACAGTGGAAAGAATTAAGAGACGATTTCTGCAACATGATTCCTTCCAGTTAAGTTGCTTTATATCTTTTCTCTACTGTGAACCGCTTATTCCATGATGAAGGGGTCACATCATCCCTGACATGAATTTGACATGCTGATCCTCCATTATGCTGACTGTGCAGAAGGCTTCCTTGTGGAGGGGTACAAGGAACGTAAGGAAGAACGTCCCTATTTCAAGAAGCAGTAGCAAGAGGTCACTTACTTGGGTCATTCCATTGACTGAGGTGTCCAGACATTGCAGGATGTCAATGCACAGGGTTTGGATCGTGCTTTCTTCCTCAACACCCTGGGTGAGAAGTGTTGTACCCTGCTGTGAGATAGCTAGATCGAACTTATTCGCTAGTCGTAAGACACTGGCAATAGAACCAGTGTCCTTCTCTTACAAAGCCATCTTGAGCATTGACCTATGCCTGCTTTTATACTGCACTGGAAGTGCACCAACGTCTGAAGGGAAGAGAATAATAGAAACTCCGAACTGGTGGGTCAGATCCCAGGCTTAGGAAAACCCTAAAATGAAGGGAATGATTCACTGAACACAAAAGAGTTCCCCCACAGTGTTCAACTTTTTAAAATTTGAAAAACTGTTTCATCTTTTGATCTCTGAGGACAAACATTCCGATTCTGCCCAGGGGAAATAAATTTGCAGAACCAGGGGGATCCAATCTCTTTGTTCTGATGCCCCAACCAGCTTGGTCATTCTGTGTGTAGTGAGTGTGATTCTATCAATGGGACCAAAACTGGCCTGATGAGAAAAAGCAGCCTTCTTTAAGAGATATGTGTGTGTGGTTATTGCCACAAGCTCCAACTTTGTAGAAAAGGGGCCAGGCAGAGCTAAGATCTTCAACAACTTACTGTCAAGTTGAACTGTTTATGTTCATACATATCACGGATTCAGTCATGGAGCACAAAGTGTCTGGGGCCCGGGGCTGTGTCCATGGATAGAAATACGGATTGAAGATATTTTTATGCAACCTGCATAACCTGAGTATTTTGCTGATAGTTTAGGTCTGCTTTGACAGCCACAGAACGGGGCATCGTTCTGTTTTTTGGAGAGTCTATTTAAAACAAAAAGATGTGCTTCCTTGTACAGGAACATTTCACTGAAAAATGGTGTTTTCTGAATGTTCAATGACTCATCAGAGGTTGGAGCAGCATAGATAACTCTGTTAGATGGAAATACCTAGTGTGAGATTCTGGTCTCTGTTACACTCGTATAAATCCAGAGTAACACCACTCAAGTCAGTGGAGTTACCTTGACTTTACACCAATATAACGGATCCGATTCTGGCTCTATTCATTCAGTCCAGCTGTCCTGGAGTCAAAACTCCCACTGAAGTCAAGGGGAGCAATCAGCATGCAAGAATGGTAGGACCGAGTCCTAAGTGTTAAGAACTCTCCTTACCAGTTTGCTGGTGGACACACTGAACTCGCTGAAAACATGTGCTACCAGATCCCATGCTGCACAATTCTCCACACTTCCTGAACTGAGCAGCGTCCTGATGAAATGAAGAGCTGCCTTCCTCACCTGCAAGGGTAGAGATTACACACAGCACTTCTTGTTAGCCCTTCTGCCTGAAATAGGAGCTAGGATATGATAGGAGAGTCCTTATGCTTTTGATTTTGTCTCCTTGGATTAGAAACATGGATACATTTAACACCGGCAGGAGAATGACATGCCTTCTCTATTCTGCAGTCTCTCATCTGGATCGGAATGAAAGCTCCACCCAGATATCCATTCATCCCATAACACTGAAAAAGTTGAAATAGTTCACTGTTCCACACACAATCTTACCGTAGCATTCTGATCACTGAGAGTAGATTTCACTGCCTTCACAATCAGAAGCTTTTTAACTCTTGTCTCAGGCACTGAAAAATAAGGAGAGGTGTACAGTGCTTCTTTGTTCCACACACACTCACTTTCCACATTGGAATTAATCCTGGATTTCAAAGGGCCCTAGTTAAGAATAGTATCAAGCTTCTCTCCTCTACAGAATCAGTGGGGAAGACTTAGGACCAGATTCTGGTCTCAGTTGCACCAGTGTAAATCTAAAGTAATTCCATTTCTCTAAATAGTGCCATCCTACTACCATGATGGAAATATTATAAAGGAGTTTGATAGACTGAGGTGACTGAAGTTAATCTGTGTTTACACCGGCATAACAGGACTCAGAATCTAGTCTAGAGTGTATAATACTTAGGATTCTCAAGTCAGGAGTATTATTCTATTTTTATCTGATTATTGTTAACATGCATTAGCCCCAAGTTAACTTCTGTATTTGAAGTTGAAAAAGACCTTGACAAATATCTTGGGCTACATTCAGCACTTAGTTGAACCTGTTGATTTCTGTGTGGCCATATGGGAGTAACTTAGGGCAGCATTTGGTCCCTTAGGGGATCTCCAAACCACTGGTGACTGTGTGTTCTAGAGCCTCTGTGCCC
The DNA here is from genome assembly GCF_965140235.1 of Caretta caretta. Taxonomy (NCBI): domain Eukaryota; kingdom Metazoa; phylum Chordata; order Testudines; family Cheloniidae; genus Caretta; species Caretta caretta. The sequence continues at coordinate 6,216,161 of NC_134233.1, forward strand.
CAGTTGCAGAGGTGATGAGTCTGCTGCAGCCCTGCCGTGCCTACACAGCCTTGGTTCTTTAGCTCAATCTCGAGTAGCTCAAGCTTTTAGCTCTGGATGTCCTCAACTCAACCCTCAGCATGTCGGCCAAGAGGGCAGCTGGCACAGTTGCTCCTGTGTTACTTACAGTCAGCACCAACAATAGCTCTCAGGAAATCTAAAGACGCCACACGAACGGCCTCATGCTCAATCTCCAGCTGCTCGTGTAGAAATGCTAGCAGATCATCAGGAGAAGAACGGGCTGCAAGGGAAGAAATCACATCCTCACTGTCTGCAGAACTCTTCTTCTTACCGTACCTCACAAAGGTCAGGAAGTTACAAAGAAACCACTGTGTAACTCAGAGTCTCTTCCCCTTCCCTAGCAGAAGTACACAATGGAACAGCTCTTTGTGGTTTTCGATGCTGAGCTGCTTAGCTGGAGAACAGATCTGTGGGAAGAAGGGAAATGGTGAAAGAAAAACGAATCAGAAGCAAGGGAAAAGAAAAATGTTCAATTCATTTCTAAGCTTCCACTTCCTGCTTGTCCAACTAGAGGTCTGAACCCCAGGGAGATGGTCCTGCATGCACAGCAAGACTCCAAGACAATGACCAATACATTCGATAAGAGAAGCTAAAGTGTTTTGAGCAGCAGAGCTGACCTAATCAAGACACAGCCACAGTTTTTACTTTACAACTCTGACTCCCCCTGGTAATCGGCTTATGGTGAAATCGCTTTACAAACTGAGCTGGATAGTAGCTAAGAAAATGAGACCGCTCCCTGCTTACTCTTGAGCCTGCAGAAATCAGTAAGGCATGAGGAGGTCCCCAGGCTCTGCACGATCATTCCATTGATTTTTTAGTGTTAATATGCTTCAGATCTGCTGTGCCTAAGCTGAAGGGATCCAAGCAAAACCACCCCTCACCTGGTTGTGCAGAGCACTGCAGATGGCTTGAAACTTCCCTTTCGGTAGAGGGATCTTATATTCAACAGAGACCTCCAAGAGCTGGCTCAGACTCTGCAACAGAGGGCGAAAGTCAGATGGTGGGCACACAAAGGAGCCATATGTAGTGACTGAAGCAGATTCAGGGGATTCCTAGATTCCAAGGCCAGACCGGATTCTTGCCATCATCTAGTCTGACCTCCGGTCGGTATGACACAGGCCATAGACCTTGCCCAGAATAATTCCCAGAGCAGAGCTTTTAGAAAAACATACCAATCCTGATTGAAAAATCGTCAGAATCCGCCTCAGCCCTTGGTAAATGGCTCTAATGGTTAATTATCTCACCATTAAAAATGTACGCCGTATTTCCAGTCTGAAAGTGTCTAGCTTCAGTTTCTAGCCATTGGATCAAGTGACACCTTTCTCTGCTAGACGGAAGAGCCCATTAGATAATAGGAGTCCCTCATGTAAGATATTATAGACTGTAATTAAGTCACCCTGTCACAGGATAGGTCCACCCCGTCAGGGTGGTATCAGGTTGAGGAGGAATTGAAGTAGATCTGGAGCGGCCCAACTGGCCTAGTCTCCCTAGCCACCACAGCAGTCCGGGCTCCTAGGGCAGCATCGCCTAATGGTCGGGATCAGTGCAGCAGCCCTTGGGTGAGGGACCGCGGCCCAACGGCCTGAGTCACTTGGGCTGCCCTTCTCGGGATGGCAGTGCGGCCTAGTGGCCAAAGTCAGGAGACCCACCCTTGGCTGCAGGGCAATGCGGCCTAGTGGCCAGAGTCGATAGAACCACCTTTTGCGGCAGGGTAGTGTTGCCTAGTGGTGAGCCCTTCTCCACTGGGTCCTACCTACTCCACAGGGTCCCAGCCCAGGGCGCAGGGGTATCTGCCACCAACTCAGCGGGGATCCTTCCAAAGCATGCTGAGTCAAGCCTGCTACCTCAACTGGATCAATGCTTCGTCCACCTAGGCTGCTTCCCACCCGTTCTTCCGCAGCTGGGAGTCTCAGGGATTCTGGGGTCTCTCCTCCATCTCTGGCATTGGGTGGCTGGGGGTCAGCTGCAGCCATAGTCCAGCTGGCCTCTGAATCCTGGAGCACTGGCAGTCTCTCTGCAGGAGCCTGCAATGCGCCTCTGCTCCCTTTGGCAGCCATCCCAGCCTGAGCTGAGCGGCTCTCTTTTGTATCCTGGGTCCAGCTGAAGCATGCCGAGCAGAGATGAGGGGGCATGACCTCCTCGGCCCACAAAGCATGATTAACCCCTGCTGAACCAATGCGGGGTAGGTAAACCCCATCACACACCCTTTTACTTTCTGTGTATTAAACTAAATAGATTGACTTCCTTGATTCTCCCTCTGTAAGGCATATTTTCTAATCCTTTCCTCACTGTGGCTCTTCTGTCAATTTAGCAACACCCTTTTTGAATTGTGGGCACTAGAACTGGACACAGGATTCCAACAGTCGTCAGACAAGTGCCAGATTTAGAGGTAAAATAACCACTGTGCTCCTCCTTGAGATTCCCCTTTTGATGCATCCCAGCTTTAGCTTTTTTGGCCACAGCATGAGTTCATGTTCAGCTGATTATGCCCCATGACCCCCCAAATCTTTTTCAGAGTCACTGCTTCCCAGGACAGCATCCCCCATCATGTATGTCTGGCCTAAATCCCTTGTGCCTAGACGCATACATTTACATTCAGCCATATTTAAAGGCATATTGTTTCTTTGCGCCCCGTTTGCTAAGTGATCTAGATCACTCTGAATCCGTGAGCTGTCCTCTCCATTATTTACCACTCCCCCATTTTTATCTCATCTGCCAACTTTATCGATGATGATTTTATGTCCTCTGCCAGGTTATTGATTAAAAAATGGTGAAAATCTAATTCCTTCCTGCATCTAACACACTTTTCTCCGTTGCTGCTTGAAGCTTCCAGAATGTCTCGGATGCCATCTACATACTTTACTATGTTTACACAGTTGTGTAGTGCCCTGATGCTATCAAACAAGTCCATGATACATTGGTTCCCTCCAAATCATGAGTATTTCAACCCCCAAAGTGATCACATACTCTGTACTAGAAAGCTTCAACCAACATAGACAGTGAGTAAATATCACTACCAAGAAGTTATAGCTGTCTCATGACTTCATTTACAACTGTGTAGCCCCACTGAAGACAGAATATGGCCCCTTACTTCTCGCTCATGTGGTACTGAGGGTGGATGAAACAGAGAGACAAGGCGAGTGAGACAATGTCTTCAATTAGATTATCACACCCACCTTGTCACTCCAATATCTTGGACCAACATGGCTACAACAGCACTGCATAGAACGGTAGATGAAACAGACAGGCAATGATTTTATATCTATCTAGTTATGAATTGAAAGCAATGATCCTCAAGCCTCCTTGTTATTAATTTTCAACCGTTGACAGTTGACTTGGTACCGACCAGCGACAACATATGGTAGCCCCTGCTCTGCGGAGCTTATGATCCAAAAGAGAAACACAGAGTTGACAGGATGTTTTGGGAAATCACAAGGAGAGAGTATTTTGTTGTGCAGGTGTTTTGTTTTTTTATCTCCTTCTCCTCCTCCCCAGGAAACAGAGGATGCTTTTCATCAGAGGCAGTTACCTACAAATCTTGTTGCCTGGGTCACCATGTGTATAAAGCCAGAACTTGTGTGCATATTTATTATCTAACAAGTCACTATCTAGACCAGGAAACCCCACTGGTAGCAAATTCCTCCTGCAGTTCACACATGCACACACAGAGACAGTTACCTTAATGAGTGGTACCTCACCTTGGTGACGTGAAAAACATCAATTTCCTCCTTATATTGCTCAAGGAGCCATGAGATCTCCTTAAATATCGGATTTTGTGGCTCCTTTTTGTGTAGTAGGATGCCCATCATGGGACCAAGGGCTTTGATGATGGCCTGCTTGAGCTGCATAGATGAGACACAGAATTTATGTTTCTATGAATTCATTCAATATCTTCCAATAGGCACACCTTTTCTACTTCTAATGAGTGCAATTTCCCTTGTTCCACTGTCGGAACGGTCCTATCCCAATATTTCCTGGTAAAGAACCAGGACTCGTAGGGTTGGTGTCAGGATTATATTCTAATGCACCTCACAACTAGAGCAGGTAAAATATTTCCCCAGATTAATATGCATTCTAGGCCAACTCATCCCTGCTGTAACTCCACTGGGGCTGAATGGACTTAGACCAGGAATTAATTTAGCCCACTATCCCGGGTTCATCTGCACATTAGGTGCACAAAACTAGAATCCATGTACACTAGGTACAGACCGAATTTCCATGATGTGGTGACATTATAAATGTATGGGTTTTCGATGTTTTACATGACACTCTGTTCCATCCAAAAGGACCTACCATTAAATGCCATCATCACAAAGAGTGCCAGACACACAGAATGTAACATCACAATTTCCGCTAAAGGTTTAGAAAGTCAGCAATTCTCACCTCCAGCTCCTCACAGGTCAGCCAGTTGCTGGTCACATGACAATATAAGGGAAGAATTTGATTGCAGAATTGTGATTCACCCATTCTGGGGAATGAGCACTTTTCCCAGTTCATAAAATATCCATTCACTGCCCTTGAGCATTTTTCCAGAACTGCAGGGAAGGAGAGAAGACAGGCAATGTGAAAAGGACATAGTAATAATGAGGAGAAGTTGCTTTCTCAGAGAAGACACTCAGGCCTATTGTTTACTCCTATTCCATGGCAGCTCCTATCAGGACTAGATGCTGAAATCCCATATCAATTTGGAGCTATTTCTCTTTCCCCCATTCCATTTCTTGTTTCTTAAAAGGCTTTTTTCTTTGTACATCTCTCCATCTTTTTTCAATGACCATCATTTGAAGACTCGCGTCCTCTGCAGTTGTTGTTTATTCAACCCGAACACTGTATGATTTCATCTTGAGTTACAGTTTGTCTGAAAGATGTTCAGTGCCCCTAACTGCCATTGGCTTTAGTGGGATTTGAAGGTAGTGGGGAGCACTTTGCCCTAAAAGTAGGTGTATCTAGTGTCCTTGCTAAGAGGAATTAGGGCCCAATCCTGTTCTCTATGAAGTGGATGGCAAAATTCCCATTTCCCTCAAGGACACAGGATTAACCCCTTACTGAGCATCACCTGAAAAGCAAAGGAAGAGAGAAGTGGAGAAGAAGAGAAGACAGAGAAAGAGGGTGAAAGGAGATGATGATGATGATGAAGAAACTAAGGAGAGAGAATGGGTGGAGGAGTGGGAAACAGGGGATTTTTAAATGTACAGTAATGAAATCTGCTCCCTTCACCTCCTCCCCCAGGAGCCTCCTGGCAGAGGGGCAGCTTCAGCCTTTGTGTCTGTTTATTTTAAACGATATGTGTGAGTCACAAAGGGCCTGAACTTACAAATGCTCAGCACCTCCTGCAAAGTAAGGAGCATTCTCAACTTCACTGAGTGCCAAGGGAGCCAAGGAACGCAGCACCTGGTGCAATCCAGGGAAGGGAGCACAGTTCAGGGCCTGTTTGCAGACTTGGTCAGTCACTTAAATCTGTACCAAGACCCCCTAAATATCCTGGCTGGGATGATTTAACTGGGAATTGGTCCTGCTTCGAGCAGGGGGTTGGACTAGATGACCTTCTGGGGTCCCTTCCAACCCTGATATTCTATTCTATGATCCATTTGGGGCACCTACAGGAAGTGCTGGCACTTACCACCACAAAATGCTTGTCTCATCCTGCTGTCCTCGACTAACTCCAACATGGAGATCATGACGTTCAGGATCATTCCCACAAAAGGGATACACTTAAGTGCTGCAGAGAAAGGCCAGAAGAGAAGGAAGACAGACAATCAGCTGCTCTCTGCCTTCTTACAACACACTTAGAAACACTGTGGGGCAGGATGCTATGGGTTCCGAGGCCATTGGCGCTGCGTAAGCAGAGCAGAATGGCTTTAAAGCAGCCATTGAAAGCCAGTGGGGGAGTCACCCTGAAGAGGGGAATCCTCCACAAGTGTACAGCTGTGCCCAATGCCCAACTCACTCCCAGAGTAAGGGGAGAGAGCACTGGGGCGGGATGGGAAGTGGGGTGGAGAAGAGCTCCACTAGACCTGATCTTCCACTCATTCCCATCCTTCAGGTACTTCACTCAGGGGCATAAGTTAGAGCTTGCACCTCCGGCTGGATCGCTCATGATCTGGAGGCCAGAACTAGCAACAGCAGTTAATCTTGTGTTTCTACACACACACTCAAACAGAGCTCTGTTTAGCGGTAACATTTTTAGGTAGAGAGATAATCCCCTGTCCTTAAATGAAAAACAATCACTTTGAAAGAAAAGAGGGAAGTGACCATACCATAGGCGGATGACAGGTTGCCCAACGTAATGAAAATAAACTCCTCAGGCAGCTCCAGATGATACATCAGCTCTACCATGACATCGCTGAAATAGCAGCGTGCCAGAGTCACTAAGGTGTTGCTAGCTGCCACTTTTAGTTCATTTCTTGCTTCCTAAAAACAAAAACCAAAAGAGAGAGACTGAGGTGACTGAAGCCGGTTGCACTAGCCAGAGTTGTTTACATGAGTCAAGTCCTTATTTCTGTGCACAAGTTGTGAAGGAACCAACCCAACTTTCTGAGGGTAGAGTCATTCGTCATAAATATTCCTTGAGTCACTTGGCTAAACAGTTTTCAGCCTTCGAGTTGCTTGCAAGCTGCTTCGTTAGCCTATTCACTGTTAGCTACTTGTGGTGGGTGACTGGTCACCATAGTCACATGATATTTTCCCTGCCCTTCCCTGAGGCGGTAAGTGAGACACAGACTGGGCAGCTTCAAGATATTCCGAGAGCTTTCCTGGAATAAACTGTCCCCCAAAAGGAGGCTGACTTCCTTTGGAACAAGAGAGGGATTTTTCCATGGGTTTTCCTGCTGGCAAACTATATTCTAAATCCAATGCTGCTTCTTTTGGAGATAGCTCAGATTCTGTCTGTCTTGGGGCTTTATACTGCCACTTATCGCTACAGTATCAGAGCGCCTTCCCCATAAAATCAGTATCAATAATGAAATCCTGAGTAGACTTAGGGAAAGACTTGCTCCTTAAGACACCATAGGCCTGTCTCTGGGTCTGAGATCATGTGTCTCAGGTCCTGATCCTGCAAAGCACTTCAGCACATGTGTAACTTTCAGCATGTGAGTTGTCCCATCTTATGCATGTGCACAAGTTCTGTCTAGGACCTGGGCTTTGGTCTGGAGGAAGGTGTGGGCCTCTAACAGAAGAATACATTTTCATTTCAGTATATAGTTTATCCCCCCAAAAGAGAGTTTGAATGAGTTAAAGCTTTGGATCCTTTGATAGGTATCTCGGGAGAACTAACTTACCTGAGTCTCTCTCATGTGGTTTGAGGCTAGTGTTGTTATTTTCTTCAGAAGCCTTCTCTCCAGGCCCTGGGTGTCCTGCTGTAAGACTTTCTCCAGGACACAGTAAATGTCTACTCTGTTTTGCTGGGGACAAAACATAAAAGAGAAGAATTGGGAAAACTCTTTCTTGCCGAAGACAGTAATGTGGCTAATAAGCCCCTGCCCAAATTGGTGGCTTAATTGGTGTAAAACGTGCCCGGCCCTCCACAAGCACCGCATTGAGCAGCGCTTCAGAAGCAGCCGAGCAACTGACATTGTTTAATCTTCCTGGAGAGAAAAGAGCCAGAGGAAGCGCCCTTCACTGCCCCCTTCTCTAGTTTCATTTATTCAGAACAAACAATAAAAATGAGCACCTTGCCCTTGCTCTAGCCACTCCAGGCAGAATTTGTAAATGTGGAATATAAAATACCCAACTCCTGCAGTAAGTCCTCAACCGCTCCCAGAGGCAATGAGCTCAGCCTTTAGATCTACACGGGAGTGGGTTTCTGAGTGGGGGTGGAGGGACACATGTGGACAGGGGGTGCCAGGACCCACGGGTGTGCAGGAACACATGGAGACAGGGGCAGATGTGCCTTACTGAATGGGAGAGGTTAGGGGTCAGACAGGGTCTGCATGGGGGGAGCTGCCTAACAATTCCTTCCCGCCCCTCCCAAAAAAACTCTTCCATATTTTTCCCACCCATACCCAGCAACGCTCCAAGTTCACACCCAGGCTCCTTCCCAGCACTTTACTTCCCTCTCCCTCAGCTCCTCCATTACCCCTGACTCTACCAAGCCTTTGCACTGCGCCTAAGGGGTGCAAGAAATATGGTTCTATATTGAGTTTAAATGAATTATTACTCTGAGTTCTGTATTAACATGCATAGTAAGGAATCAGTTTGTCAAAAAACATTTCCTGAATCCTTTTTGCTGTCTGTATTCATACAGACATACTTGCTGACAGGTATTTTGAAATAAATAACCAAAAATAATTTTAACGGGTGTAATTATATTGTATTATTTTGACAAACAAAATATGCAGAATTTTGCAGAACTTCTAAAATATTGTACGCATCATTTTTATTTTTTTCTTGCAGAATTCTCCCCGTAGAAAATATATAGATAAGGGTCCCTTCAATGCTATAATCTCAAAAATATGTCATCATAATAAAGGAGTGTTGGCTAGGATTTAGAGCAGGGAGTCAGTTCACTTGGGTTTTATTCACATTCTTTGACTAACTTGCTCAGTGGTGTTGAGCAAGTTACTTAATTCCCTGTGACACAAGTCATCCGTAAATGAGGATAATGCTTCCCATTCTCACAAGGGTGCTGTGAGTCTTAATTCATTAGTATTAGGGAAGTGCTTTGAGATTTTTGGATGAAGATGCGAAAGAAGGGCAAAGTATTATTAGAAGAGATTCCTGCTAGTCCGATGGTGTACTTTTACTGTCTACAGCCCATGTACTCCACTGTGTGTAAAAGGACAATGCTCTCTTTATAGAGCATTATATCATCCTGATCTGTAAGAACAGTATTTTGCATGATGAGTTTACGCCTGAGGACAGAAGGGCGAATACTGATTCTCCTGATGGTGCGCCAGGCCAAGTTCTACACTGAATTATCCCCGTGCAGTCCCCTGTACCCCCATGAAGTCAGGCAGAATTTGGTGTGGACACCTGGAAAGCGGATGTAATTTCATGAAACTGCCCTACCTCATCCTTTTGCAGTTTCTCGAGCAGAACTGTCAGAACGATAGCCAGCTTGGTCTCGGCTATAAAGGCAATCCTGAGGGCAATTTTGCCCTTATCTTGATCATCCATATGTGCCAGGAGGGAGACAACCTCATTATAAACACCTGAAATTAAATAAAAGGATAGCAGAAATTGGTGCTGGCCTCTTTAATTCACTATCCAGTCAAGATTCTGCAGGAGCCCCAACACTGTGAGAAGTAGACCTGGGAATCCTGGAAATCCTCTTCCTTCCTCCTCATGACCAGGTTTGTTTGCCGAACTACCCAGTGTGCTTGGGGGGAAATCATAATGAAGCAAATTTGCTCCTTTCAAGTAGATCCCCCCATAAAATAATCTTCCTTTCCCTCTTTACTGTCAATTGATGAGTTATGATAGCATACAGAGTAATAATTTAACTCTAAGCCAAGAAATAGAGCTAAAGTTAAGCACATGCTTAAGAGTTTTGCTTAGTCAGGGCCCCATTTTCAAAAATCCTGAGCACCCAGATGTACCTATTGGCTATGCTGGGAACTTTTGGGGCTCGGTATCTCTTGAAAATCAGGCCACTGTTGGAGAGCTCAGTATGAATTTAGAAGCCTAACTTTAGGCCCCTTGTTTTGAAGAAAGCCTTCAATCTTCTTTTATGGTAGTTTAAATACTTGCAGAGAAGACTCATGGAACGGAGTTCATCCAGTTCATAGAATATCAGGGTTGGAAGGGACCTCAGGAGGTCATCTAGTCCGACCCCTTGCTCAAAGCAGGACCAATCCCCAACTTTTGCCCCAGATCCCTAAATGGCCCCCTCAAGGATTGAACTCACAACCCTGGGTTTAGCAGGCCAATGTTCAAACCACTGAGCTATCCCTCCCCCCTGTACAGTTGCCTGTAGAGGTCATAAAGGAATTCCCCTGCCCCCCCCTCCCACCCCCATGCACAATTGGCGAGGTGTACGCTGTGAGTGGGGTGGGGTGGGGTGAGTCCCTCCAACCTTCATCTGAAGCATCAGGGATTGAACATACCAGGAGATGGGACACCTGGTAGGGTGGACCAGTGCTCTAAGATGGTTCAGAGAATCTGTTTCCTTAGCTGTCCTGTTCACATGCTCAGGGTCCAACTGATCTCCAGAGTTATGGGTGGGAAGGAATTCCCCCTGGTCGGATTGGCAGGGACCTTTGAGTGGGAGGATGGGGCACTGATCACCTGCTAGGATAATCTGCGTATATCTGACCTAATCAATTCTCGACCATTGCAAGGGCCTCAGGCATTGGTGGAACCTCAGTCTCTCCTGTCCTCTGCCGGTGGCACACAACAGTTTTGTCTCCTAAAGACTGAAATGTTTTCGTCCAAGACAAGTTTTGGGGTTCAGGTAGGGTTGCTAGGTGAAATGTAGCGGCCTGTGAAATACAGGAAGTCAGACTAGATGATCTAATGGTCCCTTCTGGCCTTAAACTCTAGGAAACAATGAAATAGCTGGTGTATGAAAGAAACCAGGATTTGATCTCCCATGTATCTCTTCGCTCTGGGCAGAAATTCTCCAGGAGACTTAATATTTCACAAGAAATCTGAAATGCCGTATTTATCTGTCTCCATTGTAACAGCATTCCAAGCATGAAGGAGGAACTAACAAGATTTCCCCTTCCCAGGAAAGACTGCTTGAGGTTAGGTGATTGCCCATCCGTTATGCAAAATGCATCCTTCAGTTGTAACACCCAGATGCAAACGGAATCATAACTGTAACCTACACTGCCCATCCGTGTGGGATGAGGAGCACTAGTGTTGCTGAGAAATGTGACCCCCATGGTTTGTTCTCTTGCATTTAAGATATTAGCAGAGCTTCATTTAGACAGCTAGAGGAGAAGTCCTTCTGCATTTTTTGTTCTAATTTCCCCTCTCTCTGATGGAGTTGGCTCCATGGATGCAGAAGACACAAAATGAGGACCCATAACAAACATAAAACAACTGGGAGAAAAGAAGGAAGACCTCCCCCATAACATTCCCTAGAAACTCAGATTCTCAGGAAAGTTTCCAGGTCCAGAGGCTGTAGGCCAACTCCTCAACTGGTGTAAATCAACACAGCTACAAGGAAGTCAACAGAGGGACACTGGTTTCCAGCAGCTGAGGTTCTGCTCATACAAAAGGAGAACATTACAGCTAATCTGTATGCCTATGCTTTCTACATGTGTGTGTGAATATAGAATGGATATAGAGAATACAATGCTGACCCTTACCTCTGTCAGTTACCTCCTGCTCACTCACAAATTTATTCATGTTTTAATCTTTCCTCAACACTTCCTCCAGTCCTTTCTCCAAAGAGCTCCAGTACTGATAGGCAGCTGGCCTCTCAGGCTGTCCTGTCCTGTCCAGGATAGCCAGTTCAGATTATGCAAGCACTATTATGACATCGCTGTGACTGTGACATAGCACATAAACTGCTGCTGACCAGGTGGGTGCTGTGATGACATGGACAAGAGCCTCAAAAGTATTTAGGCTCCTAACTCGCACTGAAATCAATAGATGTGAGGAACCTAAATACATTTCAATATCTGGGCCCATCCATGTACGCAGTCCAATAGGTGGCTAAATTTGCTCCAGTGTAGAATTTCTCATTCGCTCTAAATCATTTTGAATTTTGGTTCCGTCCCTCTCTCAGTTTGCCACACTTTCCAATATTGGTTTTACTGGAAAATCTGCTCCTGGTTGAATGGATAGAAAATAAAAGCACCGAACAAAGAAAGAGAAGAAACTGCCTTGGAGAATGCACAGTGACGCTTGAGTGTGGTTGGTTGGTTGGAATGCACAGTGACACTTGAGTGTGGGTGGTTGGTTTCCTTTGCTTTTTAATTCGGTTGATAAAAAAGCTTGATGAAATCTTATTGGACTGTATTACAAATATTGATTTTATATTGTTTTACAATGAATTGAAATTTATTCTTCATTTCCATGCCCCGCCAAACAAATCAACTAAATTATTTTTTGTTGTGTTTAATACAGTGTGGTGTCATATGTATGGCCATATGTAGAGGCCACACTTGATTTTGGAGATGATGTAGCCTTCAAAGCATTCAGAGTGATGACACTCTTTGCAGTAAACCATATGGAAAAAGAATTCCAATGACATGTGTCCTTTGCTATGTATAAGTGATTTTGTGCCTTACCCTTTCTGATTTTGCCCTTACATGGACATGCTATTCTTTTGTACTCCTCCTTAGTAATTCGTCCATGTTTCCCCATTTTGTAGGATTTCTTTTTGATTTTCAGGTCATTACAAAACTTCTGATGGAGCCATTGGCCTCTTACTATTCTTCCTGTCTTTCCTTTGCATTGGCAGTTGTGCCTTTAATATTGTCTCCTGGAGGTTAAACTGCCAGCTTTCCTGAACTCCTTTATGCCGTAGACTTTTTCCCCATGGGTCGCTACCTACCAATTCTCTGAGGATGTTAAAGTCTGCTTTTGGCAGTCCTTCTCCTGTCATTCTCACTCCTTCCTTTCCTTAGAATCATGAAATCTATCCTTCATGATCCCTTTCACCCAAATCACCTTCCACCTTCACATTCACCACCAGCTCCTCCCTGCTGGTCAGAATCAAGTCTAAAATGGCTGTCCCCCCGCTTACTTCCTCCATTTTCTGAAACAAAGCATTGTCCCCAGTACATTCCAGGAACTTATTGGGTAATTTTGGGTTTTACCATATTCCTTTTTCAGCAGATGTCTGGGTAGGTAAAGTCCCCCATTACGATCAGGATTTGTGTTTTGCATATTGCTGTTGTTTGTTCTAGAAATGCCTCGTCTCCCTCCTCTTCCTGATTTGGTGGTCTGTAATAGACCCCCTACCAGGACCTCACCCCTGTTTATTCCCTCTTTTATCTTTACTCAGAGACTTTCAACTGGTCTGCTTCTCACCTCCTTCTGGACCTCAGAACAGGTTTACAATTCAATATGTCCTCTCTTTTTTTTCCTGCCTGTTCTTCCTCAACAAGCTATAGCCCTCTATACCAGTAGTCCAGTCATGAGATTTATCCCATCAAGTATCTGTGATGCAGTTAAGCTCAGTTAAGATTCATGTACTAAAACTCCCAGTTCTTACTGCTTATTCCCCATTATTATTACTCCTTGCTTGTGTGTACAGACATCTAAGATGTTAAGCGGATGCCCCCATGGATTTCCCTCTTGTTTCTCCTGTAATTCTACTGCAATTTTCCACATCTACTTCTCCCCACACAGCTAGTTCTCTATTAAGGCCACCTTTTTTTACCTGGTGGCTTTTTTCACCTGCCCCCTCTGAACTTAGTTTTAAGCTCTTCTCCTAAGGTTGGTGAGTCAGTGCATGAAGATGTTCTTCTCCTTCTTGGTCAGACGGACCCCATCTCTTCCCAGCAAACCTCCTTCCTGCAATAGCATCCCATGGTAGAGGAAGTCAAAGCCTCCCAGAGACCCATCTTCATAACCCTATTCTGTGGGCATGCCTACCATTGAGTGTGTATTGAGCAGAAAGAACACTCAGTGCAGGAGACAAGGGGACTGAGTTAAACTGCAGATGTCAGGTTCACATACTTCCATTTACCGTGACTAATCTCTTAAGCTAGTGGGGATGGCCACGCTATAAAAATATTTCTGGAGATCAGCATGTGATTATTTGTATTGCAGTACTGCCTCACAGTCCCAGTCACAGAGCAGGATCCCATTGCGCTAGGACCTGTACAAACAGAGAACAAGATGGTCCTTAACTGTCATTAATTAATTAACACATCTTAACAGCACAACAAACAGACAAGAGGATAATAAAGCAAGCAAAAAAGCCCCCTTTGACCAGGTACCAGCAGATAGCTAATATAGTGCTACCTATTTCGGGAACTTTCTTCCTGAGTCAGGGTCTGATGTGACTCAGCCCCTGTTCCATGCCATTGTGTAAACTGGGGACTCGTACATTTGCACAAGATGGAAAGTATCCAGTGGCACACAGTTGAGGCCTACTCCATTTTTAGTACATAAACAGCAGGCCGCTCTGCAAGAAGCTAAGGGCATGGTCAGCACAGAGAGTTTGCCTGTCTCTGTGCTGGTGTTCTGCACCCCTCACTGTCTACACCTGGCTCCATAAAGTCGGGCCTTTCAAAAATGCAGCATCAGGTAGGAGCACAGGTAATTGTAAGAATGCTTGCTCATTGCAGCTGTTAACATCCGGGCAAGGCATCCACATATAAGTCCACGACGGATGGACCAGTGATGGGAAGAGTGTTCGTGCATGTGACAAGTAACACCATGAACTATGTCATGCCACAGAACAAATTAAGATCAAGAACAGAACAAGAGTATGTGTGGCAAAGCCATGACAAACACTGTGGAGGCATCAAGGAGCTCATAAATTAGCCCATCATCACCCCAACACTGCCTCAGCTTGACTTAGAACTTGGGCAACAGTAGACCCTCAAAAGGAGGAGGACACAGCTTTACACCCGTGGTCACTGTGATGTTAACTGGCTGCATTTGACAAGAGCTGGATCAGAGGTTGACTTTGAGTGTATTTACAGGGGGCAAGGTTTTCGCAACACAAGCCTTGTGCACACACGGAAATAGTGTTCTGCAGCAGTGCAAGTTGAGCTGCAGCAATGAGCAGCGGGATCCTGCTTGGGCTCGTAATTCATACACTTCTCTCACGAATGAGGATCAACAGATTAACCCATACTGAATGCAGCTTGACAATATACCATCACTTAAAACACATTACAGTCAGAGAGGATGATAAATATTCCATTTATACACATTATGTACAAGGCCCAAAATGACTGAGGATGCAAGAAAACAAAGCTGGTAAATACAGAAAATGCATTTGTCATAAATATAAAGGGAAGGGTAAACCCCTTTAAAATCCCTCCCGGCCAGAGGAAAAATCCTCTCACCTGTAAAGGGTTTAGAAGCTCAAGGTAACCTCTCGTTGGCACTTGACCAAAATGACCAATGAGGGGACAAGATACTTTCAAAAGCTGGGAGGAGGGAGAAAAAACAAAGGGTCTGTGTCTGTGTCTGTCTGTCTGAAATCAGTGGAAGCTAGGAGCCTAAATACCTACTGTAGAATTTGACCCAATAACAACAATAATACTAATTTGCATTTCTAGAGAGATTTTCTTCTTCAAAGCATTTTACACACATGTTTTCTAACTCTCTGCTTCAAATAAAAGCCATTATTGACAGACAATTATATTTTTCCGTCACAGCACAGACAAATAGGAGAGTGAAGAGAACACAGTTTATTAATGGGATTTTAAGCAGGTTCTTGTATGGAAAAAAAAATTAAAGATCCAGCACTCAAAAGATGACTCTGCTTAGCTGTGTGCCTTGTGGCTTAAAGCAGAATTCCAAGAACATTACTTCGCTTTTTGAAATGGTTTCTCAATTAATGACAACTCAAAATATCTGCTTCCACCTAGTGGTGCGGGTTTGCATAACATGTGTTGTTTGTATTCCCTGTTTTCGATATCATTACCTAAAAGATAAAATACATCAGAATCTACTGAGACAATTCACACTTCTGCACAAAGCCACAACAGCACTAAGAATGTATTTCTTTGTTAGCAAATAGGATCATTAGGGAGAAGGAAAAGGATAATCTCAGAAAGAGGCTCTCTCTTTCTCCTTCACTTTATTCTATCTAGGTTTTTCCACTGTTCTCCTCAATGAAGTATCTGAGCAGCTTCGTCTAGTACATTAATAATATGACTCACATCTGTCATGGTAATATCTTTTATTGGACTAACTTCAGTTGGTGAAAGGAGTGCACAGAGTTCTCCTTCAGGTCCTTGAAAGGTTATTCCTTTCACCAACAGAAGTTGGTCCAACAGAAGATATTACCTCAGCTAGGGTGACCAGATGTCCTAAGTTTATAGGGACAGTCCAGATATTCGGGGTTTAGGCACCTATCAATCCCACCCCACCCCCATCACGATTTTTCATACTCACTATCTGGTCACCCTATCCCTCACCCACCTTGTCTCTCTAATAGCCTCGGAATGACATGGGAGTTTGTTCTCCTGTCACAGACTGTCCCCTGAGAAAGCTCTATCTACTGCACAGACAAGCCTCATCCTTCTAGTAGAACACTTCATGGTGCCTGAGAAATAGGCCCTGTCAGCCACACCCCTAATCCCAGGGATTTACCTGATATTTTAGATATATTGGGCCCTGGCCACTGAGCCCCTGGAAGAGAAGGACTGCGACCTGGAACCTGACTTGATGTGTTCACGTTGCAGAAGTATGTACACAGTGTCGGAAAGCAAACAACAAACAACACTTCAATGGTCACTGAATAAGGGGCCTGTGGAAAAAAATACTACCATTATGCAATTCAAAGACTGTGTCAAAATGCACGTGCACAGTACTCAGACTCCCTGAATCCTGGCATTTCCGAACTTTCCATTGCTCAGTTTTGCAAACTTACTAATTGTTATTTTCATGCAGATTTTTATGTATTTGTTGGGCGTCTAAAGATATAAAAATACAGACATCGGTTCATATCATTGTCGTGCAAACATCCCCATTTCATTGTTTGTTTTTAAAGAAAAAAGTACAGGACTAGGTTCTGGCAATTTCTGTATTGAGCTGTAAAGAAAGATATTTTTAAGGGTTTTGAACTGTCGAAACAGAGGCACAGAGATTGTCTCACACAGGGAGGAGTGGGTGATGCAGTGCACACTTTCCCAAGCCAGCAGAGCTGCTGGACCCCAAGAGATTCCCCCTCTATTCCGGAGTCAACCTTTGCCAGAAGCAAGCAGACAGAAGGACAAAAGTAGCTCTCCATTTTAATAAAGGCTCTTGTAACTTCCTGGGTAAACTGGTCCCTTCCATTCTTTAGCTGACTATTACTCAGGCTCTTTTCTTACTGGCAAACTTGAATTTTGATTTTTCTACGTCATGGCCAGTCTTTATCGTCTCTCTTGTAAACTTGAATATGCCAATCCCTGAGACGACATACTTTCTTGTTTTTTCCTGATTCGGCAATCATAGCTTTGGGGATTGAGCTCCCATTTAAGATACTTTTAATGATGACCCCCACTCCTTTATTTCATCTATCAGGATGTTCAAAGAGAGCAGCTACCCTTCACTGAACGCCACTGCTCTGACTTTGGATTCCCTTGTAGAATGTGTGGGGCTGGGGTAGTTGTCTCAGCTGGATTCTTAATCCAGAGGAAAGACGCTCTCCCCTGTTCAATCAAGATCAGGAATGGCACATAGATTTGGGAGAAAAACTACATTTTACTTTTACTCTATTTTCTTATTTCTCAAAAGGAACAGTACAACAAAGATAAAAACATTGTGAATAATCAATATAGGTATTGATGTATCTCGTCTGAAATGGGACAGCTGCTCTTCTACTCTCGGGATGGATGCTATATCAATAGATAAGATAAAAAGACAGGCCTAACTGAGAGACTGAACCCATATGAGGGCCAAATTCTGCTCCTCGGTTACATGAGTATGTCGCTCCCCGACTAGGGCCCAAATCTGTGTAAAGAAGAGTAAATCTGGTCCCAAGGGAGTATCGAACAACTTCCAAACTGTATAAGAAGGGTGGTTGAGTCTAAACTATAAAGACAGTTCCAAATATGGACCGCAGTTCAGGAAAACAGCCTTATTCATCCCAGCATATGAATGATGTAAGAAAATTCTGAAAATGTGCATCTTAGATCATGGTCATAATTTTAAAAAATTAATTGACACAGCGGACACCATTCACATTTGAAACATAAAGTAGCTTAAAACTGTCCTAGCTTGAAGTGGTGTGAAACTGCTTCAGGAAATGTGGTCCTCTTACAAGTGTAGATGTGAGGTTGCATATATGGTAAAGCCATGTATACAGAATACATGCTGATCTTAATCCTACAAATTTCCTAAACACGATACAGAATATCTAATTGCTTATTTTTAAATCCTAATCAGAGGAAAATTAAAATGATTTGTGCAAATAATTGAATTCTAAGGATTGTGTAACAACAAACACTCTTATTTTCTAGATCTACTGAGAGCTAGCTCTGAGAGAACAAAACAGTATTTTCAGTGTTTATGGGTCTTTACTGAAGCAGGTCTATTCTTTATCAAAGAACAGGAAAAGAAAAGAATTCACAATATTGTTATCCCTTTTGACATGAGTAATTAGTGAATATTTTGGGTCTTGTGAGTTGTTTCCATTGGGGGAGAAATGGGTGATGGAGTCAGGTATTTTTTTGACACAATCCTGCTATTTACAAAGAATGTACCCAAAGTTCTATTTCCCTAACGACAGCAGGAATAGTTTCTTGGCTCACAATTCCAAGCCTCTTTCTATCCAGCAGTCTACCCTAAAGCGCGCGTGCTCTCTCTCTCTCTCTCTCTCTCTCTCTCTCTCTCTCAACTTTTTCTGAGATCACACTACAAATACTTCTCTGGGGCTCCTTTGTGCTTCTGCGGTGTCATACTCCCTCTCTTCCTCCCCCCCGCCCGAACCCCATCTCCCTGCATTTGCATTCAGACCCTAGTGAAAGCCCCTTCCACTGTATGGCTCAACTCCTAGTCCAACTTTACTTGATGGTGACTTCTATTAAGTCAGCCATCTGTTCCACAAAAGAGCTTGATTGTTTTTACATTGATCCTGAATAAAGGACAACTGGTATGCCCACCAGCTTCAATAAGGCTTCCCCTTTCCCCAGCATAACTACCTGTTTTCATGTTGTTTTTATAAATCTGTATCTTGTACATGTCCGCAAAACCCACAGCATTCTTTTATTTTTACTAACCTGAAACAGGATATTGAATGCACAATTTCAGTTACACCAATGTAAATCTGTGGTAATTCATTAGAATGAGTCCATATTTATCCTGGTGGCAAAATATGTTAGCACGTCACTAGAGAAAACATGACACTTTTTGATAATTGTTATTGTTGCCGGCACCCAGTGCCGAGAGGCTAATCAACAGCTGAGGTTGGTTCGCTACCCGCTGTGCTACACCCAATAATCACAACGGGGTGGAGAAGCAGAAAAGTTTATTTGCAGCTGCAAAAAGGTACAGGGAGAATAGAATCTCCAATCCTGCACCCAGAGCAGGAAGTTACACAGGCTTTTATACATCCTTTTTCCCAGCATACCTATCCAATAGCAAGCTGCCCTAAGTATCCATATAGCCAGCCAATCCAGTTCCCAGCTAGTGCCCTTGTTCTCTGTATCATTTGTTAAACTATACATAAAGCTGCTTTATTCAGCATTGTTCTTCCATATCTGCCCTGTTTGGCCTTGTTTAGTTTCAGGCAGTCTGACTCTGCAACATATTGTTGCAGATCCTCAGCATAACTGCTGCGAGTGCCTCCAGGCGCGGGGGCCAAGGACACTTGGGCCTAGTATGCAGAGCTGCTGCGAGTGCTTCCAGGCGGGCGGGGGGGGGGGGGGAAGGACACCTGGACCTAGTGCGAGGGGGCCTCATCGACACTCGTGGTCTTCCATCCCCTCGAGTTACCTAGTGGCCATGCCCCAGTGTCCCCACTGAACTCCCACATCTGAACTCCCAGCCAGAGCCCGTACGTGCTCCACCCACTAGAGGCCCTGATGCAGCAAGCCACCCCATACAGCAAAACAAAACTACTTCCCACATGGCATTAGGATGGCAAACGATAATAGAGAAAGATAAGAACTTGCTATAACAGGGGTTCTCCAACTTCATTGCACCACGACCCCCTTCTGACAACAAAAATTACTTCGCGACCCCAGGAGGGAGAACCAAACCCTGAGCCCGCCCAAGCCCTAGCTCCCCCGGGCCAGAAGGGGCCAAAGTCAAAACCCACGGGCTTCAGGCCCAGGCAGGGGGCGGGGGGAGCTGTAACCTGATCCCAGGGCTGAAGCCCAAGTCTCAGCCCTGCTGCCCAGGGCTCAGGCTTGGGCTTCAGCCCTGGGCCCAGGCAAGTCTAACTCCAGCCCTGGCGACCCTATTAAAAAGGGATCCCGACCCACAGTTTGAGAACCGCTGTGCAGTAACATGCACTGATTATTGGTGATACTTGGTTTCCTCACAAAGACATGCACAAGGTTACATGGAACTCACCAGATGGTTAAACCACAAACCAGACTGAACACATGCCAGGAGACCGGGTTGTAGGCGGTCAGGCCTAGTGGTCAGAGTGGGAGTCATACCTAGTGGTGAGTGTCCAAATGCCAAAAGCAGGGATTGAGACAGGGCCAAAACCAAGAAGCAGGTCCAAAGATTAGAACTAGAGTCAGAATCCAAATGCCAGAGCCAAGAATCAAGTAGGGTGACCAGACAGCAAATGTGAAAAATCGGGATGGGGGTGGGGGGTAATAGGAACCTATATAAGAAAAAGACCCCCAGATCAGGACTGTTCCTATCAAATTGGGATATCTGGTCACTCTAGAATCAAGAGAGAGTCGGAGTCAGGAATCAGAGCCAAGGGTCAGAACCGGATCACCGGGGCCAGGGAAGAAGGGAGCAGGGCTTGTTCTGAGGAAGGAGCAAGGCTGGGTGTAGGACAGGATCTGGGCTGAAGCTGTGGAGGAGCAGAGCAAAAGCAGGGCTTGGCAAGAGCTGAGCCCAGGGAGGCAGAGAATCACTGAGCACCCAGCGAGCGACTGCTGCTGCTGAGTTTAAGAACCAGGCAGCTAACTTCTTCAGCCAATCTGGCAGGGTGGTCCAAGCAGGATAGTGTCGGAGGATGGTGCCGTGGGGAAGGCGAGCAGAGCTTCATCATCATGGGCTTGCTTCTGGACGGCGCCGTGCCTTGTGGGGCCGGAGGTCTATCTTGCCTGGTGGGAAACTGCGGTGCCATCATAGAATCATAGAATATCAGGGTTGGAAGGGACCGCAGGAGGTATCCAGTCCAACCCCCTGCTCAAAGCAGGACCAATCCCCAATTTGTGCCCCAGATCCCTAAATGGCCCCCTCAGGGATTGAACTCACAACCCTGGGTTTAGCAGGCCAATGCTCAAACCACTGAGCTATCCCTCCCCCCAGCAATCAAGTCCCTGGCCACCTCAAACATGTCTAGGGTGGAAGGGAGCTCCTGCTCCTCCACCTGGCACTCTCTAGCAGGAGGGTCCAGTGGCACCAGACTTGACGGATCCCTCTGCAGGCCCAAAGTCGACAGTGCTGATCCCTGCGCAGGACGCAGACCGCTTATGCTGTCAGACCCAGTGCTCTGACCATGGGTGAGCGCCCTCTAGTCATCTTCTTGTGCTGCTTAGGTGGCACCGGTGAGTGCGAGCCGTAGTTTCTCTAACAGAGGCCAGAGCGCTGTGCACAGAGGTGCTTAATGCCAAGTTCTGCGCGCCCAGAGCCGGCAGGGGACGGAGGGCTGCCTCCATAAGGAGTTCTTTGAGCCTGAAGTCCCTTTCTTTCTTTGTTCTCGGGCGGAGAACTTTGCAGCTCTTGAAGCGACCTGTTTGATGTGCTTCCCCCAGACACTTTAGGCAGGAGTCGTGGGGGTCGCCCATTGACATGAGCTTATAGCAGGTCCCGCACGGCTTAAACTCTTGGGATGGAGGCATGTGCCGAACCCCAAGAGGGGAGGGAATTGGGCTTGGGGGAACCCCCCACTTCTATCGAACTAATTACTGAAAACTAACCCTAACTAATTAACTATTTACAGGTGAACAGAAAGTCCCATCACTGGGGAAACTGCTTGCGGAGGCAAGAGAGACACACAGCTCCAACGACCGTCACAGGCAGGAAGAACGAATTGAAGAGGTGGCGGGTCGGCAGGGACCTATATACACCGCCATGAAGGCGCAGCTCCGGGGGCTCCACAGCTGACCCGACGGGTACTGCTTGGGGAAAAACCTTCCGACGACTGTGCACGCGGCATACGCACACCTACTTGGAATCGACATGAGCAAGCACTCGAAGAACTTGGCAAATTCCCCCACAATGAAACCCTAATGCAGGGCAGTATTACCGTTAATCTGTGCGTTAGATTAGGAGTCAGCAAGCACCTGACAGGGCTGTAGCCATGGGTGGGTCTGAGTGGGCTGCGGCCCACCCACTTAGCATCCAGGCCCACCCAGATCGGGGCTGGAGCCCCCCGAATCCACAGGCTGGGACTCCCAACACCGGGTCGGTGTCCATCCGCGTCCCGCTCCTGCCAGCGCCACGTGCTGCTGCCCTGGTCTCCAGCCCTGCCCCTGCAAGGTACACCCCCGCCCTCCCCCAGGCAGCCTCATGGTCAGGTGCTTGCTGAGCAGTGAAGGACGGCTGGAGATGGTGGGGGAGGCAGGTCTCCCTATCCCCAACCGCCCCGTCATTGCCCGCCCAGTTTCCCTGTCCTAGCTACGCCACTGCCTGTAAAGCTTTTCCTACAGAAGGAAAGTGCTCTCTTCAAATCACCACTCTGCCAGCAAAAATAGCTGAAGACTGGTTCTTATCAGCCTTCCCTTGAAACTTCAGCAAAGCCTTAAATACACCCAGGCCCTGGGAGAATTCATCTGAAAGGAGATCCCGACAAAGGTGTGGTGAAGTCAAGGGGTAGTCAGTCGTAGAGCAGAGGGTACAGTTTCTCAGCCAAGAAACAGGCCTTCTATCCCCAGTATTCCGCTAAGCTCTATTCACGGTACCTCTACCACTAGCCGACCGCAGAAAACATCTCATTGAAAAGCGGCTCTCTGACAAGGCCCCCTTTGTGCACCGGAAAGTGATCTCAGCAGGATCAGAATTAAATCCCATTTCCTTGACCCTTTTTAGGAACACTAGTACAGCTGCTTCAGTCTCCAGAGTGCTTTAGAAGCATTCCCAAGAGCACCGGTGTGAGACAAGTCATCCCGTCGTACTCGTGGGGGAAAAGGTGGGCACACACAGCCTGACCCATTTCAGGCAAGTCACTTAATACTGAGAAAACTCTCAGGAGTCCTGCTAGAAGCTGCCGTTACGCAATAATGCTGAATTTACTCCATTTGCTTTTCCATGACAATCGTGTGATGCCACCAACCCAGGATAATGACACCATAGCAGGCTCAAATTCAAGGAGAGGAAGAACTGGGTTACAGTCTATGCATATATTTTATTCTCATGCAGAGACCCAATAACAACAATTGTATCTAACTCACTGATCCCCACTCCTCCAGCATCTGGACATCCCCTCACAGTCCGACCCCCCTGCTGAGCTCAATCTCCCCGCAACTCAACCCCCTCCCCCCACTGAGCCCCAACTACCTTCACCTGGACCCCTAATGCAGAATCCCATTACCTTTGCAGCCAGAACCCCCAACAAGCTCCTGGGCATCCAGATCACCCACTGAGCCGCCAGCTCCCAGATTGCCCCACACAGAACTCCCTCACCCCACAGTTGGATTCCTTCCAACTCGGATCCCGCCTTGTGAGCCTCCCTGTCCACACCTGGTGCACCTGGCATGGTGGGGCAGGACTCTGGGGTGTTTCTGGGGCAGACCCGATCCTTGCATTGTGTCAGGGTTGGGTACAGCCTCACCGGTGAGTCCGTGTCCCCTGGGGGCGGGGGGGGGGGGGAGGAGGCGGCTGCACAATGATCTCCCACCTCTGTGCAGCCAGTGGCTTGTGCTCTCCAATGCCATGCTGGAGCCTCCACATTTAATTAACAAATAAAATTTGCAGAATTTTAAAATATTGTGCACAGAATTTTTCATTTTTGGGTGTAGAATGCCCTTAGCAGTACTGGGCGCACACCTACAAGGCAGTACCATGGCTGAAACAGAGCACTCCAACTAAAGGTACAGCAGCCATGATGCAGGTCCACTTCTGCTATTACAGATTCACACGCTGTCAAATTGTTGTGTTCAGCTGTACAACAAAAGGATTTCACCAGAGCTGACGTGATACCCCTACTCATGGTGATTTCCACAGCCACACAGGAGAACAAAACTTGTTTTCTAACCTCCTTCTATATGACACTAAGTCCCAGTTATCACTAGGCCCCTTCTCTACAAATCCCTTTAAATGCGTGGACCTCAAAATGCATACAATTGTTTCAAGAGCTCTAGTTCTCAATTACTGATATAAATTAAGCAACCTCATTTTCCTTTCTACAGTATGCAGAAGATTGTTTCCCCCCACCCCCTTCCAAAACTTAGACATTTATTTCCGAATCAGCATGAATGAGATCTAGCATAAAGCACATTCCGGTTTCTGAGAGCTTGCCTAAATACCCATTTCTGTTCCCACTCTTTTGTCATTGACTTTAATGCAAGTGGATTGGGCCCTAAACTAATAATCTACATTGAATGCTCATCACTAATCTCATTATTTAAAACCAAATTAAGCCCTCCCAACCTGATCACCATTGATTGAGGAAACAATTTAGATGCCAACTTGAAAAATCCCTTTCTAGAATACTAAAGAAAATAAATGCAAAGCCTAACTTTCCAGCTGAACCACTAGGAACTTTTATCCTATAAGGAATATTGGTTGTGAGCCAATTTTCAGTCTATTTTGCAAACCATTTTCATGAACTCTAGCCTAACCTACAATGAGCAATGTATTACATATTTAGTTTCAGAGGAACAGCCGTGTTAGTCTGTATTCGCAAAAAGAAAAGGAGTACTTGTGGCACCTTAGAGACTAACCAATTTATTTGAGCATGAGCTTTCGTGAGCTACAGCTCACTTCATCAGATGTAGTGAGCTGTAGCTCACGAAAGCTCATGCTCAAATAAATTGGTTAGTCTCTAAGGTGCCACAAGTACTCCTTTTCTTTTTACATATTTAGTGAAGATTAATTGTAAAGAGGTTCCTTGATCAATTTTACACTTATTCCATACAGACATTCAGTTTTAAATAATTTTAGCAGACAACTATATGGGTAAAGGACTATCAAGAAAAAACTTGTTTGAAAAAAAATCAGTCTTAATAAAAATGTCAGAACAAGTTATCAAAGTGTCAAAACATTTCTAGAGACAAAAATATACCCAGGCCATCTTACAAAACCTCAGACAGCAATACGTACGTCAGTCTCTCCTAGCTTTACGTGAACAAATATTACAGTCAAATTATACGTCTCCTCCTGGCCCAGGTGAACCAAAATATGCTGTTTACTGTCCAATACCTTCACTTTACGTAAGCTCAAGCTTCCAATGAGAAGGTCAATTACTTGCTGGGATAATAAATGCCAAGGTTTTGCCTGATCCAGTCTTTGCAGCTCCAAGTACATCTTTACCTTGCAACGATAAGCCTATGGTCTGCCTCTGTATCTCAGTAACCATGCGATACTGTGCTTCTTGCAAACCTAGTATTTGGGAGAGAAAAAAAAAAGATTCTTACTTTTTGCCTTGGATAATGATACATTTTCCCATAAGGAAAAATACTGCAGGTGGCAACATTATCTTGGAACTCTGATATTTAAAAACAAAAACTCCTGAAACAGCCAATGAAGAAGACTGATGAAAATTGGTCTTTTATTCCAATACTTTCCGAAGAACTGTTGGTGTACTTACCTTTCAGTGTTTTGTTTGACAATGGGAAATCTGAAAATCTTTCAATTTCATTTGGGCTGATCTGAAACAAAAGGATTTAATCAATGCTAGAATATAAGAATACCATGGGATTGAACTGATATCCTTTTCATTTGCTGGTAACGTTGGTAGAATTTTTAGTGGGTTAATTCTAGGAGTACCTGGCAATCAACCGCAACCAGCTCACTGGAGGTAAAAGGTCTACACATAGGCATAGTTTGACTTCTACATTTGGGGGGCCAGCTTCAGTCAGGCCAACAGGACTCTGCATGGGGGGAGGGGGATGCGCAAATTCCACAACTGTCGAGGCCTGCAGTTTGGGGAGGAGGGGCAACCCTCCCACCCCACAAACTACACCCTTGCATCTACATGAGGTTTACCTAACCCTGACAATTTTTCCTAATCTAGACACATTTTAAAATGTGGAAAGTGGAGCAAAAGATGCACTTATCATGGCTCTCTTATGTACAGTAGCAGTTCAATCTAAGGTCTTCAGAGACATCCAATTGTAAGGATAATCTAAGCTACATAATCAAGGTTTAAGCATTCCATATGCTGCTTGCCAAAAAGCCCAAGCCATGCCATGCAATTAAATGTTCATACTAAATAGATGATAAAACAATATCAAACCTAGGAGCAGAATTTCTCTAGATTTTTCTGAAGCTGTCCCACCACTGGGGACTCTCTGCTTCTCTCCCTCCCCCATCCCCAGGGCCCCTGTGCTTCCCCACCCCCACCCCTCGACTGACCTCTTCCTTGCCTGCCCACCCCCAGACACCCTAGTGCAGTGGAGGAAATAGACCACAGGAGCTGGAGGAGGGCACCTGCATGGCGCAGCAGGTAAGAGCTCCGACTATGTGCCACGAACAGGCCTCTGGTATGGAACTCGAGATGGGGGTGCCCCTCCACCCTCCCTAAATGGCAGTCCTGGCCAAGGCTCCCACGGCTTCCCCACAGCTGTTTGTGTCATCCCCACACCTTTGCAGGGCGGGTGCAGCAACAGGGGCAAGAGTCGCGCACTGGCTGTATGGAGGTGGGAGATCACCCTGAAGCCCCCCGCCTCCCCTGAGACATGGACTCAGAGGTGAGGCTGCACCCGACCCTGACACAGTGCCAGGGCTGAGCCTCTCCAGAAACACGCAGGGACTCTGCCCATCTGCACTGAGCTGTAATGTATCTATAGCCTGAAAAAGAAAACTCAGAGAGAAGGGAAGAAGCAGCTGATAGGGATGGGAGAGAATGGGGATGGACGGATGCAGAGAATGGTATTGGTTCCCTCTAACTAGACAGCAGGGATGGGTTTGTGTCTTGGAGAGAAGACGGTTTCCATTCTTCACAGCAGACTGGGAAACCATCAAATTAAAGAGGCACTTTGTAGCCAAGTCTAACAGAAAAATGTGTGAGTCTCAAATAACATTCAGGGAGAACACCTGAGCAGGAAGCCCTTCTCCTCCACCAGTAGTGAAGTAAAAGGGGTGGGATTTGGCGTCCCCACCACAGCACAGCCCTTGGACTCCACTGAGTAGGAAAGGAATCATTTGAAGCAAACTCTGGTTAGTAGGTTTAGTCCTCTGGTTATTAGATGTGTGGTTGTGACTCTTGATAACACTTTATGATCATCTGGTGCCTTTTATCCAGAAGGATTTCAGTGCTTTACACATGGTATTATTTTATCCTTTGCTGAATTGCAGCCAGGCCTTGGATGGAACATGTCTGGCAACCTTCACTACATGTGGGGTGAAGCGCAGAGTAATCTATCTATTTGAGACGGCTGTGTGGGCATGAGTGTATGCTTTCCTCGATTAGGCTTGTTTCACTCTTGTGAGCAAAACCCATAATTGGTGGGGTATTCTTGTATTGGGTTTTGTCACGTTTGCGATGGAGCACACTATGAGACTGAGAACAGCAGCGATAAACTTTCTGTTATTACTAGGGCCCTACCAAATTCACAGTCCATTCTGGTCAATTTCATGGCCATAGGATTTGAAAATAAGACAATTTCACGTTTTTGGAAGTTTACCCCTGAAATTTCAGGCTGTTGTAATAGTGGGGGCCCCAACCCAAAAGGGGATGGGGGAGTGTTGCAAGGCTGCTCTTGGGGCATTGCAGGATTGACACCCTCACTTCTCTGCTGCCTTCAGCAGGGATGGAGACCCCCTGCATCCAGACCTACCCCCACAGAGTCCCCCCTGCATCTGGATCTGTGCTGAGCGCCCCCTCCCTGCATCCAGACCCATGCTCTGACTAGCCCCCTGCACCTGGACCATCCCAAATGAGCCCCCCATCCCACTGAACCCCCCAGCACCTGGACCCCCATGCTGAGTCCTCAGCACCCAGCCTCCCCTGCTGACCCCCAACCACCTTCATCTGGACCCCCTGCACAGTCCCATTCCCCCTGCACCCGGAACCCTCACTTCTGAGTCCCGGCCTGCGACCAACACGCGCAAATTAGGGCCCGCGGGACCGGCCTGTCCGGCCCGCCTGAGCTCCCGGCCAAGGAGGCGAGCCCCGGCCCCTCCCCCGACCGCCCTCCCCCCATCCAACGCCCCCGGCTCCCTGACTCTCTCCGCAAACCCCTGCCCCTCATCCAATCCCGCCCCCCGCTCGCCGGAGCCGGTCCCGCCGCTGCAACGCTCCATGGCAGGAGCAGCGGGCAGAGGGCGAGCGGCTGCGGGGGAGGGACCGGGGTTCGCTCCCCAGCCGGGAGCTCAGGCGGCCGGACAGGACGTGGGCAAACGACGTCTGGCCCGCAGGACCGTCCTGTCCAATCCCCGGCCCCTCCCCCGCTGCCTCCCCTCCCCCGGGGTGTGGATAGGGGACAGGGAGTGGGGGGGGTTGGGGTCCCGGGGGCAGTTAGGGTGCGGGGGTCTCCGGAGGGGGCGGTCAGGGGACAGGGAGCAGGGGGTTGGATGGTTCGGGGATTCTGAGAGGGGCAGTCAGGGGGCGGGAAGTGGGAGGGGGTGGATAAGGGTGGGGGCCATGCTATTTGGGGAGGCCCAGCCTTCCCTACCCGGCCCTCCATACCATTTTTCAACCCCATGTGGCCCTCGGGCCAAAAAGTTTGCCCACCCCTGCCTTAGTGACACAGTGGGCCTGGCTCATGGCTCTGAGAGTGAAGGCGCAGCCTGGCCAGTTGGAAACTGGTCCATGAGATCTCTGTGCTTCTCTGAGCCATGTGGCTCCTGATCATCGTCAGCTCTCAGACACGCCAGCATGATCCCCGGTCTGAGTCCTGTAGGCCTAGAGAGTGCTAAGCCCCTGCTGTGCCCTGTGATTCTGCTGCAGAGAACGACAACCTCCGGCCTTCTCAATGCGGCTCTCCCCTCTCCTGCCTGGGACCTGACCCTTAAAGCACGCTTCCCCGGATTTGTATTAGGCGTGTTTTGTAGGTTGTGAAACTGAGGCACAGAGAGGCCAAATGACTCTCCCAAAGTCACAGAGGGAGTTGGTGGCAGAGCTGAGCATGACAACCTGGAGTCCTGGTCCCCTGCCCACCAGGGGAGATGGTGCTCCACAACCCCCCGTGTCTTATCTGGTTTGACCTACATGGTTCCAGAGAAGGCCTGGCTGTTCACCTGCCTTTGTAGGGGCAATGTGCATGAAAGGCCAGGATTCCCTGAGCCTGGGAGGGAATCTGTTACCCTGAGTAATGGTGGGGCAGAAGGGGATTGAAGGCCAGAGCCTGAGAGGTGAGAGTCGAGAGGCTGCTCCCCTGTGTCCACTGCTAACTCTCCCCCTTGAGCGTGTTGCTTTGGGCCAGGTCTGGCAGAGCTGCACCCAGTAGCGGGTTTGCGGTGGCCGCGGCGTCTCCGATGAAAGGCCGAGTCTTAATAACAGGTGCCCACCATACCGGCGAGCTGCCTGAGTGCCAGGCTGTGGGTCCAGGGCCAGGAAACGTGCTCGGGAACGGGCACTCGTGCAGCCCGCGGAGCTAACCTAGGGGCGGCTGTGTGTGAGGAGCCCAGCTTGGCTGTGCCAGGCCCCCTGTGTCCTAGTGCATGGGCAGCAATGCGGACGCACTGACGGCCAGGCGAGAGCAGAGCCTGGGTATTCGGGCTGCTGCTCACAGCTGGTGTGGACACGCTGCCTCCTTTGCTATGCGAGAGACATGCCTGGCACTTCCCACCCAGACGCCCTGCGCAGCTCTCAGCAGGAGCCCGGCCTTTACACCCTGCTGCAGCTGCATTTCCTGCTGCTGCTGGAAGGGCGGATGCTGGTTCCTGATGGGGAGCATCCGGCAGTGCCCGTTCTGCTGGGGCCAGTCACCAGGGCAAAGTGTACTTGGCAACGAATTGAAAAGAGAAAATGGCAGAATGAATGCCAAGCCGGATACCAGTGCTTCTGGGAATGCCAGCCTGGGCCCCAACTCCAGCTAAGGAGGGTGGCAGATCTCCTGCCTTCAGAAGCCTGTCTGTGGCCAACTCCCCCTTCTGTCTGAACAGCGGCATGCAATGCTGTCAGCCCCTCTGGGGATGCAGTCAGCGGCCATCTCACAGTTGTCTTGTGGCTGATCTGCCCAGCGTGGGGGCTGCTTTATTGGGGCGTTGAGTTCCCTCCTTTGCCCGGCACCAGCTCTCACTAAGGCTGTTGGCCTTCTGGAGCATCCTCCTTTGCATCTAGCTTGCAGCCGAAGGCACAAACCTCGTGCACAGGAGCAAGTTGACACCTCGCTGCCTCCCACCGGGCATTGCCATCCTGTGCAGGGGTGAGGTCACTCCCTGAGCAGTTCTCCTCACACGTCGCTGCTCCCCACTTGGAGTCTCTTTTTCGCATTGCCCTTCTCAGCTAATGTGTTGTGTGTGGACACAGCCCCTAATGTGAACAAAGACCTGGACCCTGCAGCTCCAGGCCAGGCCACGATTGAAGAGATGCCATCAGCATGGGGCTCGCACCAGCTGCTGGGCAAGAGGGACCCTGGCTTTGATTCCACCTGGCAGTTCCTGTGGTCCTAGACAGCAGCAGGTTCAGGAGAGTGGGTGTTCTGCACTTGTTAGACTCTGCACTGAGCTCTGGGAGTGGGCGGGGAGAGTGGGTGGGGGGGGGTGGGGGGGGCTATGTCTACACTGCAGTGAACCCCACAGCTGGCCTGGGTCAGCTGACTTGGGCTGAGGGGCTATAAAACTGCTGGCTGGGGGACCTGTGCTCTGCTTCCCTGCAGAGAGGTGGGGGAAATCTCCTCCTCGGTTGCTAGGTGTGACTGCCCTGGCTTTTGGGCCTCCCCTTGTCTTTTCAGATCCTCCACTGACCACGGGTCAGTTTCAACCAGTCCTTAATGACCCATTCATTCAACTTCAGACAGCGTGACCCAACACCTCTTAAGAACGGCCATACAGGGTCAGACCAAAGGTCCATCCAGCCCATATCCTGTCTTCCAGCAGTGCCAAGGTGCTGGAACTAGGAGTGCTGGGGGTGTGGCAGAACCCTCTTGCTTGAAGTGGTTTCCCTCATATAGTGCATTTAGTTTTGCTCAGTGGCTTTGAGCACCTCCACTATAAAAATGGTGCCTATGCCCCTACAGCAGTGGCCAGTGCCAGACGCTTCAGAGAGAATGACCAGAAGAAGGCAATTTCGAGTGATCCATCCCCATCATCCAGTCCCAGGTTCTGGTGTTCGGTGGTTTAGGGACACCCAGAGCATGGGGTTGCATCCCTGACCATCTTGGCTAATAGTCACGGATGGACCTGTCCTCCAGGAACTTCTCTCATTCTTTTTGAACCCAGCTGTATTTCTGGCCTTCACAACATCCCCTGCCAATGAGTTCAACAGCTTGTCTGTGCACTATGAAGAAGTACTTCCTTATGGTAGTTTTAACCCACTGCCGATAAATTTCATTCGGTGACCCCCTGGTTCTTCTGACATGTGAAGAGAGAACGAACATTTCCTTCTTCATTCTTTTCACACCACTCGTGATTTTATAGACCTCCCGTTGTTGTCAATTTCTCCAAGCTTGTGAAAAGTCCCAGTCTTTTTAATTTCCCCTCCTACGGGAAGCTGTTCTACCCCCTTCATCATTTATCTTGCCCTTCTCGGTACCCTTTCCAACTCTAAGATACCTTTTTTGAGATGGGTCAATCATCTGTGCATAGTATACAACTTGTGGGCATGCCATGGATTTATATAGAGACATTATGGCATCTTCTGTCTCATTATCTATCCCTTTCCTAATGGTTGCTAACATTCTGTTCGCTTTTTTGACTGCTGCTGCACACTGAGCAGATGCTTTCAGAGAACTATCCACAGTGAGCCCAGGATCTTTCTTGAGTGGTAACAGCTCATCATTGATATGATAAACCCCTCTCATTTTATATGTATTGTGGGGATTATGTTTTCCAATGAGCATTACTTTGCACTTACCAACATGGAATTTCATCTGCCATTTTGTTGCCCAGTCACCCAGTTGTCTGAGATGCCTTTGTAATTCTTCACGGTCTGCTTTGGACTTATCTGTCTTGAGTAAGTTTCTATCATTTGCACTTTTTGCCACATCACCATTTACCCCCTTTTCTAGATCATTTATGAATATGTTAAACATCAGTAGTCCCCGTACAGATCCCTGGGGGACACCACTGTTTACCTCTCTCCATTCTGAATATTGACCATTTATTCCTATCCTTTGCTTCCTGTCTTTTAAGTTACTGATCCATGAGAGGACTTTCCCTCTTATCCCGTGACTGCTTACTTTGCTTAGGACCCCCACCAAAGGCTCTTTGTCAAAGGCTTTCTGAAAGTCTAGGAACCTCATGTCTCCTGCTTTGCCCCGTGGGCATTTTAACCCTCTGGACCCATTGGGTAACAGTGTGAAGTGCAGCGGGAAACTGAGGCATGCATAGAATTAATTAAAAATATTACAGAAAATTCCCACTTTATTATGCTCTGGTAGGTTTTAAACCTGATGCTGCACATGGAAATGTGTCCAACTGTCTCTCAGGCATGGGCCATGCCCCTTGTGTGCTCCTTTCTCCCCAATATCACACTTGTGACACAGTGCTCCTAAGCAGGGCACAGCTGGGCACCTGGGAACAGAGCTGAGCCTCCCCTGAGCACAGCCAAGGTCACTGACTCTCAGGAGAACTGGTGGCTTTCT
Source organism: Caretta caretta (assembly GCF_965140235.1). Lineage (NCBI taxonomy): Eukaryota > Metazoa > Chordata > Testudines > Cheloniidae > Caretta > Caretta caretta. The sequence goes on from NC_134233.1 coordinate 6,248,767, forward strand.
TAAAGTCCCAGCTCCTGCAGTCATGTGAATTTGTGAGAATTCCAGTTTTTCCTTAGCTAATGAAGTCAGTGTCCAGCGCTCATGGCTGGGGAGCACAGTCCAGCAGCTCCATGGAGGGATGAATAAAGAATCCAAACTGATCAGTTTTGTAATCCCATGATTTTGGGGGCCTCACTTCTGAGCTCTGAAGCTGGTGACGCTGCATAGATGGTGGGCTCTATGTGCCTATTAGCTCCAAAGTACGCTAGCAACAACCAGCACAGAGATGTCCTCTGAAGTAGCTGACAGTGTTAATGAGGGGAGCTGCAAGGCTTAGCTGAGCCACTGGGTGGGAAAGGGTGGGTTGTGGGGTGGGATGCTGGGTGGGGCAGGGCAGGCTGGAGAGAGTGAGGTGGCAAGTGGGGAAGACTGATTGGGCGGCGGAGGGAAGGCTGGCTGAGGGTGTCAGGGAAGGCTTGTGGGGAAGGGGGTGGGGCGGTGGCAGCAGCAGGTGCTGGAAGGAGGGTGGCGGGCACTGGGTGGGAAGTTGAGGGGGTGTTGGTTGCGGGAGGCTGGGTTGGGGGAAGCAGGTGCTGGGTGGGAAAAATTGGGGGGCTGAGACATGGGGGGCATGGGCGGTGGGCTAGGAGGCGCAAAGGCTAGGCTGGGATTGGCAGATGCCTGGCAGGGAAGGCTGGGCTGGTGGGGTGGGGAAGGCCACGGGCACTTTGCTTGGCCTTTCCACACAGCATCTGTCTGTCCAGCCCCGTTATCAGGGCGTGGCCTCGCTTGCTGATCAGTCTTCAGAGGCTGTTGCTGCAGTGCAAAGGCAATCAAGAGCTGGATTAACCTGACTGCTTCTGCTCCATGACTCAGTGGGCTTCCTGCATGAGAGCCGGCAGAGGGACCCTTGCGTCCTGAGCAAAGCTCCCTGCCAAGGGGTTCTCCCAGGCAGCCTTTCCTTCTGTGCCAGAGCTTTGGGGTGAGAGGAGATGGCTGCCCTGGCAGGAATCTGGGGTGAGAGGAGATGGCTGCCCTGGCACGAATCTGGGTCCCATTGATCCAACACCCTTTGTCCCTTGGGTGGCTGTTAACATCATCACGGGCTCGTCTGTGAGCCTGTGTGGGATAGAGGGCGGCTGCTGTTCATTGATCCCTCACCCTCGTTATCTGTAGCCTCTTCCTGGCCGATAAGGGGGCTCGAGGGTGAGGGCAGGGCGGGGCCTGGAGCCTGAGCTTTGGCAACCTGCCACCGACTGCCATGCCGGTGTTACGGTAACACCAGGACTCTGATTTGAACTCTGCTTCATGCTGTCACCTTGGGCCTGGAGCTTCGCCACCTGGCGTTCGCCTGAAGGTGGCGAGTGGTTTTCTTCTAATGTCTGAGCCAAATCGGTGCAGCTGTTTGAGTCCCACAAGGTGGGTCTCTACGCTGTGATGTGGAGAATGAACTCTGCGGGTGGGGCAAGGGCTCTGCTGCTGGGGCAGCGGGGGCCTGCTCGCCAGGCCAGTTCTCTAAAGTCAGCCTTTGTATCTTAAGAACATAAGTGTAACCTTTCTGCCTGTCAGAGTTGGCAGCAACAAGGGCCGGGTTCAGTATCTAGGGGATCCATTCCAATAACACAATGGAAAACCGGCTCGAGCCCCCACCCAGTGACCTGGGACAAATATATACCACCCCCGCTGGGCGCCTCCATGAGGCAATATTTCCCCTCTCCCAAGCACAGAGTCTGAGTGTAGCAAAAAGCCTTTTAATAACAGAGAGAAACAATGTGGCATTATGTTGGGGAAACACCACCAACAGGATTCATAACACAACCCATGAGCAAAAAACCCACCCCAAGCAAATTGGGGCATGTCCTTTCCCTTTGGTTCTTGAGTTCAGCAACTCAAAATCACCCAAAGTCCCGAAAGTCCAACGACCCAAAAGTCTCTGTCCCTGGTCAGGGCAGCCCCAGAGTTCAAAAGTTTATCTGCAGAGTTTTACCTCCCAACCTGGGTGGAGACTGGGGTTAAGGGGCACCTTACATGGTCCAAAGCTGATGGCCCCACCTCTCCATGGGGCTCTGCTTTGCCAGCCACCCCATGAGTTGCTCTAGGCATCCAACAAACTGCTCTGCTCCCCGAGCCACTCTGCTCGCCATCCCGCAACTGCTCCACCATATATCTTCAGCCTCCCCCACTACTTAACACAACACTCAGTGATTTCAGCTCTGAGTAAGTTTAGCTCTTTCATGATTTCAGCTTGTAGTAGGGGAGCCTCAGTGTGGGTGCACCATTAGCCCAAAGCGAATTCAGCTCAGCAGCCTGTGACTAGACTCCTAATGGAATCAAAATTATAGTGGAAAGAGGAAGAAGTGCAATTAGCACGTAAGGCCCTCACGAAAGGGGGGGAGGGGGGCATACCACCAAGTATTAATACCTGTCCCCAGCCTCTCTCCCTTCACAGAGTTTTGGGACCCATGTTCCTTGCCTAGCGAGTGAAACTTAGTTGATGGAGAGTCCCTCCATCATAACAAAAGGCCAAGTACGGTTCCATTGTCCTTGATTCCCATAATCAGGGTAATAACAATTTATTCTTCCTGCCCCAATAACAGAGACAATGGGGATCCCACAGCAGCCAAAGTGACCATTTGGGCAGCTATGGCCTCATTCTAGGCGGGCTGGGTGTGCCTATGCAAATGAGATCGGCCCCTGAAGTTCTTTTCCACGACTTGCCACACCTCACCACCAGATGTCAGGGTGGAGCTCATCCCGATTCTGCTTTCAAGAGGAAAGTGATCAGGAACAGTCAGCATGGATTCACCAAGGGCAAGTCATGCCTGACTAAACTAATTGCCTTCTATGATGAGATAACTGGCTCTGTGGATGAGGGGAAAGCAGCGGATGTGTTATTCCTTGACTTTAGCAAAGCTTTTGACACGGTCTCCCACAGTATTCTTGCCAGCAAGTTAAAGAAGTATGGGCTGGATGAACGGACTATAAGGTGGATAGAAAGCTGGCTAGATTGTTGGGCTCAGTGGGTAGTGATCAATGGCTCCATGTCTAGTTGGCAGCCAGTATCAAGTGGAGTGCCCCAAGGGTCGGTCCTGGGGCCGGTTTTCTTCAGTATCTTCATTAATGATCTGGAGGATGGCGTGGATTAGTGTTTGCAAGTTTGCAGATGACACTAAACTGGGAGGAGAAGTAGATAGGCTGGAGGGTAGGGATAGGATACAGAGGGACCTAGACAAGTTGGAGGATTGTGCCAAAAGAAATCTGAAGAGGTTCAACAAGGACAAGTGCAGAGTCCTGCACTTCGGAGGGAAGAATCCCATGCACCGCTGCGGACTAGGGACAGAAAGGCTCGGCAGCAGTTCTGCAGAAAAGGACTTATGGGTTACAGTGGACGAGAAGCTGGATATGAGTCAGCAGTGTGCCCTTGTTGCCAAGAAGGCCAATGGCATTTTGGGATGTATAAGTAGGGGCATTGCCAGCAGATCGAGGGACATGATCGTTCCCCTCTACTCGACATTGGTGAGGCCTCATCTGGAGTACTGTGTCCAGTTTTGGGCCCCACACTACAAGAAGGATGTGAAAAAATTGGAAAATGTCCAGCTGAGGGCAACAAGAATGATTAGGGGTCTGGAACACATGAGTTATGAGGAGAGGCTGAGGGAACTGGGATTGTTTAGTCTGCGGAAGAGAAGAATGAGGGGGGATTTGATAGCTGCTTTCAACTACCTGAAAGGGGGTTCTAAAGAGGATGGCTCTAGACTGTTCTCAGTGGTAGCTGATGACAGAACGAGGAGTAATGGTCTCAAGTTGCAGTGGGGGAGGTTTAGGTTGGATATTAAGAAAAACTTTTTCACTAGGAGGGTGGTGAAGCACTGGAATGGGTTACCTAGGGAGGTGGTGGAATCTCCTTCCTTAGAGGTTTTTAAGGTCAGGCTTGACAAAGCCCTGGCTGGGATGATTTAGTTGGGGATTGGTCCTGCTTTGAGCAGGGGGTTGGACTAGACACCTCCTGAGGTCCCTTCCAACCCCGATATTCTATGATAAGTCTCTGCCTGTGCTAGAGCTTAAGTCTTTGCAGTTAATTTAACCCTTCTGAAACAGGAGGGAAGTTACTCAATGTTCCAGCTGAGGCCACGTCTATATTGGGAGCATTTTGCCAGTACAGGTAAACTAGTGTGGACATAGAAGAGCACGACTGTCCCCCACTGAATGAAGAGCCTTTACCCTTAGAAAAGAGCAAGAATACAAAGAGGACGAACCCACTGCTTAGGCTTGCTCTGCATGGCTTTTCTATCACTATAGCGATGTTGGCTAGGGGTGTGATTCCTAACCAATACAATCATACCAGGACATCATCTTAACACGTGGATGCAGTTATACCGGTATAAGTGTGCTTATACCTGTACAACTAATATACACTAGCACTGGAGAGCTTAAAATAAGATACTAGACTGAGAGGACAAAAGAAAGGAGCAGATTCTCCTCTTAAATATACAGCATTCTCGCCCAGGATAGAAGACTGAGAAGAGGGACTTGCAGACAGATGTACACTGAATAGAGTTATTAGCAATATAAAAAAAAGATGGCTTAGCAGCTCTCCTGCTCTGATTGCAAAGTAAAGAATTAACTGCAACATCAGATCGCTTCTGCTTTGGCCAGCCAGAAGGCATCCATCTAACACTGGCTGCATTTGCTCCATGGCCTGAAGTGGGAAGTAAATACCCTAGTCCCATGAGTGAACTGTTGGAAGAGAATAGGATCCCATCACTGAGCTAGGTATTCTGAAGAACCTGTTTCGCCTTTCTTCAGGGTAAATGCACTGATCTGAAGGGCATTACTAAATATGAACTGGATGCTTTTACGAAGTGGTAAATGGATGGGCGATATCAATATGAAATAAAGACGGCTTCTTCCAGCCTAATAGCAAGTGAATGCATCCTTCTAGCAAAAGGCAGCACAGCGTACTGAGCTCACCATGCATTAGCATTTACAAAAATATGATTTCCCAAGTGCATTAGAGACCTTAATATCCCATCCTACCTTCCTGCACTTTATAAGATGATAGGGAAACCGACAGGCCCTGATTTGATGATAGTTATCATAGGGACATTGTATTAACCTCTCTGGATCCAAAGCATCAACCGGAAGAGAAGGAATAAAAAGACAAAAGAAAACATTCTGTAAAACAAGATCTAAGTTCATCATCAACACAATTAACAAGAGTGGAAACATACTAGCTACTGGAGCTGCCCTCTAACGGGGTTAAGCCATCAATTTTTAATAGCCGAGACAAAAATGCTAAACTGCTAAGCTGGCACTCACTGTGTGTACCCAACCAAATTCACTTCAGATTTTGGGTGAGTGGAATGTTCAATTAAAAATGAGGAAAGCGCAATCAGTAGGGCAGAGTGGCCAGTACATATTAATGACTATACTTATGCAGAACAGTGAGCTGGAAATAAACATTACTATAAAAACCCTTGAAGCTACCAAATTAGCGAGTTGTACAGCAGTGACATGCTAAGGATTGGCAGAAGCACGGCATTCTGAAGTAAATCCTTTTGCATTTACCTTCATACTCCAAGGCCATCTCTGCTGGATTAAGAAAAAAATCAAACTCAAACAAACATGTCTGGAGTTAAGGAATGCAATTTGCACTACAGTGCACTTGGCCCTGTAAAGTGCAGAGGTTGGCAGGTGCTTAAGAGCCCAACACTCACTGAACATAGTGAGGGGCTAAGTCACAGGCACTTTTTGAAAATGTTCCCTCCTAGTCCATACTATGACCCAGAGACAGGCACGAATCACCTTAATCACTTAACAGTTACACAGAAGGGACAAGGTAGGGGAGGACCAACTTCTGATAGTGGGACACACAAGCTTTCAAGCATACATAGACCTCTTCTTCAGGATTCAGTTTGTGTCCATGCAGAAGCTTTCTTGCCATCACAAATGTGTCTCCCCTCACACCTTCCATGCTATTTATCCGCGTTTGTATCAATGTACAGAGGGCATGCACAGAAGGAACATGGGAAACGGACTGTGGGAGGTTTTCTAGATAGCTGGAAGTAAGGAGGATGGGCCAGATTGATTACATAAATCAGTATTTTTCAACCTTTTTGATACCAGGGACCAGCTTAGAATCATAGAATATCAGGGTTGGAAGGGACCTCAGGAGGTCATCTAGTCCAACCCCCTGCTCAGCGCAAGACCAACACCAACTAAATCATCCAAGCCAAGGCTTTGTCAAGCCGGGCCTTAAAAACCTCTGAGGATGGAGTTTCCACCATCTCCCTAGGTAACCCATTCCAGTGTTTCACCACCCTCCTAGTGAAATAGTGTTTCCTAATATCCAACCTAGACCTCCCCCACTGCAACTTGAGAGCATTGCTTCTTGTTCTGTCATCTGCCACCACTTTGAACAGCCTAGCTCCATCCTCTTTGGAACCCCCTTTCAGGTAGTTAAAGGCTGCTATCAAATTCCCCCTCACTCTTCTCTTCTGCAGACTAAATAACCCCAGTTCCCTCAGCCTCTCCTCATAAGTCATGTGCCCCAGCTCCTTAATAATTTCCGTTGCCCTCCGCTGGACTCCCTCCAATTTGTCCACATCCTTTCTCTAGTGGGGGACCAAAACTGGACGCAACACTCCAGGTGTGGCCTCACCAGTGCCAAATGGAGGGGAATAACCACTTCCCTCAATCTGCTGGCAATGCTCCTACTAATACAGCCCAATATACCATTGGCCTTCTTGGCAACAAGGGCACACTGCTGACTCCTATCCAGCTTCTCATCCACTGTAATCCCCAGGTCCTTTTCTGCAGAACTGCTGCTTAGCCAGTCGGTCCCCTGTCTGTAGCAGTGCATGGGATTTCCTTCCTTCCTTCCTTCCTTTCTTCCTTCCTAAGTGCAGAACTCTGCACTTGTCCTTGTTGAACCTCATCAGATTTCTCTTGGCCCAATCCTCCAATTTGTCTAGGTCACTCTGTACCCTTCCCTATCCTCCAGTGTATCTACTTCTCCCCCCAGTTTAGTGTCATCTGCAAACTTGCTGGGGGTGCAATTAATCCAATCATCCAGATCATTAATAAAGGTATTGAACAAAACCGGCCCCAGAACTGACCCCTGAGGCACTCTTCTTGATACCAGCTGCCAACTAGACTTGGAGCCATTGATCACTACCCGTTGAGCCCAACAATCTAGCCAGCTTTCTATCCACCTTATCGTCCATTCATCCAATCCATACTGCTTTAACTTGCTGGCAAGAATACTGTGGGAGACCGTATCAAATGCTTTGCTAAAGTCAAGATATATCACATGCACTGCTTTCCCCATATCCACAGAGCCAGTTCTCTCATCCTGGAAGGCAATCAGGTTGGTCGGGCATGACTTGCCCTTGGTGAATCCAAAGCTTGCAGCCTTTCTAAACAGTGTCAGGGAGATCTGAGGGACAGGCCATTGAGAAAGACTGACACAGGTACTTAGGACAAATGGCTACTTGTGATGAAGTGGAAAGTGTCTTAGTGTTTGTATGAATACTGTGCACGCCTCAGTTTTCCCTATATGTTGCACAAGTATCTAGGTGGTGGGATAAGGGTGTGTGACCTTTGCAGATACCCCGAGAGGGAAGGTGCAAGTGCCTTCTAGCTCCCTGGGCCCAGACAATAGATGTATCTTGGCAACTGATTGCCGGGCTGCATCCTCTGCAAGAGCCAGCTGGAGGAATTGGAGAACAAAGGGAGGTGGAGGCCAGGTGACCAGTTTGCCTGGGGAACAGCATACAGGACGGAGGAGGGGCAACTGGGTGTGACTGAAGGTGGGCTGCTGGAGGCTGGTCAGACTCCTGGTTTGGGACTCAGGAGGACAGCCCATGGCTCTGGGTCTCCTCAAGATGAACTTTGCTGTAACTTCCTGCTTTCTGTGCTAACAAGATTCTGCTCTATGCTGTGTTCCAGACGACTAATAAACCCTTCTGTTTTACACCGCTGGCTGAGAGTCACTCCTGACTGCTGAAGTCGGGGGTGCATGGCCCCTTTGGAGGGCGTGTAAGGTTTCCCCAGGTGTCCTATTCAGGTGGCTCACTGCAGGGAGCTTATGGCGTGAGACAGGGATGCTGAATGCTCCGAGGTCAGACCAAGGAGAAGCTGAAGCCCAGGAGGCTTGTCCTAGTGAGAGTGTGCCCCGAGGGGTAGTCACACTGCAAGAGGGTCCTGGTCCGGGGGCTAGTCTTCACCAGACTCACTGCAGCTGCGCTAATGTAGGGCAGTAGTGTAAACGCACTATGAAGACCAGAGAGCGCTTTCCTGTCAGCATAATTACTCCACCTCAGCGAAAGGTGGAAGCTATGACAGAATGAGAGTGTGTCCCACTGACTTAGCGCCGGTGCGGACAGCTCGGGGGGGTGGCTTTTTCATATCCGTGACTGACATAAGTTACATCAACTTAAGCGGAAGCGTAGACAAGCCCTGAACTTCATTCAATGGTTCCAGAGCACCAAGCCCGTGCATCCATGAACTACTATGGGGGGAAAAAGAAAAGGAGTACTTGTGGCACCTTAGAGACTAACCAATTTATTTGAGCATGAGCTTTCGTGAGCTAAAGCTCACTTCATCGGATCTGATGAAGTGAGCTGTAGCTCACGAAAGCTCATGCTCAAATAAATTGGTTAGTCTCTAAGGTGCCACAAGTACTCCTTTTCTTTTTGCGAATACAGACTAACACGGCTGTTCCTCTGAAACCTGTCATTATGGGGGGAAAAAGTCCCCAATGCCTCAAACCAACACCGTATACCTGGCTATGCCCTCTCACCTGCTTTTATACTTGTTTTATTGGGGAAAGACTTCTGTACCAGCGTCTGCCTCCACAGTACTCCCACTGAAATCCTATTGCAGGCAGACACTCCTCACCCTATTCTTCCTCCTGAATGCAAGTTTTAGTTTAAAGACATAGGCCCTAAGTCTCCACTGCCTTTCATTTTGTGAAGTAATTTACACCTCTCCAAACTGAGTGCCAAGTGTGTGAAAAACGCTACCATTCCAATTTGGCATGAGTTAACTCCCATTTTCACTCACTTTGCACAAGTGTGAAAGACTACACAAGGTGAGAGGGAGGGGGAAACTAAGCCAATAAATATTAATGAAACAGGACCAATCAGCTACCATGATCCATCCCTCTGTCAGCTCCACTTTAGATGACTGCAGTGGAATTTTACATGTGGTGATACTTTAAATCCAGTAAAAAATGAATTCTCGTGCTCAGCTCACTTGTTATTTTATTTTTAAAAAATCTTTTTATGAAGGCCAAATGACAATAAAACATTAACATACTACACTGTACATTACTTATTCCGGATCAGCTAGCACATCACACCTGCACTTCATGATCTGCATTAGCTACCTTTTGATTCTGAATGGAATTTAATGTGCCAATTTTGATCAGGTGGGATTTTCAGAAGTGACTTAGAAGCATAAGTGCCATTGAAAGGCAATGGGATTTGTGCTCCTATGTTATGTAGGCATTTTTTAAATGCCATTCTAAATGGCTGAGGTGTGGCCTACAAGAATTGCATCGTTCTCCCTGCATAATTCTGCCATAGCTGAAATCAAAAAAGGAGCTTAAGCTGTAAATTCTTTGGTGTAAAAGGAAGGGCACTCCTGACAGTGTGTTTTGTATGAGATCCCCCAAACTTTGGAACTCATTCTCAACCTTGGTCCTAAATAACCTTAATCTGCTGATATTCAGGTTGTAGTAATAATGCTTTCTTTGCTCAGAATTTGAGGAAGCCAAGTTCCCCATGCTGAACACTTGCCAGACTGCTGTGAGGTGAATCAAACAATGAATCCCATAAGCCCTTAGCTTATGGGGGCTGGGCAGATTTTAGGTCTGTAGGTCTTTGGGTCTATAGCAGGGATCGGCAACCTTTGGCACACGGCCCATCAGGGAAATCTGCTGGAGGGCCGGGACTGTTTGTTTACCTGCAGGGTCCACAGGTTTGGCCAATCACAGCTCCCACTGGCCATGGTTTGCCATTCCAGGCTAATGGGGGTGGCAGAAAGTGGCGGCCAGTACATCCCTCGGCCCACACTGCTTCCCACAGCCCCCATTGGCCTGGAACAGCAAACCACAGCCAGTGGGAGCTGTGATTGCCTGAACCTGTGGACACTGCAGTTAAACAAACCTGCCTGGCCCACCAGCAGATTTCCCTGATGGGCCACATGCCAAACATTGCCAATCCCTTGTCTGTCGGCATGCACTCCAGATGCTGTGTCTCATGCCCCTTTTGGAAATATGGGCACCATGGCCCAATTCCCTACGTCCTGAAATTAGTGTAAACCTCCCCATCAGCTGTTGCACATTCCCCAGTATCCCACTGAAGGACTGGGCCTTTTGGTTTACAGTTTACCTCTTCAGAGACACATGGTAGGACACAGGCTTAGCAAAAGGTTTCTTACACTATTACTGTGTACATAGGAGATAAGGCACAAGCAAACACAGATATTTAGAAAACAACAAATAATCCAGAATGCAGCTGACCTTTCCCTTGGGAGTTCTTAAGGTCTCTCTGTGTTCAGGTAGGCAGGGTTCCCCCAACATCAGGCTCCTGCAACAGCTTCCATTGGCTTGAACTGATGAAAATAGCCAAAGACTCTGAGGAGAGCAGTTCCTGCCCTTAAATTATAACCTCCCAGTCTCCTGTCATATGACCTCCCAATCAGCCTCAAAAGGATGAGCAGACCCATGTGACTTAATTGCCAGGCAACCTCTCCCCTGGGAAAAGAGAGCCATTTTTACAGGGTATTTCTCTTTCAATAGAGGACCATCCAGATTTAATCACCCACTATTGTTAGTCCGATGCCACTACCCCTCGGAATTGCAGAACAGCATGAAAGTAAGGGAACAACAGAGAAGACAGCAAACCCCACATTCAGAGTGGAGTCTGCAGTCTGACATAAATACATATCAAGAGTCCCCAACATCAAACAGAATGCTTAATCATACATAGACAGATTCTCGAAATCAGCACAGGGAGGAGATGGTATTGTTGGAGAGGGTGAATTATTTCTTTGTTAAATTTATTCTTTTGGCTGGTTAATGTTGGTGAACATGTGTTGCCGGATTTGCTGTTTTGTACAAGGGCAATTTGGTTGTTGTTTTTTTTTAAGTTCTGCCAAAAGCAACATGGCCAAAATTTTCAAAGGAAATACCTTAAGTTCCGTATTTGGGCACCTCAGTTAGTGGTATGATTTTCCGTGGTGCTAAGCACTCACAGTACCCTTTAATGTGCTCTAATTTTAGATATTGAAAAGTATGGCCATAGAGGACGAAATATACATAATGTCAGTATCTACAATAAAATTTAATTGATTACTTTAATGTAAACAAAGTAATGGGACATCTTGTTTTAGTGGATGTATAGAAAGATTTATTTGGTAATGCCAGATTATTTTATTATATAGCCACCAAAAATTTTCCTGAGATAAGAATCTCTTCCAACTTAAGTTATACAGTCTAATACTGTAATGATGATCTTTTTCTGGCTTGTTTCAGCAAACAAGATGAAAATATAACACTAAATGCAGTACAACAGCCCTATGATCCAATAATATTGCAAAAGAAACTGAATACTACTTGTCATGAGATGACACACTAGAAATCTATATGAAATTAAATGGACAGCTATGTTGAAAAGATGTGAACTGCAAAGAACAAAATCTTATATTTAAACAAACACATTGGAAAAAATATTCACAAAAAGGACTGCATCTAACTGCTTATTCAAAAAGTTAGCTACAGCCAGAAGAAAATGTAATGGTCTTCCTATGGTGATCAAACTGGGTGGGGGCTGAAGGGAGAGGGTAAACGGAATTAAAGAAAGATGCTATGTAAAGAGAAAAAAGGTTGACAAGCGCCTTGTTTGTCAGAATGTAAAACAAGCCAGAGAGTATAAAGTCAATAGAATAGTTTTTTATAGAATCAATTTTCATAGAACCATGGAAATGTAGGGCTGGAAGGGACCTCCAGAGGTAATCAAGGCCATTTCCCCATGCTGAGGCAGAACCAAGTATACCTAGACCATCCCTGACAGGCATTTGTCTAACCTGCTCCTCTAAACCTTCAATTATGGGGATTCCAAGACCTCCTTTGGTAGGCTATTCTAGTACTTAATGATACTTATAGTGAGAAAGTTTTTCTTACTATCTAACCTAAATCTCTCTTGCTGTATATTAAGCTGATTATTTCTTGTCCTACGTTCAGTGAACATGGAGAACAATTGAGCACCATCCTCTTTGTAACAGCCCTTAAAATATTTTAAAACTAGTATCAGGTTCCCCCTCAGTCTGCTTTTCTCAAAACTAAACATACTCTGTTTAAAATCCTTCCTTATACGTCAGATTTTCTAAATCTTTCATCATTTTTTTGCTGTCCTCTGTACGCTCTCCAATTTGTCCACATCTTTCTTAAAGAGTGATGCCTGAATTTGGACACATTTGAAGCATCACTAATGCCAAGTAGAGCGGGACAATTACTTCCTATGTCTTGCATACAACACTCCTGCTTATACACGTCAGAATGATATTAGCCTTTTCTACAACTGCATCACATTGTTGGCACATATTCAGTTTGTGATCCACTATAATCCCAGATCCTTTTCTGCAGTATTTGTGCCTAGTCAGTTACACCCCATTTTGTAGTTCTGAATTTGATTTTTCCTTCCTAAGTGTAGTACTTTGCATATGTCTTTATTGAATTTCATCTTGTTGATTTCAGACCTATTTGCCAATTTGTCAAGGTCATTCTAAATTCTAATCCTGACCATCTCAGTTTAGCATCATCTGCAAATTATATAAACATACTCTCCACTCCACTATCCAAGTTGTTAATGAAAATATTGAATAGTAATGGACTCAGGATAGACTCCTGAAGAACCCTCACTAAATACATCATCCCAGTTTGACAATAAACCATTTGTAACTATATTTTGAGTATGGTTTTTCAACCAGTTATGCATCTATTTTATAATAATTTCATCGGGAGCACATTTTGTTAGTTTGCTTATGAGAATGTCAAATGGGACTGAGTCAAAAGCTCAAAAGATAAATCATGTCTAAGGCTAAGACTTTGTCATGGATATTTCTTGTAAAAGTCATGGACAGGTCACAGGCAAAAAAAAAAATTCACAGAAGCCATGACCTGTCCCAGACTTTTACTAAAACTATCCGTGACAAAATGGGGATCTGGATCTTCAGGTCCCCACACTGCCTAAAGTGGGGCAGCTGGGTGGCTGCTAGGAGCCACCTACAGCAGCTGAAGGATGTGGGTACCCCCGCCACCTGCAGCTCCAGGGGCCCGTGGTGGCCAGGAGCTCGGGGGTTCCCCTGAGGCCCGCAGGGTCCGGGAGCTGCAGGATACCCCTGCCACCCATAGTTTTGGGGGCCTGCAGCAGCTGGGAGCCTGGGGGTTCCCCTGCCACCACCGCCCACAAGCTTAGGGGTTCCCCACCACCCGCGGCAGCCGGAAGCTGTGGTGATTCCCCTGCCATTGGCAGCTCTGGGAGGCCCCCACTGCCCATGGCAGCTGGGAGCTCAAGGGTACCCTGCTGCCCAGGAGCTGCGAGGTGCCCCACTGCCCATGGCAGCTTGGAGCTCTGGGAGCCGCCAGAGGCTAGAGTACCTGGCAGCTCCCTGCCCCTGCAGACAGCGGAGGACCCTGCAGCTCCCGACCACCGCAAGCTGAAGTCACAGAGATTGCTGGAAGTCATGGATTCCATGACTTCCACGACCTCCGCAACTAAATTGTAGCCTTAATCATGTCTACTGCTTCACTCCTCTTTTTATCAGAGTTGTATATTTCAAATTTGCTTAAGTGACATGAATATTTAAAAAATTCTGCAACTCTCTCCTATCATTCTCTGATCCTGGATAATCAAAACAATCTTCATAAGTAACATAATGCTATAAAATTATTTACCTCAGTTAAAGCTCTTCTTGACTAAAATCTTTAATTAGTCAATTGGAAATTGCCTGATATATGAATGAAACAATCTTGCTTATTCTCAAAAAATATATATATGAGGAACTTTGTGGGTTCTCCTAAATTCATATATACCTGCTTATATGCTTGGTATCAGACATAAAAAATTAATTATATGGTCTAAATAAATCTTATTAAGAAAAAAAATGTAATGGCTGATAATTTACTCAAGTATGTTAATATTCTCCCTCCTGCTGGGTTAAACGAGTCCTCCTTACTTTTTTGGTTTCTTGATTAAGAAAAAGCATCTGAAGAAGTGGAGTGGTTATTTTTGTTTGTCCATGCTTAAAGAATGGTCTTTGGCCATAATTATGTGAAATATATTGAAGCTAGGAATGCATCTCCCAAAGCCAATATTAGTTTAACATCCAGGAATCTTTTTTTTTTTTTTTTTTGAGGTAAACTAGTTGCTCTTTAGCACTGAGCAATATACTATATGAATGGAACCTTTAACACAATTTAGTACAGCGAGTAAGGCTGTCATAAGTTTAAGAATTGGTTGCACAATATGATGACAATATGTATTAATTGTTTCTAATTCAATAATATTTTCAAAATGTGTAAGGAATTTCTGGGTTCAAAACCAAGTTTGAAAAAGCAGAAGCACTGTTCCCTATGCTCTCCCTGGAATTCTCTTAGAGCTAGCTTTGATTTCAAGCAGACATCTAGTACACTTAGTTACATAGGGGTTAAAATATCAAAAAACCATGCAGACTTACAGATTAACAAGGCTGTTACTCTGAAACCTCTCTCTGAATTATAGTCCACCTCTGAAGAAAGTTTCAGAAGAATTAGCTCATTGGAAATCATTATGCCTTTCATGGGGAGACAGAACAAATGTTATTGAAATGAATGTTCTAGCAAGATCCAGTTATTTATTACAGGTTTTGCCTATAATGATACCACTTTTCTTTTTTTTTAAAATTCTCACAAAAATTTGCATGGAATAATAGTTATTCCCAAGATGGTATTATTTGGCTTCAGCAAAGAAAAGAAAAAGGAGGTTTTGCTTTGCCTCACTTTAACTTTTATTTTCTTGCTACTCATTTTACAGAAGTATTTGATTTTTATGTGGAAACTCTTTTCAACCCTTTTCTTAGCCTACAGAACAGTCCATTGGACTAATATTAAATATATTCTCTTTCTTCCTAAAGCGGATCTCTGAAGATGCAGGGTCCAATCCTGCAATACTCCCATTGACTTCAGTGGTGTAGGACTTACCTAGACCTTGTCATCTGTGCATGTTATATATCTATTTAACTAGGTACATAGGCAGCTTCTTAAGTGATATTTTATGCAGAATTGAATCGCGAGAGCAAGCACCCTCTAGTTCAGTATTTCTCCCCTATCTAATAATCATTAATTAGTTAGTTATAATACTTTGGAGTTACATAGCACTGTGACCAAAGATTCTCTGGATGCCAACTAGCAGAGGGCAAAGGAGTATAAGGATCCCCTGGGTTCACCCAAAGGATGTCATGTAAGGTCTCTAATGAAAGCCTGTCTCACACTGGTCATCATAATGATTTCAAAATGTATGTACAGACATTGTGTAAAGAGTTACATGTATACATTGAAAAATATGTTCTTAAGGTCTGTGATCAGAGACTGGTCATCAGAAAGGTGAAAAGCAGGTTTTCTTTCATGCAAGAAATAATTATCCATTTGTCTGTTTATATGTAAATGGTTCACAATGGGCATCCATGTACAGTCTGAGCCAAATGTTAAAAAAGGATTGTGAAATCTTCAAAGAGAGAAAATTTACAGGAAGAAGTGACCCAGCAGGGAAATGCCCTGTTTACATGTAAGGACAATGAAATGTGGGGGGTATAATAAGGGGTACAGAAGTACACCTTCAGCCTTCCCCTAGGAAGTAAACTGATAGCACATTGGCTTCATGAAAAAGAAATTTCAGCCGGGCTTGGTTGAAAATGCTGGAAAGAACTTTGGATGCGATAAACTTATTTGGGCAAGAGGATTATATGTTAGTTATGTTTAGGCTCTAGAATGCATGTTATGATTTTGTTTTAGATGTAATCATTTGTTCCCATCTCTTACACTGCTTTTTATTTGAAGATTTTTATTCTTTCTTAAATACATTTCCTTTTGTTTGTAATTGAACTCAAGTGCTGTGTGTAACAGAGGAGTGGTGATCTAAGGTAGAGCTGGTAAACTGTGATACTCTTTTCCTTTGAGAACAGAGGATCTGGAATTTCTCTGTGTAGGGAGTGATCAGGGGCTGGATACCACAGGGGAATTCTTTGAAAAAACTCATGGGCAGAGGTGCCACTATTGTCAATCTGCACAGCAAAAACAGTCCCAAAGAAGAGTTCTTGAGTGTCTGACAGGCTAGTTGTGCTCACGAGCGAACACCCAGTTAAACACATGCAAGTCTCCCTCATGTAGTAACAAGGTGACCCCCAGCCCTAGGTGTCCCAAGAAGCATCACAAACACCTTTCTCCCAAAGTACTAAGGGACTTTCACTTACTTGTGAGACAGGTAAAATTTAAAATCCCTATTTTCATATGGAAATCAATGCAGAAAAAGATTATGTGACTTTCATAGATATTTAGGTCAGAAGGGACCATTATGATCATCTAGTCTGACCTCCTGCACAACGCAGGCCACAGAATTTCACCCACCACTCCTGCAAAAAACCTCACACCTATATCTGTGCTATTGAAGTCCTCAAATCATAGTTTAAAGACTTCAAGGAGCAGAGAATTCTCCAGCAAGTGACCCATGCACCATGCTACAGAGGAAGGCGAAAAATCTCCAGGGCCTCTTCCAATCTGCCCTGGAGGAAAATTCCTTCCCAACCCCAATATGGTGATCAGCAAAACCCTGAGCATATGGGCAAGATTCACCAGCCAGATACTACAGAAAATTCTTTCCTGGGTAACTCGGATCCCACCCCATCTAATATCCCATCACAGGCCATTGGGCCTATTTACCATGAATATTTAATTACCAAAACTATGTTATCCCATCATACCATCTCCTCCATAAACTTATCGAATTTAATCTTAAAGCCAGATAGATCTTTTGCCCCCACTGCTTCCCTTGGAAGGCTATTCCAAAACTTCACTCCTCTGATGGTTAGAAACCTTCGTGTAATTTCTAGTCTAAATTTCCTGGTGGCCAGTTTATAGCCATTTGTTCTTGTGTCCACTTTGGTACTGAGCTTAAATAATTCCCCTCCCTCTCCGGTATTTATCCCTTTGATATATTTATAGAGAGCAATCATATCTCCCCTCAACCTTCTTTTAGTTAGCCTAACAAGCCAAGCTCCTTGAGTCTCCTTTCATAAGACAAGTTTTCCATTCCTCAGATCATCCTAGTAGCCCTTCTCTGTACCTGTTCCAGTTTGAATTCATCCTTCTTAAACATGGGAGACCAGAACTGCACACAGTATTCCAGGTGAGGTCTCACCAGTGCCTTGTATAATGGTACTAAAACTTCCTTGTCCCTACTGGAAATACCTTTCCTGATGCATCCCAAGACCGCATTAGCTTTTTTCACGGCCATATCACATTGGCGGCTCATAGTCATCCTATCATCAACCAATACTCCAAGGTCCTTTTCCTCCTCCGTTACTTCTAATTGTTGTGTCCCTAGCTTATAACTAAAATTCTTGTTATTAATCCCTAAATGCATGACCTTACACTTCTCACTATTAAATTTCATCCTATTACTATTACTCCAGTTTACAAGGTCATCCAGATTCTCCTGTAGGATATCCCTGTCCTTCTCTAAATTGGCAATACCTCCCAGCTTTGTATCATCCGCAAACTTTATTAGCACACTCCCACTTTTTGTGCCAAGGTCAGTAATAAAAAGATTAAATAAGATTGGTCCCAAAACTGATCCTTGAGGAACTCCACTGGTAACCTCCCGCCAGCCTGACAGTTCACCTTTCAGTAGGACCTGTTGTAGTCTCCCCTTTAACCAATTCCTTATCCACCTTTCAATTTTCCTATTGATCCCCATCTTATCCAATTTAACTAATAATTCCCCATGTGGCATGGTATCAAACGCCTTACTAAAATCTAGGTAAATTAGATCCACTGCGTTTCCTTTGTCTAAAAAATCTGTTACTTTCTCAAAGAAGGAGATCAGGTTGGTTTGGCATGATCTACCTTTTGTAAAACCGTGCTGTATTTTGTCCCATTTACCATTGACTTCAATGTCCTTGACTACCTTCTCCATTGCCTAAAGTTACATAGCAAATCTGTTGGCTGAGAACAGAATGCAGGTCTCCCAACTCCTGAGCCATGCATTAGCAACAAGGCCATTCTTCCCTTATTTTAACCAACATTGTTTTCTTTTTTCCTTTCTCAGTCCTGCCCTCTTTCCCATCTAGCTTTCTCCAGTTCCATTGTCTGTCTTGTCCACCACCTGGTCCTTTCTGTCTCCTCCACCACCACCAATTTCCACTTGTCCTCTCCCATCCAAAGATCCAGTCTCCTACCTGTCTCTCCAGTTTGCTCCACTTAGATAGATTGTCCCTTGTGACCTCCTCCTAAGGACCAACAGGCAGCCAAAGCATGTAATTTCCTCCTCTGCATTACTCTTTATTGTGAGACATAAAGGAGGCAAGAGAGCCAGCAGGATTCTTCAGGTATGTTGGCAACAAGAAGAAAGCCAAGGAATGTGTGGGCCCCTTACTGAATGAGGGAGGCAAACTAGTGACAGAGGATGTGGAAAAAGCTAATGTACTCAATGCTTTTTTTGCCTCTGTCTTCACTAATAAGGTCAGCTCCCAGACTGCTACGCTGGGCATCACAAAATGGGGAAGAGATGGCCAGCCCTCTGTGGAGATAGAGGTGGTTAGGGACTTTTTAGAAAAGCTGGACGTGCACAAGTCCATGGGGCCGGACGAGTTGCATCCGAGAGTGCTGAAGGAACTGGCGGCTGTGATTGCAGAGCCATTGGCCATTATCTTTGAAAACTCGTGGCGAACCGGGGAAGTCCCGGATGACTGGAAAAAGGCTAATGTAGTGCCAATCTTTAAAAAAGGGAAGAAGGAGGATCCTGGGAACTACAGGCCAGTCAGCCTCACTTCAGTCCCTGGAAAAATCATGGAGCAGGTCCTCAAAGAATCAATCCTGAAGCACTTGCATGAGAGGAAAGTGATCAGGAACAGCCAGCATGGATTCACCAAGGGAAGGTCATGCCTGACTAATCTAATCGCCTTCTATGATGAGATTACTGGTTCTGTGGATGAAGGGAAAGCAGTGGATGTATTGTTTCTTGACTTTAGCAAAGCTTTTGACACGGTCTCCCACAGTATTCTTGTCAGCAAGTTAAGGAAGTATGGGCTGGATGAATGCACTACAAGGTGGGTAGAAAGCTGGCTAGATTGTCGGGCTCAACGGGTAGTTATCAATGGCTCCATGTCTAGTTGGCAGCCGGTATCAAGTGGAGTGCCCCAAGGGTCGGTCCTGGGGCCGGTTTTGTTCAATATCTTCATAAATGATCTGGAGGATGGTGTGGATTGCACTCTCAGCAAATTTGCGGATGATACTAAACTGGGAGGAGTGGTAGATACGCTGGAGGGGAGGGATAGGATACAGAAGGACCTAGACAAATTGGAGGATTGGGCCAAAAGAAATCTGATGAGGTTCAATAAGGATAAGTGCAGGGTCCTGCACTTAGGACGGAAGAACCCAATGCACAGCTACAGACTAGGGACCGAATGGCTAGGCAGCAGTTCTGCGGAAAAGGACCTAGGGGTGACAGTGGACGAGAAGCTGGATATGAGTCAGCAGTGTGCCCTTGTTGCCAAGAAGGCCAATGGCATTTTGGGATGTATAAGTAGGGGCATAGCGAGCAGATCGAGGGACGTGATCGTTCCCCTCTATTCGACATTGGTGAGGCCTCATCTGGAGTACTGTGTCCAGTTTTGGGCCCCACACTTCAAGAAGGATGTGGATAAATTGGAGAGAGTCCAGCGAAGGGCAACAAAAATGATTAGGGGTCTGGAACACATGAGTTATGAGGAGAGGCTGAGGGAGCTGGGATTGTTTAGCCTGCAGAAGAGAAGAATGAGGGGGGATTTGATAGCTGTTTTCAACTACCTGAAAGGGGGTTCCAAAGAGGATGGCTCTAGACTGTTCTCAATGGTATCAGATGACAGAACGAGGAGTAATGGTCTCAAGCTGCAGTGGGGGAGGTTTAGATTGGATATTAGGAAAAACTTTTTCACTATGAGGGTGGTGAAACACTGGAATGCATTACCTAGGGAGGTGGTAGAATCTCCTTCCTTAGAGGTTTTTAAGGTCAGGCTTGACAAAGCCCTGGCTGGGATGATTTAACTGGGAATTGGTCCTGCTTTGAGCAGGGGGTTGGACTAGATGACCTTCTGGGGTCCCTTCCAACCCTTATATTCTATGATTCTATGATTCTATGATTCTATCAGGGAAACCTAGGCTTCCAGTTCAGCAGGCCAAACAACAGTTTGTAGCCAACTCTCGGGTAAGCCTTGCTCACTGCCTGCTTTAGTCTATGACATTTCATGAACAGTGACAGTACCACAACAGGCCAAACAACATTTCAGCGATTCCTTTTAAGCAACCTGGTGGTAGTCATTAATTTCTTATGAGAGTGAGAAGTTTATTTGTCCTTTTACTTAAGCAAGTAGAAATGTATCACTTGTTTCTTGTTGTATACTATAGATGGTACAACTTGTAACACAATAATAAACATGCTGGAGTGGCTGGATTTTCAAGGGCCTGTGACACACCAAAAGCCTGACATTTGGACACAGAGATCCTATTGAATCACTGCTGTTAGAGAAGGACTAAACCTATTAGATCTCTAATCAGCCTCCTGATCTCCCAGTGCAGGACCGTCCCAAAACATACATTTTCTAGTCTTCTGTCCAGGCTACATTTTAATGTTTCAGGTGACAGGTTTATGACTATTTCCCTAGGGAGGCTACTGTATAACCCAACTGGAACTTTTCTTAATATTTAGCCTAAATGTTCCCTTTTACTTGTCTTAGTTAAATCCCTTATGCTACTGCAAAAACCTCGTCTCTCTCCTTGGGTGAAATCCCGGCCCAAATGAAGTCAATGACAAAATGTCAAGATTTCACCATTGGTCTTTACTAGCAGCAGTTATTATATACCCCTTTGTTTTTGCTTAGTCAAGCAAATGTATCTTGCTCTTGTAAACTTGCATCATAAAATCAATCCCTGTAGTTCTTCTGTGAACTCTTGATGAAGTTTTTAACTATGCCTGAAATAACACAGATACCTAGATACCTTCCCCCATCTTGATACATTGCTGTTTGTCATTATTACCATTAGTTTACAATCTTTCAGCCAGTTTTCAGCCTATAGCAGGCTATTCCTATTGATCTGAATTAATGTTTCAAGTATGATTTCATGATATCTTTTATTCTATGGTTTATTCAAATTCAGTTATATGACATCTACATTTTGTAATTCTGTCAAAATCCTTCATTTTCTAGCAAAACACATTCTTTGCAAACCAGTGTTGCTTATTACTCCCTATCCTAGAGATGTTTAGCTACTTTTTTCCTCTCAATATTTGTTCCACTGTTTTACTAGGGACAGAAGTTAAATTTATGAAACAATAATTGCAGAATCACTGGGTAGTTGCAGGATAGTGGGAGAGGAGATAATAAGCAACTGCCATGGCAGACTTTGAAGAAGTGGACAGCAAGTCATAAGGAAAACTAATAGAGTCCAGCCACGAGGTAGAAATAATCATGATCATGATGGTCAAAGGCAGCAGGCAAATCAAAAAGAATTAAATAATTGAAGCGCTCCCTTGATTTTAGCTAAGAATAGATCACCTATGGCTCTGGAGAGTGCTATTTCAATGAATTAGAAAGGGCTGGAGCTAGATTGTAAAGGATGACAGAGTTGAAGCACAAGTGTAGATAGCACACTAGGATTTTACATACAATTAGTTTTCAAAGAAGATGCAAATTCATCCCATTGCAGTTGAATCAGGCTCCCATAAAAATGGACAGAGATTGAGCTGAGCTACAAATACAAATGTATACTTAAATATTTCACGTGCGTAAGGACCATTTTGGTAGGGCAACTCTAGTAGACTGATATCCCTGACTAAGAAAAGTGGCATTTGGCAACATTTAATAACCTATATCAGGTCTGACCATCACTGGCATAGATAACACAAGGGATCAAATAGTAGAAAGAAAATTCTTACATGACTCCCGGAGAAATGGATAAAGGTCTCCAATGGCAGAAAGCTGATTCAGAGAAATACAGCAACTAATCAGTATTTGGACCTTGAGTGGACCCAGTCTGGAGAAATATACCACATCAGTAGGGATTTCAGAAGGCAGATTTGAAAAGTACAACACACAGGAGGTGCTTTACATCAAATGAACACACACATCATTAACAACCTGTCATGTAACAGATGTAGAGAGCACAAGAAGTACTTAGAGACATTATTCCAAGGAGAACAAGTCATCGGATTTTTTGTCCTTTTGATATAGAGCTGCAATTAGAAGCCCCGTATTCATTTTATATGACATATGTTATATTATTATTATTCTGTCTGTTCTAGGGGCTATGAGTAAACCCATATAGATATCTGTCTTTGTTTCTTGATACTAACCATGTCAAAATGAGAAAAATCAGCTCATTTCTTACAAGTGAAACAAAGGTGACCTGCACTTTATTTTTAAACAACTAAATGTGGTTTTATATACTGAATGTCCCAAATAGCAAGGGTAATGTGAACACTCTGCACATAAATTATTTAACTTACCTTGCTTGTATTCAGCACATGTCCCTTGAAATCCAGACTAACAGCCTGGATACACTCTGTACGTCCACGCAATCCCTAGGACTGTATGATCATACACTGACCCCTATCATATACTGACATCATAGCTACCAAGGAATCCCACTAGACCACACTGACGGTGGTGGGTAAATGGAGGGTTTTTACTGTGCATGATTTTGAAAACAATACTATTTTATATCCCAAAGGGCATATATAAAATAATATTGTACCAAATGTTTGCCTAGGACAAGATGGTTGTCGCAATACCACAGACCACAACCACTCTGATCTCACAATTAATTCAGGGATAGATCCAAAATCACAGGATCCTAGGAATGTAGAGTCCTGCTGTCAATGTGAAGATCTGAGCAGCCATGGTCCCAGCATGCTAACAAACACAACATACACAGACTTGTTAAAACATTATATAATACTCCAAGTTGACAAAGATAACAGAATTCACCTTGCAACAATTTAGAAAGTTTCTGCTGTCCACTTGTATTTAAATGCTGAGTTGCATTAACAGTGTCTAAAACTAGGTCATCAGATTGTCCAGACAGCATCTTCATGTCTGGTGGTTAATTATTCTTGATTATATTTAAAATATTTTAAAAAATACACGAGTCATTTGCAGGAGTTAGAATCACTTTTATTGCACTGCAGTTTTCTTTTCCAAAGAAAAAGAATTTCAAATACCCAACGGGCTTTTATAAGGAATGAAGAAATTAAAAAAACTGCTTTAAGAATTATGAAAAATACCTTGATAGTTGTCTTTTTAAAAAAGGAGTGTGGAAGCATCTGTCACAACCTTATTGTTATTTAAAAGAAGTTCCATGTGTTAATGGAAATAAAGCCCAGACATGTTCATTCACCCTGAATAGAGACTCTGGCGTTCAAATTCTACAGATTAAGGGCAGCTGGATTAAGTTAATGAAAGGACCTTGAGCAGTCATGGTGTACAGGCCCCCTTTGAAAGGTATGGCACTTTGATTTTCATATAGTTTGGCACTTTGTCTTGTTACTCCTCCATCACCATGAAACTTATTACAGTTGACAAACAAGTTGTCTAATATACTGGAAGTATGAAACCTATATAGCATGCATAACTCTGTCTGGATAAAGTACTACAATAAACCCATACTAAAGCAGTCAGATATGGCTTCTTCTGTGTTCCTGACACAAATGACAGCATCTGCACATGGCAACTGCCTCTGCACCATGTTTCTAACTGCATAGGGATATCACTGATTATACAAACAGTGTATAACAGCATTGGGAGTGACCTGCCCACTGCGCTAGCAGAGATGCTTCTGACAATGACAGGCAAAACATGTGTTCGGGAAAAGAGAGTAATGAACAATATTGCCAACTGGTGTGAAAGTGTAACCTAACATTTTGTCAGGCTTTAACAATGATAAAATAAATTGCATAAATATTAATATTAATAATCTTGTCTCAAGGATCTATGAACACTTTACAAAGGTGGGAAAACATCATTAGCTCCATTTAACAGAAAAGGACACTGACCTGAGAGAGACTTGCTCAAAGTGATAAACTGGCAGTCAGGACTGTAACTCAGTTCTCCTGATTCCCAAAGTTCTTAAACATTCAAATAAGCTGTAGTTTGCCAATCCACTTCATGGTCTCTTCAAGCAATAACCAAATAGGAAACAGGAAGAGCCACATTATATGGTTCTTACAAGTGAGGCATGTATATACTTTCAAGTGCTACCGTGATAGCTGTCCTCTTGGTTGACATATTGGAGATTGAACTGGGAGTATCCTGAGCAGCAAATTCTTATATGTGGATTTTGACATAGAGAAGTGTCCCTATAGCCCATACTCACGAGTTACTTACACTCACCAACTGCTGTCCTTGCTAATGCTGTTCAGAGCTATCATACAAAAAAAATTGTAAAAGTTTTCTTTCCATTCTGACTTCTTTCCTTCCATCCCACTCCCTTCTTCAATAACCCCCAACTCTGTGATCCCTGTCGCATCCCCACCAGATCACAAATGCTGCTAATATTTACACTGTGCTTTGGCTGGATGACTGAAGTATCCCACATTAATTATGAAACATTTCATTCTGCCTGGAGGCCCAAGTAGCCAATATGAAGGCAGTTTCAAGCACATGAGGATACAATTGATACCATGGTGCAGCAGAGTGAAAGAAGTGGGAAAGAGATGACAGACTGAATAAATGGCAAGCAAATTGGGGAGGATTGATTGAAAAGATTTTGAGTTATGACAGATATTGAGTTTCTTCAGATAGGACATGATGTAGTCAAGAGAATCTGGAGGGCACATACCATATTAGCATGTTGTTTCTGCGACTGATGAGACTCAACTGCTTACAATAATTGACTCCTCCTGTCTCCAGAATAACTTCTAATGGTCGCTTAGTGTTTGTGCCCAGGGTAGTATCAATGTAATACATGAACATTCCTTGTGGGATTGCTACATAAAGAAATGTATTCTGCCAAGCAGAGGGATGAATTCAAGTATCTAACGGGTACTTTTCATCTCTAAATACTGGGCATATTTAATATAATTTTTAAAGCCTGTACTAACTTTCTTTAAAATTTGAAAAAAGTTAATTTCACAGTTAAATATGTGTTTGAAACAAACGAAAGAAGTAGAGTGACCATAGGAGAAGGCTAAAGTGTTGCTTAACAAGTTGCTATTTCTGTTCACAGCCCAGATGGGAAAAATACTAATAATACTGTCAAAGTTTCATTTACTTATTTAAAAAATAATAAACCAACATGATTAATAATAAGATCCTGATGTACTTTGGAAAAAATATTTCTCAGAATTTTTTCTTCTGCCCAACTTCTATTCATGGTAATGCAATCTGGATCAATATTTACAAAATTCATCCACCATTTCTTTAGTTATTTTCCTGAAACATTTTCCACAATGAGTCGGCTTCTCTGAGAAGGAAGTTGGCAGATTATTTCTGCTGTTACTCTTTTTCTATTCTCTGCTGAAAATACAGAATATTATGCCAAAAATAATTTCCAGATTAGTATGCTATTTTTATTAGTCTATAGTATACACATTTTTAAAAGTAATTTACTGATAGCTGGCAACTCTTGTCTGCCACTTGTGTGATTTTGCTTTCAGAACGCAGCAAACAGGATTGGTGCGACCTTTCCTTCCAGAGTATCGGAATTTACATTAGTATCATACCAGTTTTTAGTAACTGGGAATCATTAATTCCATGAGAAATGATGACAAATCTTAGCCTTAAGGCTAGAACACTCTTGAAGCATGCTAGCGCAGATTTTAACAGATGTCACTTTGTACCACTGATGACCATTCTGAAGTTCCTGTTACACTGCAGACAAATTAATTGTGACATACTAATGTAATTTTCTTTTACCATGAACTGTCAGTGTACAAAACTTGTCCAGTTCAGAAAGACAATAATTTCATGGACAATCACTCTTCACTGTACCTCTGATTAAGAAGCTTTTATAAATAATTCAAGCTGTGACTGATTAGTTTTTATACTGTCAAAAAGACATGCCTCTTTAAATCATGCCTAGATTTAAAAAAAAAAAAAAAAAAACCCACAACCCCACAGTTTCCACAACAACCCTAAAAATCACAAAAGTAGAAAACATCTGTGTGATCCAGGCAATCCCAAGCCAATACAAATTGTTCACTATAATACTTGGTTCAGTTTATTTTCAAAAAAATCAAACTAATTGTGTTTATTGCACATCCCTTAGGATGCAAGAGTTTTAATAAACCCCAGAAAATGTGTTTTTTTTTTAATTATCACAAGGTTAGGCCCTGGTTATTTAATAAGAAAGTTATTTTCTTCTTATTAAATATGTATAGGCCCTGATCCAGCTCCCATTAAAGTCAATGGAATGACTTCTAATGACTTCCTTGGCAGTTGGATGAGGCCATATTGCAGAAGCACTCAAAGGCCTCAGCTGGGATGTTGTGTTAAATGCTGCACAAATATAACTTAAGACATGGCCCCATGGAAGTTAGCGGAAGTTTTGCCATTTCCTTTACCCACATGATCAAAGAGGATTACATCTGGAGGGTATAAATATCCTGCCCTGACTGCATGCCTGACAGGTCAGTGCCCACACCTGAGCTGGACTTCTGGGTCCCTATTACTCTGCTCACCTCTTTTGCCTTTCCCTCATAACTCAAGGAAGCAGGAACCCTTATGGGGTCCACAATTCCTTTCTTCTTGCTGCCCAGACAAAGACCTACTGCATTCAGTTGTGGAGTGCACTTTATAATAAGTAAATATTTTAAGTTATTTAGTATCCTGTCTGTCTCTCAGCCTAGCCCTCTTTAGTTAGCTTAGCAGGATTGTGGCAAAGGCAGGTCTTGAGGCAGGATATGAAAGTAGAGAACCTAGCTGCGCTCAGTTTTGGTTCTAGATGGATTTTTTTTCTCTGTATATAGGAATGTGTTTGATCAACCTACTTGCAACAGTGCCTGGGCTTACCTAACCACCTTCTCTGACTCTGACATAGCAACTACATGCTTTTAAATGGTATTTAACTGGCTCTGAGCATGCTCATTTTATCTTACTATATTCTCCTAATTAATTCTGCTTCGTCTACTTTCTTCTAGAACAGACCTGAAACTTAACTTTCCATTAATATAAAACAATGAGAACACTCCAGTCTTTTTTGTTTTATATCATAAAGCAACACAGTTGATTTCAATAGTACAGTCAGTCTATCACATGTACAAATGCCTTCAGCCAGAAATGCAAAGTCAACTGTTATAAAATCTCTATACAGAGTGAACAGAGAGATTAGTCCCTCACTTCCATCAGTTTCTCCTTATGTTGCCACAGTCTTTCCCCATTTGGTCCATCACAACAAAGTCATTGTGGTTCTATTTCTTGATTTCTCTGAGATTCTGCCAATATCCAGTTTTTCCAAACAAATTTAAAGATCTGGTCTGACTATACATGCATTCATGTAAAACCAAAAGTCATCTTTCACTCTAGTTATTTATTTTCTAGAAACTTTTCATTTAGCATTCCAGGTTACAATTTGCATGAATAATCAGGATTTTCCCCCCTTCCTTTTTTGGAAAGTTGTAGGAATCTAATGGAATAGCCCTATGGATTTCAACAGGGATGAAACAATAGAAAAGATTCTAAAACCATAATTTAATAGAAGATTATAGCCTTCCTATGGAATTTTGTACTGTCTAGTAGATTGTAATTGGATAATTGTATCCCTTCTATTGATCTGTATAGGTAGGATTCAACTTTTTATAGAGAGGTCACCATTCATTCTAAATGCTACAGCAACTTTCCATAAGAGAGACAGCGGTATGATATTTTGTATCCCTGATCCTTCTTTTTCTCTCTCTTCTTTTAGGAGAAGGTACCAGAGCTTTCCTGGGCTATCATGTACCACCCTCCAGAGTTGACTCTTATTCCTCACTGTAAAGAATTCCTTCCTTCCTGAAAGGTCTGGGCTGGAAATATTTCAAACAACTTCTAAATATTCAGTCTGGCCAGAATATTTAACTCATGAAGAGAACTGAGCTTTAATAGAGACACCACAGCATGCTAGGTTCTGGTTGTCTTATTATTGATCACTTGTACTGCAGAAGTGTTTGGAGACCCCAGTCATAGGCCAGGGCCCCGTTGTGCTAGGCATTGTACAAACAGGTAACAAAAAGACAGTCTCTGCCCTAAGGAGTTTACAATCAAAACCCACTTGGAATAAATAGGTCACGTATGCACAATAGGCACTGACTCTGTGGGTGCTCCAGGGCTCAAGCACCCACAGAAAAAAAAATAGGGGGTGCTCAGCACACATGAGCTATAGTGGTTCCTGTCACTCTCCCCCTCAAGTTTTGTAACTGAGGTCTGATCACTGGGCCTGCCCTAGGCCCACACAGAGCTTGAGTGTGGAATATGATAAGTTTACAAAAAGAAAAGGAGGACTTGTGGCACCTTAGAGACTAACAAATTTATTTGAGCATGAGCTTTCGTGAGCATTCGATGAAGTGAGCTGTAGCTCACGAAAGCTCATGCTCAAATAAATTTGTTAGTCTCTAAGGTGCCACAAGTCCTCCTTTTCTTTTTGAAAATTTATTTGAGCATAAGTTTTGTGGGCTACAGCCCACTTCATCGGATGCATAGAATGGAACATATGGTAAGAAGATAGATATATACATACAGAGAATGTGAAAAGGTGGAAGTAGCCATACCACTGTAAGTGGCTAATTAATTAAGATGAGCCATTTTCAGCAGGAGAAAAGAACTTTTGTAGTGATAATCAAGATGGCCCATTTAGACAGTTGACAAGAAGGTGTGAGGATACTTAACATGGGGAAATAGATTAAATATGTGTAATGACCCAGCCACTCCCAGTCTCTATTCAAACCCAAGTTAATGGTATCTAGTTTGCATATTAATTCAAGCTTAGCAGTTTCTCATTGGAGCCTGTTTTTGAAGCTTCTTTTCTGTTGCAAAATCACCAAATTCTGTACTGCTAACAGCTTCTGCCCTTGGGGCAGGGAGTTTGTTTATAAACAGAGGCAGGGTGATTAAGATAACAAAAGGCTTGTCATTAAATTAAATTAAGGATCCTTAGATGATCCTGAAAGCATTGCCAGCACTCCTGTTAAAAGATAAGAAACAAAGGGTAGGAATAAATTGTCAGTTTTCAGAATAGAGGGAGTTAAATAGTGGTGTTCCCCAGAGGTCTGTACTGGGACCAGCGCTGTTCAACATACTCATCAATGATCTGGGAAAAGGGGTAAAATAGTGAGGTGGCAAATTTACAGATGATACAAAATTACTCATGATAGTTAAGTCCAAAGCTGACTGCAAAGAGTTACAAAGGGACCTCACAAAACTGGGTGACTTGGCAACAAAATGATAGATGAAATTCAATGTTAAGTGTAAAGTAATGCAAACATAATCCCAACTATACATACAAAAGAATGGGGTCTAAATTAACGGTTACCCTTCAAGAAAGAGATTTTGGAGTCATTTGCAGTACTCTGGAAGCACTATGCACTTTTGTCTCTGCTTGTTATTTCATGAGGAGTTTGAACAGCGTAGGAAAAAGATCATTCTGCAACCCTTCTGGGATATACAGATTGCATACAGATCTATAATGACCTCTCACTGTGTTCCACATGGATGTGACACTCTACAGGGAAAAGTCTGACAGAGCTTTCTCTTCAAAGTCCTTTAAAAGCAAAGATGTTGTCTTTGCTTTTAAAATAATATCACAATAATTTGACCTCTCAGACGATGTGAGTTGTCATACCTAATATATCCAAAATACAAACACCAAAAAACCAAACTAGTCAAACCCATGAACTAGCACAGCATGTTTTAACTTTTCTTTCAGCATGAAACAAGGAAAATAAATCCCATCAGTAAGTAAATGAAGTGGATCTCAGCATAACCAATCTATGAGCCTAAAATGAGTTTAACTCCATGGTGGGAAGGTTTCAGATTCATAAATTATAAGCCCAGAAGGGACTACTGTGACCATATATACAAATTTAGGGGGAGATTTTCAAAGACACAAAGGGCAGTTGAAGCATCTAATTCTATTGTCTTTTAGTGGAAGTTGGGTTCCTAACTGCCATTTGGGCCTTTGAAAATCTCACAAAGATAATAATAAATTGGCCCATGCCCACAATTCAAAATCCTGATAGCTAATAACCTGCTTTGAGTTATTAATGTCTCAAATGTAATCAAAATGTTAATAGAATTTAGGTTTTGATATAGGGGATTGTTTAGCCCAACTTGACTGAGGAAGAGAAGGTTACTTACATTGTGCAGGTTCTTCGAGATGGTTGCCGAGACAGCCTGTTCGGAGGAAATAAAAGACAGATTACTGAACAGTCATAGAATGAATACAAGAAAGACATATATCCATAAGTGGAAACAATTCAGCGCTTGGTGCCAAGATAAACAGATCTTACCAACATCTTCCCTTCTAACAAGGGTCCTGGACTACATATTAGAACTTTAAAAACCGGGACTCTTCACAAGCTCCATCAAGGTACACTTGGTGGCTATCACAGCTTTCCAAGAGAAGGTGGATGGAATCACTATATTTGCCCACCCAATGACTAACCGCTTTCTTAAAGCATTGAGAACACCTACTCCCACAATAAGGAAACTGCCACCCAACTTCATCTTATGCAGTCTTATGGGAAAGCTGTTTGAACCCCTTGCAATTGGCTCATTACTACATTTATCTATGAAGGTGGCCTTCCTCATCATCATCACATCCTCCAGACGAGTGGGAGAGCAAGGTGCCCTAATGGTACATCCTCCTTACACAACGTTCTTTAAAGATAAAGTTAATTTAAGACCACACCCCAAGTTCCTACCCAAAGTCGCTCCCCCCGCCCACACACTTCATTTGAAACAACCCATTTACTTACCTGTGTTTTTTCCAAAACCACATGCAGATGGAAGGGAGGCATCACTCCACACAGATATTTACAGAGCATTAGCTTTCTACATTGAAAGATCAAAAAAATTAAGAAAATCACAGAGACTTTCGGTCTCCATAACAGAATACTCAATAGGACAAACCATCTCAAAATAGAGAGACTATCCAAATGGATATCAGGATCCATCCATCTTTGCTTCCAAAAGAGCAACCTACAAGCCCCAGTGGGAGTCCGCACACTTTACCAGAGCACAGGCAGCTTCGGTGGCCTTTCTCAACAATGTCCCCATTACCAACATTTGCAGAGCAGCAACCTGGGCATCAGCCCCCACATTGACAGAACACTATGCTATAGAACAACAATCAACATCAGATGCTTGTTTTAGACTCACGGTGTTATCCAACATTTACAACACAACTCCGAAGCCCCTCCCTTCCACTGAGGAGCACTGCTCAACAGTGACCTAAAGTGGAGCACGCACAGGGACACTCCAAGAAGAAGAAGAAGAAGAAGGAGGAGGAGGTTACTCACCTTGTGCAGTAACTAAGGTGTTTTGAATTGGCTGTCACTGTGGGTGCTCCACTACTCTCCCACCTCCCCTCTACTTCAGAGTTTCATACAGATTCTCTGCGGTAGAGAAGGAACTGGGGGGCGGTTGGTTGTGCAGCACTATGTAACCACCTGGAGTGGTGCAAGACAGTGATGGCGCATGTGTGACCCAACTAGGCACTGCTACCACAAATCTCTGTTTCAGGTGTAAGGTGTACAGACACCTAAAGTGGAGCACCCAACAGAGATGCTCCTCAAAGAAGAAGGGAATTGAGTTGCTACACACGTTCTCTGATTATTAGGTTATTTTCAGAATAATGGATGTATTTACAGTACCACACTAGACCTTCTGATCATTAGACCCATTCAGAAACTTTAGGGATGAGGGCATTTGGGCCTTAGTCTGAAGTTGGAAGTATAATTCTCTATGTAATTTGGTCAGGAACTTTTCGGCTAAAAAATTTTCAATTTGTAGAAACCAGAACTTTTGATGGAAACATATTGGTTATGAAAAAACTTTTGTCCAGATTGTTTTTCAGGTCCAGGAGGAAATTTCCTGTAACACAGAGAGAGAGATCCAGCCCAGAATAGCCAAGCAGTTGGGGGATTCATGTAGGAGACCCGGTGTTCAGTCTGCTAGATTCAGACTACTGACTTGAGCCTGGGTCTCCCACATCCCAGCAGTGTACCCTAACCATCTGGCTATCCCAGGGATCTCTCCCATATCAAATGTTTTTGTGAAATTGAATTCTCGTTTCCAGGCAGTCCCGTATGTAATCTTACCTCTGGTGTGCTTGGCAATAAACTCTGTAAGTAATTGGCAGGTTCTAAAGGGAGGTCAACCTTTCTTATTTTAAGTATCTGTTAATTTCACACACACGCGCGCACACACACACATCCCGAAGAGAAATTATTTGAGGGCACAGCCACCAGTAAATCACAGCTCTTCTGCCACTCGGAAGAATAACTGTCATTTATTGCATTTAATCTGGAAGAGGTTAAATACATTACAGTTACTATTCTCATTCTATTTGACTGGGATACGGCACACTTAAGCCAACAGCTCAGATGATTTATTTGCCTGTCTAGATAAACTGCCTCCTCGTGTCTGCATCTCATATTTAAATATAGTTTAACTTAGGCTATGCCTACACTTAGGACAGTGTGCAGAGTACATACATGGCATGCCCCCCGGAACACAGCTATAACTAGCAGTGTAGAAGGTGAGGCACTGCTTAGGTGAGTAGACACATCAGAATCTTAGGGTATGTACCCTACATGGCTCTCTACGCACAAAAGCAGTGGCTTCCATGGCTATGCTGCTATTTTTAGCAGTGTAGCATCCTGCTGCCTCTCCATTGCAGGAGTGTTTCCCCACCAAAGGGAAAGGCTCCAGCAACAGGAAAAGGGTCTGGCAGGGGGAAGCAGTGGGAAAAATCTCTGACAGCTCCCCACTGCCAGAGCCTTTTCTCCTGCCTCCCCTGTGCCAGAGCCTTTCATTGCCATGTGTAGCTACACACCACTGTGTGGATGCACCCTACTCCACTGCAACATGTAGCTGCATGCCGCCACCACTGTAGACAAGGCCTTAATGTTAAAAATAGTGTGTTGGGGGGTAGAATATGTTCCAGCTATAACCACTTTACACACAGCAGGG
Source organism: Caretta caretta (assembly GCF_965140235.1). Taxonomy (NCBI): domain Eukaryota; kingdom Metazoa; phylum Chordata; order Testudines; family Cheloniidae; genus Caretta; species Caretta caretta. The sequence goes on from NC_134233.1 coordinate 6,282,205, forward strand.
AATGCAGGGAATTAGGAGCCACCATACTGCGTGAGACCAGTGAGCCAGTTAGTTCAGAATCCTGGCTCTGACAGTGGCCAGAACCAAGGACTCTGTTTTCCATTTCATTTGGCAGTCTGTTGATCACTCTCTCATTGATGGGGTTACAGGCAAAGTGCTAGAATTGAAAAAAAAAATTGCTAAAAAATGTATTTCACAGCCAGGTAAGGTTTCCAAGATTCCAATACATTTAAAGTGATTTCCTTGAAAAAGCCAAGGTAGAGGTTTGTCAGATTTGTTGGCTTTCTCAGAACAAAATCTTTTAGGCGCTCTAATTGCATACACCATTCAGATAATATCAATTACATTTATTTCTCTAATAGTCTTGCTCATTTATTTCAAAGTGCTACTAAAGCACTATTCTGTAATTTTTCCAATTGGGTTTAACTGATCCTGAAGAGCCAGAAGTTGTTGGTTTACCAAAGCAGTCACACTTCAAAAGTTTTTCCAAGTTTGCAAGATTCTATCGGGGTGCAAGTATCACCAGCAATATCTCTCATACTGGAAGAAATTTTTGATGTGCAACTCCTGACACTGCTTCCTTCCTGACATATTGAGATAGCCCTGCCCCTTCTCACTTGCTGGTCCCCACCACAGCCAGAGACAGGAAATCTCAGGGGTGTAGCGGTTAGCTAGATAGTTATCTGGGGCATCATTACACTACATTTCAAGTTTATCTATTGACCAGTGCCATCCACCCTTTAGGTTCCTTTACTATTAACATTAGTACCAGCGGAGCATAGTCCTGAAATGCTAATTGAGCCAAATCTGACAAACAATTTCTCTGGCAACCAGATGAATATCAAGAAAAGAGTAATCTAATCTCAAATATGATTGGTGTCTCAGTGAAAAAAGTGCAATCTCCTTTCAGAGGCTGCAGATGGCATCTTACATGTTTTTGTCTCCTAAAAGTTTTTCTAATTTTTTCACTTTCAAGTTGAGAGAGTTAGTGGGACCTGAGCAATTTTAGAAAGTATATATATAACAGTGACACCTAGAGCAGGGCCCCATTGTGCCAGGTATTCTACAAACAGATATGGTATGGCTTCACAGCAGAGGGTACCAGGATACAGGTACTCTGGCTTGCCAAGCCCACCTGTAAATGTCCACACTGCAGAGTCACATACAACTCATACCAATGTCCACGCTGCAGTTACCCAAGTTTAGCGCTAGGATTTATGGGGGTATATCCCCAGGTTCTTAGCACCTGACTACCTTGAGCCAGTCTAGGAATTTATTGGTGATGTATTGTGGGAAATCTTGTCTGCCCTTGAGTAAGAGGCAGTTCCTACTTTGAAGAGCTAACCATCTAATTGGATAAAACCACCCATTGGAGGGAAGGGAAACAAAAGGAAAACTGACTTTCTTGAAGCCCACTTAGCAGCACAGTGGCAAAGCTGGAAAGAAAACCCCCATCTGCTGAGTTACAGAGCAGTGTGTCTTGCAGTAGACCATGCTATCTTGTTCACAGCCTCAGCCAGTCACTGATCATTATATTCAGGATGAGGAAGGAATTTTTTCCCCCAAGGCAGATTGGCAGGGACCCTAGGGTTTTCATAATCCTTTATGACATGGGGTGTGGGCCACTAGCTAGGTTCATCTGGGTATAGATCATATAATCAATTCCATGCTATTGCAGGTCCTCAGGCATTGGTCATCGCAGTCCCTCCTGTTCTCTGCCTGTGGCACATAAGAGATTAGTATCCTGGGGGCTGTAATACTTTGGTCTAATTCTGGTTGTTGGGTTTGGTGTGGTGGTGGCTGGGGGGTGTTTAGTGGTCTGTGATATACAGGAGGTCAGACTAGATGATCTGGTGGTCCCTTTTGACCTTAAACTCTATAACTCTAGTAGTGACAATGAGTCCTACCACTCCCTATTCCCAATGTTCCACGTGTATGCAAATCTTGAATATGTAATTAAAAATAATCAGACTAGAGATAGCGTATAAATTTTATTCCCAGTTTCTCCAACAACCAGTGCAATCCTACCCTCCTCTCATAGTATTGTTGCAGTCAGATGAATGGAACATATTTATGCACACACAAAAACTTCTCACCACCCTGGCTCTTAACATACTATGAAGAGTAGAAATACCCCTCCACACTTCAAATTTTCATGCTCAGTGTTTGATGAAAGGAGATTCTTGAAAGAGGGGAAAATCATCCTTTAGTTTCTTTTTAGATAAGAACTCTCATTTTACAGGGATGGTCATAGTCTAATGTCTAGTGAGATAATTTTACATGAATCATCCATTACAGAATGTTAACACTTATGTTTGTATCTTGCAAATAATTGAACTCAGAGTAATCCTTTGTTAGCAAACATCTGGAATGATAAGTGAGAAAGGAAGAGAAGAGATGTTCTAAGACAGATTTTAAAAAACTGTAATGTTCCTTTGTTTCTTTGTTCGAAAATCCCAGAGCATATGTGCCTATCCTTTCTTATAACGATTCAAACTCTACCTATCGAGGTAAATCAGTAGGCCATGAAAATAAAAATAAACTGCCATAGCTAAGCAAGAGAGAATCCAGATCATAACTTGGTTAGGAAAGGAAAGGAAATTATATGCTCGGTAGAGTCTTGCTTCTTCTATTAAAATTCCGAACTCCCTCTTTCCACCTTCCACTTCAACAATATAGTCAACCACCAACTCTACAGTAATTATATAATGTTATGTCAACAGTATAGTTGCACGCATACTTGAGTGAAATATACGCTTTGTCAACCCAAGACCCATGGATAATGAAAAAGGAAAAGACAGCAAGATCTCTAGGGGAAGGGATGAGGAATTATCATAGAATCACAGAATATCAGAGTTGGAAGGGACCTCTGGAGGTCATCTAGTCCAACCCCCTGCCCAGAGCACAGGGTTACAGACAGGATACACTATAAAGAGTAGACAGAAACATTTCCCTGCTTTGCACAGCGAGTCTTTGATCCATAGTTGTGTAACTGGCAGAGGTGCCTCACACACACAGTATTCAAAACTTTCCTAGATTCTAAGAAATGAACACATTTCAAAACTCAAGTCATCTATACTAAAGGCTTTTCTCAATAGGTTCTCCACACTATTCCTCATTCATTCTGTGTTAGGAGGAATGCAGAATAACCCTATTTTATACCATATCCCAAATACACATAAGCTAGTGAACACTAGAAGAGGGCCAAATTCTCCTCACTAGGGCTGACATTTGATCCATTGTGTCTTGTTTCACTTGAGCATCTCAGTAGCTTGCTCTTTTGACATGATTTATTTTCTAGATATCTCTGTATTGTGAATAATTATTTTTCTCATTTGCCTTTTGTGCACATACAAATTCTATCTACCTTCAAGGGTGAAGCTCCTGTGTATAGCTGACGGAGGTTTTGGAATTCACTCCTGTAGCAACTAAAAATAATCACCAACCTCACCACCCTCAGGTCCAAATGCAAATCCCACTGTCTTTGACCTTGCCTCCCCACACAGAAACTCCAAATCTATTAGCATTTCTGGGACACTCACAAAAATCTAACACAACTTATTCACCCTGGGGGTGGGGAGGGGGGAGTTTGAAGAGGAAACTTTACTGATGGTAAGTTGTATGATTTTTAAATCTGAAAAATACTCAAACATGGTGATGGGCATGGTATAAGAACCTAAATAAAAAAGAGCTGGAAACATTTTTGATCAGAGAGAGAATACGCCATACTGAAAAGGGAAATATCTTTTATCATGATTTTGGTTCAGTACAGAGTACAAGTCAGAGTCAGCTGTGGACTCTTTTAAGTTATTCCAAATGCATGAAAACAAAAAATATTTTCCACCTTTAGCCGTAATTATATGTATATTTCTCTTGAGATAAACATATGCATTTGCTTTAACAGACTCTCTCTTTTCTGACAATATCCCGCCCCACCTTCCCCCCAACCCCCAGGCAAACTTCCTTTTCAAATTATCAGTGGCTGAAGGTTTGGGTTGTTTTTTTTTTTAAAGCAAACAAATAAATTACCCACCTTTAACTAGATTCATGTGCATTTGGGAATATATTAAGTGTTTTACATTTTCTTTAATATTGCATTACAAATCCTGGAAGATTGTTCCTTGCAGTATGTGTTCACAGATACATTCATCGGTGAATGAAAGCCTAATTTTCTAATGGCATTTAAGATTATTTTAGTAACAGTGCACATATGTTATCAGAGGAAGAAACAAAATTTTAAAGTCTCTTCTCTGCTATGTTTGTTGTTTTACTCTTTGACCACTATACCCAAGTGAGTTTTGGCAGCTCCAGGATACTAAATCTTCATTTCTCACCATCCAGAAATGTTGAAGTCAGTAGCTCTAATTTTCCAATCTGTTACACCACTTTTGTGCTAGTATAATTCTACTGAAATCAATGGCCTTACACCATCAAAAAACTGGTAAAATATAGGGGAGAATCTGTCCTAGTATGTATAGACTGCAGACTTGGGAGTATATGTTTTTTCACATCACAATAATGCTAAAGTATGTTTTTCAGTATTGTTTTACTGCAATTTAAAAGGAAATACTTTAATCCAGATTAGCACACTGAAACTACCCCATTTGGGTACTGTGTTAGTCAAAGCTGAGTTTCAGAGTACTTATTGTGGTAGAATTCAAATTTGGTCTCATAATATCCTAGAAACATGCTTTAAAATTGTATGAATACAAATCTGGCTACTCCCTTTCAAACCAAGGTAAATTTTAAATGAGAACCACAAAGGAAAAAACGATAATGTTTGCACCCTATTTTTCTTCTTTGTGATATATAAAAAAACCCTGAATTTCTTTCCCACATAAAATACAATTCTGTTTGTGGCTCCCCCCCCCCCCCCACCAATCTCAGTTATGTCTTTCCTGTTTTTATTTAAGAATTCTTTGGAGAACTAGATAAGTGATAGGTTACTCAGCTCTTTATTACACAGAGAAAGCTTTTCTCCCAAATGTTTTTCAGATGTTAGAGTTAAATATTTAGTTACAAAAGCAATCATACTTGCTCAAGTTTTAGTCCTTCAGTATGTCCCACTAGTTTGCCTGTCTTCCAGCACATGCAAGTGACAACCTAATATTTAAAATGTAAAAAGTCTGTAGAATAAAACCTGTAAATAAATAAATAAATATAAAGTATATCGAGCTACTCAATGCAGTAGAAAGAAATAAAAAGGGTGTGTCTACACTTTGTTTTCCTTTTGTTTAGGTCACCTTTACAAGTAGTAACTTAGAGATGGCTTGTGTGACAACCTGAATACCTAACATCTGATTAGTGGAATTTGTCATAGTTTTTACTCCACTGCATGTTAACTATTGCTACACAGGCCATCTTTAAAACTATTCTTAAATAATCTATTTTATACATTGCTCTATTTTTCATTATTAATACCTTTCTGAGGATAAGTTGCGAACACAGCTCTCTTTCCACAGGCAGAACTACTGTTCCTGGAGTAGTCATCTCCAGCTGTGGTGCAGAAGTCTAAAAATAAATGGAGATACTGCAGCCTGGTGAGACTGTTATACCCCTGTGGTGATGATTCTTGCTCCTCGGTGAGTTACACTAGTTCAGAACATCTAGTCCACCGGGCTGCTCCGGTGTATTAGCCAAGAAAGGTTTTGAAGTAGCGGCCTCTTTCTTGCAGATGGGAGAGGAAACGTGTCTGTTCATGTTAAGCACATAATAAAATGCATTGAAAAGCCTTTCAAGTCAGCAGCAGCTCTGACATAGCATGGTGCCACGATGAGCTGTTGCTAAGACCTGGATTCTGAAAAAATAGAGATGTGTAATCAGGGTTCTACAAATCAACTGAGCGAAAAATCATTCAATAAAAAACCTATACCTCCACAAAATCTTCCCTTTTGTTTCTGATTCGCAGCTGGAGGACATGTGCATTAACCAGCCTCTGAACAAAATCACTGGCATGTCACTGAAATGGCTTTTGTCCCTCTGAACAGCCTTCCATGGGCATTTTTGCCTATTTCTCCAAAGAGACTGTGAGATCTTGCCATAGACTTTCTTCATCAGAGGAAAGGCAAAGACATCCAGAAATAATATCAAGCTATCAAAGCCAGAGCCACAGACTAAAGGAAGCCAGCTGCTGAAATAGAAATTAAGGAAATCAAAGGGCCTCTTGAAATAATAAAAAGGGCTCTTAAATAACTGCAGCAAAAGCCAACTGAATTGAAAGCAAGCACTAACTCCAGTTCCTGAAAGAGAGAGAAATCAGTTGTGTTTATACAAAGAAATCTGTTAATTCACTTGTAATAAGCACCAGTAGTTCTCCTTGTCCACACCTTCACGGGGAGAGACAGGTCAGTGCTAGCACCCCGGGACGCACCCACAGCCCAGGCACACGAGTCCGTGGCCCCAGGAGTCCTAGTTCCCCGATCAAATCCTGAGATCCTGCTCTTCCCACCCCTCTCAGAGCTGGGAGTAAACCCAGGAGTCCTGGCTCTCAGCCCCCCTCTAACCCACTAGACCCCACTGCCCTCCCAGAGCTGAGGATAGAACCCAGGAGTCCTGGCTCCCAGCACCATCCGCTCTAACCCACTGGACCCCACACAGTTAATGATCGAATTTAGGTTCTTGCTGCTCCTCCCTCAACAGGTTCTCTCGGGCGCTGGGGTCAGGGGTCTCTCTAGTTCCCCCTGGCAGTGCAATGGGAGCCCCCATCCCCCTGATCTGGGCTCCCCCTTCTGCGGCCAGTCAGTTGCAGAGTCAGAGCCGAGGCCTGGCTCTTAAAGGCTGTGAGGCCTTGAGCTGGAGGGAGGGCAACGTGCCCCACCCCTGCCCCCCCAAACCATTTACTGCTGCTTAGTGCAGACGGGGAGGCCTGGCAACTCCACAGCACCCCCTGGCCAGGAAACTGGGCAGCCAGGCAGCCAGAGGAGCCCCATGAGGGCACCCTGGCCTGAGCAATGGGCACAGGGGCAGTGCCTGAGCAGGGCTACAGGAAGGGCCCCGGAGCAGGGCCCTGCCCCACCGAGCCAGCATGGGATAGGAACCGATGGGGGAAGAGGGACTGTGCCAAGTGTCAGGGTCAGGGAGGTTCCCCAGGCCATGGTGAGTTTGGGGAAGGGGCTGGATGCAGCAAGAAGCAGGGAGCTGCTGCAGGGATGACACAAGGGGTGGGCAGGGGACTGGTTGCAGGAGGCTCAGAGACACAACATGGTATCTGAACAGCCTGCAGGAAGGGAGGGAAGTCCCCCCTCCCTGCAGAGAATGGGCCGGGGGACTGCTCCAGGTGTGTGTCTCTCCATCCCCCCTCCCTGCAGAGAACGGGCTTGGGGGAGCATGGAGGGCGGACACTGCTCGGAAGGCAGTAGCAGGGAGCAAAGGCCACCAGATCTGACCCCAGATCTGACCCCAGATCGGAGCATGGGCGTGGCGCACTGGCAGGCTTGCAGGCACCGAGAGGTGGGCAGAGGGAAGACAGGGCTGTAAAGCCGGGCTGGACACAGGCCCTGGGAAGCGGCTGGCCGGGGGGCGCCCTGCATAGCAGGAGGGCTTGCCAGTCTGAGCAGTGCTATTCCCCACCAGCCCCACAGGTCTGGGCCCCACCTCCAGGAGCACCCCCCTGCAGCAGCAGGCCCCGCAGTGCTCCCCCTGCAGGCCTGTGGCATTACCATTCTTCAGGAAGATGTAGATCAGGATGATGCGGATCTTGTCGTAGGCCTGCACGCTGGGGTCCAGCAGGACAGGCAAGATGATCTTCATGGGGTCCTTGATCTTCTTCCCGTCCACGTCCGTCCCCATAGCCAGGTCCTGGGGGCAGGGGGAAGGGGGCGCACACACAAGGCCCAGGTCAGGCCACTCTGCTTCCTCCCGCCCACGCAGCAGGATGGGAGATGTGACGGCCCCCTGACCCACAGCTCGCCTACCCCGTGCCAGGGCCCCCTCCTCCCTGGGGTCAGCTCCCTCTGGGGTGAGCAACTGGCCCCCAGGGAGTAACCCGAGCCCCATGTCCTCCTTCTGCACCCCTGGTGCTGCATGGAGGGGCTGACCCTGGCTCCAGCGAGCCTGCGGCTCTGAGACCCCTCTCTCCGGGCTGAGTCCATGAGCCAGACTCTGCCCCAAGCCAGGCTCTGCCCACAGACCCACCTGCTCCAAGCTGCACAGCTTCTCCACTCTTCCTTTGAAGTGCTGCATGCAGTGCTCGGCCAGGTTCAGATGCGTGGAGTACTGCGGGGAGAGACCGGGGCACAGGGGGAGTTTACCGTATCACTGGCTGGTCCAGAGCACCTGCACCCACGGCTTCTCTGTTAGTCACCACGAGGTTGGGGGCTTGGAGATCAGCAGGTGTCGGGGTATCTGTGCCAGTGGCCAGGAGCTTTCTGTTGGCACATGGCTCAGTGGCACCAGGAGTGGCTCCAATAGGCTGGTTTGGAAGCCCACCAAGGCCCTCTCCCGAGAGCTGCAGCAGCAAGGCACGGGCTTTACCCAAGGGCTGCCCTTGGTGGGGCTAACGTGGCAGCTCTGGGCACTGACAGGCAGGCTGCTGCCCATGGTGCCACACAGCACCTGGGGGGAAAATGGCTCTGCCCAACGGGACAGGTCAGCAGCTCTCATCAGGCAGTAAAGCGGAGTGCCACAGAGTGCCCTGCCCCCCAGGAGAGTCCCTACTGGCCCTCACCAGCCCCACAGAGCACCCTGCCCCTCCCATCAGCCCCACTGAATGGCCTGCCCCCTGCCCACTAAAAGCCCAGCCCCGTTACCCTGTTCAGCTCCTTCTGATACTGGGGCATCTTCTTCAGGATCTGGGACAGGTCCTCGATGTTGGCCTGGAGGGAGGCGGTGGTGATATCCCGGCTGCTCCCAGCGCTTGGAGCCCCCTGCAGGGCAGAGGCAGCAGGGCGGGTCGCTCAGGCCATGCGTGGCTGCGGCTTAGGTTAGACCTGCCCTTTCCAGGCCAGCTGGAACGAGACGGGAGCCCCGCAACCCGAGCGCCCCTCAAGGTGTAAAGCAGCAGCGGGCCAGGGAGATGCCAGCGTTGGCTCCCTGCAGCTCTCCCTGCACGGTCCCGATCCTGCTGTCTGACCCCGCCCCATGGGCCTCTGCCCTCCCCCACTGTGGGGAGCTCCAGAGCTCTGGCTGGGGGGCAGGGGACTCCACATACACCTCTAAGCCCTTTACAGGCAAACCCTGGGAGCAATGGGACAGCCCCCCCACCCCCGCCAACCCCTCCTGGGGCAGCAGGGAAGCCTCCCCTCCCCATCAGTGGCAGTGGGATGGGTCCCCCTGTCCCTCCGGCCTGAACTCCCCAATCGCTCCCCCCAACCCCTGCCGCACCTTGTCCGTGGTCAGCCTCTTGCTCTCATAGAAGGTGCGCAGCAGCTCCGTCACCTTCCTGCAGCAGGGAGAGGGGTCAGGACGGAGCCAGGCACTGCCTTGGAGGTAGGGGGTACCCTGTCCTATGCTACAGGGGATGGAGCCCCCGCCCCACAGGCACCAGGGTTCTCTGCCTCAAGAGCCTCAGACAGGCTGAGGGAGGCCCTCTTCCTAAGTTACCCCAAGGCAGAGTTCAGTGCACCTCTGGGGGCTCCTGGCGCCCTGCTGGGGGGGGCCTGGGGGCAGCGGCAGGCCCAGCAGGAGGTCGGTGAGGGACTCACTCAAGGGAGCTGTAAGGTGCATGGGGAGACCCTGGAATCGGGGGAAGACAGTGTCCAGGGGGATCCCCAAGAGGAGATGTGGACAGTGGCTCTGGAAGGGAGCGCTCAGGGGTCCTTTGGGGAGAGGGGCTGGGTCCAGGGGGTCTCAGCACTCAGAGAGGAGTATGTCTGAGGGACAAGCTCCAGCACTGGGTGGGAGGGGGAGGGGGGCCCTGGCACTGCGCAGGAGAGGGGTGTGTTGCGGGGGGTGGGTGTCCCTGCACTGGGTGGGAGAGGAGTGTATCCAAGGGGTAGTGGGGTTCCAGCACTGGGTGGGAAGGAAAGGGGAGGGGTGTGTCTGAAGGGGAGGATGGGGGAAGTCCCGGCACTGGAAAAGAGGGGGAGGGGTGTGTCAACGGGGTGGGCTGTCCTGGCACTGGGTGGGAGAGGTGTGTCCAAGGGGGAGTCCTGGCAGCGGGCGGGGAGGGGAGGGCTGTGCCAAAGTGGGGGTAGGGGGTCCCAGCATTGGGTGGGGAGGGGAGAGGTGTGCCGAAGGTGGGGGGGAGTAGCAAGACCCGGCACTAGGCAGGGCACAGAGGGGTGTGTCCAGGGGTGTCCTGGCATTGGGTGGGGCACGGAGTGGTGTGTCCGGGGGGGGGATGGGTCCTGGCCCTGGGTGGGGCACGGGGGGGTATGTCCAGTGGATGGGCGGGGCATGGAGGGGTGCGTCAGGGGGCAGGGCCGAGCGCGCTCACTTGGAGACGTCAGCGAGTCGCTGATGCCCATCGTCTCGTACCTGCAGGGGGGAGATGGGGTCAGGCTGCGGCACCCCTCGCCCAAGCGTGGGGGCTGCGGAGCAGTGCAGGTGCCTGGGCCACATCCCCCCCAGCCCGCCTGAGGAGGGGTGCGGGGCGCCCCCTGCTGGCAGCCAGGCCCTACTTGTAGGTGTCTTTCTCGATGCTGAGCAGGTCGTAGGCCATGGCCTGGTAGGTGAGCTCGTGCAGCAGTGGGGACACCAGGTCGAAGCTCCAGTCCACGATCAGCAGCTGAGAACGGGCTTTGTCGGGGCCCTGGGGCAAAGGAGAGAGAAACCCGTCACCTCCTGCTCTGGCAGAGGGTTCCTGGCCTGGCTTACACGGCACAATCCAATGGGCCCTGGTGGCCTGAAACTTCACTACCCACCCTCTCTGTGGCCCAGCCCCCAACCCCAGGGGGAAGCCAAGAGACACCCCCAAGCTAGCTGGGACGTGCCCTGGGGTCCTGCCCTGACCAGCTGCACTGCAACGCCCCCTGCAGGGACGGGCTACCTGCCCCTCATGCAAATAGCAATGCCCCCCTCCCCCAAGCATGCTCTCTGCTCGTGCCTCTCCACCAACGGGAGCATGCCCCTTACAAGGCAGCTCCCTGACTGCCCCCTGCTCCATATGCTGTGTGGGGACGGGGGGAACTACACCAGAAGGGCCTGGCTAGTCTATCATGAACCAACACCAGGCCCAGAGACTCTTTGATACAAGGTCCCAGAGGGGGACGACAGGACATTATCCCTAAGCCCCACCTTGCATCTGAGCTGGGACCCCATATGAAGCTCTAGCTCCCCAGTCCCAGCCTGTGTGGCCCCCCATTGTCACGGAGTCCCTGGGCGATGCTCTGGAACTGCTCCCCATGAAGCCAGTCAGGACTCTGGGGTAGTCGCCTTTCTGTGAGCAGCCTGTCTTCAGGACACGCAGCTCACACAGCTTCCACCTTCCTGGGTCTGACCTCGGAGCATTCAGCATCCTCTGCCCCTCCGTGCGCTTCCCACAGCGAGTCCGCTCAGGCGGGGCTCCTGGGGAAGCCAGAGGGTCCTGCACCCCAACTTCGCAGTCAGACGTGACTCTCAGCCAGCCAGTAAAACAGAAGGTTTATTAGACGACAGGAACATGGTCTAAAACAGAGCTTGCAGGTGCAGAGAACGGGACCCCTCAGCTGGGTCCATTTTGGGGGGCAGTGAGCCAGACAACCACGTCTGCACTTCACTCCATGTCCCAGCCAGCCCCAAACTGAAAACCCCCTCCAGCCCCTCCTCCTCTGGGCTTTGTTCCTTTCCCGGGCCAGGTGGTCACCTGATTCCTTTGTTCTCCAACCCTTCAGCTCTCACCTTGCAGGGGGGAAAGGGCCCAGGCCATCAGTTGCCAGGAAGCAGGGTGTTGGCCATTCTCTGTGTCCAGACTCCTGCACACACATGCCCTCTAGGGCTCTGCAATGATCATACACCCTTACTCCACCCCCTAGATACTTAAGAACTGCCTAGGGGAAACTGAGGCACCCCCCCACTATTCAGAGGAAACATTAAGAACAGTCCCACTTCGTCACATCTCTCCCCCCTTCGAGATCGAACTGAGCGGGGTCACTTTAGCCGGTGACCTGGGGAAGTTCGAAGCCACCAACGTTCCCATGGATGCCCCAGCATCTCTCCCATTCCTTGGTAGGAGTTACACCAGGCCCTTCCAGTTTCACGCCCTCCCTTAGGTCAGGGGTGGTCGATAGCACTCGCAGGCCGCATGTGGGAAGGTTTATGCAGCCCATGCCCTTTGGCCACCCCAAGAATGTCTCCCCATTGACCATCACCTTCTACTCCCACTGGAGGTCCGAGGGGCCTGGCCCCAGGAAACTCCACACAGACATATAGGTTGGGGTCAGGAGTGGGAGCCTGTCCACATCCCCAACCATCTGGCTGACGGAGTCTATGGCCTTGGGACCCAGCAAGGGAGCTAGACACCGGGGCTTTTCCGCAGGGTCCCCTTGGTTCAAATCGCCAGCCTGTTCAAAGGCAGTGAGGTGGGCATCCACACACACCCCCTCCTTAACCAGGGGCAGCAATTTAGTCTCGAGGTTCCCTGCGGAACTGGCCCCCCGGGATCTATCCCCACTCACCCCGGGGAGGTCCCCTAGGCCTCTCCGCTCCCCCACCGCCAGTTCATCCTGCTGCTGCTTCTGCAGCTCTTTCTCGGGCTCTCGCTGTCTCCCAGGGTCCTCTTGCTCTCTCGGACTCAGCTCCAATCCCGTCCGTCTCGATCCCCTGATGCGGAACCCGATCGTGAAGACCCTCATCTGGTCGGGGACAGGAGTCTTGGCAATGCCTGGCTACCACTCCAGCTGCTACCAGATACTGCTATAGCCCCAGTTGGGGTCAGGAATCTGTTCCTTAGAGCGGTCATCCTCCTCCAGCTGCACGATTAACTCTGCTTTGGTGAACTTTCCAACGCTCAACCCTCTCTTTTTGCACAGGGTTACAATGTCCTTCTTAAGGAGACGGTGACAGGCCATCACTCCGCTCCTCCCAAGTTGTTGTGGACTCACAGGCCCGTGTGTTCTCAGCTCCCCACGGTTTCCAGGGAGAACCCCTAGTGTGCCAGCCCTTCTCGAGGTCACCACCTCTTTGCCAGGGTCGAGCTGCGGACTCCTCCGCCCCTTGGACTGCTCGCTGCAATCCCCAGGGGAACCCTGTTACTGCAGAGTCCTTCTCGCTGGTCACACATTCCCAGGGGTTAACCGCCCCCCGAAACCGCTCCTCTCTGAGCCTTCAGCAGGCCTGGTCCTCGGCAATCCCCCTTCGTGTTACTGCTCCCCAGTCACTTACTGCAGGAAGCACCATCCACGGGGTGCAGTACATCCCACCGCTGACACCAGTTGTCACGGAGTCCCTGGGCGATGCTCTGGAACTCCTCCCCATGAAGCCAGTCAGGACTCTGGGGAAGTCGCCTTTCTGTGAGCAGCCTGTCTTCAGGACACGCAGCTCACACAGCTTCCACCTTCCTGGGTCTGACCTCGGAGCATTCAGCATCCTCTGCCCCTCCGTGCGCTTCCCACAGCGAGTTCGCTCAGGCAGGGCTCCTGGGGAAGCCAGAGGGTCCTGCACCCCAACTTCGCAGTCAGACGTGACTCTCAGCCAGCCAGTAAAACAGAAGGTTTATTAGACGACAGGAACATGGTCTAAAACAGAGCTTGCAGGTGCAGAGAACGGGACCCCTCAGCTGGGTCCATTTTGGGGGGCAGTGAGCCAGACAACCACGTCTGCACTTCACTCCATGTCCCAGCCAGCCCCAAACTGAAAACCCCCTCCAGCCCCTCCTCCTCTGGGCTTTGTTCCTTTCCCGGGCCAGGTGGTCACCTGATTCCTTTGTTTTCCAACCCTTCAGCTCTCACCTTGCAGGGGGGAAAGGGCCCAGGCCATCAGTTGCCAGGAAACAGGGTGTCGGCCATTCTCTGTGTCCAGACCCCTGCACACACATGCCCTCTAGGGCTCTGCAATGATCATACACCCTTACTCCACCCCCTAGATACTTAAGAACTGCCTAGGGGAAACTGAGGCACCCCCACACTATTCAGAGGAAACATTAAGAACAGTCCCACTTCGTCACAGGCCCCCCAGCATCCAGTGGGACAGAGACCACTCCAATGGTCAGCATCTCAGACCCACATCATGGGGGGGCTGGCCCAGCCCCCGCTTCCTGCCTGATCAGCATGCACTGCCCTCTTTGCGCAGCAGGTGGCGATAGGAGACCAGCCCTGCGCTCACATGGCAGAGGGCTCTGAAACCGGCTCCAGCAGCCCCAGTGGAACCCAAGCCCACCCAGGAGCACCTCGGCAAGGGGGGGGGCTGCGTCTGCTCTTTGCTGGGTAGCACAGACAGTCAGGGGTGGGTGGGGTGGGGACGTACAGCCCCTGATGCTATCCCAACTGTCCCACCTCAGTATGTGGCCCGATTTTCAGCCACGCTCGGGAGCAGAACGTCCGACCGGCCACCGCCCATCCGCCTGGCAGGTCTCCATAGCCTCTGGGTAAATGGGTTGAGGCTGACGGGGGAGCGCCTCTCTTGGAGGAGTATCTGGCCCCCACCACTGTTGCACTATCATTGCTGCATCCTGCCCCCCCATGCACGTGGGGCTGGGCAGGGCTGTCACCCCATTGCAGAGGGGGATGGAGGCCCAGAGGGGCTGGGTGACTCACCCAAGGTCACACAGGGAGTCTGTGGCAGAGCAGGGACATGAACCCAGAGCTGGCACCATCATTCCCCTCTAGCCCTACCCAGCCTGGATGGGTTGCTAGGCTCAGCCCCCGCCCCCACCCCCCACGGGACTCTGCTCACACCCTTTGCCAGTTCGGCTCTGCTGGAGGGATCCCCGAGTGCAGATGGGGGCTGGCGTAACCACCGGGTCACCCCACCCTGCCCAGAGCAGAGGGGTGGTTAGTGCACTGGTGGGTGCCACAGCACTGCCTGTCCCAGCTACCCCTCAGGGCTGGCAGCTGGGAAACATCAAGGCAAGAGGGACTAGTGCAGACAAGGCCCCAGGGTGCCGGGACTGCGGGCTGGGTGGCTTTGGAGACCAGAACAGTCGGGTTTCTTAGGCACCTGGACCCCAGCCTGGGCAGCCCAGCCCACTGAAGGTTAAAGCAAGAGGCCATTCTGGTCAGCCCAGAGCCTGGCCGAGCTGCAGAGAAACCTGTTTTCAGCTCCGGGTCTCTCACTCAAGGCCTGTCTACATGTAAACCACTTCAGCTGCTCCGCTTCAGTGACTCCGCCTTTCCCATACCCCCAAGCAACGCAGTGGCACCGACCCAATTGCCTCGTGTAGACCAGGCCTCGGCCTGACCTTGGTCAGTTCTCAGGCGAGAGCTCCCAGCTTCCCGCACTCATCCCCCAGCTCAAACCTTCCCAACCCTGTGTTCTCGAGCTGGGGGCCCTGCTCCAATTCCCTGCTGGGAGCATCCAGCCAGGAGCCATTGGAGCCGGCACGGTCTTTCTGGCCCCCAGGCTGATCTGTGTTGGATTCTCTTCATTTCACCAAGACAGGGAGGTGACACCCCCCACCCCCGGCATGACTCTTACCTTCCCCGAGAATCCTTCCCCTTCACCCCCTGCCAGAGAAGCCAGGAAATATATAGGGAAACTGAGGCACACATCAGATTCATAAAAGATATTACAAACATTCCCAGTTGGTCACAGGTGCACAGTCTCCCAGCAGCTCAGCAAACGCTGGAAGCAAGAGCAGAGGCAACAGGAGGGAGAGATCTGGGCAGGCCTTGGATTTTACATCACTTTGCTTCTCCTAGGGGGGTAGGAGCTACTGGGTTTCCCGTGTGAGAATCCAGGGCAGGGTGGGTTTGTAGCTCCCCTCTGCTGGGGGTGGGACGGGGATGGCAGGAGCTAGGGGAAGCCCGCAGGCCAGGGCTGACTTGTGGCTAAGGCTCGGGAGAGCTGGGTTCTATTCCTGCTCTGGCAGACTCCCTGTATGCCTCAGTTTCCCATCTGTAACACAGGCCACCCTGCCTCCCCTGGGAGGCTGAATTCATTAGTGAGATTCTGATACCATGGTGATGGGTGTAGGAGCACACACAGACAGGAGTGTCCAGGTGTGGAAGAGGCTCTGTGTGCGAAGCTTAGTTCTCTGACCGAACTGCCCTGTTTATAAACAGAGAGATTGTGCTGGGCACACACTTCCCCAGTTGGTGCCTCGGTTTCCCCATCTATACAGAGGGGATAAGGACACTAGCCTTTGTAGAGCACTTTGAGATCTGCCCACAGCCAGTCTTAGAGAAGGGCTGGGGCCATTAGTCCAGCCACACAGGGAATGCTATTGTTCTGCCAACCCCTCAGGATCTCCAAGGGTCTCTAGACCCCACCCCTCCGCCTGCCAGGATCTCCGAGCAGGTTCTAAATCACTCCTCCTTCCTTCTACTTCTCATGTGCTCCCCCGTGGCTCTGTCCCATGGCAAGGGTGTGGCCGACACAGCTTGCTCACCTCTCCCATGCTGGGCTCGTATGCCTTGAACGCCTTGAGTTTGGCCAGCACAGCGTGCGCCAAGTGGAAGTTATCTTCATGGTCCCTGCAGCAAAGACAAACCCTGTGGGTCAGAAACAGCTCCTCCTCGAGGGGCACACGCACTTCCTGTAGGAGGTAACCAGGTACCCTCGCCCTTTGGGCACACTCACTTCCTGTAAAGGATGGCTGGGTACTTCTCCATGGCTCACTCACTTCCTATAGGGGATAGCTGGTACCCCTCCCCCTGGGCACACTCACTTCCTGTAGCGGATGGCCAGGTACCCTTCTCCTTCTGGGCACGCTCACTTCCTGAACAGGATGGTTGGGTACTTCCCCATGGCACATTCACTTCCTATAGGGGATAGCTGGGTACCCCTTCCCCTGGGCACACTCACTTCCTGTAGGTTTCAGAGGAACAGCCGTGTTAGTCTGTATTCGCAAAAAGAAAAGGAGTACTTGTGGCACCTTAGAGACTAACCAATTTAGAGCGTGAGGCACAAGCTGTCAGCATAGTCTGTGTGGTATGTAGATTGTAATGGATTTTTTAGTTATTTGTTATTAGTTATTAGTTAATTGGTTAGTCTCTAAGGTGCCACAAGTACTCCTTTTCTTTTCACTTCCTGTAGCGGATGGCTGGATACTCCTCCAGGGTTTCACACAATGTGGCAATCTGCTCTGCCAGCATCTCCAGCTGCTTGTTCTTTTCGAAAAAGCGGTAGGGGCTGAACCAGTTGTGGAAGGTCTTTGGCTTGTCCAGGGAGTACACCTTGGGGACGGGGGAGAGCAGAGATCAGCCCCCGGTGCCAACTGCTTGCAGCCAGGCCAGCTGTGTCCCATACCGCGCCCCTAAGATGCGCTGTTGGATCAGGCCAGCCTGGTGGAGCTGTAGCGAGCCCCTAGTGAGGGAGAGATCCCTTTGCCAGTGCCACTCCTGTTGTGGTAGAGGGATAGCGAGCCAGAGATTCATGCACCAGCCTGGGATGAAGATGCCCCAGCTTCAGGTCCTTACTTGGCTGCAGACCCCCAGGTGCCCTCAATGTTGGGGGAGGGGGCTTGGCGACGCTTCTAGTCTGGCGAAAGCCCCAGCATAGCCACGGGCAAACCCAGCATCAAGGCGCGTCTGCCGCTGTCGCTTATTTCACTGGCCAAACAGAACGAGCCATTGGGACAAACGTGCTTGGACACCAATAAACAGTATCGGCCCATGAAGGGTTTGCTGGCGCAACGGGACGGGTGAGCCAGCAAAGCCTCCTGACGGACACTCAGCTTATACCAGCCAAAGCTTCTCTTGGCACAGCTGGCACCGGTACCCCAGATGAAATCAGCTAGAGTGGCGAAAGGACTTCTTTGCCAGCGTAACGGCATCTACCCAGGGGCCCTGCCACCACAGCTGCATCAGTTACAGGGGGGATTTTTTCTCTCATGTCCCTGTAACAAACCCATACCAACAAAGCTTTTGTGTGTAGCCCAGGCTCATGTCTCTCTGTGCCTCAGTTTCCCCATCAATGCAATGGGGCTGACACCACAGTCCTGCCCCTCAGGGGCAGGAGGGGGGAAATCCACTGATGACACAAGGAGGGGATGGGGTGGTTGGGTAAAGGGCAGGCGTGTGGAGTATCGGGCTGTCTTGCAGGCCTAGTATAAACCATCAGTAAGAGCTGGTAAAGCCAGGGAGGCAGGGCCCTCCTCCCCCATACATCTACCATCCCCACCAGGTGCAAGCCAGCGATTCCACCTCTCACAGGGTGTGAGCAGCCAGCTAGTTCCTGCTGTCCTGTGCTGGCGTCAAACCCGGGGCCCTAGAAGGGAAAGGTTCCCCCGCCAAACCACATGAAACAATAAGGGTGTGGTGTCGTACGTCACCATCCGCCCCGCGGACCTGCTCCTCCAAAGTCCGGCCACCCCTCACCTGGCTCTCATAGGGCAGGAAGGCCATGTTGATCTCCTTGAGGGTTTTGATGACCTTGGTGATCCGTGACTTCCTCAGCTCCTTGAACAGAGGCTCAGGACAGGCTGCAAGGCAAAGGCAGTGGGTGGGAGTGACAGGCACAGGGCTCAGGACCCCCAGCACAGCGCCAGCCCCCACGGACGGGGCCAGGACGGGCACAGCAGGGGCAGTAGTGCTGCACGCTTGTGGGGAACCTGGGCAAGCCAGCAGGGCCACACAGGAGTCAACGATGAGTCCAGCCCCCCCGAACCAGAGTCATGCCGGGTTCTCGCCTTCTGCAGCATCAGCAGCGAGGGGGAGCCACAATCTCTCCGATGCAGCCCCTGTCTCACACCCTGCCCTCAGCCCGCCCGCAGGGCTGAGTGACCGGAGTGTACAACTCAGGATGATGCACAAGGAGGAAGGGGACTTGGGTTCCCCCTGCCGCTGTAATGGGGAGAAGCAGATATGACCCTGACACACTGGGTATTCTGGTGGTGTCCCATCCCCCCACCGAGTTGGGACTGATGGAGCAATGCATGCTGGGAATGGTAGCAAGAGGCCGCCTTTCTGGGCACACGCTGCAGGTGTCTGTGAGCCGTGCTGGCTGGAGGCAGGCCCGTGGGGGAGAAGGGGGGGGAAGGGATAGGTGGGGTCATTCAGTCTGGCCTGCTGGGGCTGCATCCCCCTGCAGGAGGGCAGAGCATAATCAGGGTGCTGCGCACTGGCCTGCCGGCAGAGAGAGACCCCCCACCCACAGGCTCCAGTGTGCCGCTGTCCAGGCTCCCAGCTGGGGGATCCCCCGACCCCCAATACTCACGGCTGAGGAAGAAGACGTGAGCTGCCTTGTAGTTGAAGGTGGGGGTGCCCTGGAAGTCATTGATCAAAGCCTGCACCGACTGCAAAGCGGAGAGAGGGGGGTTGTCAGCACCTGCCGAGGCCCCTCCCTGCTGCTCAAATGGCCCAGCCCATGCCCAGGCCCTGGGGACTCAGGGCCTAGCATGATGCCATCGGGAGGTGGGCTGGTTTTCACCCCCCTGGCTCTGGGCTCCCTCCCTGCCTGGAGCAGGGCTTGTGCCCATGTGCCCGGGACATCCTCAGGGCCCAGCCACATCTCTTGCTGGCACAGAAGTGTCCATGCCCGGCCACAGATGAGGCCTGGCATTGCCTTGCTGCTGAACTAAGTGGGCTCTGAGCAGTGTCCAGCGAACAGCCGGCCAAGCAGCAATCCCAGGCAACTACCATCAGGGCCCCCTCCCTTCCCAGGCGCCATGCTGGGCACCTGCAGCTTCGCCACGCCAGCTAGCCTGGCAGGGTGTTTGGAACCTGTTCAGACCCCTCGACCGGTCATTGTGACAGGTGAGAACCTGGCTGCCCTGTCCCAAGCCCCAGCTCGCAGTCCTCTCCTACAGCGCTCCCTCCACGGGCAGCCCCTGTGGGTTCTGGGCTTCACCCTGCTCTGCCAGCGCCCCCTGCCCCTGGTCTCCCTCCACTCACCTCGCTGCTGCAGATGCAGGAGCCTCCTCCCCAACAGCCCCTGCTCCCTGAGCCTCTGCCTCAGCGAGTCTCCTTCGCTTTGAGTCTCAGCTGAGGTCGCCTCTCTCCACCTGCTGCATCTGCCCATCCAACCCCCACAGGACTGCACTGCGGAGAGGTCTGGGGGACAGTCTGTGCCTCACGTGGCAAAGAACATGAAGCCCAGCTCTGGGGAAGCAGCCTCTTGGGGAGCCCTGACTGGCCCCATTCCCATCCTGACGTTGTGCTGCGCATCCCCCCGGACAGCGCCACCTCCAGGCAGCACTAGGAGCTGTCCCGGGGTCTTCCCTGCTCCCCATCCAGTTGCCCCAGGCCCGAGCTCCTACCTCCTCCACTGGGCTGAGCAGGTAGACGGCCTCCAGGCTGGGGATTGGCTCCCGGCACTTGTTAATATCTTCCACAACTAGGAGAGAGCAGACACTGGGCGCGGGTCAGTGTGTCCTAGCCACCCACCCCAGCCGCTCTCCACCAGGATGTGGGGAGGGGAAGCCAAGGGCACAGTGATGTTCGCTGGCAGCAGGCCGGGGCGTTCCAGAGGCGACAATGCAGCAGCCGCTTCGATGTGGGGCCGTGGGCTGCGATGCTGCCACAGTATGGAGCAGGGAAGGAATGGCCCTCTGTACTGTGCTGGGGGCACCCCGCTAGAGTGCTGGCTCAGCTCTGTGCCCCTCAACCCCAAGGGCTCCTCCACCCTAAAGCAGAGAGCCAGCATTCGCCCTCCCCAGCCAGGACCCTGCCCACAGCATTGGGGAGGAGCAGCGAGGAGTTAGCGGGAGTCTGAGAAAAGCGGTGAAGAGGCTCCACGGGCTGAAAGTGCCAGGCTAAGGGAACTAGACCTGGCTGGGAAGGTACCCATAGCAAGGAGGGCGTCTAGGGGGCTGCAAAGCGGGGAAACTAGATGCAAATGTGAATGTAGACAAGTCAACTCCCTGACTGTGAGTTGTATCCAATGGGGAGGGGAGCCCTGGCGGGGGGAGCAGTCGGGAGGGAGGGGCCACTCACGTGTGATGCCTTCGTCTACGATGTCGGACATCGTACAGCATGATGAGAGGATGCGCGTGCTGGGGTGGTCCATGATCAGCACCTGGGGTAGCGAGAGGGGAGCGCTCCACTTCGGATGAACTAGTCACTGCCCTGAGCCCAGCTGCCCACCATCATCATCCACAGCACAGCCAAGGGAGCAGAGCGACTGCTAATGGCAGAGCCCTTCCACAGCCCTTTCACAGCAGAGCAGCAGGGCCGGTACCAATCCTGCACTTTGCTGAGCTGACCGTGCTAAGGACTGCGTGAGGAGCTACAGGGAGAGCGGCTCCGAGCAGAGTGGCTGGTACGAGATGTAGGAGACAAACCTGGGACACCCGGCCATTCAGAATGGTTCCATCCTCCATCAGCCTCTTCGCCCAGGTGACAGGGTGAGTGCAAGAGGCAGGGACAGAACAGGAGTCCTAGCTCCCAGTCCCCTGCTCCAATCCACCAGATATCCGCTCCCCAGCCCTCGGACAGAACCAGGATCAGGGCACAGAGAAATGGAACGAGGGGAGTCTCCGTGTTCCCCTAGGAAAGCCCTGTAGGCCATTGGCCCAACATCTCCACCACCTTCCTGCCGTGCCGAATGCTCCCTCTGCCGCACCGGCCTAACCCGCTGCTCCACATCCCCCAGCCCAGTCCATGCCGGGGGCTCAATCACCTGCCTGCCCAATGGTGCATACTGCCCCCATGCTTGGCACTCTCCTGCTCCTCCTCCCACCCAGGCTGATTCACTGGTCCCAGTGGTCTGATCCGGTGTGTGTGTGGGGGGGAGATATGGGGCTAGCTGGACAAGCTGGGTCTGATCCAGCGCAGTGGGAAGGCAGACATACCCAAGCCTAGCTGGGGACGGATGATGGGCTAGACAGAGCAGGGATCTGATCCAGCCTGGAAAAGCTCAGGTTCCTAATGAATCTCAAGAGGCTGGAGGGGGAGGAGCATGATATATGGATACAGCATATCCCCAGGGGGACACCAGGGCAACAGGTTCGGCCTGCTTACCTTCCATTCTCTTTCCTTCTTCACGCTGTGAAGGACAACGCTGAGGATCTCTGCGAGTGAAAGAGATGAGGATCAGTGGTGGGGCTCGGATGGGACGGCTGTGCCTGAGCCAGGACCCACTGGCTGGTGGAAGGACCCCTCGGGGAAGTGGCTCAGAGGCTGCTTTCAGACCAGCTAGCGATGTGCTCCTAGCCGAGCCCCCAGTCGGCCATCGTGGTGGGGTGACAGGCTAGATGGGCCATGGGTCTGATCCCCCTTCCTTTCTGCCAGGCTGGATACAAGCACAGCTGAACTAAGCATCTGGCCCCGTGCAGCAAGAGAACAGATCCTGTCCAGCACCTCTTGACTGGAGGGGATCCAGGGACCCTCTACAGTGTGTGGGGGACAACAACACAACAAAGACTTCAAATCCTGAGTCCTGCACATAGAACCCCTCCAAGGCATGCCCCGCTCAGAGAACTGCCGGCCTGTCTCCTGGGCACCTTCCACGGCCCAGCTAAGCAATTAGATAGTCAGCTCTTTGGGCCAAGCACCATCTTTTTGTTGTGCCCAGCATAATGGTACCCTGACCCATGACTGGCGCTCCTGGGCACTACCGTAATACACCTAATGAATAATGTACAACACCTTGCAAAATGGGGCCTTGGTCCATGACTGGGGCTCCTGGGTGCTACCATAATACATCTGTTTGTTTTACCCCTACGAAGCACCTGATTCTGGCTGGCCCCGTAGGGCAATAGCCCCACGACCCTGACCTGTGCTCTCACTCCCACTCCTGGTAGCTGGTGTGCGTGAGTGCACTGCCCAACACACTATGTTTCCACCATAACTCAAGCAATGCCTCTCCCTACCCCACCTCTAGCCCATCAGGACTTGGCTGCTCGGTCCTAATGAGGCTCCAGGGGCTATTCTGCACCAGGACGCGCTGGCCTCGCTGCTGCTTTCCTGCAGTTCCTTTACACCTGCGGCATGCGGACGCCCCATTCACTGGGGCACGTGGGGCTCGAGTGCAAGGTAAGGGGCCGGCAGCACAGCCTGGATCCAGACATGGTGAAGGCAGACATGAACCTGCTTTCTCCACGCAACTCCGCCCAGGCATTTTGACCCTGAACTGCAGTTACAGCTCCCCACGCCAGCCCTGGGCTCCCCCCACCAGCTCTGCCAGTGCCCCTCACTACTGACTGGAGCCCCTGCAATCCCAGCCCTTTCCTCCCCCCCATTCCCAGCTCTGCCAGTGCCCCTCACTCCTGTCCACAGCCCTCTGCTATGCCAGCTCTGGTCTGTCCCCCACCAGCTCTGCCTCACTCCTGACCCGCAGCTATTGCAGTCCTGGGTTCCCCGCCTCACGGCTCTGCAGATGCCCCTCACTCTTGTCCGCAGCCTTCTGCTATTCCAGCCCTTTGCTCCCCCCCGATTCCCAGCTCTGCCAGTGCCCCTCACTCCTGTCCGCAGCCCCCTGCTATCGCAGCCTTGGGCTACCACCCACTCCCAGCTCCGCCGGTGCTCCTCACTCCTGACCCGCAGCTATTCCAGTCCTGGGTTCCCCCCCACCCTGCCACGGCTCTGCAGATGCCCCTCACTCCTGACCCGCAGCCCCCTGCTATTCCTGTTCAGAGACCCCTCTTGAACCAGGGCAGTATGGCCCACCCCAAGTATTCAAAAGTCACCTGTCAGGCCCTCCTAATTGTGCAATTTAGTGAGGAAAAGCTAAGAGAAGAGCTAAGGGTTATTAGCACCACCGGCCGTCCTGAACTGTGGGCCACTTTTGCTCTGTCCCAGTTCTGGGGGCAACCATGGAACATCAGAACTGAATCCACTTTCCAAGAGTCTTTTAAACCCCAGGTCTGTGGTCTGGATTTAGCCACAGGCCCCGTCCACTGCAGCCTGGGCTGGAGATTCAGCAGTGGATCTGGGCTTCTGAAGTAACAGAAGTGGGTTGGGCTTCTGAAGTGTAAGGCTTTAACTTGCTCTCTCCTACATTACAGCTATAGCCTACGCCAGCTCTGTGTTGGGGCCGGGCAGAAGTGTACTGCTTCACTACGTTACAAAGCGGCTATGACGTCATTTTTCTCCTCGCGCGCAGCCGTTACCCATTCTGACAGGCTGTTTATAATGCTAACTTTACTAGTTTTCAGAGGTTGTCGGGGAGGGCGGGGGGGGGGGTGCAAGGTGGAAGTTTCGCCTAGTGCACAAAATATCCTTGCACCGGCCCTGGTGGGAGTCATCCTGATGGAAAGAGATGACGACGATGACGCCCCCCAAAGTGCAGCTCCTATGGGAGGGGGCAGCCCTTGGGGGTGGGGCAGACAGCCTCCTCCCCTTCCTGGTGTATGACAGGCAGGCGGGGGGGAGCTCTCTGCTCCGACTGACTCCTAATCCTCCCCGAGGGTGAGACACCCCCAGGAGCGCCCCTCCCAGGGCCCCCCAACTGGGCCCTGCCCCCCCAGACCCACACCCAACCAGACCCTGCCCCCGACTGGCTCCGCACTCAGACCCCCCGGCTCCGC
The DNA here is from genome assembly GCF_965140235.1 of Caretta caretta. Taxonomy (NCBI): domain Eukaryota; kingdom Metazoa; phylum Chordata; order Testudines; family Cheloniidae; genus Caretta; species Caretta caretta. Next base: position 6,306,626 of record NC_134233.1, read on the forward strand.
ACTCACTCTTGCGCACCACCGCCTTCAGCCCGGACGGGGCCATTTCTGCCTCTTGCCACGTCCCCTCGAGCCCTATGGGTAGAAGTGGGACTCAGCTGTGTGCGGGGTGGGGCTGGAGTCAGGACTCCTGGGTTCTGCCCCGGCTCTGCTCCTGACCTTGGGCACGCCCTGGCCTCTCCCTGCCATGCTCTGGGGAGTGTCTGTGACACTGGGCCACAGCCCCTAGCGACGCTGAAATCAGTCACTGGTGGACGGGCCCAGCCCCCCCCAGTGTCACTGATGGACGGGCCCAGCCCCCCCAGTGACTGATTTCAGTATAAAGCAACTGGGGTGCTGGCGGGTCGATGTCTGCAGGGCTGAAGACGGCCGAACGCCGCAGCCCCCCACTTCTGGCGCTGCGAGGGCTGGGCCTGGGCACCAATGGGCAGGCGACCAGTGACAGGGCCACGCAGGTCCCCACTGAACCCCCACCTGGTCACGTGGGGCGCAGAGGGAGGCGGGGGCCTCGGGCAGGGTTAAAGCGAGGACTGGGTTGGGGTAGTGGGGCCTCAGCCCACTCCAGTCAGGGCCCCCCACTGAGCTGCAAGTCCCCCCTCCCCCCAGCCTCCCCCCATCAGCCAGGCCCCTCGCCCCCCCTCCACCCAGCCCCCCTCAGCCAGGCCCCGTGTTGCACCCAGGAACAGGGGCAGGTCGAATGGAGCGAACGGCCTCTGCCCGTCGCGCCCCGTCGGGAATGGCGTCCTTCAGCGCTGCCGGGGGCGGGGAGGGCCGGAGGGAAGGGACTGTACCACTGCTCAGCCAGTCCCGGCCCCTCCTGCACGGAGCGGCGGGAAAACACGGTACAGCCCCAGCCGGGGTGGAAACAGTCTGAGGTAAAATTGTCCTGGGAGCTGCCAATGGCGGGAAAAGCCGGTTGGATCCAGTTATGACTGGGCCATGATCACCGTAAACAACAAGATGGCGGTCACAAGATGGCCGTTCAGACGCCATCTTGGATTGCTGCTCTGTCTTTACAAACCCCATATTGACTTTAATATACACATATTTTAACAGACTATAATCCTATAACAAAACACACCCAACAGTATACAGAGCAGTATAAACAAGTCATTGTCTGTATGACATTTTAGTTTGTCCTGACTTCGCTAAAGCTTTTTGTGTAGCCTGTTGGTGTACCCCCTGGAAGACCTCTGCGTACCCCCAGGGGCACCCGTGACCCTGGTTGGGAACCACTGGGTTAGAGAAACGTGTGTGTGTGTGTGTGTGTGTGTGTGTCTAGGAATCAGGACTCCTGGGGTCTATCCTGACTGCGAGCGGAGTGGGGTCTAATGGTTAGAGCAGAGAGCTGGCAGGTAGGATTCCTGGGTTCTAGTCCAGGCGATGCAACTGATTCACTCTGTGACATGGTTCGTTCTGCCCTGTCCTCCTGTGACATGTGGAGCGCAAAGACCTTCCCCAGCCCTTCCCTTCCAGCTGGGTGGTGCAGGAATTAATGGCCGTAGAGCCTGGGCTCTAAGATCCTGGAGCAAAGCGTCCTGGAGAAGGAATTTGTTCCCCAAGCTTGACTGGCTCCCTGCCCCATCCCTCCCTCCGTCAATCAGAACGAATCCCTCATGGCAGAGCTGTTGTCTGGTTACCCGCAGTGCAGACCCAATCTATTGTGTCCTGGCTGCTGTTCAGCTCAGGTTAACAGCATGGTAAGTTTCTGTGAACTCCCCCAGAGCTTTCGAATGGAAGTGAGAGTCTTCTTCACATCCTGCTCTACACTGTGAGGAGTGTCGCTCTGTGGCTGTTCAACAGCTGCTGCATTCCTACCCCAGATGTGGCATCATTTCAGTTCTGGGTGAGTGACCCCTGTGTAGTGTTGTTGAGTGGACACAGTACTCCAGATGAGGCCTCACCAATGTCGAATAGAGGGGAACGATCACGTCCCTCAATCTGCTCGCTATGCCCCTACTTATTCATCCCAAAATGCCATTGGCCTTCTTGGCAACAAGGGCACACTGCTGACTCATATCCAGCTTATATCATATCCAGGTCATTGGTGGTTCCACCTTCAGTTCTACCTATTGGCTTGAAAAGGCACCAAACGTATACCTAATGGCTGCTGAGGGGGGCAGTTGCCCCCCGGCCCGCTATTAGCTCTGCCACTGATTCTTTTTAAATGTTCATTGTGCTGCTTCCACCAGCCACTTTGATTTTGTTTTCTTTTACAGACCCAAGCAAAACGCAAGCGGCAACCTGGCTAGAAGCAGATCCGTGGAATTGAACAGACTCATCCAATTACTGAGCCTTCCCAGAGCCAGTGCTGCCCTCACGATACATCAAATGTAGAGGACCTGCTAAGCTCCCAGTAGATGTAGCCTAGAGCCAAACGCAGGCCAGGCAAGGTGGCTTCGCCCATGGAGTTCAGGTCCAGGGATTCAGTAGGGAGTAAATGGCCAGCACTGGATGCTTCAGGTTTTGGTGCCCACCCAGAGACGGCTGGGGGCTGATTTTCAATTACACACCTGCGGCTGGCCCAGGCCAGCTGACTCCAGCTCCCGGGACTCGGGCTAAGGGGCTGTTTAACTGCGGTGTAGCCTTTGGGGCTCAGGCTGGCGCTTTGACTCTAGGACGATGCGAGGTGGGAGGTTCCCAGAGCTCGGGCTCCAGCCGAAGCCAGAACGTCTGCACCACAAATAAACAGCTGCTCAGCTCGAGCCCTGTTAGCCGGAGTCAGCTGGCCTGGGCCAGCCGTGGGCACATAACTGCAGTGTAGACACACCCTAAGTGCCCACAAGCCCTCCTGGGAGCTGCGGGTATTTAGCACCTCTGAACTCTAGGCCCCAGGTGTCTCAACGTGGGCACCCAAAGTTAGGGGCCATTCAAAATCTTCTTGCCACTATCTTCTCCCACCCCACACTGCTCCTCAGACGTTCCTGTTAACTGCTGGAAATGGCCCACCTTGATTATCACTACAAAAGGTTTTCTCCCCCCCGCTCTCCTGCTGGTAATAGCTCATCTTAAGTGATCACTCTCCTTACAGTGTGTATGATAACACCCATTTTTTTCATGTTCTGTGTGTATATAAATCTCCTGACTGTATTTTCCACTGAATGCATCCAATGAAGTGAGCTGTAGCTCACGAAAGCTTATGCTCAAATAAATTGGTTCGTCTCTAAGGGTACATCTACACTACAAAATTAGGTCGAATTTATAGAAGTCGGTTTTGTAGAAAGCGTTTTTATACAGTTGATTTTGTGTGTCCCCACACAAATGCTCTAAGTGCATGTAGTCGGTGGAATGTGTCCACAGTACCGAGGCAACTGTCGACTTCCGGAGCATTGCACTGTGGGTGGCTATCCCACAGTTCCCGCAGTCTCCGCCGCCCATTTGAATTCTGGGTAGAAATCCCAGTGCCTGATGGGGCTAAAATATTGTTGCGGGTGGTTCTGGGTACATATCGTCAGGCCCCCGTTCCCTCCCTCCCTCCGGGAAAGCAAGGGCAGACAATCGTTTTGCGCCTTTTTTCTTGAGTTACCTGTGCAGACGCCATACCACGGCAAGCATAGAGCCCGCTCAGATCACTTTGGCAATTAGGAGCACATTAAACACCACACGCCTTATCCAGCAGTATATGCAGCACCAGAACCTGGCAAAGCGATACCGGGCGAGTAGGCGACGTCAGCGCGGTGACGTGAGTGATGAGGACATGGACACAAACTTCTCTCAAAGTACGGGCCCTGACAATGTGGGCATCATGGTGCTAATGGGGCAGGTTCATGCGATGGAATGCCGATTCTGGGCCTGGGAAAGAAGCACAGACTGGTGGGACCGCATAGTGTTGCAGGTCTGGGACGATTCCCAGGGGTTGCGGAACTTTCGCATGCGTAAGGGCACTTTCATGGAACTTTGTGACTTGCTTTCCCCTGCCCTGAGGCACAAGAATACCAAGATGAGAGCAGCCCTCACAGTTGAGAAGCAAGTGGCAATAGCCCTGTGGAAGCTTGCAATGCCATACAGCTACCAGTCAGTCGGGAATCAATTTGGAGTGGGCAAATCTACTGTGGGGGCTGCTGTGATGCAAGTAGCCAACGCAATCAAAGATCTGCTGATATCAAGGGTAGTGACCCTGGGAAATGTGCAGGTCATAGTGGATGGCTTTGCTGCAATGGGATTCCCTAACTGCGGTGGGGCCGTAGACGGAATCCGTATCCCTATCTTGGCACCAGAGCACGAAGCCGGCGAGTACATAAACCACAAGGGGGACTTTTCAATAGTGCTGCAAGCACTGGTGGATCACAAGGGACGTTTCACCAACATCAACGTGGGATGGCCGGGAAAGGTACACGACACTCGCATCTTCAGGAACTCTGGTCTGTTTCAAAAGCTGCAGGAAGGGACTTTATTCCCAGACCAGAAAATAACCGTTGGGGATGTTGAAATGCCTATAGTTATCCTTGGGGACCCAGCCTACCCCTTAACGCCATGGCTCATGAAGCCGTACCCAGGCAGCCTGGACAGTAGTCAGGAGCTGTTCAACTACAGGCTGAGCAAGTGCAGAATGGTGGTCGAATGTGCATTTGGACGTTGAAAAGCGTGCTGGTACGGTTTACTGACTCGGTTAGACCTCAGCAAAACCAGTATTCCCACTGTTATTACTGCTTGCTGTGCGCTCCACAATCTCTGTGAGAGTAAGGGGGAGACGTTTATGGCGGGGTGGGAGATTGAGGCAAATCGCGTGGCTGCTGGTTACGCACAGCCAGACACCAGGGCGGTTAGAAGAGCACAGGAGGGCGCGGTGCGCATCAGAGAAGCTTTGAAAACCAGTTTCATGACTGGACAGGCTATGGTGTGAAAGTTCTGTTTGTTTCTCCCTGATGAAACCCCCCGCCCCTTGGTTCACTCTATTTCCCTGTAAGCTAACCACCCTCCCCTCCTCCCTTCGATCACCACTTGCAGAGGCAATAGAGTCATCCTTGCTTCACATTCTTGCATTCTTTATTCATTCATCACACAAATAGGGGGATAACTACCAAGGTAGCCCAGGAGGGGTGGTGGAGGAGAGAAGCACCAGGAGGGGTGGTGGAGGAGGGAAGGACAAGGCTACACAGCACTTTCAAAGTTTAAAACTTTAAAACCTATTGAATGCCAGCCTTCTGTTGCTTGGGCAATCCTCTGGGGTGGAGTGGCTGGGTGGCCGGAGGCCCCCCCACTGCCTTCTTGGGCGTCTGGGTGAGGAGGCTATGGAACTTGGGGAGGAGGGCGGTTGGTTACACGGGGGCTGTAGCGGCGGTCTGTGCTCCTGCTGCCTTTCCTGTAGCTCAACCATACGCTGGAGCATATTGGTTTGATCCTCCAGCAGCCTCAGCATTGAATCCTGCCTCCTCTCATGACGCTGCCACCACCTTTCAGCTTCAGCCCTCTCTTCAGCCCGCCACTTACTCTCTTCAGCCCACCACCTCTCCTCCCGGTCATATTGTGCTTTCCTGCACTCTGACATTGTCTGCCTCCACGCATTCGTCTGTGCTTTGTCAGTGTAGGAGGATAGCATGAGCTCAGAGAACATTTCATCACGAGTGCATTTTTTTCGCCTTCTAATCTTCACTAGCCTCTGGGAAGCAGAAGATCCTGTGATCCTTGAAACACATGCAGCTGGTGGAGAAAAAAAAAGAGACAGTGGTATTTAAAAAGACACATTTTCTACAACAATGGCTACACTCTTTCACGGTAAACCTTGCTGTTAACATTACATACACAGCACATGTGCTTTCATTCCAAGGTTGCATTTTGCCTCCCCCCACCACGTGGCTAGACCCTTCCCCCTCCCCGTGGCTAACAGCGGGGAACATTTCTGTTCAGCCATAGGCAAACAGCCCAGCAGGAACGGGCACCTCTGAATGTCCCCTTAAGAAAAGCACCCTATTTCAACCAGGTGACCATGAATGATATCACTCTCCTGAGGATAACACAGAGAGATAAAGAACGGATGTTGTTTGAATGCTAGCAAACATACACTGCAATGCTTTGTTCTACAATGATTCCTGAGTACGTGCTACTGGCCTGGTGTGGTAAAGTGTCCTACCATGGTGGAGAGAATAAGGCTGCCCTCCCCAGAAACCTTTTGCAAAGGCTTTGGGAGTACATCCAGGAGAGCCGCAAATGCCAGGGCAAATTAATCATTACACATGCTTGCTTTTAAACCATGTGGTATTTTAAAAGGTACACTCACCAGAGGTCTCTTCTCCACATGGTGGTTCCGGGAGGCAGCCTTGGGTGGGTTCGGGGGGTACTGGCTCCAGGTCCAGGGTGAGAAACAGTTCCTGGCTGTCAGGAAAACCGGTTTCTCCACTTGCTTGCTGTGAGCTATCTGTAACTTCATCATCATCATCTTCCTGGTCCCCAAAACCTGCTTCTGTATTGCCTCCATCTCCATTGAAGGAGTCAACAACATGGCTGGGGTAGTGGTGGCTGAACCCCCTAAAATGGCATGCAGCTTGTCATAGAAGTGGCATGTTTGGGGCTCTGAACCGGAGCGGCCGTTTGCCTCTCTGGTTTCCTGGTAGGCTTGCCTCAGCTCCTTAAGTTTCACGCAGCATTGCTTCGGGTCCCTGTTATGGCCTCTGTCCTTCATGCCCTGGGAGATTTTGACAAATGGTTTGGCATTTCGAAAACTGGAATGGAGTTCTGATAGCACGGATTCCTCTCCCCATACAGCGATCAGATCCCGTACCCCCCGTTTGGTCCATGCTGGAGCTCTTTAGCTCCCTGAGGCCAATACCGTCTAATTGCGTCCATAGTACCCCAAATTCGACCCAGCAAGGCCGATTTAAGCGCTAATGCCCTTGTCGGGGGTGGAGTACGGAAATCGATTTTAAGAGCCCTTTAAGTCGAAAAAAAGGGCTTCATCATGTGGACGGGTGCAGGGTTAAATCGATTTAACGCTGCTAAATTCGACCTCAACTCCTCGTGTGGACCAGGGCCTAGTGTGGTTGCAGTTCTACATCTTTATACCCGTGGAGCTTCTTCCGCTTCTCCTCTAGGAATAGCGACCCCAGGACTAGCACTCCTACACCAGCATAACTGCCTCAACACTAGGGTGCATCACTTTCACTGTACTGGTCTAGCCAGTGGCTCAACCCTTCTATTGGATGCCTGGGCTTCTGACTCTGAAAACATGGTCGTCATCTTCTGTAACCTTGACATAACTCAAGCATAGCATGTGACATTACAGCAGGACCTGCTGTTTATAAATGTAGTACCTTCCCCGCCAGTATTGTTGTCATTCCTGACTCTCTCTCTCTCTCTCTCTCTCTCTCTCTCTCTCTCTCTCTCTTTCTCTCTCTCTCTCTCTTTTGAGGCTCTCTGTGAGGCTCTTGCTATGGGAAGGAGCAGCCTGGAGAAGAGTTGAAGCTTTTAAACTTTGTCAATATTTTTAAACTTGTAGATTCCCTGCCATTGGGGTGTTGGGGTGTCCAGGTGGAAGGGGTGTCAGGGTGGAAGGACTGTCTAGCCTGTGTTATACAGGAAGTCAGACTTGATGGTCCAATGTCCCATTAAATTCTGTGAAATTATGTAACTGGAAAATGGCCCTTCCTGAGACGCTGCACTGGCCTCACCCGGCATCTCGCCAAGCCCAGGCCGGCTGTATGTTCGCAGGCACGTTTCTTCCAAACCAGAAGTGGGAAACGTGATAGGCTGTGAGGCCAAGGCCAAGGGAACCATCGAGAGCTCAGCAGGGCTGGAGGATCCTCAGGGCTTCGGGAAGAGAGGAAGGAGCAAACCCCTCCCTTATTAGGGAAAATGAGGGCCAGTGAAACATGCCCAGAGCTAGGGAATATAAACGCCAACTCAGGAAAGGTAAGGACACTGTGAGGCAGAGTCTGAACCTGTGCAGGGAAGAGCCCTGCTCCAAGAACACAGCCTGTCTCGGGTGAGTAGAGCAGTGCCATCAGCTTGTCCCGCAGTCAGGCAATGCCCAGCCTCCAGATATGAGCTACAGACAACTCAGAGTCCTGGCAGCAAAGCTGAGAGAGAGCATCTCTCTCAACCCCTGTCCTGCACTGCTCTCCAGATCCCCTCAGACCTTGATGTTCCTCCTCTCCCATCTCAGCCAAATCCCAGGGGAATCTGTGCTCGGGGCCAGGCTGGGACAGAATCTGTCCTGCAACTTTTGAGTCATGGGCACAAATCCACTTTCTGCTTAAAAAAGAATTCCAACTTTTCAGTGGCTGGGGCTGAGTCCCAAAGAGCAGAGCAGAAGGGCTGTGAGTTGCAGGCAGGTGGAAATGCTGAAGGGCTGCGAGCCCCAGGCCTGGCGCAGACGCTGAAGGGCTGCGAGCCCTGGGCCCAGCCTAGAGGCTGAAGGGTTGCGAGCCCCGGGCCCAGCCTAGAGGGTGAAGGGCTGCGTGTCCCGGGCCCAGCCTAGAGGCTGAAGGGCTGCGAGCCCTGGTCCTGGCGCAGCTGTTGAAGGGCTGCAATCCTTGGGCCTGTCGCAGCCAGACATCCTGGGCCCTTTCCAGTGTAACAGCTGGGAGAGAGAAGAGGGGGTGCCACCTCAGTTTGGAAGGGAATTTGTTATTCAAAAGTATCTGCTCAAGATGAAGCAGTCATCGGATTAGGGTTGTTGGCTTGAGCTGCACAGCCCCAATTCTCCCTTCCTTTCTCCATCATCCCCAGGGCTACTGGCTCCATCTTTATCTCAAAATCAGGCAAATCATAGATTCCTAGATTCCAGTGACAGAAGGGATCATCTAGTCTGGTCTTCTGTATAGCACAGGCCAGAGAGCTTCCCAAAAATAATCCCTAGAGCAGATCTTGTAGGAAAACACCCAATCTGGATTTTAAAATGGTCAGTGATGGAGAATCCATCACAATCCTTGGTAAATTATTCCAATGGTTAATTACCCTCAATGTCAATCATTTACACCTTTTTGCAGTCTGAATTTGTTTAGCTTCAACTTCCATGTTATACCAATCGCCGGTAGATTGAAGAGCCCATTATTAAATATTTGTTCCCCATGTAGGTACTTGGAGACTGTAATCAAATCACCCCTTAACCTTCTCTTTGTTAAGATAAATAGATTGAGCTCCTTGCCTGTATCACTATAAGTCATGTTTTCCAGTCCTTTAATCACGCTTGTGGCTCTTTTCTGAACCCTCCAATTTATTAACATCCTTTTTGAATTGTGGATACCGCAACCGGACACAGTAGGGATCACACTGGTGCCACTATTGAGGTACAGTAACCTCTTTACTCCTACTCAAAATTCCCCTATTTATGCATCCCAGGATCACTCGAGCTATTTTGATCACTGTATCACACTTGGAGCTCATGTTCAGCTGCTTATTCACTTCCACCCCCAAATCTTTTTCAGAGTCACTGCTTCCCAGGATAGAGTCCCCCATCCTCTAACTAAGGCCTACAGGTTTTGTTCCTGGATGTATACGTTTACATTAGCCATATTAAAATTAGGGCTGTCAAGCAATTAGAAAAAATTAATTGCGATTAACTGTGCGATTCAAAAAATTAACCGCGCGATTCAAAAAGGAATTACACGATTAATTGTGCTGTTAAACAACAATAGAATACCGTTTCTATGGTGCTCACTGTATATTTATTTTTGATTACAAATAATTGCACTGTAAAAAACAAACAAAAAATTATTTTTCAATTCACCTCATACAAGTACTGTAGTGCAGTCTCTTTACCATGAAAGTTGAGCTTACAAATGTAGAATTATATATATATATATATATATATATATATATATATAAAACTGCATTCAAAAATAAAACAATGTAAAACTTTAGAGCTTACAAGTCCACTCAGTCCTACTTCTTGGTCAGCCAATCGCTCAGACAAACAAGGTTGGTTACAATTTGCAGAAAATAATGCTGCCTGCTTCTTGCTTACAATGACACCCGAAAGTGAGAACAGGCGATCGCAGGGCACTGTTGTCGCTGGCGTTGAAAGATATTTTCGTGCCAGATATGCTAAAGATTCATATGTCCCTTCATGCTGCAATCACCATTCCAGAGGACATGCTTCCATGCTGATGATGGGCTCTGCTTTTGATAACAATCCAAAGCAGCGTGGACTGACACATGTTCATTTTCATCATCTGAGTCAGATGCCACCAGGAGGTTGATTTTCTTTTTTGGTGGTTTGGGTTCTGTAGTTTCCGTATCAGAGTGTTGCTCTTTTAAGGCTTCTAAAAGCATGCTCCATACCTTGTCCCTCTCAGATTTTGGAAGGCACTTCAGATTTTTAAACCTTGGGTCGAGTGCTATAGCTATTTTTAGAAATCTCACATCGCTACCTTCTTTGCGTTTTGTCAAATCTGCAGTGAAAATGTTCTTAAAATGAACATGTGCTGGATCATCACCCGAGACTGCTATAACATGAAATATGTGCAGAATGTGGGTAAAACAGAGTAGGAAACATACAATTCTCCCCCCAAGGAGTCCAGTCACAAATGTAATTGATGCATTATTTTTTTAATGAGCATCATCAGCATGGAAGCATGTCCTCTGGAATGGTGGCTGAAGCATGAAGGGGAATATGAATGTTTAGCATATTTAGCATGTAAATACCTTGCAACGCTGGCTACAAAAGTTCCATGCATTCTCACTTTCAGGTGACATTGTAACTAAGAAGCAGGCAGCAGTATCTCCCGTCAGTGTAAACAAACTTGTTTGTCTGAGCGATTGGCAGAATAAGAAGTAGGTTAGGTAACCAAAAAAAAATCTGCATTCGTAAGTTACACTTCGAGGTCTAGTGGGTATGAGTGGGGGGGTTGGGGGTGGGAGTCAGCACTCCTGGGTTCTATTCCTGGATCTGTGAGGGAGGGTTGTCTACTGTTTAGATCAGGAGATGGAGAGTCAGGACTCCTCCTGGCTTTGCAGCTGACTCCCTGTGTGACTGAGGGCAATTCCCCCCACCCCCCCTGTGCCTCAGTCATACGGGGATAATGACACTGACCCAGCTCCTGGGGGTTGGGGCTGGATTCATTCCAGTCTATACAGCACCTCTGAGGGAGGTGCTAGGAAAGGGCAGGACATAAGTAACCAACAGACACTAATGGGATGCACCATGTGATTCTCTTTCTGTCCCTAGCGCGTGTGACTGTGGACCCCAACACAGCCAATGCCTACCTGCTCCTGTCCCGGGATCAGCGGAGCGTGAGTGTGGGCAACAAGAGGCGGGACGTCCCCAGTAACCCCAAGCGGTTTGACACGTGCAGCTGCATCCTGGGCCGGCAGCGGTTCACAGCCGGGATGCACTACTGGGAGGTGGAAGTGGGGGACAAGCCATGTTGGACACGGGTGGTCTGTGAGGAGTGTGTGAGCAGGCAGGGAATATTCACGGCCTCACCAGCGACTGGTTTCGGGACGGTGTGGCTGCACAATGGGGATGAGTATGCAGCGCTCACTTCCCCCCTGTCCGAGCTTATGCTGAGAGTGAAGCCTCGGCAGATTGGCATCCTCCTGGACTTTGAGGCCGGAGAGGTGTCCTTCTACAACGTGACTGGCAGCTGTCACATCTACACCTTCAGTGGCATCTTCTTGGAGCCCCTGCGGCCATACTTCTACCCGGGGGTGCGGGCAGGCAGCCTGAATGATGCCCCACTGACCCTCCAACAGGGAACACAGCAGCCATGAGCCAGTCACAGCCACCTTGGCACCTTGGGCTTTCAGGACTTACCAATGAAAGGCTTTCTTAACAACACATAATTCACCAGCGGAACTTACTGCCACAGGATATTGAGGGGTCCAAATGTCTAGTGGGATTCAAAAAAGGATGAGACATATCTAGGGATAATCCAAATATCACCAGCTAGAGAGGGCAGGAGACACAGGACTATAAAACCATCTCCACAGGGCAGGAGCCAGCCACTGACTACAGGGGGGCACATTCCCCAAAGAGAAGGTTATTCCATAATTACACACTGCAGGGTCTCTGGTACCTTCCTTGAAGCCTGTGATTATGGAGACAGGATACCTGGCTTTTGGGTGCTGCAGTGAGCTAGCACAATAAATCCTGTGCTCTCTGGGTGCTGTTAGAGCAAGAAATTGGTCACTGAAGCTGATAATCAGCCACAGAGCAGGAGCACTGACCCACGATAAATGCCCCCACACTGCTAGACCTTCCTGCACAGCCCCAGTAGGGGAGTCTCCATCCAGCATTGCTATTCCCCAGCACTGGAATGCAGAGTCAGCAGCATCTGTGGGGAGGCCTGGGGAGCAGGAGGGGATGGGTGAGAGGACCTGAGGGCCTTGCTCAGTTTGCAAAGAATCCAGCTGCATCATCTTTAGTAGGTGGTGTGGCTGGTGGAGACCTTGGGTCTCTGGCATGTCGTGCTCCTGGCCTAGCCGCTTGGTTCAAGGTAGAGCATCGCTGCCTGTGTCCTGTAACCTCCAGCAGCCAAGCTCCTTGGGGCAGCCAAGGAAACATTGCCTTTGGCTACCCTTGTTTTAAAGGGCTCGGGAAGCATGGACACGAGGATGGAGTCGCGTGTCTGTAAAGGGTGGGGCCTGCCAACACGAGCGAGCCAGCTCCAATCGGCAATTCGCCTCTGACCTAGCCCCCCTTCTGGTGAAATACCGAAGCCTTCCTTCCGCTGGATGCTTCTGAGCCCAGCCCAGCCCGTGGGCCAGAGCTGTCCACAGCCCTGTGCGTGTGCTGTCCCTGGTCTCACTGACGGTGTGCGTCAGCACGCGAACCCAGTGCAGAGTGCAAAGCCTGTTGGCCCATAAACCTCACCTCTCTAGGTCCTTTTCTCCCACCAATAAACAATGCATTCCAATAGCCTTGTATAAGCTGGCAAAGCATCCATTGTGATCTGAGAGCTGCTCACCCCGACCTTCTGGGGGAAGGGGGAGAGCTAGGAGATCCAGTCCAGCTGGAGCTGTGGTGCTCTCAGGACTCAGCACTCTCATGGGCCCTTCATGTTGCATGTGTGATTCAGGGAATACTATGACTGTCGGATGGAGCTGCCCATTCCCTAGCCCTGTGTGCACCTCTCTGTGATGGGACTTCACCCCAAGAAGCCAATGTGCTGCATGCAGCTAAATATTCCAGCACCCCTCCAGCCCCGGTAATGAGGGCAGAGTGAGAGGAATTTCATACACAGAGAACCCGCTAGACTGTTCCGAAGCTAGGCAGAGAGGGTGGGACAAGGGGGTCTCTGAGGCCCTCAGGCTGGGCCTAGCTCACTGCCACGCCCCTCTCAAGGAGTGGTTTTGTCTTCTTGACATATATTCACCCTAACCCAAATAATGACAGGTTTCAGAGTAGCAGCCGTGTTAGTCTGTATTCGCAAAAAGAAAAGGAGGACTTGTGGCACCTTAGAGACTAACCAATTTATTTGAGTATAAGCATCCGATGAAGGGAGCTTTAGCTTATGCTCAAATAAATTGGTTAGTCTCTAAGGTGCCACAAGGACTCCTTTTCTTTTTCCTAACCCAAATGTATCCCATTGGCTACAGGGAGTTCCAAGCTGGGACAAGTTCACCTTGATGTCTTTCTCCAGCAGGCGGATGGTTGCAGAATCTCTCCTGGGTTGCAGAATCGCTCCTAGCCAGGGCTGGCTTTGATGCAGCAGCCTGGGGACGGTGCCCCATCCTAGCTGGGCAGGGCTCATGCCCTCCTTGTCTGGCCAATCCCATCGGGCTCCCCTTGAATATGTCCAGGACGCGATGGCTGCAGCCCTGCAGCCGTTGTACAGCAATGGGCACAGTAGGCCTGTGTGTGGGTGTTCGTCTGGCTCCAGGGCTGGGGAGGGAGGAGGAGACCCGGGAAAGAGCAGAAGCAAGCCGTTCGCTGAGTAGACAGGACTGGGCTGGCAGCTCCAGGCGCGTTCCCAGCTCCGCGGAGAGGGACGTCAAGGCTGGCTGGACTGAGTCTACGCTTCCCTCCGAGCCAGGCTCCGGGCAAAGCGTTGGTGACTGGGAGACCCAGCGTGTGCGTGATTACCCCAAACCTTCCTGCAGGCGCCGGGGGACTGGGTGGCACCTGGAAAGACCATGGAGGTGTTTCCTTTGGGCCAGCCGTGGGGCTGGGGCTGCTTTGCAGCCGAGGGCGGTGGGGGGCTGCGTGGGGGCTCCCGCATGGGCCCTGCTGCCCGCCAGGGGACGGACGGCTGGGCCTGCACAAGGGGCCTGGGTTTATACCTGGCACAGACACAAGGGCTAGCGCCTCACAGCAGCTCGTGAGGATCTGACGGGCTCCATCCCCAGCCGCGCCCTGACGTGGCCCAGCTCTGTGCCTCAGTTTCCCCCTCTGTAGAACAGGAGGATAGCGACACCAACCCTCCGGCTGTCCCGCTGCAGGACTGGGCCCTTGGTGGCATGGTTCTGGAGGATAGCTTCATGCAGCCAGGGAAGGCTGGCATCAAGCTGTCTGTGTTTTCAAAGGCCCTCCAGCTCCCTCCCCTCCCCCTGCACTCTGGTGCGGATTACAGGGATCCCGGGGCGGTTGTTGATTGGGAACGCTTCCCAGCCGCTGCTCCAGGCCCAGAACACGGTGTGTTCGCTTTCAAACCTTGCACTACGTCTGTCAGCCTTTTACAAGGCCAAGACAAGAGCTGGGAACCAGCTGGACTGGAGCTCTTCTTCCCGGTGTGCCAACCAGCCGGCTGCACCGTGCCACAGCCAGCAAGTTCCTTTCCCTTAACGCTCAGTGGAAACCCTTCCTGCTGCCCCTTGCCAGCCACGCCAGCGTCACACCCACAGACCCTGGTCGTCGGCGGGTGGGGATCAAACCTGGGGCCTCTGGAGCTTAGTGCATGAGCCTCTATCGCGTGAGCTAAAAGCCCCCTGGCTGGTAGCGACGGCTGCAGAGCAGACTCATCTTATCTCTCTCTCGAATGGTCTTGGTGCCACTCGATGGGACACAACACCACACCCAGAAGGTGCGTGGGTTACATCAGCTGGCGGAGGAATAACTTCATGTCGAGCTTCAGATCCCCGTCTTGGGCTTTGATTGATTGGGGAGGGGAGTCCCCAGGCATGCTGGGGTGGCTGGGAGGAAATCGAAAGGAGCTGTTTGTGCTGAATTGCCCCCCCGTCACCCCACATTCTCCATCACAAACCCCGGGGCAGCAGCAGCTTCCAGTACACTGGGCTCCCCACAGCTCCCACCGGGGCAGACCTCAGCTGGGGCAGTTTGTCCCAGCCCTGTTCAGGGGCACAGCACATCTCCAGCCCTGTTCATGGAGCCGTGGTCACTGACACGAGCAGTGGATCTGCCCCAGTGACTTCAGTGCAGCTGTGGGACTCAGCGCTGCAGAAGAGGAGGCCCTAGGTAACTAGCAGCTGAAGCGCCAGGATGAGAACCCTGGGCCCGAAAGCCGCCCTGTATGACGTCCCCAACCGCTGTCCAGAGGAGAGTGCTTGCCCTGGCTCTGGGACTAGGGCTTTTAATCCGCTCCGGGTGGCTCCGTTCCCCAGCGGTGCAGGCTCGTTCCTACCAGAGGGGTTTATTGCAGTCTCTGTTTCCCTCCTGTTAACAGCAGGCTGGAGGGAGGGAGAAGCTAGGAATTGCACACCCGCCCCGCAAGGCAGGTCGGTCTTTCCCAGAGGCTTGGGGAGAGGCTCTGCTTTCACTTTGGCCCGTTCGCTCCATCTGACGCTGTTGTGGGCCGGATGTAAACCAAGCTGGCTGGGTTTCAGTCCAACACTCATTGCAGGGCCTCTTGGAGAGGCACCAAGTCCCAGGGTTAAACAGGGCGCCCTGGGGCTCCCAGCTCCCTGCACAAACAGCAAAATCTCATACCCAGTGTGACGAAGGGGGACTGTTCTTAATGTTTCCTCTGAATAGTGTGTGGTTCCTCGGTTTCCCCTAGGCAGTTCTTAAGTATCTAGGTGGTGGGGTAAGGGTGTATGATCGTTGCAGATCCCTAGAGGGCAGGTGTGTGCAGGGGTCTGGACACAGAGAATGGCCGACACCCTGTTTCCTGGCAACTGATGGCCTGGGCCCTTCCCCCCTGCAAGGTGAGAGCTAAAGGGGTTGGAGAACAAAGGAATCAGGTGCCCTCCTGGCCGGGTAAAGGGACAAAGCCCAGAGGAGGAGGGGCTGGAGGGAGTTTCAGTCTGGGGCTGGCTGGGACATGGAGTGAAGGGCAGACGTGGTTGTCTGGCTCACTGCCCCCCAAAATGGACCCCCCAGCTGAAGGGTCCAGTTCTCTGCACCTACAAGCTCTGTATTAGACCATGTTCCTGTCATCTAATAAACCTTCTGTTTTACTGCGAGAAGCAGCGCGGGGCGAGGGATGTGCTGGCCACGGCTTCCTGCAGCCCCCGTTGGCCTGCAGTGGGGAACCGCGGCCAGTGGGATCCGCGGTCGGCCAAACCTGCGGACGCGGCCGGTAAAGAAACTGGCCCGGCCCACCAGGGGGCTTACCCTGGGGGGCTGCGTGCCAAACGTTACCGACCCCGGTGCTACAGCAATCTCCCGTACAGCAATGGCTCTTACAAGACAGAGTAAGTTAGAACAACCCAGAGTCTAAAGCTCAGGTGTATTTGAGGATCTGGGCCAGTACTTGGCTGTTTCTATAGTAATGACCCCTGAGCAAGCAGTGTAATGTACATGCTTATCACTGAGCTTGTCCAGAGGCTGCATAGAATCATAGAATATCAGGGTTGGAAGGGACCGCAGGAGGTCATCTAGTCCAACCCCCTGCTCAAAAGCAGGACCAATCCCCAATTAAATCAGAATGACTAGATGTCCTGATGTGTAATAAAAACACTTCGAGTCATAAAAAATCAACCCAGCCTACTTTACAGGGCCTGATCCTTCTCTCCCTTACAGCATGTGAGCAGTAGGAGAATGGCTAATATGGGCCAGTATTATGGTTATTGTATTCTATTTATAAAAGTATAATACTGGCCAGTATTATAGTTGCTGTATCGTGCTATAAAACAACAAAATAAATAGAAAAATAAAAAATACAAATGAATGTTTTGAATTAATTTGGGGAAAAGAATTTACAGCACAGTACAAGGCTTTAAAACATTTAAAACATTCCTTTCTTTCTCTCCAGTATTATAGTCTCTCTTGTTCCAATTTTGGGTCGCAGGAGCGAGTAGTATAAAGGCCCTACCATCAATCAAACGTTAACCCCACCCCTTGACCCTGTAAGCCCTGCACACAGGTCACTGGAAGTCCCACCTCATGGGAGTATGACTTCCAAGGTCAAGGCGGACACATGTCCGGAAGCAAGGTGTGTCATGTGACCCCTGTAAGAACTCCTCCCACTGTCCTCTGCTGATCAGGATGGATTTTGCCCTGACAGGAACGACTCGAGAGAAGATTTGACCAATCAGGGGGAGTTCCGGGGTTTGTGTGACCCCTCTAAGAACTCCTCCCACTGCCCTATACCAATCAGGAAGGGTTTCAGCCGCTGGGGACCACCCCGAGAGGAGATTTGTCCAATTGGGGGGAATTCTGGGGCGGGGTGACCCATCAGAAAGTGGCTCGTGTGACCCCTCTAAGAACTCCTCCCACCACCCTCTACCAATCGTGATGGGTTTTGGCCACAGAGGACAGCCCCAAAAGGAGATTCAACCAAAATAGGGTGGGTTCTGGGACAGGGTCAACCGCCCAGAAGAAGGTCGTGTGACCCCTCTAAGGACCCTTTCCAACGTCCTCTGCCAATCAGAGTGCAGCACCATCACCTCATAAGTCCCAGCGCTGGGAAGAGGAGGCCATCTCTTACCAAGAAGACGTGTTTTAGAAATTGTGGAAAGGCTGAGAGGAAACGTGGACTCCTTTACCACCCCTGTGAGACCTTCAGACTTTTTTTTAGCCCTGAGGACCTTTGGAGTTGTGTGGAGAAAGCGCTACAGCAGCGACAGTTCTGAAGAGGATGAGAGAGAAGCCAAGGGGATTCCTTTGGCCCAGCCATTGATGGATATGCCAAAATCCGACCCTGAAGCCCAACTGCTCATGAGACACCCCCATGAGCATGGTGGCCTCTCGTCATCTGCCACCCTGGAGGAGGAAGGCCATCATGGCGTGGGGGAGGCACTGGCAGACAAGGTGAATGGAAAAGACGGAGCTCAGGTAAATGAATGATTAAGAAGCGACGGTCAATGATTGGGTGTAATGGGGTTAGGAACCAGGGGTTGTGTAAATCTAAAAACAAGCAGTGGGAACTTACGCTTGTTTCTTGTCTGAAAATCTCTCGACAGCTTGACGATGCCTTTCTAGACGACCCGGAGGCCCTGGACTGCATCAAACAGCGAAGGTGAACCAGGCCCGCCTTGTTTTTGCTCAACGCCGCTAGAAATTGTTGAAGATGACTCCGAGGAGGACGGCTATGAGGAGTTTAGGAGAGGCTTGGCATGGAACTCGCTGAGCCAGTGCCATGTCACGAGCGTAAAAATGTTATGCGGACTATTGTACACGTTGCTGTTTATGCTGTTCTTCATCACTGTCTTGGGGAAAAGCTTTTTGAAAATGGTGAGGGCTGTGTCATAAATGCCCCAGCCCAATGGCACCATGCCTGTGTGACTTGGACTTCAATGGATAGAAACTGCAAGCTCTGGGGCCTGTGTGCTGAGCTGTGTTTGGAAAGCTTATTGAACACTATTATTGCCACAGGTTATGTTATGCAACATCTGTGCCTAACCCAAGAACATTTAGCGCAAGCGGTGACCTTGAGAAATGCTGTGCAATTCAGTGGAGACCCTGACCCTGTTTTAAAGAAAATGTCCAAAATGGAAGATGCCTGCTTACAGCGTTACATTGACCGTCTGGTCCACACAAAAACTGACAGAACCCTGCTTAAGAAAAAGACTATTTGTAAGAAATCTAAAAGGATTAATTGAGAGAATGATGAGGGGACAAACATGCAATATCAAACTTGGTCGCTGTACATTTTAAAAAATCAAATGAAAAGGGCTTTGTGATTATCTGTGTTTCTGTTAGAAGGTCTCTGGCCCTTAAGTGAGCGAAAAGTTTTAATGGAGATCTGGGTTTGTTTTCAAGAAGCTGTATGACTTTTAAATTGAAAAAAAATGGTTTGTGAGAACCTAGCTCTTGTGTCTTTGTGTAAAAGAGACCCATTTACAGCAACAAGCTGTGAAGTGGGAGGGGAACAAATCCTAGAAATGTGTTTACAGTGTAACCCTTCTGCCCATCAGAGTTGGCAACAACAGGGTCTAGGTTCAGTATCTAGGAGTTCCATTCCAGTAACACAATGCAAAACCAGGTCAAGCCCCCACCAGTGGGGCACTGAAGCTCCCCTATGACAAGTTGAAATCACTGAATACTGTGTTAAGTAGTAGTGGGCCTCAGAGCTGGGGCACCATGAACCCAAAGTGAATTCAGATCTGCAGTCTGTAACCAAACTCCTAATAGAATTAAAATTCTCTCTGATATTACATAATGGAGAGAAGGTGCAATTGGTATTTGGGGCCCTCAGAAGGGGGCTCACACCACTAAGCACAAACCTCCATCCTCAAACTCTCTCAATTCACTGGGTTTTGCAATCCTTGTCCCTTGCCTAGCGAGTGCTACTTAGTTGATGGCGAATCCCTCCGTCATAAAAGGCCAAGTACAGTTCCACTGTCCTTGATTCACATAATCAGGATAACGACACTTTATTCTTCCTGCCCCAATAACAGAGACACTGGGGATCCCACAGCAGCCAAAGTGACCGTTTGGGCTCCTGTGGGCTCATGCTAGGCGGGGTGGGTGTGCCTGTGCAAACGAGATCAGCTCCTGAAGTCCTTTTCCACAACTCACCACCAGATGTCAGGGTAGAGCCCATCCTGCCTCTGCTTACAACACGAAAACAAAACAGGGATGGTTCAGACATGTGTTTGAGTACAACAGAGTTGACTCATCCTGTTGAACTGAATAGTTTTAACCACAGCCCCACTGAATAGTGAAGGTAACTGTGATTCCTTACCCTTGTTGCTATAGGGATAAATTTGATGGGTGTGCACCCATAGTAAGGGAGGTGGGTGGGTGAGTTCGGATTAATATGAAATGAAATAAAACCTCAGGAATTCGCAGATGCTATTGGGCAGTTTAAATATAATCCCTGGAGTTGGCAGAACTCTACTGGACAGTTTAAAGGACCCAGGAACTGGCAGAACTCTACTGGACAGTTTAAATATGACCCAGGAGTGGTTTTGAATGCTATGGGTCACTCTTTCTAGCAACTCAAAGCCATTAAACGTTTAAAATACTATATTTACCAAACAAAAAAAAAACCAAAACAACCAACCAAAAAACCCCACCACACACATTAATAATCAAGGTGGGCCATTTCCAGCACAAATCCAGGTTTCCTTACAATGTAAGTGATCACTTTAGATAAGCTATTACCAACAGGAGAGTGGGTTTGTTTTTCTTTGGGGGGGAGGGAGAAAACCTGGATTTGTGCTGGAAATGGCCCACCTTGATTATCATACACATTGTAAGGAGAGTGATCACTTTAGATAAGCTATTACCAGCAGGAGAGTAGGGTGTGCGGAGAGAAAACCCTTTGTAGTGATTAACACTCATTTTGTCATGGTTTGTGTGTATAAAAACATCTTCTGTATTTTCCACTGCATGCATCCGATGAAGTGGGCTGTAGCTCACGAAAGCTTATGCTCAAATAAATTGGTTAGTCGCTAAGGTGCCACAAGTCCTCCTTTTCTTTTTGTGTTTTAAACTCTCTCTCTCTCTCTCTCTCTCTGTGTAAAAAAAACATAGGTGTTTTTTTTTTAAAGTATATGGCTGCAAACTGATAGTAATGGTGTGTTTCAAACTAACAGGGTGTTTTTTTACTGTGCAAAACGTGTTTTAAACTGGATTTTAAAAGTTGATTTTAAAAGCAGTTTGGTTTTTATTTTGCAAAATGAGGTGTATTTAAAAAAAATGTTTGCGGGTTTGTTGTTTTTTGTTTTAAAGTGGTAGAAATAAACTCAAAACTCCTGTTTGTTGTGCAGCCTGAAATGGATTATTTTGTTTGAAAGCTCTGACTTTTTAAATAGAAAAACACCCTAATGAATATTTTATTTTTAACTTTACAAGACAGTTTCATGTGATTTATAATAATAATAATAATCATCATCATCAATCATCATCATCATCATCATATTGTCTGCTCCACCGTACGGTGAAAACATGAGAGACCCTTAGACCAGAGGGTAAACAAGCTTAAAAGAAAAAGAAAAGAGACAGCTGAAAAGAAAAATTCCCCAGATGGATGGATGAAGCCCAGTAAATATATTGTGTTTGTGAGGTTATGAGGTTTTGTATTTTAAGTAAATACATCGGTGTGGGTGAGAAAGATGGTAAAGTTAAGTTTTGTAATATGTCCCTTCCCCCCTAATCGGGTATGTGCAGTTCTCCTGACAATGCTGTAGTCAAAGCGACAGGGACACCTCCACCAGACCAGCCAAAGAACCAGAAATCTGCTTTGAGACCTTTAACAACTCAAAACAGCACAAGAGTGCAGATGAAGCATCAGGGCAGTCCAAACCTTAATTACGTCAAAGCCAAGGACAAAACAAAAAACTCTGGTGAAAACCAACCAGGCAAACACAACGCCAGTTCCTCAGCGGCCACCTCCACACCAAGCCCTGAGAAAACCGTGAGTGAAAACGCCCACCTACGATGCTTCGTTCAGAAGACTGAGGGGCGTTGTATCCTCGGGGGTTCTAAAAGAACGGTATTCTAAAAAAGGTTTGGGGAAAATATGATGCTTCGTTCAGAATACCGGTGAATGGTGTATCTTCAGGGGGTCTAAAAGAACGGAGGGCTGGAAAGCACATCAACAAAGCAAAAGCTTTGGTGGGTGACTTTTTGAAAAATACTTCAATTTTTGGCTCTGCGCAGGCGTGACTAGTCGTGGAAAGGGGCACCCGCAAGGATACACATCAGCTCAGGTGTAAACAAAAGGGGGGATAGCGCTTGGTGGACAAACAAATGGCTGCCAAAAAGTTCCAGGCCAGGATCACTGTAAAAATTTTAAAAAGAGCTAAAGAGGTAATGGGGAGGGGGGACAAAAAGAGATGCCCTCGACTGGAGGCTCTCAAACTGGCATGTCTGAAAATGGGGAGGTGGAATCAGACTCTCACACAGAGTCTGGTTTAGAAAATTCCCCAGAGGGCTCTCTAGAATGATGGGTCCCCATCTTCTCCCGATGACCCTCACGGAGGCGCCTCGGAGTCTGACTCTCAAATAGCATCTGATGTAGAAGATGCCGCTGATGGTCCCGTAGAGGAACCCCCAAGTAACCCTGAAAATGCAGAGGTGTGTATGGAGAGAGTGAGAAGTTGGCAACGTGAATTACCTAGATTTGGGGGGTCGGTGTATTGTGAGGAATTTCATTTTGTCAATCTTGAGCGAATAAATTCAGCTCAGCAGGTTGTTGAAGCCATACACAGGGGGATACAGTTAGTTCTCGATGACGTTAATGGTAGGGTAGGCCCTGATGATTATGTTCAGTTACATTTAGAGAGCTGTAATTTAACTAAGCCGTTGGTTTTGGTCTGAAGAACTAGGGATGAGCTGTCTGCTGAGGATTTCTTCAATCAGACCTCAAAGCTGCCACAGAGCAATAGAGTTGCATGTCAATGGGACATTGCACCTCGTTGTGACAGTTGTAAAAAAACAGGGGTGGGGACCGCTCATAGAGTTTTAAATTCTATCCTCAGTAGTCAAATCATCCATAAAAAAGAGACAATGTTTAGTAGACCTGACTTACACGGGTACCCATCTGTGTTTTGCACGTGGACTCTTGGCTGTCATGTCCGACCATAAACCTACGGACGCGGAATCGTTAGCGGGGGCGAGAAAGTTGCATGAGAAACTGGGCTGGTCAGATGAAAAAAAGATTAGGGCTTTTTTAAAACGGGGGGGGCAGTTTACCCCAAGACTTATTTCATCCTGTTGCACGATGAGCATTACTAGGGGGTTCTGGTTGTGAAAAAGTTGTTTGGAGCAAAAAATTACGGTGAGTTTTGCCCCACGGTGCACAGTCACGGCCACTCTTGCAGGTCCAGCTGCTGCCTCTGCTTGAGCATAACATGCTCAGACAGCGTGGATGTGCAGCTGAGGTCTCCTCGCTGTAGACTGTATTGTCAGTCCAGAGAGCGTTTAGACAGACACATCGACTGGGCGTCGACAGAACAAGTTGAATGCCTGTCTAAAACCTTGTGCGATAAGGGTCAGTCTTACGTGGACAAGCGGCACAGGTGTAAAGGGAGGCGCTATAAGCGGGGTCAGGCTTTGATCGCTGGTGATGTAGACAGTCACCTCGGTTTTATGGACAGCCTTAGAAAGCCCGAATCCTCAGAAAAGTGTATTTGTTATGATTCTGAATACACATAGGAGACTGGGTTGCACACTCCCAATTACATTTTTGCTATGTCCCTCAAGCTGGAAAAGTCCTGGGAATTTAAGGGTGATGAGTGTCTTTCTGTGTTTGTTCAGACCTTTATTGGCAAAGAGTTCCGGGTCTACACGTTCCAGGCGCACAATTCCAAAGGTTACGATGCATACTTCATCATTAGACAGTTACTGAAGAAAAAGATGTGCCTAGAACTGATCACTCAGGGTAGTAAAGTTATGTGTGTAAGGTCCTGGGCATTCGTTTTAAAGACTCTTTAAACTTCTTGCCCATGAAGCTTGGTAAGCTCCCGCAGGTGATGGGGTTTGAAGGGTGCAAAGGGTATTTTCCACTTTTTTGAACACTTTAGAAAATCAAAATGATGTGGGGCCTATGCCCCATGTGGAGCACTATGGTGTAGAAAGCATGATGCCCAGGGAAAAAGCAGAGTTTCTCGACTGGTAGCAGGCCCACAGGTAGGAGACGTTTGACTTGCAGAAAGAGCTCGTGTATTACTGTCAGCAGGATGTCAAAATTTTGAGACAGCCTTGTATCCTCTACAGAAAAGAGATTATGAAAAAGATGGAGAAGGGAGATCTGTATTGTAAAGTTCGAGCTGGTGTTTTGAGGAAAAACTGCAGAGCTGGCATTGCTGGGCAAAGTCATGTAACACCTGCCGTCGCTCATTTTTCTCTCCCTCAGTCTTTGCAGGAGGAATCTTTTTGTTTGTTTGTGTCTAAACGTCAGAATTGAGACGCTTCCACCCAGCTGGTAAACTTATCGTTCCCGTCCCCCCGGCAAACCATTTCACCAGTAGCTGCTTTTTTCTCCCTTTTCCTTTCTCCGCTAGAACTTTTTCGATCCGGCAAATCCTGTCTCCTTTGGGGTTTACTTTTTGTAAATCTTCAGGGTAAAAAGATCCAGTAACTGTCTCACCCTCGTAATCTTTTAATCGGTATACAGGTCTCTGGCTCCTGGTTAAGGCTTCATCCACTATAAATATCTCATTGGTAAACGTCTGTTCACAACCTTTTTCAAAAGCTCCTTTGGTTTTAGAGAGTCTCACGTGGTCGCCTTTTCTAAAGGGGGCAACAACCGGTTTTATTTTAAAACCATCTCTATCAACCAGTTTCCATATCTTCAGAGAATTGGAAGGGTTAACATCAGCGGGTCTGGTACGTAGAGTTCTGTAAAAGCTCTGGTTGTAACTCTTCATAAAGTCAGGTAACAGGTCAAGGTGGCGAAAGGCGTTATGGGCTGTAAAATATTGCCACATCCTCCGCATCTTTTTCAAGTTCTGTTAAATCGCTCCACAACCCCTGCTTTGACTTCATTATCAGTAACAAAAAGCGTTAACGCTGTGCCGTTTCAACAATCTGCTAAAAGGTCTGTTTCAAAATTCTTTCCACCGATTAGTTTGTCATTTTTGAGGCACGCGACCTTGGCTAAAAATAGCTTTAAAGGCCTTGGATACCTCACCACTCATCTTGTCTTTTAGGCCTAAGGCCCAGGCATATTTGGATAGAACGTCTATCACTGTTAAGATGTACTTAAAACCGCTGTTGTGTTTGGAGAACCAGTGCATACGGACCAAATCTGCCTGCCATTGCGCGTCCACATCTGAAAGAACGGTCTTGGTTCTTTTAAAACGTATTCGAGCTGGTTTGTGTAAAGTGTAAGCATCCTGGTGTGAAAGCCAAGCTCCTACCTGTCTTCTATTTAAAGTTTTATGATGCTTTTTGGCCACTTGAAAAAGAAGATTGACCCCGTCAAAGCCCCCAACTTTCCTGGGGGTTTAACAGATTTTCTTTAACAGAGCCGTCTGTGGAGACATGACTCTTCCTGGGACCGTCTTTTACGAACACAAGTATGGAGGGGGACACGTTCATTCTGACACATTTAAATAAGTTTTATTAATTGCCTGGTTTAACACAATCTTTTACAGCCGCCTGAAACAAAGGACGCCATGACCCCTACCATGAGGGAGTCTGAGCTGGTTCATTCTTCCATTTTTGTCCTTTTCTGGATTTTCCTCTTGAGATCTGGGTCTCAGACAGGAGCAAAAACAGCTGATGCGCGATGGATTTACTCCCACAGGGCTACCGATGTGCAACTTCTCAAAGGCCTCTAGAAAGGCATCGTCGAGCTGTTGAGAGATTTTCAGACAAAAAACAGTGTAAGCACCCCACTGCCTGTTTTTAGATTTATGCAATGCCAGGTCGATTCCGAACCCCATTACACCCCCATGATCGACAGTCGCTTCTTAATCATTCATTTACCTGAGCGCCATCTTTCCCGTTCATTGTCCCCCAAGCCACAATCGCCTTCCAACTTTAGGGCATGGACAATGAGAGGCTGTCACACTCACTGGGGTGCCTCACAAAGGTTTGGATTTTGGGGTCCGGTTCCGACGTAGCCATCAACGGTTGAGTCAAAGGGCCCTTCTCGGAACTGTCGCTGCTGTAGCGCTTTCTCCACACAACTCCAAAGGTCCTCGGAGCTAAAACAAAATCTGAAGGTCTCACGGGGGTGGTAAAGGAGGCCATGTTTCCTCTCAGCCTTTCCACAATTTCTAAAACACGTCTTCTTGGTAAGAGATGGCTTCCTCTGCCCAGCGCTGGGACTTATGGGGTGATGGTGCTGCACTCTGATTGGCAGAGGGCGTTGGGAGGAGTTCTTAGAGGGGTCACATGACCCTCTTCTGGACGGTTCACCCAATCCGAGAACCTGCCCCATTTTGGTCAAATCTCTTCTCGGGGAGGTCCTCTGCAGCCAAAACCCATCATGATTGGTAGAAGGTGGTGGGAGGAGTTCTTAGAGGGGTCACACGAAGCACTTCCAGACGGGTCACCCCACCCCGGAACTCCCCCCAGTTGGTCAAATCTCCTCTCGGGGTGGTCCCCAGTGGCTGAAACCCCTCCTGATTGGTAGAGGGCGGTGGGAGGAATTCTTAGAGGGGTCACACAAACCACTTCCAGACAGATCACCCCACCCCGGAACTCCCCATGATTGGTCAAACCTCCTCTCGGGGTGGTTTCCAGTGGCTGAAACCCCTCCTGACTGGTAGAGGGCGGTGGGAGGAATTCTTAGAGGGGTCACACAAACCACTTCCAGACAGATCACCCCACCCCGGAACTCCCCATGATTGGTCAAACCTCCTCTCGGGGTGGTTTCCAGTGGCTGAAACCCCTCCTGATTGGTAGAGGGTGGTGGGAGGAATTCTTAGAGGGGTCACACAAACCACTTCCAGACAGGTCATCCTGCCCCAGAACTCCCCCTGATTGGTCAAATCTTCTCTTGGGGCATTCCTATCAGGGCGAAACCCATCCCGATTGGTAGAGGACAATGGGAGGAGTTCTTAGAGGGGTCACATGACACACCTTGCTTCCGGTCATTTGTCCGCCTTGACCCTGGAAGTAATACCTAATGGCTTGGGACTTCCAGTGACCGGTGGGCAAGGTTTACGAGGGCCAAGGGTGGGGTTAATGTTTGATTGACGGTAGGGCCCTTATACTACTGGAGCGCCTTCTTCTGTTTGTCTCCATTCCACTTCAGTCCCCAAGCACTCGGCCAGGACAGATGTCACTTATGACCTCCATTGCCACCAGCTGGACAGAGGGACTTGGGTCTTTCTTGAGGACCTGGAGAGCTGAAATGACACAGGACAACATGTTAGTATACAGACTGTCAAATCACAGCTAAGCGTGATCACAGAATCTTCAAGTACCAGAGCAGAATGATCACATGGTAAAATGTGAAACTAGGCTCAGTCCTTCTATTGGGGTGGAAAATACATGAGAGATGAATATGCCTCACTTTTCATATTGTCACCTGTGCCGGAAATAGCTGGAGACTTACTACCTCTGAATACCACCCTACAGAAGCTCTCCAATACAAAGAAAGCTTGAGCTTCCTCCATTGGCTCCCTTCCATGCTCCCAACAAGCGGGGAGACCCTGACTCGACCAGAAAGTCATCCACTCTGCTGTAAATGGAAGAAGGTCCATTGTTTCAATAGCTTCCACTTTTAAGTTTATTTTCCATCTCTATTCAGGAGCCACTGTCTGAGCTCCAATAACCCTGGAATTGAACAGAGGCCAGGTCCAAGCTGCTTTGTGCAGGATGCAGGGCACCTACTGGAAGAAAAATTGCTGGTGGGAAATTTGGGGCAGCAGAAAGTGGCTACAATTTCTCCTCACCTGGGGAGTCCACAGAGAGCCAATAAAGCCCAAAGAGTGGATAGCACTGGCTGCGGAGGGGGCCTTGCCAGGACAACCAGGAGATGCACGGACTCACATCACACCCTCTGCAGCTTCCTCCTTCAGGGGAAATTAAAGCTGACTTTCTACTGGGCAAGAGTGAATTTGTCCTTTGACGTGTGGCTGATGCACTTTGCACCAGTGCTATCAGTTACAGCTGCTTGTCAGCTAAATTCCTTTAGAACTCACGGATGAGCAGAACTTCAGCTGTATTTATTACTTACACATCAGCAGATGTTCCAGGTCCAGCCATTTCATACGCTGCCTGTCTGTGTGTTCCAGGATGATGCCTAAATACACAATGGAAAACAAACAACAACAATAAAACCTTCCCTTGGTGAGTGCAAAGTGATATTAGCAGCCCCTAGACAGGTCTTTGGCCTCTCCTACTGTGGGCAAGAGGATGCTAGTGCAGTTTAGAGTCCACACTGAAGAGAATGAGAAAGACTTTTTTTTTAAGAATGTTTACACAAAACCCATTTGCTTTAAAGAGTCTGTGTTCCTCTTGCCACTGCTGTCAGTTATTGGAGACATACTAAGCTAGTGTCTTGGTCTAGTGGTCTGAGCAAAGGACTGGGGCCAGGAATAAGTGAGTTCTAAGCAGGGATCCCACAAGGTGACTGATAGGTGAGACTTAGGGCACAACGCCTGCCTGTCTCACCTGGGTATGCTTGGGAGAAGAGGGCACAGGGCCAAAGCGGAGGAACCTTTTGCCTCCTTGACAAGGTGGTGTGGCCAGGAACCTGAAACAGCAGGCGCTGAGGGCAGGTGGGCTGCATGCCTCCCAATGACGAAGTAGTAGTGAAGAGCACTGAGCAACACTGTGGGTGGGTCTGCACTTTGAGCGAGGGAGATCCCTCCCAGTTCAATGGGACAGGCCCACTCTAGCTCGGACAGCGCTCGCATGCTAAAATTAGAATGTAGCTAAAGCAGCACGAGCAGTGGGAGGAGCTAGCCACCTTGAGAATCGACTTTGGGGTTTGGATGGGATCATACTTGGGGTGCTTAAACTTCCTGCTGCTCCTGCCATCGCAGCTACTCTCTATTTTTAGCACTCAGGGCTAGTGCGGGTATGTCTCATCAAGCTGGGAATTAGACCCCCAGCTCCAAGTGTAAACATGCCCTACGAGACAGTGTCCCAGCCTTTACAACTAAATGACTGCACCATGCTTTCCCTGCAACAATCCCAAAGCACTTTATAGCAAGTCATGATTTCCTCCGACCACCACACTGGAGAGGTAGGGATATTAACATCCCCATTTATGTATGGGAAGCTGAGGCACAGAGAGATTAATGGCAGCTCAGTGCTGCACAGTGGGATTTTCTTCTCTCTCCCTCAATGGGAATACCAAAAGGGACACTGGGCATCATCTCTCACCAGCTAACTTGGCTGCAACTGCCCGCATCTCTTCCCAGCTGCTACAGAAGTACGTGATGGTGCTTTTGTACAAGTTCTCCAGCAGCTCGGCATTCTCTTTGGCCTAGAGGAAATCAGGGACACATGAGCTCTCTCTGGCTAGAAGTGCCCTTTGACTGCCAGCACATGCTTTTACGAGCCACAGGTAAATCAGAGAAAGAACAGGTGACTGGGTGGACGTGGGAAAAATGTGGCAGATTTACATTTTCCATCACCCTCAGTCATATATCCCACTCTGACCGTTATTTCCATTACCCATCACACATCTCTACACCACCACACGCCACTCCAGTCAAGAATCTCAGACACTTCAACAGCTCACTCACAAGGTGTCTGCAAATGTCCACCTGGAGCTCCTCAGGCTTCAGCTCAGCTGTGCTATCAAGGTGTTCATTCACTGCAGTTTGGAGCCTCTTCAGTCCCAAAAACGGGACACAGAGGTGAAACGTAGCTCTGCATTCCTGAAAAAAAGAAAGCGTGTCACACACACCATTTAATTGTTCCCTACTGAGTGCTATGGTCATTCAAAGGGAACTCATCTGCTTGCCTGCTCATCTATTCCAGGATAAAAAGGGATTCATCTGGATGTAATTGGCAGAAAACATGCAGGAATGACTAACAGAGGGGAGAGCTTCCACTGCAACCTGGAGGTAGCATCAATGTCTTTTTGGAACAGATCTACCTATGAAAGCTGCTTCACCAGGTCTCTCTTCTGTTCTGGGGAGGCAGGGGCCTGGGGTGCAGAGACAGACAGGAATAGAGAGCTGTCGGGCTCAGACCCATGACCTATCCTGGATTCTGGTGAGGCAGCCATGGAGCAACCTGGCGGGAACTGACTCAGCAGGAGGGCAATGAACTAAGGGGAGAATTTGGGCCTCCACAGCAGGCAGGAATAGCAGATCTCCCCTGGCATTGGGAGGAAGATTCCTTTGGCTTAGTAAATAAGTCACTCTCGGTCTTACCACTGAAACCCTGGGGTTCGGGTCTTGCAGGTGCAGCAGAACTGTGACCCAGCTCTGTCTAACCTGCTCGGCGAAATAGCCCTTCCATTTTCTTTTGGTCAGGCGGGCCAGGATGCCAAATAGGACAAAGGACAATAAACGAAGAGCATCGTCCTCCTACAGCCAAGAAAGCCCCACAAGTTAGTAACTAAGGGACAATCACATCACGTACCTCGCACAGCCATCTCTTCTACGCTAAAGTTGAGGGATTCCAACTACAGCTAGTCGGAAACACTTTCATGCACGAATTTTTGATTTGAATTTGCTGATTCATCAAACTATTTTAGCGACAGTTCCATTTTGATGAAATTCCTCCAGAAGCCAGGCAGGGGTCCTTAGAAACCTGCCTGCTGTCTTGACAGTGCACCCATTCAGCTCCTTGGAAGCCGATCTAGCAGGCTGACTGGGATCGTGGGCTTCCAAACCCACAGCGTCTGGGACCCTGGCTCTCAAATTTGCAACTCCCTGGCACTTCTAGCTCCCACAGTTTCCTGGGTTCCCAGCACCTGGGTTCCCAGCACCGAGAGCAGACTGCCCGGACCCAAGGCTTTCAATAGAGCTCGGTTGAGAATAGTAATTCCGTTTCACAAAGAGTTTTGAAGTTTGGGGAGAGGGAGTCCCACAAATAGGTACAAAACCAAAATTTGAAATCTCAAAATTCCCTGCAAAAACGGAATCATTCCAACCCTCTCACATAAAAATGGTATAGAGCAGGCCCAACACTCTCTGTTGTACCTTGGAACCCCCTTTTCATGGTTATCTAGCTATCTATTCTAGTATTCAGACTTTCTTTGAGGTTCTCAGTGGCAAGAAAGAAGAACAGAAGGGGGAGACTGTGGGAGCAGGGATGTCATCCCCATCCTCCTAATGTTCTCCTCCTCCGTAAAACACCTCTCTTCCCTGGGGCCGAAACATCTCTTCACTCTGACATGAGCAATGCCCAGGGAGTAAATGGAGTCTAATCAAGATCGCTTGAACTTGGGCTGGAGAGTTCTGGTCACATACGTTGTCAAAGTAGGTCCGGATCTGTTGGGTGAGGTCTCTGAAGGAAGAACCTATGTCCTTCTCTTTCAGCTCCTTCAGGACTTTGGCCACTGCTTTCATGCTCTCGCCAATGACTTCAGAACTGAAAGGGTCACTTAAGGCCCTGATCAGTATGACCATAAGAAACTTCTTGTGCTTTTTCACCTGGACAAAAATATGACATTAAAGAACACTGATCACTGATCACACTTCTAATACGTTTTCTTTAGCAGTTATGAAGCTGTGGGAATTTCATCTCCCCCTCCCACCCCCGGAGACCTATAGCTATATTTCAGACCAGGTTCGAGCTACAATGAGCCAAACTTGGTGCCATAATACACCTGTGTCATCCTATCACTAGATTCCTAGTTACTTAGATTCCAAGGCCAAAAGGAACCCTTGTGATTATCCGGCCTGACCTCCTGCATAACACTGAACTTCCCCAAAATAGTCTCTGTTGGAACTAGAGTGTATCTTTTAGAAAAACGTTCAATCTTGATTTTAAAATTGCTAGTGACAGAGAATCCACTCCAACCCTTGGTAAATTGTTCCAATGGTTAATTAAAATTACCATTAAAAATCAATGCCTTATTACCAGTCTGAATTAGTCTAGTTTCATTTTTCCCCATTGAATCTTCTTATACCTTTGTTTGCTAATGGGAAGAACCCATTCTCAAAATGTGTTCCCCATGTGAGTAGTTCTAGACTGTCCTCAAGTCACTCCTTAACCTTCTCTTTGTAAGGCTAAATAGATTGAGCTCCTTGAGTCTATCACTAGAGGTATCTTTTCCAATCCTTTGAGAATTCTTGTGACTCTTCTCTGAATCCTCTCTAATTTATCAGCATCCTTCTTGAATTGTGGAGACCTGATCTGGACACAGCATTCCAGCAGTGCTCACATGAGCGTCATATTCAGAGGGAAAAGAACTTCTTTACTCTTATTCAAGATTCCTCTCTTTATGCCTCTAAGGATCATTTCAGCCCTTTTGGCCACAACTTCGCATTGGGACACCTTATGTTCAACTGATTCTCTGCCATGACTCAAGTGGTTTTCAGCATCATTGCTTCTTGGGATAGAGTCTCTCATCCTGTAAGTAAGGCCTGCATTTTTTATTCCTAGATGGAGACATTTACACATGGTCATATTAAAGTGCACAGATTGTTTGCTTATGCCCAGCTTAGCAAAGGATCTAGCTTGCCCTGTATTGACTGCAAAGAGGTTACTCGGGTATGTGAGAGAGCAGAATTTGGCCTAGTGCATTGTGTGCAGCCTCTGTAAACTCCGAAGAACTATTTCCCTTGGTTTCTCTCGTTATGCTGCATTCTAGTCAGTATTCTCTCTTACCTTCTCAGGTGCCCCATAGACTAAATTTCCCAGGCCTCTTACAGCCATCTGCCGGACAATGCTGTTCCTATCATGTGACCTTTCTTCCAAGATGCGTAAGACTGGCTTAAGGAACTTCTTCTCCCTGAGCATGGGATCACTCATTAGCTGAAAGAAAATCAACCTGTCCATTAGCCCCAATAGGATCAGTAAGATTGGGAATAGAATTTGAGCAGACATGTCATACGCTAAAATCAACAAGGAGTCCTCCTACAGCCCCAGTCTTGAGGATACAGACAAATATGGCTACCCCTCTGATACTTGCCACATAATCCACTGTAACTTTAGCATTCCACACAAATGAGAAAGGTCTACAAAACATGGAGCTTTCCTTTTGGGCACTAGAATAGGGATCCACTCACCTCTTGAGAGCCTCTTAGTGGCTGGGTATGGTATCACAGTCCTTTTCTCACCCCTGGTGCACCCTGCCAGCCGTCCTCAGTGAGTCTTCTGTGGCTCAGGCCTCTGGCTGAGTCCCAAAGTCCAAAGGAACCCCTTCTGGGGTAGTCCAGAACAATCCCATTGCCCTCACTTGGGTCTCCAGCCCCAACTCTGGGTCCTTTACATTCTGCCCTTTGTTCAAGCTCTCCATTAGCATTGTCCCCTCCATGGGGCTTATGCCACTGTTGGTGGTAGGGGAACCTGGGCCTGCCCCTAACTCTGGGTTCCAAACCATGGATCCTATAAACAGGAGCTAGGCACTGCTTGATTTCAGTTCATTGTCGCTTCTTCCTACCGGCCACTTTTAGCTTCACCCTCACCTCAGGGTTAAAGTTCTTCGGGACTCTCTTCCTGAAAACCCAGCTTAAGTAAAGGCTGCCAGAATCAAACTCTGGCTGTCCCCTGAATTTCTGTGGCCAGAGAGCAGCACCCTTTCTTGCCCCTCCAGTTCCTGCCAGGAACTGACCTGCTCAGGCCCTTTAGCTCCTTTTAGCCGAGCCTCATGGGCTCGGATTGGCTGCTTTCATGAAGCCTCTCTAGGCAGACCCAGACTGGGGGCTCTTTTCCTGGGGCAGGGTGTAGTAGGACCACGGGGCCTCTTGTAAGGAGCCTCAAAGCTCAGGTACAGCCCATCACAGGCACAGAGAGGTTGTTTTTCTTAGAAGCGGATGAGCCCCGAAGATAGTTGCTTAGCATAAGTGGGAAATATGATGCAGATGTTGGAGGAAGGCTGTGGAAAGGGAGGATGCTGCGGCAGGTATCACACTAGCCTAGGACTTAGGAGACCCAGGTTCCATTTCCTGCTCCCTCAAAGACTTCCTGTGTGACGTTGGGCAAGTCACTTAGCCCTTCTGTGCATCAGTTCCCTGCCTGTAAAATAGGAAACATAGTGCTTCCCTACCTCGCAGGAGTGTGGTGGGGATACAGACATTAAAGAGTTTGGAGGTACTCAGATACTAGAGTAATGAGAACCTAAGATAGACATTAATGTAGTTGTAGGTTGCTTGGTTGGTAGTATTAGGACACTAGGTTCATTCAGAAGATCTGCTGAGCGAAACCAAAATCAGGAGCTGTTGGTTAGGATCAGCACTAGGACTTGGCAGAAGAGGTCCAGTCATCCAAACTCTGTCCGTATCTCTCTCAGCCAGCACCTGTGGTTGTGTAGCTAGTATAGGCAATGACGGCAATAAAAACCACAGAGAGAGAAGGACTCAGAAAGGTATCGTGAAGTTCCTGGTGAGGTTTCCATATAAAGGAGAACCTATTCTACTGTCTAAAATGACAATGACTCCTATGAACAGAACTGTACAACTCCCGAAAGAAAGGCAGACAACAGTCTAATGGTGAAACTACTCTTCAGAGCCCTGTGTCTTACCTGGGCAAGGAAAGCTGTGCTGGTGACTCGGTGGTTTTCTGTGGGGGAATTCACCCAGGGGAGGAGGCTGTGTATGATCTCAGGTGTTATGAGTCCAGATCTTAGCAGAAGACTGGAAGACAAAAGAAACCGCTCATGGGCTAGATTGCACACTTCAAAAAAACTCAGCTGCTCTGAGCAGACAGCTCTGATATCTAGGAGTGGGAGCTGTGTGTTTCCACCCAGGACACCCCACCCCCCCCCACAAAGCTATAAACGGGAGGTTCCCTCTCAGCCACTCTATTGGCTACTGATTCCCAAGGATAAAATGATGCCTCCTAGATCTCTTACCTCACCAGGAGACACACTCCCTCATGGTGAGTCTTGGGGTTTTCCAGAAGAATCCAAGTTCTCTGCTTCCTGAGCACTCTCACCAGTCTCTCATTCCCACCCTTGAAAAGCACAGACTCGAATGCTTTGATAGAAAGCCTGGGGAAAGAGAGGCACAGAACTGCAGCAATCAGGAAGAAGGTGCAGCTTGAACAGAGAGTCAGGAAGCCCCGGCTACTTCTCAGGTCTGCTGTTCAATCAAACAAAGGAAGTCAAGTCAAAACAAGTCAAGCGTAAAGGTGACTTAAGATCATCCGTTGGGGTCAAACAGTCATCAGAGCCCTTACCACCAGGATCTCAGGAGCAGGCATCCCTAGAACACTTTGGAGGGACTCGGAGCAGTCTCTGTCCATGGAAGAGGCCGGGGCACAGCCTACCACCCCGTCACATACCTAAAATGGGCCTGCACATGGGCCAACAGCATGAGCAGAATATATACTCTTGTCTGCAGCGCCAGCAATCACATAGCTAGGTACCCACCCATCTGAACAAATTCAAGTTTTGTGGACAAAACTGAGGCACCCATCTTGAAAACCTGACCCACTGTGGCCACTACCTAAGATCAGCCTTACTGGGCCAGTCCAATGGTCCATCTAGTCCAGTACACTCTCTTCCAACAGTGGTCAATGCCAGCTTCTTCAGCAGGAATGAACAGAACAGGGCAATCATGAAATGATCCAATCCCTGTTGTCCAGTCTCAGTTTCTGGCGGTCAGAGGCCTAGGGACACCCAGAGCTTGGGGTTGCATCCCTGACCATCTTGCCGAATAGCCATTGATGGACCTGTTCTCCATGAACTTATCTAATTCTTTTTTTAAAAAAAGCCCAGTTATACTTTTGGCCTTCACAACATCCCTTGGCAATGAGTTCCACAGGTTGACCGTGTGTTGTGTGAAGTAGTACTTCCTTATGTTTATTTGATACCTGCTGCCCATCCGTGAACAGAGCTGAGATCCTGGTTTCCTAGGAAAATTCAGAGACATTATAAAACCATGAAGTCTGTAATTTGAGCACCTTGTTGGCATGGAATAAAGAAACACAACAAGAAGAGAAACTAATCATGTTGTGAGATTGGTGGGAAATGTACATTAATGTGCTACCAGAGCTGAAGTCAACTGAGGACTCAGGAATCTTAGTGTTAACTGGCGAGGGGCACAGA
Source organism: Caretta caretta (assembly GCF_965140235.1). Classification (NCBI taxonomy): domain Eukaryota; kingdom Metazoa; phylum Chordata; order Testudines; family Cheloniidae; genus Caretta; species Caretta caretta. The sequence goes on from NC_134233.1 coordinate 6,342,370, forward strand.
GTGGGTGCCGAGGGACCTGGTACGTACATTCTAGTTCACTAAAAGATTGCCCCATGAGTCTCAAATAAAAGCCCATGTCACCAATATCATTGTGAAACGCATGTACAGATGCTGTGTAAAGAGTCATGGATATGCATTGAAAATTACATGCTTAGGATCTGTGTCTCGGGACTAGTCACGAGGAAAGGTGACAAAATGGTTTTCTTTCAGGCAAGAAATGTTTATCCATCTGTTTGTTTACATGTGAACCCTACATGCTTAATGTACATTCAGTTGAGAAGGACTGTGAGAACTTTAAAGAAAGAAAAGTAGCAGGAAGTAGACAGGGGGTGGGGACCCAATTTTGGGGTACACATCAAAGGTTTGCTCTAGTCTGTTTGGGGGACATCTTTCACTTAGGAAGTAGATGGACCGCGAGTTTGCTTCATGAAAGAGGGGTCGCGATCAGGCTTGGTTGAGAACTTTGGGTGAGAAACATCTTTAGACAGGAGGTTAACCTGTTGGTTAAGTTTAGTTTCTAGGAGCAGGTTATGATTTCATTTGAAATGTAACCATTTTTTGCTTGCATTCTTACTGACGGTCACTGGAATCTCTGTTCTTTGATAATCTCCCTTCTTGTTTTCACTAGAAATATATCTAAGTGCTGTGTGTTTTGCAGTACAGAGTCTAAGTATCGAGTACAGAGTCTAAAGTAGAAGTAATAAACGGGTGTGTACTGTTCCATTGGGAACAGCAGGCCTGACAATTCTGTGGGAGTTCAGTGGATAAAGGGCTGGACACCATACGGAATGGTCAGAGGACTCGGGGGTGGGTGTGTGCCTGTCATTAACCTGTACAAAGAGACTGAGGTCTGAGGAGGCCTGGATGGCAGGGTTTGTTTTGCCAGAGCCTGGTCGTTTCAGGGAACTGACCCACAGCAGGCACAGACAAGACTTCCTCACTCGAAGGGCACGTGGTGGTAAGGTGCCTCATAACCCTGGCAACTCCTCGGGAGCGTCACACAACTCTACTGGAATTCTCTTGGTTTCTCTCCCTTCCTTCTAATTACCGGCAAGGGTTGCCCTCAGTAAGTTGTAGCCCTTTTCGGATTTCTCTCGGGCTGCTTCTCGTTGGCAAAGGCAGCTTTTGTCCGAGGGTTTGGCTGACCTGCTGCAGGAGAACAGGAAACAACTCTGGGAGCAGTTCCCGCACAGCTTTGCTCGACTGCAGGGCTGACACCACCTCAAAGATGGCACATGTTGCCTGAAAGGAGAGCATGGTAAAAAAGGAGATCTCTTCCCAACACCATCACACCCTCTCTCCCCGTCTGATATCTGCTGTACGAAATTCTCCCTTCTGCCAGTAACTTGAATGACAGCAAGCAACTTGCTTAACTCGTGGCTCACTTTCCCACATCTGTACAAATGTGTATGACCTCCCAAGGCATGCTGTGAGTCCAAAGGAAGATTTTCAAAGAAACCTGCTCCAAAGACTTTCTAATGGCCAGATAGTATTAAGTAAATCAGTAACGTATCTAAAGCTGCCGTATTTGTTCCACAGTCAGCAGAGCTGGACTCAGGGAGACAGTCCATCAGAGGAGAAGTGCCCACACAGCAATATTATACCACACTTCCAGCTTTCCATCAGCAGGATTATCGCAGGGCACAGGAAAGCCTGAAAGACGTGTCTGCCATCTAACTTACTAAGAGAGGTTCAGCAGCTGCCAAATGCCTGTCCATTTCGGTCTCTGAGGCGATGCTGCCTTCTGTTCTTGTTGGAGTCTTTATCTTCTCTATTAGGGCTCGTAGGACTTGAGTGGCAAGCAAGGGGTCTCCCCCCAGAGATCTCCACTGCTCAGCGGTGTCACTGCAGTTTAACAGAAGTTACAGGTGAGCCCTGGACACTTTTGTGGCTCACCCTGAATGTGTCATATTTTAGCAAAGACCAAATGTTCTCCTTGCCTATGATGAGAGAGTTAGGAGTCCTGTCCTCCTTTAATGCTCCTCATGTTTAAATATTGAGTTTCCAGTTACAGAACTAAGTTAAGTGACCTAGTCCTCCTGCAGCCTAACCATTAATACTAGACTTCAGAAGGACAGGACACAGAGCGCCAACCTCACTTCCTGTTTTCTCCACTTCCCAGTCAATATGGAATCATGAGCATGTGGCTCCCAAAGATCTAGGGTTTGGAAGGCAAGTGGATGAAAGAAAAGCCAGATTCCTACTAGATGGACATACAACTATGAGAACGAATGTTCTTGGCCATCCTAGGTCCCCTTCACAAATGGCGTCCCTACCCTCTGTTTGCCAGAAGCTGGGACTGGGCAACAGGGGATGGATCACTTGACAATGACCTGTTGTGTTCATTTCCTCTGGGGCATGTGGCACTGGTCACGGTCGCAAGACAGACTACTGGGCTAGATGGCCTTTTGGTCTGACCCAGTATGGCTGTTCTTATGGTCTTAGATTCCAGCACTGATAACTGATACCTCAGTTAGGGATCTTGAAATGAAATGATGGATCTGCTTCCAGTCCACTTTTAAGTACCAAGGATGGCAACTCTGCTCAAGCAGCCACACCCTCACTGATACCAAGCAGAGGTCTGATGATAATATTGGCCCTAGTCTTTGCAATCAGCCAGGGATTTGCACCTGAAGCTGTCATGCTACCAGGAAACCAACAGCCACTGCTCATTTCCAGAGTGAGCTCAATTCAGGCGTCTAGAGAGGTAGATGTTTCCAACAATACACTCCAGTTATACCAGTAAAGATAGATCTTTAGGATGTCAAAGCAGCTATCCATGAATGGAAACAGAGTGACACTTAATTTCTCTCCGCACCCCACCTTAACATGTTCTTGGACCTTCCTGCAGAAAGAGCCAGGCTATTAACCCTTAGGAATGATCCCAAACTGTCTGCTGCTTAAATGAAGCCCTACATCTCCTAGTAAAGCTGTGGGATCCATGTTTTACCAAGATGAATGCAAGAGGTAGCGTTATATACCTGTCCATCGGCAGACGTTTGCTGAGGAGGCTGGAGATCACTGCCTCTTGGTGATGGTGAGCTAGAATGGACACTGCCTCCACCAGGAACTGCCTCAAGCTGCCCTCCTGGATAGTAGGCATGTGGCGATATAGTATAGCCAGGATATCTGGCACCTGGAAGGAACAAAACCAGAAAGAAATGTCCCTTTTTCTTTCTCTCCATTCACTCTACAGAATCAAAACCTTTATTTAGCCATTTGCTGCTTTTTTTAGAAATGCCTCACTTCAAGAAACAAATGTTCAAATACGTCTGCGTAACTTGAGCCCACACAAATTGCCCACACACGGCTGTAAAAATTAACACTGACACACACATAGACATACCAGGTAATTTAATGTGGTGGTGCCCAGCTATGCATTACACAAACCAGTTCACATGCACAAAAGGCGGCTTTGCTTGTCCGATTTTACAGGTGTGATTTAAGCAGCCAAATCTGACCATTTGCCTCGAAGAATGCAGAGCTCATCAACAACCACAAGCACAAAATATGCAAGTGCTTTAAAGACAGTGTGTAAATGCCTGGGACTCTGAACAGGTGACTACCTCTCATATTCATTCCTAGCCCTTCACATCTTCAAAACACTGTGCAAACATGGCAGTTCTGCTGCGAGGGTTCCCTGTCCTGAGGCCTTTAGTGCTGTGCCCGGTCAGAAGACAGACTGGGTTTGGAAATGAGAAATGCACACTGTTCTAGACTCTGTTAATACAGGACTGTGCAATTCCAACAGTACCTGTTGGGTCGAATGCACCTGCCATCACTGAGGCTAAAATGCTGACAACTAAAAAGGAGTACAACCGATAAAGTGAAGTGTATGAAGGGAAGTTTAGATATAAAACAAAAGCATTTTCTTCCTCGGTAAAATTAAAATCTATTTCAGCATTCTGCAGGCACAAGAAGTTAAGCAGAATATTGAGTATAAACGAGGGTCATTATCTGTATACATCGCTGCAAAAAGAGTCAATAAAATAAACACAAAACAATCATGTGAATCACACTCAGAGACAACTCAACTGCTTTCACAGCAGACACTGTCCGTGCTACTTTTATTCCCTGTGAAAAAGCAAACTGCTATATTTTTGTTTTAAAGGTTTTGTTTAAAAAATCATTAATTCACCATGAGCCTTAAACACATTAGTAACATTTGATCAGGAGTTTGTTTATGCACAATAGATTTTGTATTAAGAGGACTCTCCTGTTTAACTGTTTAAGGGGGAGAAACAGCAAGATTTTTCTTCCTTACACATGAGGGCAAAGATCAAAAAGCCTAGAGTTTAGGCAGAAAAGCTCTCCAGTTCCCAGTTTTACCTTGTCCAGCATGGCATCTCCACACTCCTTCAGGATGATCTTCATCCATAGTCCAGCTGCCGTGGCACAGGTGGGGCTAGCAGACAGCAGACCACCCAATGTGGCCACAATAAAGTCTGTGGCCTGTTCGGAGGGAAAGTACTCACTAACAACCTGGTAACAAATCAAAAACAGGAGAGACCGCAATGATGTTTGGCTCCAGCACTTTTAAAAATGGAAAAAAAGATATACCTGCATCAGCAAATGGTGAATTAGCCTCCTGTCTAGCTCGCCATTTGGGATTACAATTCTCTCTCTAGTCTATAGACTACATTTTTGTATTCTACACTAATGATATCAGGTTAGAGGCAAAGACTCTGTTGCATAGTTAGCACAACATTGTACTGGATAGGCAGGAGGTAAGTTTCCCTTTGTAGTCTCTTACATACACTGCATCTTTTTACAGCATATAGAAGTCAGTCAAGAGAGGCATGCACACAAATATCGGCGAAGGCAAACCCACAAGGTGACGGAATGAATCCTGGGTGGTTTCTCAGCTTGATGTTCCACTAACACAGTTTTTCTCCTGGGTGGCTGGATGGCAGGGCCGGCTCCAGGCACCCGCCGAGGAAGCTCGTGCTTGGGGCGGCAGATTGCAAGGGGCGGTGTTCCGGCCAATCTTAGGGCGGCATGGGGGCTCTTTTATTTCATTATTTTTTGTGCTTCACTGCTCTGGATCAGTGAGAAAGCAAGAGCCGGCCCTGCTGGATAGGTACATGCGTGTGCATCCGCGTGCGCATTTTCATGGGCGTGCAACGTTCTGTGGAATCTGGTTTTTACGTGGCATTCAGAGCACACATCTATGAAAAGCATCTTGCTGGTTACTAGCAGCCAACGCCCCGCTCCCACAGCTCCCTCCGAGTACGGAAAGGCATCATGAAAGAGCAAATGTCAAATGAACGGTGCCCGGTCACTCGCACATCCGCACAAGCTTTTTGAGTCAGTTACCCTGGCCATTTTGGAAGATGCCTGAAACAGAGCCTCGGGGTCTGGAGCTGTTAGTGCTTCACGGAGACATCTCAGCTCCTCCTCTGCTGAGCCCAGGTTTATGGACTGGCCTGGAGTGGAGAAAAGGAGAAAAAGTACTGTAACGATTAAGGAAACTGAACCCCTACTGCATGGATCTTCATACGGGAGGATCCATGTGCTATGTTGTCATCAGCATAGTGTAAAATCTTGGCCCCACTGAAGTCAATGGCAAAACTCCTGTTGACTGGAATGGAGTCGGGATTACACCCTAAAATGTCTGAACGTTAACAGTAGAGGTATGTTATTGTGAATGATCCAGGATTGAACAAGCACTGTATTCAGCTTGGAGCAGCTTTGTGTGTGTGTCTGGTTTCAGTAGTCTCTCTGCTCTCACTATTTACATCTAAGCTCCTATTCAAGTACAACTCATGCAGGTAGATCAGAGGTTCCAGTTTAGAGGTGAATCCCTCCACCAAACTCTCCTTGTAAAAGAGACGGGGATAGACAAAAAACTTTGGCAAGAAACCCAGGCTCATCATCAGTCACTTCTAAACAATGCTGGGATTACTATGTTGTACATTCAAAGGTTGGAGTCCCTTATTCTGTTTCTGAATCACCAACACTGTTTTTAGGACTGATTAAGAATCATTGGAAATAGGATGACCAGGGGTCCCGATTTTATAGGGACAGTCCCCATTTTGGGGTCTTTTTCTTAGATAGACTCCTCTTATCCCCACCCCCTGTCCCGAGGTTTCACATTTGCTGTCTGGTCACCCTCATTGGAAATGGCCTTAAACGATAACCAAGCTCTATCCCTTAACATCTGGTGAAAAGAAAGAATTAGGTGAAAAGAATATCCTACTCTTTCACAAAGGGGAAAAATGGCCTCTACTTACTCCAGTCGCTCGGAATGCTCATGGCAGAGGGCTGCTGGAAGAACTGTTTGTTTACAGAATTATTCCAGGAAACCCCTCCAGTCCAGCCAGTGGCAGGGTAAAGAGAATGAAAATGTTTAGTACCAAGGGCTTGTCTCCATGGAGATATTCAAGAAAGCTAATCCCCATTCATTTCAAAATGCATTCGTTAAACTTCATTCAACACCTGTGGGGACACACTGATTTAGAATTAAAGTGGCCTTCATTCAGGTTAGTTTCATTCATGGAATTCACTACAATTAATAAGGCCCATTTTAATTCAGAATCAGAGCATCCACACATGTGTTTAATGCCATTTACCTCATGCACTTGAAATGTACACCTTTAGTTCATTTGGATTAACTTTCCTTACTGTCCCTGTGTAGACAAGCCCTAAGGAATTTAGCCCTTATCTACCTGTATGCAGACCATTTATTAGTTGTACAGTTCCCAAAAGTGTGCTAGGCTCTTTACACATCAGAATCTTCTCTTCTAATGAGGTATTTACAAGATGCCCACCATTCTGTTATCTAAGCGACAACAGACAGGACAGAAAGAACTAGATAGGCAGACAAATGGACATTACAACAGTGAAAGAAGGTGAAGAATTCCTTATACCTGCTAATGGTCTCCTCACCTTGTATACAGAGAAGGCAGCTGATACAGTCAACCACCCACTGACGGGACGTGGCCAGCGAATCACAGCTGTATGGTGCTATTAGTCCAATCAGAGATCCAAAGTGATCAAAAGTTCCCTGAGTCTAATGAAAAAAGAACAAAGAAGGAAGAATGAATGGTCTCCAGTTGGACTAGACTTCACTTGCCATCCTTATTGTTCAGACCAGTCAGCTCTGTGTTTTTTGTGGAACCAGGGCACAGTATCTAGCCTGTCTGACTCATGAAAGACACCCCCCGCCCCTACCAGTCTCTGTTTGAACCAAAACCCATCAGAGAAAAGGCTTGCAGAGAACAATGAAGGGTGTTGGGAGACACACCTAGACCCCGCCTGAGAAGGGTGACAAGATTAAGACATCTCCATTTGCATACAGAATGAAGAACAGAGACAACTCCCCTAGCCTCATCTGCATGAAAGATGGGATAGGAATTAGCATGAAGAATGAGGAACAGAGAACCGCACTGAACTCTGGGACCAGAAAAGTGTGAGCGTGCGTGCGAGCGTGCTCATCTAGTTCTAGGGCTGGAGGAACCCAGCCCTGGGGAACCGAGGTCCTGCAGGGTCGCTCCATTGGGAGGGCACTTGCAGAAGGAAGGAGTAGAGCTCCATATGAACACACAAGTGACATAAGCAGCACATCTGGTAACATTGTGCCCCTGATTCCTGTTCTGTACTGGGTAATGCACATTGGAAAACATAATCCCAATTGTACATAGAAATGGATGGGGTCTAAATTAGCTGTTATCACTCAAGAAAGAGACCTCAGAGTCATTGTGTACAGTTCTCTGAAAGCATCCGCTCAACATGCAGTCAAAAAAGCTAACAACATGTTAGGAACCCTTAGGAAAGGGATCGATAAGAAGACAGCAAATATCATTATACTACAATAGGAATCTACAGGACCCCCACACCTTGAATACTGCGTGCAGTTTCGGTCATCTCATCTCAAAAAAGATGTGTTAGAATGGGAAGAAATACGGAGAAGAGCAACAAAAATTAGGCCTATGGGATAACTTCTCACCCATGGGAGATTAAAAAAAGAGCGACGTTTCAGCTTGGAAAAGAGACGACTCAGAGGGAATATGCTAGAGGTCTATAAAATCATGACTGGTGTAGAGAAAGTCAATAAGGAAGTGTTATTTAGCCCTTCACCTAACACAAGACCAAGGGGTCCCCCAATGAAATTAATAGGCAGCAGGTTTAAAACAAACCAAAGGAAGCATATCTTCACACAATGCAGTCAGAAGACAGGATACTGGGCCAGATGAACCATTCTTTTGCGGGAGGCAGGTTAGCCATTCTTATGTTTTATGTTCTTAGCTGGTTAAATAGAAATTTTCCTTTACCACCCTGGGAGCATAAGAACCAAGAATGCATTTGTGACACTGGCAGACCAGACAACCTGTGTATGACCCATAATAACTTAACAAGAGGCACTTCCACTGTATCAAGACAGTTCACTTGCATGTGAATTTCAAAGAGATGGATTAGACTAGCAATCCTCAACTCATTCAAAAATGAACAATAGATGCTAAGTCTATTTGTCTTTGTTGATCTATACAAGGTTAGAAGTTTCACAATGTAACCAAATTAGCTTGTCGATGCTCATTCCCTTTCAGGTCTTCATTATGTATGCAAGGTGTTCAGTTAACCTTAAAATCAAAGATGTAAGATACTGCAGGAAACTAATACTTTCTACATTGTCTTCAGCTTAACTCTCTGTGTTATAATGGAAGAACGGCTAATCACCTTATGCGAATGAGTAACTAGTTTACTGTGTATGCACAGGAAATAGAAGATTAGCTTCAAAGCAAAGTACAGGAGGCGATCTGCATTGCCTAGTCTTTCTCAGGGGAAGGTCCTGCTGGAACCATTTTTGTGAGGTAGGCTTGTCAGCCTGCTAGAATAGCTAGAAAAGAGAAGACTCGGGCCTCATCCTGTCATCTCTAGTCTGCTGAAACTTTGAACAGGGAAAGTGTAAGCCATAGGACAGAGAGCTTCCAAATCATCATTTGAAAGAACCTGGAAAATGCATGGAAAAACTAACAGTCTTTACATCTAAGCTGCCTTTGGATTCTGATCTGTTGGGATGATTCCAGAGAGACTTGTACAAGCCAGCAGTTTATTCCATCACTGTTGTCATCCTGAACTATGAACATTGACAGTCACTTGTATGGATATTGATCTTTTAACCATTTGTAACTCTCTTCTTTCTTTTAAGAAGAAATCTTCAATTTCGTTATTAAGGATTGGCTGGCAGCATGCTATTTGGGAAAGACCTGAGATTCACCTTGACCTGGGGATAAGCATCTGGTCCTTTATGATGGGTGAACCTCACATATGGTGAATGAGGTTTTCAGTAACCCCTCACTATATTAGACTGGGCTGTTTAGATGGGAGCCTAGGTCTGGAATGCCAAAAGGGGACCGTGTTTGGCATTTTGTTAACTAGGGTGGAAGCTCTTTTGCTGTTGACTTGGTGCATGTAATTCTAGAATAAGCCATCAGTTTGGGGGATCGTCTGCCCTCTACTTCTTGCAGTCTGCCCGGAGTGTGGTCACAGCATTGTTGTGTAAACCTCTCTCTTATAGAAGCAGAGGGATCTTAGTCACTTTGAGATCCCAGCTGCTGCCCTGGAAGCTTTTTTCATGCATTTGCGTTGAGTGTCAGATCGGATATAAGCAGGGAAGTCAGCTGAAGGAAGAGGAAGGCTATACTCACTGTGCTATGAACTGTCTCTTGATAGGCAGTCAGCAGCTGGATGGTGGCCTGCAAGGCCCTTTCTCTCTCCCACTCCTTCTCTGAATGGAGCCATGTCTCTAGTAGCTGTTGGCAGAGCAGGGGAATGGACAGAGTTAGTACCAGAAAATCCCTCCCAAAAGTTCCTCTTAAACAGGTTTAATTGTTACTAAAATCCCTCTCCAAAGCACCCGACCTCCATGGAGCGAAGGAATTACATGTCTAATGGAAGTGCCAGGGACCAGATTCACCTCTGAGTGATTGAAGACAAAGGAGTTACATGAGAGATGAACCTGGGCCTGTGTACGTGATGTCTTCTGTAGACTGTCTGATGGGAGCTGTCTACCACATTGCATGCTGTTTGATGTCTGCTGCTGTGTTCTGTTTCCTGGGCAACTTCTCCCACATTGAGTGGCCAAATGACAGAGAGGAGCGTTTCTTTTTATTAATTTGAAAAAGAGCAGAGAAGTCCCCCCCGAAGCCCAGCTCCTTTTAGAACTTCATTTTTATACTGAAGGTGCATCAAACTCCCCACCCCTCAGCTCTTCAAGATATTCTGTTCATGTCTGAGGAACAGGAAGTCTCCTCTGGATGAGTTTCCATACACAGGGCTTAACTCAATATGAATGAATTCCTCTTTGAAGAAGTGATCAGTTTCAACTGGTTCTCTTGGATTTGGCTACTGCAGTGGTGATTTTCTTGCCGGTCCAAGTAGTGTCAACTACATTGTAAGAAGTTGGTCCCATCCAGCCCTGGCATAAAATGGCATAGCTTCTGTGGATTTCAGCGGGGCACATGCCTGCTTATCCCAGGAAGAATTTGGTGCTTTTTCCCCCGACAATTCACTCCATTGTGGAAAATTCCTCCACAACTGAAGCTTGACCCCCTAAATCTCTGACTCTTCCCTGCAGTAACACAACAAACAAACAAACAAACAATCTTCACCATGGTTCAATGGTCTACTCACTTGAAACATTTCCTGGAACCAGTGTGCGGTTGGTTCTTCCTCCAGCAAAGTCTTCATTAGCTTGCCAAGGGCTTCCAAGGACTCTACGTACAGTGACTGAAACCAGAAGAGAAAGAGTGAGGCTCAGCACAGATAATTTGTGTGAGTGTGTGTGGGGGGACAACTGGGGACTGGGGAAAGCTAACCATAACTTTGCCAGGGAGGCCATGTGTGACTGCCATCACCCAGTGCCTGCTGGGCAGAAATACAGTGGATGGTGCCTGAGGAGAATTGTTGTCACGTACCTGTATAGGCAGAGCATCCTTTGCTGTCTCACCTTCCTCTTTCATCATCTTCTCCAGGGGAGGGAGGGGAAAGAAACTTTTGAAACACTGATGAAGGAGCTCACGGTTTTCCTTCAAGGTCAAAGATGGTTTGAGTTTGCTGGCAGAAGAAAGAGAGAGAGAGAAAAGTCATGCATTAGACTCAGTACCAGCTCCAAGTAAAAGAAATGGGTCCAATGACTGGAGATTGTCTCAATCTAAAACCCCAAATACAAACAACCCTTCACTTTGCAGCTGAGCACCTCTTTGCACCTCTATTAAGTATTGGCTCATTGAGAAGTAAAGCTAAAGCTTCAAGTCCCCTTTTTAGAGAAACCCACTAGCTTCCTTCCCCCTGCCAGCAAGCCAGACACCTCCCTCCCCATCTGAACTCTCCTGCATTGGACTGCATGCCCCACAACCTCCAAGTTTGTGTCTTTCAAGCACAAACCTCCAAATGGACACATTCAAACCCTCAAGAACTAAAGTTCTGCTGGTGAGCAGCATGTGAGCCAAACCCGGCAGGCATCAAACTGCTCCCAACCTGGCACTCATGAACTAACAAAGACGACGTCACAGTGCCAGGAAATATGGCAGAAAATAGCCTACCTCAGATGTCTAATGGCAAGAATTGCCTTGTAGCGAACTGGAGATGCCAGGGAATCCAGTGGTTCCTTTTTAATGAAGTCCTGAAATGCACGAATAGGGAAATTTTAAAAAATGGGAAATAAATTTGAAAGGCAGAGAGGCTTTCCTCTCACACCCTGAAACAGGGCCATATGCCAGACCTGTAATAAACAGACACCGTGCTCGGCAGGCTCTCTGCCTCAGAAATGGACCGTAGGGCCATCTGCAGGCTATACGGAGGACAGAAAGATAACTCCCCAGAAACAAGCTATTCCTGCCACTTACAGCCCACAATAGGTCGGCATCCCTGCCAAGCTCAGAGTGGACCCAGCAGCATTCTGGGTGCCGTGCAGGTAGCTCATGAGACTGCAGTGGTACAGTCACAGCCAATGGATAAAACAACATCTACCTGGAAACCCAGTCTGATGACATTACAACAAACTCCTTTGTACTTCAGTCCTCAAAGCTCCTCATCACTCACCAGCATGTAGCCAAGGAGCTCCAGTTTGTAAGAGAATTCGAACTCCTGGGAGTCTCTGGTCTCCAAAATGGCACAGCTAATCTCCGTGACATTCTGGATGAGGGTTAATTTTAGGTGCATGTCCTACATAATCCAGAAGGAGAAACAAGAGGATGTGGATGAGAAACGGAGAGAAGAACCAGAGTCCAGAAGATAAAGATCAGGAATTAAATCTAGCCACAGGAGAGGAGAGAGGTGTCCACAGACCCCAGAAGGCAGAGAACCCTGGCTCTGCACCCACCTCAGAAGAAGAGAAAACCCAGGTTCATGAAAGAAATCCAGGGCCACTTACACCAGAGCAGCCAGGACTCCTGCTTGATGTAGCAAGGAAATCAAGCTCTGTGCAATTTAAACAAGCAACTTGTGGATAGAAAAGGCAAGAGCCGAGGGCAGATTATTTAGAATTTACCTTGTTTGTAAGAGCGATGCCCAGCACCTGAAAAACAAAATGCAAAACAGCTATTAGCAATGTCTATAGTCCCACATAACACACATCCTCAAAATGGCCTGGCTGGTGAATATGGAGCAGAGAGAAATCATGATTGTTAAATCTTCCAAAAGGCAGGAAACGTATCCAGAGGGGGTGTTTTGCAGAGGTCAAGATCAGGGGCCATCCTATGGAATATTTGCATTTGTGAACTTCTGGAAGATATCCGTTTGGTTCAACTGTGATCAACTTTTTTGACAAAGGCTAAATGAGATTCTCACTTAGACAGGGCAGAACTGAATGGCAAAGTGACGTGGCGAGGTTGCACTGAGAGGAGAGTCAGTACCAGCAGTCAGACACCTAGGGAACAGAAATAAGGAGCACACAGACAAACAAGACGACAGAGAAGAGGGAAGGGAAGTAGTGAGTCCAAGAAACAGAGTGACAGCAAAGAAACTAAATACAAGTTAGCACCATTCTCTCTTGGCTAGCAAAAGATAGAGCTAGATACACATACATATTAGGGGAGTTAGAGTGTTATTCTGAATAGCCTGAGTGTGACTCCATGTGAATTACTGTGTAGCTGTGCTCGACAGAATTTCAGAAGACTATAGAAAAACTAGAGAAAACACAAAGAAGAGCAACAAAAGTGATACAACATGTGACAGCTCACGCTCCATCCATTACAGTTTTAAATTTCAGTTATGTGACAAATTATTGCTCAAAGGAGAGTTTTAGAAAATACAAGCCCTCTCTCTATAAACTCAGAGGCAATTCTATAACTTCAGGGTAATGCCCCTCACAGTTGTCATGCAAAGGCTCTTACCTGACAACTGGTTCTGTAATGGTGAATGATGTTCCTTGTGATGTCTGCCTCTACTCGGGAGAGAAGCTGCTCTTTTGGAGCATGGACAGCCACGTTGCTGTATGTCAGCATCAGGGTGCGGCGAGTCTTGCCTCTTGTCCCATGGTGGTAATCCTAGACAGTAGGAAACATCACTAGAGACAAGTTCTTCTGATTCATTTGGCCTTGGAATGAATCAAACATTGGTGGAGCCGGGCCCCCGAGCCTTGAATACTGCTGGAGCCCGGGCACCATGAGCCCATAGAACTCGCCGCCCCATCGCCATCATTCCCATTGGGTAACTCTGACCCAGAGAGCCGAAAAAGGCTGAACTGACAGCAGTGGAGTACTTGGGAGCTTAGTCATTGACACTGGTGGGTACAAGATCAGGCGCTAAATGTCTTGCCTAAGGCTGCACAGTGAGTAAATGGCAGAGCCAGCAATGGGAGCCCAGAGGCCTAGTCTCCTGCTCTATCCTCTAGATCAGTGGTGTTCAACCAGGGGGACTTCTGTACCCCTGAGGGTCTGCAGGGGTCTTCCAGGGGGTATATCAACTCATCTAGATATTTGCCTAGTTTTACAGCAGACAACAAAGAAAGCACTTGCAAAGTTACTAACTCAAATTTCATACAATGGGTTCTTTAGACTACTCTATATACTGCCCGCTGAAATGCAGGTACAATATTTAGATTCCAGTGGATGTATTTTCTAATTCTAGGGCAAAAATGGGAAAATAAGCAGTCTTTTTTTCAGGAATAATGTGCTAGGACCCTTTTATAATTTTATGCCTGATTTTGTAAGCAATTAGTTTTTAAGTGAGGTGAAATTTCGGGGACACAAGACAAATCAGACTCCTGAAAGGGGGACACTAATCTGGAAAGGTTGAGAACCACTGCTCTAAATCAGAGGTTCCCTAATTGTCATCCGTAGACCACTGGTGGTCTACCTAAAGCGGGTTGGTAAGCCACATGTTGCTTGCAACACCTCCTCATTTCCAGCTACTAACCTGGAATAAAAAACAGCTAAAAATACCTTCAATGCTTTTCCATGCAAGCAACTGATGTAGTTCCCATACATTGTGCATGGGAGGGGCGCTCAAGCCATGAGACATCAGATGGTAAAAATCATTTGAGAGAACCCCAGCTCCACATTGTGCTCCTGTCTGCTTAACGGCAGGCATCACGTGGAACGCATACACTGGGGGACAATGCTAGCTGACCGGAGCAGACACTACCGTGGGGCTGCTGCCCCTGCTTTAGAGGGAGAGGAAGTTTGAGAGAACCCCCTGGCTCCTTTACCTTCAGGCGGCTGACGAACCCAGAAATCGTAACCTGGCTCATTGCAGCCCCAAACTCCTGAAGTGCCTTCAAGGTGAGGTCCAAGTGGCTCGCAGCACAGACTGCGAGGATGGAGACGACTCCCTGTCACCCAAGAGAAATACAGGTTAGGATCGAACCAGGTGTCTGATAGAGCCCACGAGTCCATTCCTTTCACCCAAAGTGGTGTAAAGTGCCAATCGGGCCTGAGACACATGGGGAGCGGGCGCTGAGTGAAATAGCAATCAAGAGGATAGGAAGCAAAATGGCATTTGTCCCAGGCCAACTCAGAGCTGAGCCCCACAGGGAGCATTCAGGGATTACTTGGTAAAATGGGGAGAGGGACAGAGGCCTCACCTGTCTCTCAGGGGCTTCCATATAATCTGCTGTCGTCAGAAGTGTATGAATCTGTGATTTAACATGGACCAGGTCCTGACAAGCTGCTAAGGACGTTCCTAGCGCCTTATACAGGAAACTCTGAAAGAAAGAGACCAGCCCTGGGATATCAGGAACACAACGTGCCTGTCAGTACAGACCCTGCTCAGCAACACTCAGGAAGGAACAAGACAGCCAAGTCCAAGCACCCATGCTGCAGAAACATCCCATCGTCTAGCCCAGCCAGAGAACCAACAATGCAGTACAGACAAGCAGCCTGTCCAAGCAAATATTGGAAGGGCAGGGGGGCAAGAGAGCAGGGAATAAGTACAAACAAATTTTATACGCAGAATAAAATATCAAATAATGAAACCTTGAGAGAAGCCTTATGCAGCCCTCCAATCAGAATTTCAGGGGAAAGTAACTAGAAACTAAACCTTAACAGAGAACAAACCTTCTCTTTGGAGGGGCTGGCATAGCCGGCCATCTGCCAGCTCAACTCAAGGGATATCTGGCTGCTCCAGGCACTGTCGTCTATCATCTCCAGAGATGTTCTTAGGAACTGAGTGTAAAACCAGAGTTAAAGCAGATGGTTAACTGCAAGAATGTGGGGGCTGTTGTGGGGTTTGGGGTTTTGGTTGGTTGGTTGGTTTTTGCTTCCTTGTTCTGTTGTAAACTTTCCAATATTCAGGTGTCCTGGGAAGATTATTTCCCTATTGAGAACTATAAACATTGACAACCCAGACTTCCTCTGCCTCTTGTTCTTGAACCTTTGCCTGAGGATTCCTCTCAGGCCCCAAACCCAGATGGACAGTGAATTGGAGAATGAGATGGAGCCAAGACATCTGACCATCGAGGAGTGATTTTCCAGTGGATGGACGATGGCTCTAGTCAACTTTGAACAAAGGGCCCTGGACTACGAAGGACCAGGCACCTTCTCTGAAGTGCTATGGACCCTTTATGACACCTCCCGAGGTACCCAGGGTTGTGAGGGACCTCACTACCACCTGCCCTTAGCATGAGGAAGCCTTTTCTGTACCTGCCAAGTGTCAGCTCCTGACTCTGCCAGTCACAGGAAACACAAGCACACCCTTCTCACCCTGTCCAGGATCCACTGTCCTTCCACAGATAAGCAATCAGTACACTCCAACCGCTCGCCCTCTGGACATCCCCAGAATGTCCAGCCCCTGTTCCACTGGAAACTCACAGAATTCAGAGGTTTGCTACACACCACCTTACCAGTTTCACCTCAGCATCACCGCTCCATTTCACACACTTCAATACATTGACAGTGAAAAGAAGTAGAGTTTAATTCACCAAGATCAGAGATTTGAGAAGCAGCAAGAATAATTAATGTACACAAATGGTTACATAAATATAAAATCCTAACACACTTCTAGAGCTTCAACTTAAAGAAGCTAACAGTCCCCTGTCTCACAAGGGATAGCTCCCCCAAATCTCTCTCCCAGCAGGAAACACCCAGACCAAATGTGATCCTCCATTCATAAGACAAGCCAGTTGGCAATTTGTCCAATAGGTGAAGGATACCTGGTGCAGGATACCTCTGGACCTCCAGATATAGTTCCAAGCATCCATTGTCCGCTTGTAATCAGGGTACCCCCTATTGTTTGTTTGTTTTTCTTGTCTCGAATCTCCTCTGGAGACTTTGCAATCACTTGATTAGAATTTTGCTCTATTGATTAGCATCCACTGTGAATAATTACTCAGTCTACATACAGCCATTCAAACAGCTAAGCATCTTCTGCCTGAAAGAAACTTCTTTATCACCTTCTGGTGACCAGCCCCAACGCACAGACCTTCAAAGCATCAATTTCGGTAGACAACCATAACGCCTTAGATATTATCCATCCAGTCACTGTGCAATGATTATGAGGATTATGCAGTGTGGCACAGGCATCCAGGAAAGGCTTTACATGACACCCTTTGATGATATAGAGATCAGATCCAGGGAATCCTGGGAACCCTATGCACTCCTGTGGCCTCTGCCAGTGGGTACCCAAAGGACCCGGGGTCACACCCTCAACTCCCATTGAAGTCAGCCAGAGGTTAGTAACTCTCAGCACTTTGCTGTTTCAGGCCCGACTTTTGAACAGCAGCCAGGAAATATCAGAAACCTCACAAGAGAACCTAATCTTAGTTGATTTTTGAGCCCAAAGAATTTCAAATGAGGCTGGATCTGGAATGGGAAATTCTAGAGTGTAATCCAACCCCAAATGGAACTCCAAACCTTCTGGGGCTTCTTTGTCACTAGGTCCTTTCCTTTCATTTTCAGCCCTCGCCATAAAAATCTTCCTTGTCTGGATTTACATGAGGCTGTAAAGAGCTCTTTCTGACCACAAAGACTTCTCCATGAGATACAGACACCAAACCTTGTCTTGTCTCTTTTCCTTTTTGGGTTTCTCAGAGCAAGTTTTCTTTTGAGTGGCAAATAGAAAAAAAAAATCCTTTAGACGTCCCCCAGTGATGCATGAGCACCATTAGCATGCTGGGTTTCTGGTTAAGTTTTGTGTTGTTCCCAGGGGTAATACAGAGGGATTTATAACGAGAGCTGGTTGAACAATAGTAAGGCCATTTCACAAAACAAGTGGGATTTTTTTGTTTTCTTGATTTTTCAACATACAAATGAAAAGTGAAAACACAAAAATATTTTGCTCTTCAAAATAAAAAATGACCATTATTCAATTCTTTGTTTTCCCCATTTCCTTCCCTTTATCCCTCATCCCCGTGCTTTTTTCCCCCTCTTCCACTTTGTGATTGAAAAGCGGAGGAGGGGGAAGGGGGAAGGAGACAAACAGCAAAGCAACTGGAAAAAAAAATCAGCTTCAGTTTCAAAAAACTAAACATTTTCTATTTGGGTTGGGGTTATTTTGTTTTGGGGTTTTTTTGTGTGTGTTTTAAAAAAACAAAACAAAACAGAACCCTGAAAAATTTGAAAATGTTCCATGAAAATAAAAAGGCCATTTTTAATTGAACAAAAGTTGCAAATGAAATGGTTTGACCAGCTCTGCTTATAATGAATAATTTATCATTAATTTTTTCCCCAGCTGATATATTTGGAGGGGGAAGAGAGGACTGTGACAATACATCTGAAAGCCATCCTCTACCTGAAGCAGCATGTGCTCCCACCGTGCATGGTCCAGGGAATTCTCTGTGTTTCCTATAAAGCAGGAGGCAAAACAATAATGTCACCTAGATTCGCAAGAAGAGTCATCCCAGGTATCTCCTTTGCAATCAGTCCTTCTAAAACTCCTGGTCTGCCAAGCTGTAACATACCTGGGCTTTCAAGGCGAAATGGAACTGTACCTATTGGGTTCTGGGAGAGTCACCCCGCTCCTGTCCTGAGGGGCTTAAAACAGCCCTGGGCGAGGGCTGTAGGAGGGAAAGAGGTGAGAGGTTTTTCGCAGGAGTGGGGGGTGAGATTCTGTGGTCTGCGTTGTACAGGAGGTCAGACTAGATGATTATAATGGTCCCTTCTGACCTTGATATCTATGAATCTATGAAAGGGATTAACAAGAGCTGGGCTGACGGGGAAAGCAGCCACAGCTGTAGCCAGGGTAATCAGGGCCCAGCTGGCCCTTATAAGAGGGCCGTGGGCCAGTAGGAGAAGGTCTTTCTCTCTAGTTTTGAAGGGAGTAGGGCCTGCCTGCAGAAAGGGTACTGGGAATGAGGGTGGGCTGGGCTGGGGAAAGGCCAGAGGAGCAGGGAAGCTCTAGGGTGGCAACTCCCCAGGCTATCGGGCCTGGCCCAAGGCCCATAGGGGTACTGGGTTGCAGGGAAAGGCAGCAGACCCAAACCCCCTTGCCTGTGGTGACTGGCTCTTACACTGCAATCTGCCCCAAGGTGCAGGGGCCCAGACTGAGGCAAGGTGGGGATTAGAGGGTTGGGCGTTCCCCAGAGAAGGGAGACCCATAGAGACTGAGGGGGTACTGCCAGGGCGCAGCACCCTGGGTAAAAAGGGCACCGGGGTCTGAGAGGGACACGGGCCTGCAGAGGGTGCTCTGTGCTGGAAAGAGCTAATTCCCAGATGGCCAGCAGGAGGCGCTGCAGGGGTGAGTCGTTGCGCCGTCACAGGGACCTGCGCCGACGTTCTTTGTTGGACCAACAGAAAATGTCCTGTTTCAGAGTAGCAGCCGTCTCAGCCTGTATCCACAAAAAGAAAAGGAGGACTTGTGGCACCTTAGAGACTAAGAAATTTATTGGAGCGTAAGCTTTCGTGAGCTACAGCTCACTTCGTCAGATGCTACGTACCCTGCTGGCATTTTTATTCAGGGTCCGTCAACCCACCAGGAGTGAGATGCTGAGCACTCCCAATTCCGCTTGACTTGAATGGGAGCTGAGGGTGCTGAGCACCTCACAAAACTCTTCAGCACATCAGAAGACTGGGTTTAGTAGGAATACTAACTTTTCCTGCAGAATCAGAGATTCTGGACTTGATCCGAACTGGATGTAAATCGGTGTAGCTTCACTGAAGTCAATGGAACTATACTGATTTACATCAGCTGAGAATCTGGCCCTGTTTCTGAGTGTCCAGCTCTAACCTAGCCTTCTTTAATGGCGGCACAGTGTAGTGCTGGGGACTCTGTACAGCCGCAGCAAGGAGGGAAGATACAGCTCATTTTTTAAAATCTTTTTTGGAATATCAAACCCGCTTGTCCATGGGGGGGTTCGACGTTCATGAGAAACATAGCGGGCTTGTGCTGCACCTAGGGTCTGTCCTGCTCCCCAGAGACTAGACAGGTGCAGCTCCGTCACTGGAGCTCTGCTGGCATAACGCCATCATGTAGACGCAGCCTGCGCTGACTGAAGGGTTTTTTCCATGGAGGTCAATAGAGTCGTACCACTGTAAAATTGGTGAAAGACATTATTAGGCCCACAATACCTAGATTCTCCCTAGGGCACCCACTTGGCCAACCTAGCTTTTATGGCGCAGGTTTCTTATGGGTTTTTTAATTGAATCCCCCTTGAAAGTAAATGTGGGGTTTAATTTTCAGAAAAAGTCCGTTTGCAAAATCAGACTCTATATGTAACCCCAAAATCTTTCACTAACCTCCAGCTTCATGCGTATTGACCTTCCCAAAAAATAACCTAGCAAAGGCATGGGGGAAAGTGCTGTGACATTTCCATTCAGCTGAAACCTTACTGGCCTGATTCTGCCCTGTTTGAATTGGCCTCAGTGGTTCACAGCTATCCAGAGGAAGGAAAAGTGTGGGCCTAGAAGCCCCATTTCAATTCCCCACTGTTCCCACGTACTGCAACAGGAATGGCACAACACACGTCAATACGAAGCTGCATTTTCTGGCTTCCCTTCTATTCTCCATGGACCACACTCCTCCTAACTAACACTTTACCTTCAATGTACTGCAGCAGAGATGGGATCTTTACTACCCACATCTCACCCACTGCTGCATGGACAGTTTGGTGCAGGGCCTTTAGTAACTGCAAGGCAGCACATCCGTGTCCTTCTCTTTCATAAGGGGATGAGGCTACTACCTGTCAATGAGAGAGAAAGAACAGGCTAAGTTTTGTCAGCACAATACCCGTTTGTTCCTGAGGGAGGGAATAGTTCAGAGACTCTCATTGTGGAGACAATCCAAGAGAGTTGTTGCTTCTACTGCAGTGCCTTCCTGAAGAAGAAAGCATTCTAGCTAGTAGGAGGATGCAGGACAGTGCGTCTCAGGAGAGGCCGGAGAGAGAGAGAGACCCAGTCATACACATTCCTCAGCCTAAGTCAAGCATCTAGCTACAAAACCAATGTGTATAGTTAACTGTCCCATTCCACAGAAAACCTATTCTCATGGTCTACTCACCAGGAGTCGCGCCAGCAGCCCCTGGGGTGTAGGGAGTTGCACTAGGGAAAGAAACAGAATAGCGTTAATTATGCCAGGCTTTGCAGAGAGTCCTGCTGATGTTCTTCACCTATCCATTTCCAACATGCCCACCAATGTTGAATACAGCTGATAATAATTTGCATTTCCATAGTGCTTTCAGTCTGAGCATCTCAGAATGCTCTACAAACATGTATGAATTCCACCTCATAGCACCTCTGTGAGGTTGGCATGAATTACTCCTTCATTTCACAAGTGGGGAAGCTGAGAGAGAAAGATCAAGTGATTTCCCCAAGGTCACATCCGAATTTTGGTGGCGAGCTGGGAACAGAACCCACATTTCCTAGCTCCCTCCCATGGCCGTGTTGTAATCACAAGACCATCCCTCATTCATTTTAGCCTCCTGATTGCAGATGAGAGAACTGGAGCAGACTGAACCTGTTCATTTCATAGTGCCTGGAGAGAAGAAATGAAAGAGTTTCTCTTATAAACCTCGTCCACTGTAGTCGAGGCAAGCAGCTGCTTCTCCTTCCCGCTGCTTTTTCTCAGCCAGTTCCCTCAGGCATCTGCAAAGAGGCTTCAAAGTACCCGTGTACTGAGCTGGCACCACATACTCCAGCAGCCTTGGCCATAACACCTGCAGAGAAGAGCGAGACTGCTCAGTACGGAGCTATTTCCGTTCCCCCACCTCCAGTATCCTGCTGTCTGAATCCCTCCCTGCCATGTAGCTTCTCCTTTGATTCCTCACGGACCCTTCCCTAACCTATCACCTCATCTCTCTCCCCCCATTAGCTCACTCTACCTGTCTGGTGCCCCCTCACTCTGTCTTTTAAAGACACTATCTTGTTTGGTGAGTGTTAGGATATAGATATTCAGGCCTGTCTGCAAAGGCCTGTACTTTAAGAATGTAGGTGTATTCTTATCACTTGGCTAGTTATACAGGTATAAAAGAAAGAATCAAAATCACTGTCTGCTGGTGTAAGAGCCTTCTCTTACTGTGACAGTCTGAGGCCCTGTTCTTAGGCTAAGGCCTTTGGCTAAGCAGCAGACGCAGCCATAAGCTAGAAAGCGAACAGTCACATCCTCACAGTCCAAACTAGTCACACTGAAATCAGGTGCTATTGGGCTGTTAGGAATACAATCCTATCCTGATAGTGCCTATCACCTCCAGAGAAAGGGAAGGGCCTAGAAGATGTAAAAGGAAACTTAGTTTGACAGCATCCTGTCTGGCAAGAACTCACTTACCAATACTGGGATGTGAAATCCTCACTTCTGTATTGTCTTGTCATTATCATAGAATCATAGAATATCAGGGTTGGAAGAGACCTCAGGAGGTCATCTAGTCCAACCCCCTGCTCAAAGCAGGACCAATCCCCAATTTTTGGCCCAGATCCCTAAATGGCCCCCTCAAGGATTGAACTCACAACCCTGGGTTTAGCAGGCCAATGCTCAAACCACTGAGCTATCCCTGCCCCCATTATAGTTCCAACTTTGCTATTGTTTGTCTGTATAATCTCTGTCTGCTTCTGTGCTTGTTCCTGTCTGCTGTATAATTAATTTTGCTGGCTGTAAACTAATTAAGGTGGTGGGATATAATTGGGTACATAATCATGTTACAATATGTTAGGATTGGTTAGTTAAATTTCAGGAACATGATTGGTTAAGGTATAGCAAAGCAGAAGTCAAGTTTTACTATATAGTCTGCAGTCAATCAGGAAGTAGGGGGGTGGGGGAAATGGGAACAGGGAATGGGGGTAAGGAAATTGGAATCATGTTTGGCTAAGGGCAGGAATGGGAACAGGGACACAGGTGTAAGGCTCTGTGATGTCAGAGCTGGGAAGGAGGATACTAAGGAAGGAAACTGGAATCATGCTTGCTGGAAGTTCACCCCAATAAACATTGAATTGTTTGCACCTTTGGACTTCGGGTATTGGTGCTCTCTGTTCATGAGAGAAGGACCAGGGAAGTGAGTGGGTGAAGGAATAAGCCCCCTAACAGTGAGCAATTGGGTTCGCACCCAGAGATGAATCCTCTTTCCCAGCATTAGAGCATAATGGAGATATTTAGATTGTAACATAAGCTTACTCAGAACTTGACAGACCTATATAAGGCACAGTCCCAGCCCCAATATCTCTTCAAATCTAGGATCACCAACTCTACATTTCAGAAGTATTCATGGGGGATCTAAGGGGAAGTTGCACTCAGATAGTGGAAAGAATTAAGAGACGATCTCTGCAACATGATTCCTTCCAGTTAAGTTGCTTTATATCTTTTCTCTACTGTGAACCGCTTACTCCATGATGAAGGGGTCACATCATCCCTGACATGTTTCAGAGGAACAGCCGTGTTAGTCTGTATTCGCAAAAAGAAAAGGAGTACTTGTGGCACCTTAGAGACTAACCAATTTATTTGAGCATGAGCTTTCGTGAGCTACAATAAGCTATTACCAGCAGGACAGTGGGGTGGGAGGAGGTATTGTTTCATGATTTCTGTGTGTATATAAAGTCTGCTGCAGTTTCCACGGTAAACATCTGATGAAGTGAGCTGTAGCTCACGAAAGCTCATGCTCAAATAAATTGGTTAGTCTCTAAGGTGCCACAAGTACTCCTTTTCTTATCATCCCTGACATGAATTTGACATGCTGATCCTCCATTATGCTGACTGTGCAGAAGGCTTCCTTGTGGAGGGGTACAAGGAACGTAAGGAAGAACGTCCCTATTTCAAGAAGCAGTAGCAAGAGGTCACTTACTTGGGTCATTCCATTGACTGAGGTGTCCAGACATTGCAGGATGTCAATGCACAGGGTTTGGATCGTGCTTTCTTCCTCAACATCCTGGGTGAGAAGTGTTGTACCCTGCTGTGAGATAGCTAGATCGAACTTATTCGCGAGTAGTAAGACACTGGCAATAGAACCAGTGTCCTTCTCTTACAAAGCCATCTTGAGCATTGACCTATGCCTGCTTTTATACTGCACTGGAAGTGCACAAACGTCTGAAGGGAAGAGAATAATAGAAACTCCGAACTGGTGGGTCAGATCCCAGGCTTAGGAAAACCCTAAAATGAAGGGAATGATTCACTGAACACAAAAGAGTTCCCCCACAGTGTTCAACTTTTTAAAATTTGAAAAACTGTTTCATCTTTTGATCTCTGAGGAAAAACATTCCGATTCTGCCCAGGGGAAATAAATTTGCAGAACCAGGGGGATCCAATCTCTTTGTTCTGATGCCCCAACCAGCTTGGTCATTCTGTGTGTAGTGAGTGTGATTCTATCAATGGGACCAAAACTGGCCTGATGAGAAAAAGCAGCCTTCTTTAAGAGATATGTGTGTGTGGTTATTGCCACAAGCTCCAACTTTGTAGAAAAGGGGCCAGGCAGAGCTAAGATCTTCCACAACTTACTGTCAAGTTGAACTGTTTATGTTCACACATATCACGGATTCAGTCATGGAGCACAAAGTGTCTGGGGCCGGCGGCTGTGTCCATGGATAGAAATACGGACTGAAGATATTTTTATGCAACCTGCATAACCTGAGTGTTTTGCTGATAGTTTAGTTCTGCTTTGACAGCCACAGAACGGGGCATCGTTCTGTTTTTTGGAGAGTCTATTTACAACAAAAAGATGTGCTTCCTTGTACAGGAACATTTCACTGAAAAATGGTGTTTTCTGAATGTTCAATGACTCATCAGAGGTTGGAGCAGCATAGATAACTCTGTTAGATGGAAATACCCAGTGTGAGATTCTGGTCTCTGTTACACTTGTATAAATCCAGAGTAACACCACTCAAGTCAGTGGAGTTACCTTGACTTTACACCAATATAACGGATCCGATTCTGGCTCTATTCATTCAGTCCAGCTGTCCTGGAGTCAAAACTCCCACTGAAGTCAAGGGGAGCAATCAGCATGCAAGAATGGTAGGACCGAGTCCTAAGTGTTAAGAACTCTCCTTACCAGTTTGCTGGTGGACACACTGAACTCGCTGAAAACATATGCTACCAGATCCCATGCTGCACAATTCTCCACACTTCCTGAACTGAGCAGCGTCCTGATGAAATGAAGAGCTGCCTTCCTCACCTGCAAGGGTAGAGATTACACACAGCACTTCTTGTGAGCCCTTCTGCCTGAAATAGGAGCTAGGATATGATAGGAGAGTCCTTATGCTTTTGATTTTGTCTCCTTGGATTAGAAACATGGATACATTTAACACCGGCAGGAGAATGACATGCCTTCTCTATTCTGCAGTCTCTCATCTGGATCGGAATGAAAGCTCCACCCAGATATCCATTCATCCCATAACACTGAAAAAGTTGAAATAGTTCACTGTTCCACACACAATCTTACCGTAGCATTCTGATCACTGAGAGTAGATTTCACTGCCTTCACAATCAGAAGCTTTTTAACTCTTGTCTCAGGCACTGAAAAATAAGGAGAGGTGTACAGTGCTTCTTTGTTCCACACACACTCACTTTCCACATTGGAATTAATCCTGGATTCCAAAGGGCCCTAGTTAAGAATAGTATCAAGCTTCTCTCCTCTACAGAATCAGTGGGGAAGACTTAGGACCAGATTCTGGTCTCAGTTGCACCAGTGTAAATCTAAAGTAATTCCATTTCTCTAAATAGTGCCATCCTACTACCATGATGGAAATATTATAAAGGAGTTTGATAGACTTAGGTGACTGAAGCTAATCTGTGTTTACACCGGCATAACAGGACTCAGAATCTAGTCTAGAGTGTATAATACTTAGGATTCTCGAGTCAGGAGTATTATTCTATTTTTATCTGATTATTGTTAACATGCATTAGCCCCAAGTTAACTTCTGTATTTGAAGTTGAAAAAGACCTTGACAAATATCTTGGGCTACATTCAGCACTTAGTTGAACCTGTTGATTTCTGTGTGGCCATATGGGAGTAACTTAGGGCAGCATTTGGTCCCTTAGGGGATCTCCAAACCACTGGTGACTGTGTGTTCTAGAGCCTCTGTGCCCCAGTTGCAGAGGTGATGAGTCTGCTGCAGCCCTGCCGTGCCTACACAGCCTTGGTTCTTTAGCTCAATCTCGAGTAGCTCAAGCTTTTAGCTCTGGATGTCCTCAACTCAACCCTCAGCATGTCGGCCAAGAGGGCAGCTGGCACAGTTGCTCCTGTGTTACTTACAGTCAGCACCAACAATAGCTCTCAGGAAATCTAAAGACGCCACACGAACGGCCTCATGCTCAATCTCCAGCTGCTCGTGTAGAAATGCTAGCAGATCATCAGGAGAAGAACGGGCTGCAAGGGAAGAAATCACATCCTCACTGTCTGCAGAACTCTTCTTCTTACCGTACCTCACAAAGGTCAGGAAGTTACAAAGAAACCACTGTGTAACTCAGAGTCTCTTCCCCTTACCTAGCAGAAGTACACAATGGAACAGCTCTTTGTGGTTTTCGATGCTGAGCTGCTTAGCTGGAGAACAGATCTGTGGGAAGAAGGGAAATGGGGAAAGAAAAACGAATCAGAAGCAAGGGAAAAGAAAAATGTTCAATTCATTTCTAAGCTTCCACTTCCTGCTTGTCCAACTAGAGGTCTGAACCCCAGGGAGATGGTCCTGCATGCACAGCAAGACTCCAAGACAATGACCAATACATTAGATATGAGAAGCTAAAGTGTTTTGAGCAGCAGAGCTGACCTAATCAAGACACAGCCACAGTTTTTACTTTACAACTCTGACTCCCCCTGGTAATCGGCTTATGGTGAAATTGCTTTACAAACTGAGCTGGATAGTAGCTTAGAAAATGAGACCGCTCCCTGCTTACTCTTGAGCCTGCAGAAATCAGTAAGGCATGAGGAGGTCCCCAGGCTCTGCACGATCATTCCATTGATTTTTTAGTGTTAATATGCTTCAGATCTGCTGTGCCTAAGCTGAAGGGATCCAAGCAAAACCACCCCTCACCTGGTTGTGCAGAGCACTGCAGATGGCTTGAAACTTCCCTTTCGGTAGAGGGATCTTATATTCAACAGAGACCTCCAAGAGCTGGCTCAGACTCTGCAACAGAGGGCGAAAGTCAGATGGTGGGCACACAAAGGAGCCATATGTAGTGACTGAAGCAGATTCAGGGGATTCCTAGATTCCAAGGCCAGACCGGATTCTTGCCATCATCTAGTCTGACCTCCGGTCGGTATGACACAGGCCATAGACCTTGCCCAGAATAATTCCCAGAGCAGAGCTTTTAGAAAAACATACCAATCCTGATTGAAAAATCATCAGAATCCGCCTCGGCCCTTGGTAAATGGCTCTAATGGTTAATTATCTCACCATTAAAAATGTACGCCGTATTTCCAGTCTGAAAGTGTCTAGCTTCAGTTTCTAGCCATTGGATCAAGTGACACCTTTCTCTGCTAGACGGAAGAGCCCATTAGATAAGAGGAGTCCCTCATGTAAGATATTATAGACTGTAATTAAGTCACCCTGTCACAGGATAGGTCCACCCCGTCAGGGTGGTATCAGGTTGAGGAGGAATTGAAGTAGATCTGGAGCGGCCCAACTGGCCTAGTCTCCCTAGCCACCACAGCAGTCCGGGCTCCTAGGGCAGCATCGCCTAATGGTCGGGATCAGTGCAGCAGCCCTTGGGTGAGGGACCGCGGCCCAACGGCCTGAGTCACTTGGGCTGCCCTTCTCGGGATGGCAGTGCGGCCTAGTGGCCAAAGTCAGGAGACCCACCCTTGGCTGCAGGGCAATGCGGCCTAGTGGCCAGAATCGATAGAACCACCTTTTGCGGCAGGGTAGTGTTGCCTAGTGGTGAGCCCTTCTCCACTGGGTCCTACCTATTCCACAGGGTCCCAGCCCAGGGCGCAGGGGTATCTGCCACCAACTCAGCGGGGATCCTTCCAAAGCATGCTGAGTCAAGCCTGCTACCTCAACTGGATCAATGCTTCGTCCACCTAGGCTGCTTCCCACCCGTTCTTCTGCAGCTGGGAGTCTCAGGGATTCTGGGGTCTCTCCTCCATCTCTGGCATTGGGTGGCTGGGGGTCAGCTGCAGCCATAGTCCGGCTGGCCTCTGAATCCTGGAGCACTGGCAGTCTCTCTGCAGGAGCCTGCAATGCGCCTCTGCTCCCTTTGGCAGCCATCCCAGCCTGAGCTGAGCGGCTCTCTTTTGTATCCTGGGTCCAGCTGAAGCATGCCGAGCAGAGATGAGGGGGCATGACCTCCTCGGCCCACAAAGCATGATTAACCCCTGCTGAACCAATGCGGGGTAGGTAAACCCCATCACACACCCTTTTACTTTCTGTGTATTAAACTAAATAGATTGGCTTCCTTGATTCTCCCTCTGTAAGGCATATTTTCTAATCCTTTCCTCACTGTGGCTCTTCTGTCAATTTAGCAACACCCTTTTTGAATTGTGGGCACTAGAACTGGACACAGGATTCCAACAGTCGTCAGACAAGTGCCAGATTTAGAGGTAAAATAACCACTGTGCTCCTCCTTGAGATTCCCCTTTTGATGCATCCCAGCTTTAGCTTTTTTGGCCACAGCATGAGTTCATGTTCAGCTGATTATGCCCCATGACCCCCAAAATCTTTTTCAGAGTCACTGCTTCCCAGGACAGCATCCCCCATCATGTATGTCTGGCCTAAATCCCTTGTGCCTAGACGCATACATTTACATTCAACCATATTTAAAGGCATATTGTTTCTTTGCGCCCCGTTTGCTAAGTGATCTAGATCACTCTGAATCCGTGAGCTGTCCTCTCCATTATTTACCACTCCCCCATTTTTATCTCGTCTGCCAACTTTATCGATGATGATTTTATGTCCTCTGCCAGGTTATTAATCAAAAAATGGTGAAAATCTAATTCCTTCCTGCATCTAACACACTTTTCTCCGTTGCTGCTTGAAGCTTCCAGAATGTCTCGGATGCCATCTTAGAATCATAGAATCATAGAATATAAGGGTTGGAAGGGACCACAGAAGGTCATCTAGTCCAACCCCCTGCTCAAAGCAGGACCAATTCCCAGTTAAATCATCCCAGCCAGGGCTTTGTCAAGCCTGACCTTAAAAACCTCTAAGGAAGGAGATTCTACCACCTCCCTAGGTAACACATTCCAGTGTTTCACCACCCTCATAGTGAAAAAGTTTTTCCTAATATCCAATCTAAACCTCCCCCACTGCAGCTTGAGACCATTACTCCTCGTTCTGTCATCTGATACCATTGAGAACAGTCTAGAGCCATCCTCTTTGGAACCCCCTTTCAGGTAGTTGAAAACAGCTATCAAATCCCCCCTCATTCTTCTCTTCTGCAGGCTAAACAATCCCAGCTCCCTCAGCCTCTCCTCATAACTCATGTGTTCCAGACCCCTAATCATTTTTGTTGCCCTTCGCTGGACTCTCTCCAATTTATCCACATCCTTCTTGAAGTGTGGGGCCCAAAACTGGACACAGTACTCCAGATGAGGCCTCACCAATGTCGAATAGAGGGGAACGATCACGTCCCTCGATCTGCTCGCTATGCCCCTACTTATACATCCCAAAATGCCATTGGCCTTCTTGGCAACAAGGGCACACTGCTGACTCATATCCAGCTTCTCGTCCACTGTCACCCCTAGGTCCTTTTCCGCAGAACTGCTGCCTAGCCATTCGGTCCCTAGTCTGTAGCTGTGCATTGGGTTCTTCCGTCCTAAGTGCAGGACCCTGCACTTATCCTTATTGAACCTCATCAGATTTCTTTTGGCCCAATCCTCCAATTTGTCTAGGTCCTTCTGTATCCTATCCCTCCCCTCCAGCGTATCTACCACTCCTCCCAGTTTAGTATCATCCGCAAATTTGCTGAGAGTGCAATCCACACCATCCTCCAGATCATTTATGAAGATATTGAACAAAACCGGCCCCAGGACCGACCCTTGGGGCACTCCACTTGATACCGGCTGCCAACTAGACATGGAGCCATTGATCACTACCCGTTGAGCCCGACAATCTAGCCAGCTTTCTACCCACCTTGTAGTGCATTCATCCAGCCCATACTTCCTTAACTTGCTGACAAGAATACTGTGGGAGACCGTGTCAAAAGCTTTGCTAAAGTCAAGAAACAATACATCCACTGCTTTCCCTTCATCCACAGAACCAGTAATCTCATCATAGAAGGCGATTAGATTAGTCAGGCATGACCTTCCCTTGGTGAATCCATGCTGGCTGTTCCTGATCACTTTCCTCTCATGCAAGTGCTTCAGGATTGATTCTTTGAGGACCTGCTCCATGATTTTTCCAGGGACTGAAGTGAGGCTGACTGGCCTGTAGTTCCCAGGATCCTCCTTCTTCCTTTTTTAAAGATTGGCACTACATTAGCCTTTTTCCAGTCATCCGGGACTTCCCCGGTTCGCCACGAGTTTTCAAAGATAATGGCCAATGGCTCTGCAATCACAGCCATCTACATACTTTACTATGTTTACACAGTTGTGTAGTGCCCTGATGCTATCAAACAAGTCCATGATACATTGGTTCCCTCCAAATCATGGGTATTTCAACCCCCAAAGTGACCACATACTCTGTACTAGAAAGCTTCAACCAACATAGACGGTGAGTAAATATCACTACCAAGAAGTTATAGCTGTCTCATGACTTCATTTACAACTGTGTAGCCCCACTGAAGACAGAATATGGCCCCTTACTTCTCGCTCATGTGGTACTGAGGGTGGATGAAACAGAGAGACAAGGTGAGTGAGACAATATCTTCAATTAGATTATCACACCCACCTTGTCGCTCCAATATCTTGGACCAACATGGCTACAACAGCACTGCATCGAACGGTAGATGAAACAGACAGGCAATGATTTTATATCTATCTAGTTATGCAGTGCAAAGCAATGACCCTCAAGCCTCCTTGTTATTAATTTTCAACCGTTGACAGTTGACTTGGTACTGACCAGAGACAACATATGGTAGCCCCTGCTCTGAGGAGCTTATGATCTAAAAGAGAGACACAGAGTTGACAGGATGTTTTGGGAAATCACAAGGAGAGAGTATCTTGTTATGCAGGTGTTTTTTTTTTTTATCTCCTTCTCCTCCTCCCCAGGAAACAGAGGATGCTTTTCATCAGAGGCAGTTACCTACAAATCTTGTTGCCTGGGTCACCATGTGTATAAAGCCAGAACTTGTGTGCATATTTATTATCTAACAAGTCACTATCTAGACCAGGAAACCCCACTGGTAGCAAATTCCTCCTGCAGTTCACATATGCACACACAGAGAAAGTTACCTTAATGAGTGGTACCTCACCTTGGTGACGTGAAAAACATCAATTTCCTCCTTATATTGCTCAAGGAGCCATGAGATCTCCTTAAATATCGGATTTTGTGGCTCCTTTTTGTGTAGTAGGATGCCCATCATGGGACCAAGGGCTTTAATGATGGCCTGCTTGAGCTGCATAGATGAGACACAGAATTTATGTTCCTATGAATTCATTCAATATCTTCCAATAGGCACACCTTTTCTACTTCTAATGAGTGCAATTTCCCTTGTTCCACTGTCGGAACGGTCCTATCCCAATATTTCCTGGTAAAGAACCAGGACTCGTAGGGTTGGTGTCAGGATTATATTCTAATGCACCTCACAACTAGAGCAGGTAAAATATTTCCCCAGATTAATATGCATTCTAGGCCAACTCATCCCTGCTGTAACTCCACTGGGGCTGAATGGACTTAGACCAGGAATTAATTTAGCCCACTATCCCGGGTTCATCTGCACATTAGGTGCACAAAACTAGAATCCATGTACACTAGGTACAGACTGAATTTCCATGATGTGGTGACATTATAAATGTATGGGTTTTCGATGTTTTACATGACACTCTGTTCCATCCAAAAGGACCTACCATTAAATGCCATCATCACAAAGAGTGCCAGACACACAGAATGTAACATCACAATTTCCGCTGAAGGTTTAGAAAGTCAGCAATTCTCACCTCCAGCTCCTCACAGGTCAGCCAGTTGCTGGTCACATGACAATATAAGGGAAGAATTTGATTGCAGAATTGTGATTCACCCATTCTGGGGAATGAGCACTTTTCCCAGTTCATAAAATATCCATTCACTGCCCTTGAGCATTTTTCCAGAACTGCACGGAAGGAGAGAAGACGGGCAATGTGAAAAGGACATAGTAATAATGAGGAGAAGTTGCTTTCTCAGAGAAGACACCCAGGCCTATCGTTTACTCCAATTCCATGGCAGCTCCTATCAGGACTAGATGCTGAAATCCCATATCAATTTGGAGCTATTTCTCTTTCCCCCATTCCATTTCTTGTTTCTTAAAAGGCTTTTTTCTTTGTACATCTCTCCATCTTTTTTCAATGACCATCATTTGAAGACTCGCGTCCTCTGCAGTTGTTGTTTATTCAACCCGAACACTGTATGATTTCATCTTGAGTTACAGTTTGTCTGAAAGATGTTCAGTGCCCCTAACTGCCATTGGCTTTAGTGGGATTTGAAGGTAGTGGGGAGCACTTTGCCCTAAAAGTAGGTGTATCTAGTGTCCTTGCTAAGAGGAATTAGGGCCCAATCCTGTTCTCTATGAAGTGGATGGCAAAATTCCCATTTCCCTCAAGGGCACAGGATTAACCCCTTACTGAGCATCACCTGAAAAGCAAAGGAAGAGAGAAGTGGAGAAGAAGAGAAGACAGAGAAAGAGGGTGAAAGGTGATGATGATGATGATGATGAAGAAGAAACTAAGGAGAGAGAATGGGTGGAGGAGTGGGAAACAGGGGATTTTTAAATGTACAGTAATGAAATCTGCTCCCTTCACCTCCTCCCCCAGGAGCCTCCTGGCAGAGGGGCAGCTTCAGCCTTTGTGTCTGTTTATTTTAAACGATATGCGTGAGTCATAAAGGGCCTGAACTTACAAATGCTCAGCACCTCCTGCAAAGTAAGGAGCATTCTCAACTTCACTGAGTGCCACGGGAGCCAAGGAACGCAGCACCTGGTGCAATCCAGGGAAGGGAGCACAGTTCAGGGCCTGTTTGCAGACTTGGTCAGTCACTTAAATCTGTACCAAGACCCCCTAAATATCCTGGCTGGGACGATTTAACTGGGAATTGGTCCTGCTTCGAGCAGGGGGTTGGACTAGATGACCTTCTGGGGTCCCTTCCAACCCTGATATTCTATTCTATGATCCATTTGGGGCACCTACAGGAAGTGCTGGCACTTACCACCACAAAATGCTTGTCTCATCCTGCTGTCCTCGACTAACTCCAACATGGAGATCATGGCGTTCAGGATCATTCCCACAAAAGGGATACACTTAAGTGCTGCAGAGAAAGGCCAGAAGAGAAGGGAGACAGACAATCAGCTGCTCTCTGCCTTCTTACAACACACTTAGAAACACTGTGGGGCAGGATGCTATGGGTTCAGAGGCCATTGGCGCTGCGTAAGCAGAGCAGAATGGCTTTAAAGCAGCCATTGAAAGCCAGTGGGGGATTCACCCTGAAGAGGGGAATCCTCCACAAGTGTACAGCTGTGCCCAATGCCCAACTCACTCCCAGAGTAAGGGGAGAGAGCACTGGGGCGGGATGGGAAGTGGGGTGGAGAAGAGCTCCACTAGACCTGATCTTCCACTCATTCCCATCCTTCAGGTACTTCACTCAGGGGCATAAGTTAGAGCTTGCACCTCTGGCTGGATCGCTCATGATCTGGAGGCCAGAACTAGCAACAGCAGTTAATCTTGTGTTTCTACACACACACTCAAACAGAGCTCTGTTTAGCGGTAACATTTTTAGGTAGAGAGATAATCCCCTGTCCTTAAATGAAAAACAATCACTTTGAAAGAAAAGAGGGAAGTGACCATACCATAGGCGGATGACAGGTTGCCCAACGTAATGAAAATAAACTCCTCAGGCAGCTCCAGATGATACATCAGCTCTACCATGACATCGCTGAAATAGCAGCGTGCCAGAGTCACTAAGGTGTTGCTAGCTGCCACTTTTAGTTCATTTCTTGCTTCCTAAAAACAAAAACCAAAAGAGAGAGACTGAGGTGACTGAAGCCGGTTGCACTAGCCAGAGTTGTTTACATGAGTCAAGTCCTTATTTCTGTGCACAAGTTGTGAATGAACCAACCCAACTTTCTGAGGGTAGAGTCATTCGTCATAAATATTCCTTGAGTCACTTGGCTAAACAGTTTTCAGCCTTCGAGTTGCTTGCAAGCTGCTTCGTTAGCCTATTCACTGTTAGCTACTTGTG
This sequence comes from Caretta caretta, assembly GCF_965140235.1. Lineage (NCBI taxonomy): Eukaryota > Metazoa > Chordata > Testudines > Cheloniidae > Caretta > Caretta caretta. Next base: position 6,376,458 of record NC_134233.1, read on the forward strand.
GTGGGTGACTGGTCACCATAGTCACATGATATTTTCCCTGCCCTTCCCTGAGGCGGTAAGTGAGACACAGACTGGGCAGCTTCAAGATATTCCGAGAGCTTTCCTGGAATAAACTGTCCCCCAAAAGGAGGCTGACTTCCTTTGGAACAAGAGAGGGATTTTTCCATGGGTTTTCCTGCTGGCAAACTATATTCTAAATCCAATGCTGCTTCTTTTGGAGATAGCTCAGATTCTGTCTGTCTTGGGGCTTTATACTGCCACTTATCGCGACAGTATCAGAGCGCCTTCCCCATAAAATCAGTATCAATAATGAAATCCTGAGTAGACTTCGGGAAAGACTTGCTCCTTAAGACACCATAGGCCTGTCTCTGGGTCTGAGATCATGTGTCTCAGGTCCTGATCCTGCAAAGCACTTCAGCACATGTGTAACTTTCAGCATGTGAGTTGTCCCATTTTATGCATGTGCACAAGTGCTGTCTAGGACCTGGGCTTTGGTCTGGAGGAAGGTGTGGGCCTCTAACAGAAGAATACATTTTCATTTCAGTATATAGTTTATCCCCCCAAAAGAGAGTTTGAATGAGTTAAAGCTTTGGATCCTTTGATTGGTATCTCGGGAGAACTAACTTACCTGAGTCTCTCTCATGTGGTTTGAGGCTAGTGTTGTTATTTTCTTCAGAAGCCTTCTCTCCAGGCCCTGGGTGTCCTGCTGTAAGACTTTCTCCAGGACACAGTAAATGTCTACTCTGTTTTGCTGGGGACAAAACATAAAAGAGGAAAACTCTTTCTTGCCGACCAGACAGTAATGTGGCTAATAAGCCCCTGCCCTAATTGGTGGCTTAATTGGTGTAAAACGTGCCCGGCCCTCCACAAGCACCGCATTGAGCAGCGCTTCACAAGCAGCCGAGCAACTGACATCGTTTAATCTTCCTGGAGAGAAAAGAGCCAGAGGAAGCGCCCTTCACTGCCCCCTTCTCTAGTTTCATTTATTCAGAACAAACAATAAAAATGAGCACCTTGCCCTTGCTCTAGCCACTCCAGGCAGAATTTGTAAATGTGGAATATAAAATACCCAACTCCTGCAGTAAGTCCTCAACCGCTCCCAGAGGCAATGAACTCAGCCGTTAGATCTACACGGGAGTGGGTTTCTGAGTGGGGGTGGAGGGACCCATGTGGACAGGGGGTGCCAGGACCCACGGGTGTGCAGGAACACATGGAGACAGGGGCAGATGTGCCTTACTGAATGGGAGAGGTTAGGGGTCAGACAGGGTCTGCATGGGGGGAGCTGCCTAACAATTCTTTCCCGCCCCTCCCAAAAAAACTCTTCCATACTTTTCCCACCCATACCCAGCAACGCTCCAAGTTCACACCCAGGCTCCTTCCCAGCAATTTACTTCCCTCTCCCTCAGCTCCTCCATTACCCCTGACTCTACCAAGCCTTTACACTGCACCTAAGGGGTGCAAGAAATATGGTTCTGTATTGAGTTTAAATGAATTATTACTCTGAGTTCTGTATTAACATGCATAGTAAGGAATCAGTTTGTCAAAAAACATTTCCTGAATCCTTTTTGTTGTCTGTATTCATACAGACATACTTGCTGACAGGTATTTTGAAATAAATAACCAAAAATAATTTTAACGGGTGTTAAATCCTGAAGCACTTGCATGAGAGGAAAGTGATCAGGAACAGCCAGCATGGATTCACCAAGGGAAGGTCATGCCTGACTAATCTAATCGCCTTTTATGATGAGATTACTGGTTCTGTGGATGAAGGGAAAGCAGTGGATGTATTGTTTCTTGACTTTAGCAAAGCTTTTGACACGGTCTCCCACAGTATTCTTGTCAGCAAGTTAAGGAAGTATGGGCTGAATGAATGCACTACAAGGTGGGTAGAAAGCTGGCTAGATTGTCGGGCTCAACGGGTAGTGATCAATGGCTCCATATCTAGTTGGCAGCCGGTATCAAGTGGAGTACCCCAAGGGTCGGTCCTGGGGCCGGTTTTGTTCAATATCTTCATAAATGATCTGGAGGATGGTGTGGATTGCACTCTCAGCAAATTTGCGGATGATACTAAACTGGGAGGAGTGGTAGATACGCTTTAGGGGAGGGATAGGATACAGAAAGACCTAGACAAATTGGAGGATTGGGCCAAAAGAAGTCTGATGAGGTTCAATAAGGATAAGTGCAGGGTCCTGCACTTAGGACGGAAGAACCCAATGCACAGCTACAGACTAGGGACCGAATGGCTAGGCAGCAGTTCTGCGGAAAAGGACCTAGGGGTGACAGTGGACGAGAAGCTGGATATGAGTCAGCAGTGTGCCCTTGTTGCCAAGAAGGCCAATGGCATTTTGGGATGTATAAGTAGGGGCATAGGGAGCAGATCGAGGGACGTGATCGTTCCCCTCTATTCGACATTGGTGAGGCCTCATCTGGAGTACTGTGTCCAGTTTTGGGCCCCACACTTCAAGAAGGATGTGGATAAATTGGAGAGAGTCCAGCGAAGGGCAACAAAAATGATTAGGGGACTGGAACACATGAGTTATGAGGAGAGGCTGAGGGAGCTGGGATTGTTTAGCCTGCAGAAGAGAAGAATGAGGGGGGATTTGATAGCTGCTTTCAACTACCTGAAAGGGGGTTCCAAAGAGGATGGCTCTAGACTGTTCTCAATTGTAGCAGATGACAGAACGAGGAGTAATGGTCTCAAGTTGCAGTGGGGGAGGTTTAGATTGGATATTAGGAAAAACTTTTTCACTAAGAGGGTGGTGAAACACTGGAATGCGTTACCTAGGGAGGTGGTAGAATCTCCTTCCTTAGAGGTTTTTAAGGTCAGGCTTGACAGAGCCCTGGCTGGGATGATTTAACTGGGAATTGGTCCTGCTTTGAGCAGGGGGTTGGACTAGATGACCTTCTGGGGTCCCTTCCAACCCTGATATTCTATGATTCTAATTATATTGTATTATTTTGACAAACAAAATATGCAGAATTTTGCAGAACTTCTAAAATATTGTACGCATCATTTTTATTTTTTTCTTGCAGAATTCCCCCCGTAGAAAATATATAGATAAGGGTCCCTTCAATGCTATAATCTCAATAATATGTCATCATAATAAAGGAGTGTTGGCTTGGATTTAGAGCAGGGAGTCAGTTCACTTGGGTTTTATTCACATTCTTTGACTAACTTGCTAAGTGGTGTTGAGCAAGTTACTTAATTCCCTGTGACACAAGTCATCCGTAAATGAGGATAATGCTTCCTATTCTCACAAGGGTGCTGTGAGTCTTAATTCATTAGTATTAGGGAAGTGCTTTGAGATTTTTGGATGAAGATGCGAAAGAAGGGCAAAGTATTATTAGAAGAGATTACTGCTAGTCCGATGGTGTACATTTACTGTCTACAGCCCATGTACTCCACTGTGTGTAAAAGGACAATGCTCTCTTCATAGAGCATTATATCATCCTGATCTGTAAGAACAGCATTTTGCATGATGAGTTTACGCCTGAGGACAGAAGGGCGAATACTGATTCTCCTGATGGTGCGCCAGGCCAAGTTCTACACTGAATTATCCCCATGCAGTCCCCTGTACCCCCATGAAGTCAGGCAGAATTTGGTGTGGACACCTGGAAAGCGGATGTAATTTCATGAAACTGCCCTACCTCATCCTTTTGCAGTTTCTCGAGCAGAACTGTCAGAACGATAGCCAGCTTGGTCTCGGCTATAAAGGCAATCCTGAGGGCAATTTTGCCCTTATCTTGATCATCCATATGTGCCAGGAGGGAGACAACCTCATTATAAACACCTGAAATGAAATAAAAGGATAGCAGAAATTGGTGCTGGCCTCTTTAATTCACTATCCAGTCAAGATTCTGCAGGAGCCCCAACACTGTGAGAAGTAGACCTGGGAATCGTGGAAATCCTCTTCCTTCCTCCTCATGACCAGGTTTGTTTGCTGAACTACCCAGTGTGCTTGGGGGGAAATCATAATGAAGCAAATTTGCTCCTTTCAAGTAGATTCCCCCCATAAAATAATCTTCCTTTCCCTCTTTACTGTCAATTGATGAGTTTTGATAGCATACAGAGTAATAATTTAACTCTAAGCCAAGAAATAGAGCTAAAGTTAAGCACATGCTTAAGAGTTTTGCTTAGTCAGGGCCCCATTTTCAAAAATCCTGAGCACCCAGATGTACCTATTGGCTATGCTGGGAACTTTTGGGGCTCGGTATCTCTTGAAAATCAGGCCACTGTTGGAGAGCTCAGTATGAATTTAGAAGCCTAACTTTAGGCCCCTTGTTCTGAAGAAAGCCTTCAATCTTCTTTTATGGTAGTTTAAATACTTGCAGAGAAGACTCATGGAACGGAGTTCATCCAGTTCATAGAATATCAGGGTTCGAAGGGAGCTCAGGAGGTCATCTAGTCCGACCCCCTGCTCAAAGCAGGACCAATCCCCAACTTTTGCCCCAGATCCCTAAATGGCCCCCTCAAGGGTTGAACTCACAACCCTGGGTTTAGCAGGCCAATGTTCAAACCACTGAGCTATCCCTCCCCCCTGTACAGTTGCCTGTAGAGGTCATAAAGGAATTCCCCCGCCCCCCCCCACCCCCATGCACAATTGGCGAGGTGTACGCTGTGAGTGGGGTGGGGTGGGGTGGGTCCCTCCAACCTTCATCTGAAGCGTCAGGGATTGACCATAGCAGGAGATGGGACACCTGGTAGGGTGGACCAGTGCTCTAAGATGGTTCAGAGAATCTGTTTCCTTAGCTGTCCTGCTCACATGCTCAGGGTCCAACTGATCTCCAGAGTTGTGGGTGGGAAGGAATTTCCCCCTGGTCGGATTGGCAGGGACCTTTAAGTGGGAGGATGGGGCACTGATCACCTGCTGGGATAATCTGCGTATATCTGACCTAATCAATTCTTGACCATTGCAAGGGCCTCAGGCATTGGTGGAACCTCAGTCTCTCCTGTCCTCTGCTGATGGCACACAACAGTTTTGTCTCCTAAAGACTGAAATGTTTTCGTCCAAGACAAGTTTTGGGGTTCAGGGTAGGGTTGCTAGGTGAAATGTAGTGGCCCGTGAAATACAGAAAGTCAGACTAGATGATCTAATGGTCTCTTCTGGCCTTAAACTCTAGGAAACAATGAAATAGCTCGTGTATGAAAAAAATCAGGATTTGATCTCCCATGTATCTCTTCGCTCTGGGCAGAAATTCTCCAGGAGACTTAATATTTCACAAGAAATCTGAAATGCCGTATTTATCTGTCTCCATTGTAACAGCATTCCAAGCATGAAGGAGGAACTAACAAGATTTCCCCTTCCCAGGAAAGACTGCTTGAGGTTAGGTGATTGCCCATCCGTTATGCAAATTGCATCCTTCAGTTGTAACACCCAGATGCAAACGGAATCATAACTGTAACCTACACTGCCCATCCGTGTGGGATGAGGAGCACTAGTGTTGCTAAGAAATGTGACCCCCATGCTTTGTTCTCTTGCATTTAAGATATTAGCAGAGCTTCATTTAGACAGCTAGAGGAGAAGTCCTTCTGCCTTTTTTGTTCTAATTTCCCCTCTCTCTGATGGAGTTGGCTCCATGGATGCAGAAGACACAAAATGAGGGCCCATAACAAACATAAAACAACTGGGAGAAAAGAAGGAAGGCCTCCCCCATAACATTCCCTAGAAACTCAGATTGTCAGGAAAGTTTCCAGGTCCAGAGGCTGTAGGCCAACGCCTCAACTGGTGTAAATCAACACAGCTACAAGGAAGTCAACAGAGGGACACTGGTTTCCAGCAGCTGAGGTTCTGCTCATACAAAAGGAGAACATTACAGCTAATCTGTATGCCTATGCTTTCTACATGTGTGTGTGAATATAGAATGGATATAGAGAATACAATGCTGACCCTTACCTCTGTCGGTTACCTCCTGATCACTCACAAATTTATTCATGTTTTAATGTTTCCTCAACACTTCCTCCAGTCCTTTCTCCAAAGAGCTCCAGTACTGATAGGCAGCTGGCCTCTCAGGCTGTCCTGTCCTGTCCAGGATAGCCAGTTCAGATGATGCAAGCACTATTATGACATCGCTGTGACTGTGACATAGCACATAAACTGCTGCTGACCAGGTGGGTGCTGTGATGACATGGACAAGAGCCTCAAAGGTATTTAGGCTCCTAACTCGCACTGAAATCAATAGATGTGAGGAACCTAAATACATTTCAATATCTGGGCCCATCCATGTATGCAGTCCAATAGGTGGCTAAATTTGCTCCAGTGTAGAATTTCTCATTCGCTCTAAATCATTTTGAATTTTGGTTCCGTCCCTCTCTCAGTTTGCCACACTTTCCAATATTGGTTTTACTGGAAAATCTGCTCCTGGTTGAATGGATAGAAAATAAAAGCACCAAACAAAGAAAGAGAAGAAACTGCCTTGGAGAATGCACAGTGACACTTGAGTGTGGTTGGTTGGTTGGAATGCACAGTGACACTTGAGTGTGGGTGGTTGGTTTCCTTTGCTTTTTAATTCGGTTGATTAAAAAGCTTGATGAAATCTTATTGGACTGTATTACAAATATTGATTTTATATTGTTTTACAATGAATTGAAATTTATTCTTCATTTCCATGTCCCGCCAAACAAATCAACTAAATTATTTTTTGTTGTGTTTAATACAGTGTGGTGTCATATGTATGGCCATATGTAGAGGCCACACTTGATTTTGGAGATGATGTTGCCTTCAAAGCATTCAGAGTGATGACACTCTTTGCAGTAAACCATATGGAAAAAGAATTCCAATGACATGTGTCCTTTGCTATGTATAAGTGATTTTGTGCCTTACCCTTTCTGATTTTGCCCTTACACGGACATGCTATTCTTTTGTACTCCTCCTTAGTAATTCGTCCATGTTTCCCCATTTTGTAGGATTTCTTTTTGATTTTCAGGTCATTACAAAACTTCTGATGGAGCCATTGGCCTCTTACTATTCTTCCTGTCTTTCCTTTGCATTGGCAGTTGTGCCTTTAATATTGTCTCCTGGAGGTTAAACTGCCAGCTTTCCTGAACTCCTTTATGCCTTAGACTTTTTCCCCATGGGTCGCTACCTACCAATTCTCTGAGGATGTTAAAGTCTGCTTTTGGCAGTCCTTCTCCTGTCATTCTCACTCCTTCCTTTCCTTAGAATCATGAAATCTATCCTTCATGATCCCTTTCACCCAAATCACCTTCCACCTTCACATTCACCACCAGCTCCTCCCTGCTGGTCAGAATCAAGTCTAAAATGGCTGTCCCCCCGCTTACTTCCTCCATTTTCTGAAACAAAGCATTGTCCCCAGTACATTCCAGGAACTTATTGGGTAATTTGGGGTTTTACCATATTCCTTTTTCAGCAGATGTCTGGGTAGGTAAAGTCCCCCATTATGATCAGGATTTGTGTTTTGCATATTGCTGTTGTTTGTTCTAGAAATGCCTCGTCTCCCTCCTCTTCCTGATTTGGTGGTCTGTAATAGACCCCCTACCAGGACCTCACCCCTGTTTATTCCCTCTTTTATCTTTACTCAGAGACTTTCAACTGGTCTGCTTCTCACCTCCTTCTGGACCTCAGAACAGGTTTACAATGCAATATGTCCTCTCTTTTTTTTCCTGCCTGTCCTTCCTCAACAAGCTATAGCCCTCTATACCAGTAGTCCAGTCATGAGATTTATCGCATCAAGTATCTGTGATGCAGTTAAGCTCAGTTAAGATTCATGTACTAAAACTCCCAGTTCTTACTGCTTATTCCCCATTATTATTACTCCTTGCTTGTGTGTACAGACATCTAAGATGTTAAGCGGATGCCCCCATGGATTTCCCTCTTGTTTCTCCTGTAATTCTACTGCAATTTTCCACATCTACTTCTCCACACACAGCTAGTTCTCTATTAAGGCCACCTTTTTTTACCTGGTGGCTTTTTTCACCTGCCCCCTCTGAACTTAGTTTTAAGCTCTTCTCCTAAGGTTGGTGAGTCAGTGCATAAAGATGTTCTTCTCCTTCTTGGTCAGACGGACCCCATCTCTGGGGGGGAGGGATAGCTCAGTGGTTTGAGCATTGGCCTGCTAAACCCAGGGTTGTGAGTTCAATCCTTGAGGGGGCCGTTTAGGGATCTGGAGCAAAAATTGGGGATTGGTCCTGCTTCAAGCAGGGGGTTGGACAAGATGACCTCCTGAGGTCCCTTCCAACCCTAACCATCTATGAATCTATGAATCTTCCCAGCAAACCTCCTTCCTGCAATAGCATCCCATGGTAGAGGAAGTCAAAGCCTCCCAGAGACCCATCTTCATAACCCTATTCTGTGGGCATGCCTACCATTGAGTGTGTATTGAGCAGAAAGAACACTCAGTGCAGGAGACAAGGGGACTGAGTTAAACTGCAGATGTCAGGTTCACATACTTCCATTTACCGTGACTAATCTCTTAAGCTAGTGGGGATGGCCACGCTATAAAAATATTTCTGGAGATCAGCATGTGATTATTTGTATTGCAGTACTGCCTCACAGTCCCAGTCACAGAGCAGGATCCCATTGCGCTAGGACCTGTACAAACAGAGAACAAGATGGTCCTTAACTGTCATTAATTAATTAACACATCTTAACAGCACAACAAACAGACAAGAGGATAATAAAGCAAGCAAAAAAGCCCCCTTTGACCAGGTACCAGCAGATAGCTAATATAGTGCTACCTATTTCGGGAACTTTCTTCCTGAGTCAGGGTCTGATGTGACTCAGCCCCTGTTCCATGCCATTGTGTAAACTGGGGACTCGTACATTTGCACAAGATGGAAAGTATCCAGTGGCACACAGTTGAGGCCTACTCCATTTTTAGTACATAAACAGCAGGCCGCTCTGCAAGAAGCTAAGGGCATGGTCAGCAAAGAGAGTTTGCCTGTCTCTGTGCTGGTGTTCTGCACCCCTCACTGTCTACACCTGGCTCCATAAAGTCGGGCCTTTCAAAAATGCAGCATCAGGTAGGAGCACAAGTAATTGTAAGAATGCTTGCTCATTGCAGCTGTTACCATCCGGGCAAGGCATCCACATATAAGTCCACGACGGATGGACCAGTGATGGGAAGAGTGTTCAGCATGTGACAAGTAACACCATGAACTATGTCATGCCACAGAACAAATTAAGATCAAGAACAGAACAAGAGTATGTGTGGCAAAACCATGACAAACACTGTGGAGGCATCAAGGAGCTCATAAATTAGCACCTCATCACCCAAACACTGCCACAGCTTGACTTAGAACTTGGGCAACAGTAGACCCTCAAAAGGAGGAGGCCACAGCTTTACACCCGTGGTCACTGTGATGTTAACTGGCTGCATTTGACAAGAGCTGGATCAGAGGTTGACTTTGAGTGTATTTACAGGGGGCAAGGTTTTCACAACACAAACCTTGTGCACACACGCAAATAGTGTTCTGCAGCAGTGCAAGTTGAGCTGCAGCAATGAGCAGCGGGATCCTGCTTGGGCTCGTAATTCATACACTTCTCTCACTAATGAGGATCAACAGATTAACCCATACTGAATGCAGCTTGACAATATACCATCACTTAAAACACATTACAGTCAGAGAGGATGATAAATATTCCATTTATACACATTATGTACAAGGCCCAAAATGACTGAGGATGCAAGAAAACAAAGCTGGTAAATACAGAAAATGCATTTGTCATAAATATAAAGGGAAGGGTAAACCCCTTTAAAATCCCTCCCGGCCAGAGGAAAAATCCTCTCACCTGTAAAGGGTTTAGAAGCTCAAGGTAACCTCTCGTTGGCACTTGACCAAAATGACCAATGAGGGGACAAGATACTTTCAAAAGCTGGGAGGAGGGAGAAAAAACAAAGGGTCTGTGTCTGTGTCTGTCTGTCTGAAATCAGTGGAAGCTAGGAGCCTAAATACCTACTGTAGAATTTGACCCAATAAGAACAATAATACTAATTTGCATTTCTAGAGAGATTTTCTTCTTCAAAGCATTTTACACACATGTTTTCTAACTCTCTGCTTCAAATAAAAGCCATTATTGACAGACAATTATATTTTTCCGTCACAGCACAGACAAATAGGAGAGTGAAGAGAACACAGTTTATTGATGGGATTTTAAGCAGGGTCTCGTATGGAAAAAAAATTAAAGATCCAGCACTCAAAAGATGACTCTGCTTAGCTGTGTGCCTTGTGGCTTAAAGCAGAATTCCAAGAACATTCCTTCGCTTTTTGAAATGGTTTCTCAATTTATGACAACTCAAAATATCTGCTTCCACCTAGTGGTGCGGGTTTGCATAACATGTGTTGTTTGTATTCCCTGTTTTCGATATCTTTGCCTAAAAGATAAAATACATCAGAATCTACTGAGACAATTCACACTTCTGCACAAAGCCACAACAGCACTAAGAATGTATATCTTTGTTAGCAAATAGGATCATTAGGGAGAAGGAAAAGGATAATCTCAGAAAGAGGCTCTCTCTTTCTCCTTCACTTTATTCTATCTAGGTTTTTCTACTGTTCTCATCAATGAAGTATCTGAGTAGCTTCCTCTAGTACATTAATAATATGACTCACATCTGTCATGGTAATATCTTTTATTGGACTAACTTCTGTTGGTGAAAGGAGTGCACAGAGTTCTCCTTCAGGTCCTTGAAAGGTTATTTCTTTCACCAACAGAAGTTGGTCCAACAGAAGATATTACCTCAGCTAGGGTGACCAGATGTCCTAAGTTTATAGGGACAGTCCAGATATTCGGGGTTTAGGTGCCTATCAATCCCACCCCACCCCGATCACGATTTTTCATACTCACTATCTGGTCACCCTATCCCTCCCCCACCTTGTCTCTCTAATAGCCTCGCAATGACATGGGAGTTTGTTCTCCTGTCACAGACTGTCCCCTGAGAAAGCTCTATCTACTGCACAGACAAGCCTCATCCTTAGAGTAGAACACTTCATGGTGCCTGAGAAATAGGCCCTGTCAGCCACACCCCTAATCCCAGGGATTTACCTGATATTTTAGATATATTGGGCCCTGGCCACTGAGCCCCTGGAAGAGAAGGACTGCGACCTGGAACCTGACTTGATGTGTTCACGTTGCAGAAGTATGTACACAGTGTCGGAAGGCAAACAACAAACAACACTTCAATGGTCACTGAATAAGGGGCCTGTGGAAAAAAATACTACCATTATGCAATTCAAAGACTGTGTCAAAATGCACGTGCACAGTACTCAGACTCCCTGAATCCTGGCATTTCCGAACTTTCCATTGCTCAGTTTTGCAAACTTACTAATTGTTATTTTCATGCAGATTTTTATGTATTTGTTGGGCGTCTAAAGATATAAAAATACAGACATCGGTTCATATCATTGTCGTGCAAACATCCCCATTTCATTGTTTGTTTTTAAAGAAAAAAGTACAGGACTAGGTTCTGGCAATTTCTGTATTGAGCTGTAAAGAAAGATATTTTTAAGGGTTTTGAACTGTCGAAACAGAGGCACAGAGATTGTCTCACACAGGGAGGAGTGGGTGATGCAGTGCACACTTTCCCAAGCCAGCAGAGCTGCTGGACCCCAAGAGATTCCCCCTCTATTCCGGAGTCAACCTTTGCCAGAAGCAAGCAGACAGAAGGACAAAAGTAGCTCTCCATTTTAATAAAGGCTCTTGTAACTTCCTGGGTAAACTGGTCCCTTCCATTCTTTAGCTGACTATTACTCAGGCTCTTTTCTTACTGGCAAACTTGAATTTTGATTTTTCTACGTCATGGCCAGTCTTTATCGTCTCTCTTGTAAACTTGAATATGCCAATCCCTGAGACGACATACTTTCTTGTTTTTTCCTGATTCGGCAATCATAGCTTTGGGGATTGAGCTCCCATTTAAGATACTTTTAATGATGACCCCCACTCCTTTATTTCATCTATCAGGATGTTCAAAGAGAGCAGCTACCCTTCACTGAACGCCACTGCTCTGACTTTGGATTCCCTTGTAGAATGTGTGGGGCTGGGGTAGTTGTCTCAGCTGGACTCTTAATCCAGAGGAAAGACGCTCTCCCCTGTTCAATCAAGATCAGGAATGGCACATAGATTTGGGAGAAAAACTACATTTTACTTTTACTCTATTTTCTTATTTCTCAAAAGGAACAGTACAACAAAGATAAAAACATTGTGAATAATCAATATAGGTATTGATGTATCTCGTCTGAAATGGGACAGCTGCTCTTCTACTCTCGGGATGGATGCTATATCAATAGATAAGATAAAAAGACAGGCCTAACTGAGAGACTGAACCCATATGAGGGCCAAATTCTGCTCCTCGGTTACATGAGTATGTCGCTCCCCGACTAGGGCCCAAATCTGTGTAAAGAAGAGTAAATCTGGTCCCAAGGGAGTATCGAACAACTTCCAAACTGTATAAGAAGGGTGGTTGAGTCTAAACTATAAAGACAGTTCCAAATATGGACCGCAGTTCAGGAAAACAGCCTTATTCATCCCAGCATATGAATGATGTAAGAAAATTCTGAAAATGTGCATCTTAGATCATGGTCATAATTTTAAAAAATTAATTGACACAGCGGACACCATTCACATTTGAAACATAAAGTAGCTTAAAACTGTCCTAGCTTGAAGTGGTGTGAAACTGCTTCAGGAAATGTGGTCCTCTTACAAGTGTAGATGTGAGGTTGCATATATGGTAAAGCCATGTATACAGAATACATGCTGATCTTAATCCTACAAATTTCCTAAACACGATACAGAATATCTAATTGCTTATTTTTAAATCCTAATCAGAGGAAAATTAAAATGATTTGTGCAAATAATTGAATTCTAAGGATTGTGTAACAACAAACTCTTATTTTCTAGATCTACTGAGAGCTAGCTCTGAGAGAACAAAACAGTATTTTCAGTGTTTATGGTTCTTTACTGAAGCAGGTCTATTCTTTATCGAAGAACAGGAAAAGAAAAGAATTCACAATATTGTTATCCCTTTTGACATGAGTAATTAGTGAATATTTTGGGTCTTGTGAGTTGTTTCCATTGGGGGAGAAATGGGTGATGGAGTCAGGTATTTTTTTGACACAATCCTGCTATTTACAAAGAATGTACACAAAGTTCTATTTCCCTAACGACAGCAGGAATAGTTTCTTGGCTCACAATTCCAAGCCTCTTTCTATCCAGCAGTCGACCCTAAAGCGCGCGTGCTCTCTCTCTCTCTCTCTCTCTCTCTCTCTCTCAACTTTTTCTGAGATCACACTACAAATACTTCTCTGGGGCTCCTTTGTGCTTCTGCGGTGTCACACTCCCTCTCTTCCTCCCCCCCGCCCGAACCCCATCTCCCTGCATTTGCATTCAGACCCTAGTGAAAGCCCCTTCCACTGTATGGCTCAACTCCTAGTCCAACTTTACTTGATGGTGACTTCTATTAAGTCAGCCATCTGTTCCACAAAAGAGCTTGATTGTTTTTACATTGATCCTGAATAAAGGACAACTGGTATGCCCACCAGCTTCAATAAGGCTTCCCCTTTCCCCAGCATAACTACCTGTTTTCATGTTGTTTTTATAAATCTGTATCTTGTACATGTCCACAAAACCCACAGCATTCTTTTATTTTTACTAACCTGAAACAGGATATTGAATGCACAATTTCAGTTACACCAATGTAAATCTGTGGTAATTCATTAGAATTAGTCCATATTTATCCTGGTGGCAAAATATGTTAGCACGTCACTAGAGAAAACATGACACTTTTTGATAATTGTTATTGTTGCCGGCACCCAGTGCCGAGAGGCTAATCAACAGCTGAGGTTGGTTCGCTACCCGCTGTGCTACACCCAATAATCACAACGGGGTGGAGAAGCAGAAAAGTTTATTTGCAGCTGCAAAAAGGTACAGGGAGAATAGAATCTCCAATCCTGCACCCAGAGCAGGAAGTTACACAGGCTTTTATACATCCTTTTTCCCAGCATACCTATCCAATAGCAAGCTGCCCTAAGTATCCATATAGCCAGCCAATCCAGTTCCCAGCTAGTGCCCTTGTTCTCTGTATCATTTGTTAAACTATACATAAAGCTGCTTTATTCAGCATTGTTCTTCCATATCTGCCCTGTTTGGCCTTGTTTAGTTTCAGGCAGTCTGACTCTGCAACATATTGTTGCAGATCCTCAGCATAACTGCTGCGAGTGCCTCCAGGCGCGGGGGCCAAGGACACTTGGGCCTAGTACGCAGAGCTGCTGCGAGTGCTTCCAGGCGGGCGGGGGGGGGGAAGGACACCTGGACCTAGTGCGAGGGGGCCTCATCGACACTCGTGGTCTTCCATCCCCTCGAGTTACCTAGTGGCCATGCCCCAGTGTCCCCACTGAACTCCCACATCTGAACTCCCAGCCAGAGCCCGTACGTGCTCCACCACGAGAGGCCCTGATGCAGCAAGCCACCCCCATACAGCAAAACAAAACTACTTCCCACATGGCATTAGGATGGCAAACGATAATAGAGAAAGATAAGAACTTGCTCTAACAGGGGTTCTCCAACTTCATTGCACCACGACCCCCTTCTGACAACAAAAATTACTTCGCGACCCCAGGAGGGAGAACCAAACCCTGAGCCCGCCCAAGCCCTAGCTCCCCCGGGCCAGAAGGGGCCAAAGTCAAAACCCACGGGCTTCAGGCCCAGGCAGGGGGCGGGGGGAGCTGTAACCTGATCCCAGGGCTGAAGCCCAAGTCTCAGCCCTGCTGCCCAGGGCTCAGGCTTGGGCTTCAGCCCTGGGCCCAGGCAAGTCTAACTCCAGCCCGACCCACAGTTTGAGAACCGCTGTGCAGTAACATGCACTGATTATTGGTGATACTTGGTTTCCTCACAAAGACATGCACAAGGTTACATGGAACTCACCAGATGGTTAAATCACAAACCAGACTAAACACATGCCAGGAGACCGGGTTGTAGGTGGTCAGGCATAGTGGTCAGAGTGGGAGTCATACCTAGTGGTGAGTGTCCAAATGCCAAAAGCAGGGATTGAGACAGGGCCAAAACCAAGAAGCAGGTCCAAAGATTAGAACTAGAGTCAGAATCCAAATGCCAGAGCCAAGAATCAAGTAGGGTGACCAGACAGCAAATGTGAAAAATCGGGATGGGGGTGGGGGGTAATAGGAACCTATATAAGAAAAAGACCCCCAGATCAGGACTGTTCCTATCAAATTGGGATATCTGGTCACTCGAGAATCAAGAGAGAGTCGGAGTCAGGAATCAGAGCCAAGGGTCAGAACCGGATCACCGGGGCCAGGGAAGAAGGGAGCAGGGCTTGTTCTGAGGAAGGAGCAAGGCTGGGTGTAGGACAGGATCTGGGCTGAAGCTGTGGAGGAGCAGAGCAAAAGCAGGGCTTGGCAAGAGCTGAGCCCAGGGAGGCAGAGAATCACTGAGCACCCAGCGAGCGACTGCTGCTGCTGAGTTTAAGAACCAGGCAGCTAACTTCTTCAGCCAATCTGGCAGGGTGGTCCAAGCAGGATAGTGTCGGAGGATGGTGCCGTGGGGAAGGCGAGCAGAGCTTCATCATCATGGGCTTGCTTCTGGACGGCGCCGTGCCTTGTGGGGCCGGAGGTCTATCTTGCCTGGTGGGAAACTGCGGTGCCATCATAGAATCATAGAATATCAGGGTTGGAAGGGACCGCAGGAGGTATCCAGTCCAACCCCCTGCTCAAAGCAGGACCAATCCCCAATTTGTGCCCCAGATCCCTAAATGGCCCCCTCAGGGATTGAACTCACAACCCTGGGTTTAGCAGGCCAATGCTCAAACCACTGAGCTATCCCTCCCCCTAGCAATCAAGTCCCTGGCCACCTCAAACATGTCTAGGGTGGAAGGGAGCTCCTGCTCCTCCACCTGGCACTCTCTAGCAGGAGGGTCCAGTGGCACCAGACTTGACGGATCCCTCTGCAGGCCCAAAGTCGACAGTGCTGATCCCTGCGCAGGACGCAGACCGCTTATGCTGTCAGACCCAGTGCTCTGACCATGGGTGAGCGCCCTCTAGTCATCTTCTTGTGCTGCTTAGGTGGCACCGGTGAGTGCGAGCCGTAGTTTCTCTAACAGAGGCCAGAGCGCTGTGCACAGAGGTGCTTAATGCCAAGTTCTGCGCGCCCAGAGCCGGCAGGGGACGGAGGGCTGCCTCCATAAGGAGTTCTTTGAGCCTGAAGTCCCTTTCTTTCTTTGTTCTCGGGCGGAGAACTTTGCAGCTCTTGAAGCGACCTGTTTGATGTGCTTCCCCCAGACACTTTAGGCAGGAGTCGTGGGGGTCGCCCATTGACATGAGCTTATAGCAGGTCCCGCACGGCTTAAACTCTTGGGATGGAGGCATGTGCCGAACCCCAAGAGGGGAGGGAATTGGGCTTGGGGGAACCCCCCACTTCTATCGAACTAATTACTGAAAACTAACCCTAACTAATTAACTATTTACAGGTGAACAGAAAGTCCCATCACTGGGGAAACTGCTTGCGGAGGCAAGAGAGACACACAGCTCCAACGACCGTCACAGGCAGGAAGAACGAATTGAAGAGGTGGCGGGTCGGCAGGGACCTATATACACCGCCATGAAGGCGCAGCTCCGGGGGCTCCACAGCTGACCCGACGGGTACTGCTTGGGGAAAAACCTTCCGACGACTGTGCACGTGGCATACGCACACCTACTTGGAATCGACATGAGCAAGCACTCGAAGAACTTGGCAAATTCCCCCACAATGAAACCCTAATGCAGGGCAGTATTACCGTTAATCTGTGCGTTAGATTAGGAGTCAGCAAGCACCTGACAGGGCTGTAGCCATGGGTGGGTCTGAGTGGGCTGCGGCCCACCCACTTAGCATCCAGGCCCACCCAGATCGGGGCTGGAGCCCCCCGAATCCACAGGCTGGGACTCCCAACACCGGGTCGGTGTCCATCCGCGTCCCGCTCCTGCCAGCGCCACGTGCTGCTGCCCTGGTCTCCAGCCCTGCCCCTGCAAGGTACACCCCCGCCCTCCCCCAGGCAGCCTCATGGTCAGGTGCTTGCTGAGCAGTGAAGGACGGCTGGAGATGGTGGGGGAGGCAGGTCTCCCTATCCCCAACCGCCCCGTCATTGCCCGCCCAGTTTCCCTGTCCTAGCTACGCCACTGCCTGTAAAGCTTTTCCTACAGAAGGAAAGTGCTCTCTTCAAATCACCACTCTGCCAGCAAAAATAGCTGAAGACTGGTTCTTATCAGCCTTCCCTTGAAACTTCAGCAAAGCCTTAAATACACCCAGGCCCTGGGAGAATTCATCTGAAAGGAGATCCCGACAAAGGTGTGGTGAAGTCAAGGGGTACTCAGTCCGTATAGCAGAGGGTACAGTTTCTCAGCCAAGAAACAGGCCTTCTATCCCCAGTATTCCGCTAAGCTCTATTCACGCTGCCTCTACCACTAGCCGACCGCAGAAAACGTCTCATTGAAAAGCGGCTCTCTGACAAGGCCCCCTTTGTGCACCGGAAAGTGATCTCAGCAGGATCAGAATTAAATCCCATTTCCTTTACCCTTTTTAGGAACACTAGTACAGCTGCTTCAGTCTCCAGAGTGCTTTAGAAGCATTCCCAAGAGCACCGGTGTGAGACAAGTCATCCCGTCGTACTCGTGGGGGAAAAGGCGGGCACACACAGCCTGACCCATTTCCGGCAAGTCACTTAATACTGAGAAAACTCTCAGGAGTCCTGCTAGAAGCTGCCGTTACGCAATAATGCTGAATTTACTCCATTTGCTTTTCCATGACAATCGTGTGATGCCACCAACCCAGGATAATGACACCAAAGCAGGCTCAAATTCAAGGAGAGGAAGAACTGGGTTACAGTCTATGCATATATTTTATTCTCATGCAGAGACCCAATAACAACAATTGTATCTAACTCACTGATCCCCACTCCTCCAGCATCTGGACATCCCCTCACAGTCCGACCCCCCTGCTGAGCTCAATCTCCCTGCAACTCAACCCCCTCCCCCCACTGAGCCCCAACTACCTTCACCTGGACCCCTAATGCAGAATCCCATTACCTTTGCAGCCAGAACCCCCAACAAGCTCCTGGGCATCCAGATCACCCACTGAGCCGCCAGCTCCCAGATTGCCCCACACAGAACTCCCTCACCCCACAGTTGGATTCGTTCCAACTCGGATCCCGCCTTGTGAGCCTCCCTGTCCACACCTGGTGCACCTGGCATGGTGGGGCAGGACTCTGGGGTGTTTCTGGGGCAGACCCGATCCTTGCATTGTGTCAGGGTTGGGTACAGCCTCACCGGTGAGTCCGTGTCCCCTGGGGGCGGGGGGGGGGGGGGGAGGAGGCGGCTGCACAATGATCTCCCACCTCTGTGCAGCCAGTGGCTTGTGCTCTCCAATGCCATGCTGGAGCCTCCACATTTAATTAACAAATAAAATTTGCAGAATTTTAAAATATTGTGCACAGAATTTTTCATTTTTGGGTGTAGAATGCCCTTAGCAGTACTGGGCGCACACCTACAAGGCAGTACCATGGCTGAAACAGAGCACTCCAACTAAAGGTACAGCAGCCATGATGCAGGTCCACTTCTGCTATTACAGATTCACACACTGTCAAATTGTTGTGTTCAGCTGTACAACAAAAGGATTTCACCAGAGCTGACGTGATACCCCTACTCATGGTGATTTCCACAGCCACACAGGAGAACAAAACTTGTTTTCTAACCTCCTTCTATATGACACTAAGTCCCAGTTATCACTAGGCCCCTTCTCTACAAATCCCTTTAAATGCGTGGACCTCAAAATGCATACAATTGTTTCAAGAGCTCTAGTTCTCAATTACTGATATAAATTAAGCAACCTCATTTTCCTTTCTACAGTATGCAGAAGATTGTTTCCCCCCACCCCCTTCCAAAACTTAGACATTTATTTCCGAATCAGCATGAATGAGATCTAGCATAAAGCACATTCCGGTTTCTGAGAGCTTGCCTAAATACCCATTTCTGTTCCCACTCTTTTGTCATTGACTTTAATGCAAGTGGATTGGGCCCTAAACTAATAATCTACATTGAATGCTCATCACTAATCTCATTATTTAAAACCAAATTAAGCCCTCCCAACCTGATCACCATTGATTGAGGAAACAATTTAGATGCCAACTTGAAAAATCCCTTTCTAGAATACTAAAGAAAATAAATGCAAAGCCTAACTTTCCAGCTGAACCACTAGGAACTTTTATCCTATAAGGAATATTGGTTGTGAGCCAATTTTCAGTCTATTTTGCAAACCATTTTCATGAACTCTAGCCTAACCTACAATGAGCAATGTATTACATATTTAGTTTCAGAGGAACAGCCGTGTTAGTCTGTATTCGCAAAAAGAAAAGGAGTACTTGTGGCACCTTAGAGACTAACCAATTTATTTGAGCATGAGCTTTCGTGAGCTACAGCTCACTTCATCAGATGTAGTGAGCTGTAGCTCACGAAAGCTCATGCTCAAATAAATTGGTTAGTCTCTAAGGTGCCACAAGTACTCCTTTTCTTTTTACATATTTAGTGAAGATTAATTGTAAAGAGGTTCCTTGATCAATTTTACACTTATTCCATACAGACATTCAGTTTTAAATAATTTTAGCAGACAACTATATGGGTAAAGGACTATCAAGAAAAAACTTGTTTGAAAAAAAATCAGTCTTAATAAAAATGTCAGAACAAGTTATCAAAGTGTCAAAACATTTCTAGAGACAAAAATATACCCAGGCCATCTTACAAAACCTCAGACAGCAATACGTACGTCAGTCTCTCCTAGCTTTACATGAACAAATATTACAGTCAAATTATACGTCTCCTCCTGGCCCAGGTGAACCAAAATATGCTGTTTACTGTCCAATACCTTCACTTTACGTAAGCTCAAGCTTCCAATGAGAAGGTCAATTACTTGCTGGGATAATAAATGCCAAGGTTTTGCCTGATTCAGTCTTTGCAGCTCCAAGTACATCTTTACCTTGCAACGATAAGCCTATGGTCTGCCTCTGTATCTCAGTAACCATGCGATACTGTGCTTCTTGCAAACCTAGTATTTGGGAGAGAAAAAAAAAAGATTCTTACTTTTTGCCTTGGATAATGATACATTTTCCCATAAGGAAAAATACTGCAGGTGGCAACATTATCTTGGAACTCTGATATTTAAAAACAAAAACTCCTGAAACAGCCAATGAAGAAGACTGATGAAAATTGGTCTTTTATTCCAATACTTTCCGAAGAACTGTTGGTGTACTTACCTTTCAGTGTTTTGAATGGGAAATCTGAAAATCTTTCAATTTCATTTGGGCTGATCTGAAACAAAAGGATTTAATCAATGCTAGAATATAAGAATACCATGGGATTGAAATGATATCCTTTTCATTTGCTGGTAACGTTGGTAGAATTTTTAGTGGGTTAATTCTAGGAGTACCTGGCAATCAACCGCAACCAGCTCACTGGAGGTAAAAGGTCTACACATAGGCATAGTTTGACTTCTACATTTGGGGGGCCAGCTTCAGTCAGGCCAACAGGACTCTGCATGGGGGGAGGGGGATGCGCAAATTCCACAACTGTCGAGGCCTGCAGTTTGGGGAGGAGGGGCAACCCTCCCACCCCACAAACTACACCCTTGCATCTACATGAGGTTTACCTAACCCTGACAATTTTTCCTAATCTAGACACATTTTAAAATGTGGAAAGTGGAGCAAAAGATGCACTTATCATGGCTCTCTTATGTACAGTAGCAGTTCAATCTAAGGTCTTCACAGACATCCAATTGTAAGGATAATCTAAGCTACATAATCAAGGTTTAAGCATTCCATATGCTGCTTGCCAAAAAGCCCAAGCCATGCCATGCAATTTAAATGTTCATACTAAATAGATGATAAAACAATATCAAACCTAGGAGCAGAATTTCTCTAGATTTTTCTGAAGCTGTCCCACCACTGGGGACTCTCTGCTTCTCTCCCTCCCCCATCCCCAGGGCCCCTGTGCTTCCCCACCCCCACCCCTCGACTGACCTCTTCCTTGCCTGCCCACCCCCAGACACCCTAGTGCAGTGGAAGAAATAGACCACAGGAGCTGGAGGAGGGCACCTGCATGGCGCAGCAGGTAAGAGCTCCGACTATGTGCCACGAACAGGCCTCTGGTATGGAACTCGAGATGGAGGTGCCCCTCCACCCTCCCTAAATGGCAGTCCTGGCCAAGGCTCCCACGGCTTCCCCACAGCTGTTTGTGTCATCCCCACACCTTTGCAGGGCGGGTGCAGCAACAGGGGCAAGAGTCGCGCACTGGCTGTATGGAGGTGGGAGATCACCCTGAAGCCCCGCGCCTCCCCTGAGACATGGACTCAGAAGTGAGGCTGCACCCGACCCTGACACAGTGCCAGGGCTGAGCCTCTCCAGAAACACGCAGGGACTCTGCCCATCTGCACTGAGCTGTAATGTATCTATAGCCTGAAAAAGAAAACTCAGAGAGAAGGGAAGAAGCAGCTGATAGGGATGGGAGAGAATGGGGATGGACGGATGGAGAGAATGGTATTGGTTCCCTCTAACTAGACAGCAGGGATGGGTTTGTGTCTTGGAGAGAAGACGGTTTCCATTCTTCTCAGCAGACTGGGAAACCATCAAATTAAAGAGGCACTTTGTAGCCAAGTCTAACAGAAAAATGTGTGAGTCTCAAATAACATTCAGGGACAACACCTGAGCAGGAAGCCCTTCTCCTCCACCAGTAGTGAAGTAAAAGGGGTGGGATTTGGCATTCCCACCATAGCACAGCCCTTGGACTCCACTGAGTAGGAAAGGAATCATTTGAAGCAAACTCTGGTTAGTAGGTTTAGTCCTCTGGTTATTAGATGTGTGGTTGTGACTCTTGATAACACTTTATGATCATCTGGTGCCTTTTATCCAGAAGGATTTCAGTGCTTTACACATGGTATTATTTTATCCTTTGCTGAATTGCAGCCAGGCCTTGGATGGAACATGTCTGGCAACCTTCACTACATGTGGGGTGAAGCGCAGAGTAATCTATCTATTTGAGACGGCTGTGTGGGCATGAGTGTATGCTTTCCTCGATTAGGCTTGTTTCACTCTTGTGAGCAAAACCCATAATTGGTGGGGTATTCTTGTATTGGGTTTTGTCACGTTTGCGATGGAGCACACTATGAGACTGAGTACAGCAGCGACAAACTTTCTGTTATTACTAGGGCCCTACCAAATTCACAGTCCATTCTGGTCAATTTCATGGCCATAGGATTTGAAAATAAGACAATTCCACATTTTCGGAAGTTTACCCCTGAAATTTCAGGCTGTTGTAATAGTGGGGGCCCCAACCCAAAAGGGGATGGGGGAGTGTTGCAAGGCTGCTCTTGGGGCATTGCAGGATTGACACCCTCACTTCTCTGCTGCCTTCAGCAGGGATGGAGACCCCCTGCATCCAGACCTACCCCCACAGAGTCCCCCCTGCATCTGGATCTGTGCTGAGCTCCCCCTCCCTGCATCCAGACCCATGCTCTGACTAGCCCCCTGCACCTGGACCATCCCAAATGAGCCCCCCATCCCACTGAACCCCCCAGCACCTGGACCCTCATGCTGAGTCCTCAGCACCCAGCCTCCCCTGCTGACCCCCAACCACCTTCATCTGGACCCCCTGCACAGTCCCATTCCCCCTGCACCCGGAACCCTCACTTCTGAGTCCCGGCCTGCGACCAACACGCGCAAATTAGGGCCCGCGGGACCGGCCTGTCCGGCCCGCCTGAGCTCCCGGCCAAGGAGGCGAGCCCCGGCCCCTCCCCCGACCGCCCTCCCCCCATCCAACGCCCCCGGCTCCCTGACTCTCTCCGCAAACCCCTGCCCCTCATCCAATCCCGCCCCCCGCTCGCCGGAGCCGGTCCCGCCGCTGCAACGCTCCATGGCAGGAGCAGCGGGCAGAGGGCGAGCGGCTGCGGGGGAGGGACCGGGGTTCGCTCCCCGGCCGGGAGCTCAGGCGGCCGGACAGGACGTGGGCAAACGACGTCTGGCCCGCAGGACCGTCCTGTCCAATCCCCGGCCCCTCCCCCGCTGCCTCCCCTCCCCCAGGGTGTGGATAGGGGACAGGGAGTGGGGGGGGTTGGGGTCCCGGGGGCAGTTAGGGTGCGGGGGTCTCCGGAGGGGGCGGTCAGGGGACAGGGAGCAGGGGGTTGGATGGTTCGGGGATTCTGAGGGGGGCAGTCAGGGGGCGGGAAGTGGGAGGGGGTGGATAAGGGTGGGGGCCATGCTCTTTGGGGAGGCCCAGCCTTCCCTACCCGGCCCTCCATACCATTTTACAACCCCATGTGGCCCTCGGGCCAAAAAGTTTGCCCACCCCTGCCTTAGTGACACAGTGGGCCTGGCTCATGGCTCTGAGAGTGAAGGCGCAGCCTGGCCAGTTGGAAACTGGTCCATGAGATCTCTGTGCTTCTCTGAGCCATGTGGCTCCTGATCATCGTCAGCTCTCAGACACGCCAGCATGACCCCCGGTCTGAGTCCTGTAGGCCTAGAGAGCGCTAAGCCCCTGCTGTGCCCTGTGATTCTGCTGCAGAGAACGACAACCTCCGGCCTTCTCAATGCGGCTCTCCCCTCTCCTGCCTGGGAGCTGACCCTTAAAGCACGCTTCCCCGGATTTGTATTAGGCGTGTTTTGTAGGTTGTGAAACTGAGGCACAGAGAGGCCAAATGACTCTCCCAAAGTCACAGAGGGAGTTGGTGGCAGAGCTGAGCATGACAACCTGGAGTCCTGGTCCCCTGCCCACCAGGGGAGACGGTGCTCCACAACCCCCCGTGTCTTATCTGGTTTGACCTACATGGTTCCAGAGAAGGCCTGGCTGTTCACCTGCCTTTGTAGGGGCAATGTGCATGAAAGGCCAGGATTCCCTGAGCCTGGGAGGGAATCTGTTACCCTGAGTAATGGTGGGGCAGAAGGGGATTGAAGGCCAGAGCCTGAGAGGTGAGAGTCGAGAGGCTGCTCCCCTGTGTCCACTGCTAACTCTCCCCCTTGAGCGTGTTGCTTTGGGCCAGGTCTGGCAGAGCTGCACCCAGTAGCGGGTTTGCGGTGGCCGTGGCGTCTCCGATGAAAGGCCGAGTATTAATAACAGGTGCCCACCATACCGGCGAGCTGCCTGAGTGCCAGGCTGTGGGTCCAGGGCCAGGAAACGTGCTCGGGAACGGGCACTCGTGCAGCCCGCGGAGCTAACCTAGGGGCGGCTGTGTGTGAGGAGCCCAGCTTGGCTGTGCCAGGCCCCCTGTGTCCTAGTGCATGGGCAGCAATGCGGACGCACTGACGGCCAGGCGAGAGCAGAGCCTGGGTATTCGGGCTGCTGCTCACAGCTGGTGTGGACACGCTGCCTCCTTTGCTATGCGAGAGACATGCCTGGCACTTCCCACCCAGACGCCCTTCGCAGCTCTCAGCAGGAGCCCGGCCTTTACACCCTGCTGCAGCTGCATTTCCTGCTGCTGCTGGAAGGGCGGATGCTGGTTCCTGATGGGGAGCATCCAGCAGTGCCCGTTCTGCTGGGGCCAGTCACCAGGGCAAAGTGTACTTGGCAACGAATTGAAAAGAGAAAATGGCAGAATGAATGCCAAGCCGGATACCAGTGCTTCTGGGAATGCCAGCCTGGGCCCCAACTCCAGCTAAGGAGGGTGGCAGATCTCCTGCCTTCAGAAGCCTGTCTGTGGCCAACTCCCCCTTCTGTCTGAACAGCGGCATGCAATGCTGTCAGCTCCTCTGGGGATGCAGTCAGCGTCCATCTCACAGTTGTCTTGTGGCTGATCTGCCCAGCGTGGGGGCTGCTTTATTGGGGCGTTGAGTTCCCTCCTTTGCCCGGCACCAGCTCTCACTAAGGCTGTTGGCCTTCTGGAGCATCCTCCTTTGCATCTAGCTTGCAGCCGAAGGCACAAACCTCGTGCACAGGAGCAAGTTGACACCTCGCTGCCTCCCACCGGGCATTGCCATCCTGTGCAGGGGTGAGGTCACTCCCTGAGCAGTTCTCCTCACAGGTCGCTGCTCCCCACTTGGAGTCTCTTTTTCGCATTGCCCTTCTCAGCTAATGTGTTGTGTGTGGACACAGCCCCTAATGTGAACAAAGACCTGGACCCTGCAGCTCCAGGCCAGGCCACGATTGAAGAGATGCCATCAGCATGGGGCTCGCACCAGCTGCTGGGCAAGAGGGACCCTGGCTTTGATTCCACCTGGCAGTTCCTGTGGTCCTAGACAGCAGCAGGTTCAGGAGAGTGGGTGTTCTGCACTTGTTAGACTCTGCACTGAGCTCTGGGAGCAGGCGGGGAGAGTGAGTGGGGGGGGGGGGGGGCTATGTCTACACTGCAGTGAACCCCACAGCTGGCCTGGGTCAGCTGACTTGGGCTGAGGGGCTATAAAACTGCTGGCTGGGGGACCTGTGCTCTGCTTCCCTGCAGAGAGGTGGGGGAAATCTCCTCCTCAGTTGCTAGGTGTGACTGCCCTGGCTTTTGGGCCTCCCCTTGTCTTTTCAGATCCTCCACTGACACTGGTCAGTTTCAACCAGTCCTTAATGACCCATTCATTCAACTTCAGACAGCGTGACCCAACACCTCTTAAGAACGGCCATACAGGGTCGGACCAAAGGTCCATCCAGCCCGTATCCTGTCTTCCAGCAGTGCCAAGGTGCTGGAACTAGGAGTGCTGGGGGTGTGGCAGAACCCTCTTGCTTGAAGTGGTTTCCCTCATATAGTGCATTTAGTTTTGCTCAGTGGCTTTGAGCACCTCCACTATAAAAATGGTGCCAATGCCCCTACAGCAGTGGCCAGTGCCAGACGCTTCAGAGAGAATGACCAGAAGAAGGCAATTTCGAGTGATCCGTCCCCATCATCCAGTCCCAGGTTCTGGTGTTCGGTGGTTTAGGGACACCCAGAGCACGGGGTTGCATCCCTGACCATCTTGGCTAATAGTCATGGATGGACCTGTCCTCCAGGAACTTCTTTCATTCTTTTTGAACCCAGCTGTATTTCTGGCCTTCACAACATCCCCTGCCAATGAGTTCAACAGCTTGTCTGTGCACTGTGAAGAAGTACTTCCTTATGGTAGTTTTAACCCACTGCCGATAAATGTCATTGGGTGACCCCCTGGTTCTTCTGACATGTGAAGAGAGAACGAACATTTCCTTCTTCATTCTTTTCACACCACTCGTGATTTTATAGACCTCCCGTTGTTGTCAATTTCTCCAAGCTTGTGAAAAGTCCGTCTTTTTAATTTCCCCTCCTACGGGAAGCTGTTCTACCCCCTTCATCATTTTTCTTGCCCTTCTCGGTACCCTTTCCAACTCTAAGATACCTTTTTTGAGATGGGTCAATCATCTGTGCATAGTATACAACTTGTGGGCATGCCATGGATTTATATAGAGACATTATGGCATCTTCTGTCTCATTCTCTATCCCTTTCCTCATGGTTGCTAACATTCTGTTCGCTTTTTTGACTGCTGCTGCACACTGAGCAGATGCTTTCAGAGAACTATCCACAGTGAGCCCAGGATCTTTCTTGAGTGGTAACAGCTCATCATTGATATGATAAACCCCTCTCATTTTATATGTATTGTGGGGATTATGTTTTCCAATGAGCATTACTTTGCACTTACCAACATGGAATTTCATCTGTCATTTTGTTGCCCAGTCACCCAGTTGTCTGAGATGCCTTTGTAATTCTTCACGGTCTGCTTTGGACTTATCTGTCTTGAGTAAGTTTCTATCATTTGCACTTTTTGCCACATCACCATTTACCCCCTTTTCTAGATCATTTATGAATATGTTAAACATCACTAGTCCCCGTACAGATCCCTGGGGGACACCACTGTTTACCTCTCTCCATTCTGAATATTGACCATTTATTCCTATCCTTTGCTTCCTGTCTTTTAAGTTACTGATCCATGAGAGGACTTTCCCTCTTATCCCGTGACTGCTTACTTTGCTTAGGACCCCCACCAAAGGCTCTTTGTCAAAGGCTTTCTGAAAGTCCAGGAACCTCATGTCTCCTGCTTTGCCCCATGGGCATTTTAACCCTCTGGACCCATTGGGTAACAGTGTGAAGTGCAGAGGGAAACTGAGGCATGCATAGAATTAATTAAAAATATTACAGAAAATTCCCACTTTAGTATGCTCTGGTAGGTTTTAAACCTGATGCTGTACATGGAAATGTGTCCAACTGTCTCTCAGGCATGGGCCATGCCCCTTGTGTGCTCCTTTCTCCCCAATATCACACTTGTGACAGAGTGCTCCTAAGCAGGGCACAGCTGGGCACCTGGGAACAGAGCTGAGCCTCCCCTGAGCACAGCCAAGGTCACTGACTCTCAGGAGAACTGGTGGCTTTCTTAAAGTCCCAGCTCCTGGAGTCATGTGAATTTGTGAGAATTCCAGTTTTTCCTTAGCCAATGAAGTCAGTGACCAGCGCTCATGGCTGGGGAGCACAGTCCAGCAGCTCCATGGAGGGATGAATAAAGAATCCAAACTGATCAGTTTTGTAATCCCATGATTTTGGGGGCCTCACTTCTGAGCTCTGAAGCTGGTGACGCTGCATAGATGGTGGGCTCTATGTGCCTATTAGCTCCAAAGTACGCTAGCAACAACCAGCACAGAGATGTCCTCTGAAGTAGCTGACAGTGTTAATGAGGGGAGCTGCAAGGCTTAGCTGAGCCACTGGGTGGGAAAGGGTGGGTTGTGGGGTGGGATGCTGGGTGGGGCAGGGCAGGCTGGAGAGAGTGAGGTGGCAAGTGGGGAAGACTGATTGGGCGGCGGAGGGAAGGCTGGCTGAGGGTGTCAGGGAAGGCTTGTGGGGAAGGGGGTGGGGTGGTGGCAGCAGCAGGTGCTGGAAGGAGGGTGGCGAGCACTGGGTGGGAAGTTGAGGGGGTGTTGGTTGCGGGAGGCTGGGTTGGGGGAAGCAGGTGCTGGGTGGGAAAAATTGGGGGGCTGAGACATGGGGGGCATGGGCGGTGGGCTAGGAGGCGCAAAGGCTAGGCTGGGATTGGCAGATGCCTGGCAGGGAAGGCTGGGCTGGTGGGGTGGGGAAGGCCACGGGCACTTTGCTTGGCCTTTCCACACAGCATCTGTCTGTCCAGCCCCGTTATCAGGGCGTGGCCTCGCTTGCTGATCAGTCTTCAGAGGCTGTTGCTGCAGTGCAAAGGCAATCAAGAGCTGGATTAACCTGACTGCTTCTGCTCCATGCCTCAGTGGGCATCCTGCATGAGAGCCGGCAGAGGGACCCTTGCGTCCTTAGCAAAGCTCCCTGCCAAGGGGTTCTCCCAGGCAGCCTTTCCTTCTGTGCCAGAGCTTTGGGGTGAGAGGAGATGGCTGCCCTGGCACGAATCTGGGGTGAGAGGAGATGGCTGCCCTGGCACGAATCTGGGTCCCATTGATCCAACACCCTTTGTTCCTTGGGTGGCTGTTAACATCATCACGGGCTCGTCTGTGAGCCTGTGTGGGATAGAGGGCGGCTGCTGTTCATTGATCCCTCACCCTCGTTATCTGTAGCCTCTTCCTGGCCGATAAGGGGGCTCGAGGGTGAGGGCAGGGCGGGGCCTGGAGCCTGAGCTTTGGCAACCTGCCACCGACTGCCATGCCGGTGTTACGGTAACACCAGGACTCTGATTTGAACTCTGCTTCATGCTGTCACCTTGGGCCTGGAGCTTCGCCACCTGGCGTTCGCCTGAAGGTGGCGAGTGGTTTTCTTCTAATGTCTGAGCCAAATCGGTGCAGCTGTTTGAGTCCCACAAGGTGGGTCTCTACGCTGTGATGTGGAGAATGAACTCTGCGGGTGGGGCAAGGGCTCTGCTGCTGGGGCAGCGGGGGCCTGCTCGCCAGGCCAGTTCTCTAAAGTCAGCCTTTGTATCTTAAGAACATAAGTGTAACCTTTCTGCCTGTCAGAGTTGGCAGCAACAAGGGCCGGGTTCAGTATCTAGGGGATCCATTCCAATAACACAATGGAAAACCGGCTCGAGCCCCCACCCAGTGACCTGGGACAAATATATACCACCCCCGCTGGGCGCCTCCATGAGGCAATATTTCCCCTCTCGCAAGCACAGAGTCTGAGTGTAGCAAAAAGCCTTTTAATAACAGAGAGAAACAATGTGGCATTATGTTGGGGAAACACCACCAACAGGATTCATAACACAACCCATGAGCAAAAAACCCACCCCAAGCAAATTGGGGCATGTCCTTTCCCTTTGGTTCTTGAGTTCAGCAACTCAAAATCACCCAAAGTCCCGAAAGTCCAACGACCCAAAAGTCTCTGTCCCTAGTCAGGGCAGCCCCAGAGTTCAAAAGTTTATCTGCAGAGTTTTACCTCCCAACCTGGGTGGAGACTGGGGTTAAGGGGCACCTTACATGGTCCAAAGCTGATGGCCCCACCTCTCCATGGGGCTCTGCTTTGCCAGCCACCCCATGAGTTGCTCTAGGCATCCAACAAACTGCTCTGCTCCCCGAGCCGCTCTGCTCCGCTCGCCATCCCGCAACTGCTCCACCATATATCTTCAGCCTCCCCCACTACTTAACACAGCACTCAGTGATTTCAGCTCTGAGTAAGTTTAGCTCTTTCATGATTTCAGCTTGTAGTAGGGGAGCCTCAGTGTGGGTGCACCATTAGCCCAAAGCGAATTCAGCTCAGCAGCCTGTAACTAGACTCCTAATGGAATCAAAATTATAGTGGAAAGAGGAAGAAGTGCAATTAGCACGTAAGGCCCTCACGAAAGGGGGGGCGGGGGGCATACCACCAAGTATTAATACCTGTCCCCAGCCTCTCTCCCTTCACAGAGTTTTGGGACCCATGTTCCTTGCCTAGTGAGTGAAACTTAGTTGATGGAGAGTCCCTCCATCATAACAAAAGGCCAAGTACAGTTCCATTGTCCTTGATTCCCATAATCAGGGTAATAACAATTTATTCTTCCTGCCCCAATAACAGAGACAATGGGGATCCCACAGCAGCCAAAGTGACCATTTGGGCAGCTATGGCCTCATTCTAGGCGGGCTGGGTGTGCCTTTGCAAATGAGATCGGCCCCTGAAGTTCTTTTCCACAACTTGCCACACCTCACCACCAGATGTCAGGGTGGAGCTCATCCCGATTCTGCTTACAAGAGGAAAGTGATCAGGAACAGTCAGCATGGATTCACCAAGGGCAAGTCATGCCTGACTAAACTAATTGCCTTCTATGATGAGATAACTGGCTCTGTGGATGAGGGGAAAGCAGCGGATGTGTTATTCCTTGACTTTAGCAAAGCTTTTGACATGGTCTCCCACAGTATTCTTGCCAGCAAGTTAAAGAAGTATGGGCTGGATGAACGGACTATAAGGTGGATAGAAAGCTGGCTAGATTGTTGGGCTCAGTGGGTAGTGATCAATGGCTCCATGTCTAGTTGGCAGCCAGTATCAAGTGGAGTGCCCCAAGGGTCGGTCCTGGGGCTGGTTTTGTTCAGTATCTTCATTAATGATCTGGAGGATGGCGTGGATTAGTGTTTGCAAGTTTGCAGATGACACTAAACTGGGAGGAGAAGTAGATAGGCTGGAGGGTAGGGATAGGATACAGAGGGACCTAGACAAGTTGGAGGATTGTGCCAAAAGAAATCTGACGAGGTTCAACAAGGACAAGTGCAGAGTCCTGCACTTCGGAGGGAAGAATCCCATGCACCGCTGCAGACTAGGGACAGAAAGGCTCGGCAGCAGTTCTGCAGAAAAGGACCTATGGGTTACAGTGGATGAGAAGCTGGATAGGAGTCAGCAGTGTGCCCTTGTTGCCAAGAAGGCCAATGGCATTTTGGGATGTATAAGTAGGGGCATTGCCAGCAGGTCGAGGGACGTGATCGTTCCCCTCTACTCGACATTGGTGAGGCCTCATCTGGAGTACTGTGTCCAGTTTTGGGCCCCACACTACAAGAAGGATGTGAAAAAATTGGAAAATGTCCAGCGGAGGGCAACAAGAATGATTAGGGGACTGGAACATGTGACTTATGAGGAGAGGCTAAGGGAACTGGGATTGTTTAGTCTGCGGAAGAGAAGAAGGAGGGGGGGATTTGATAGCTGCTTTCAACTACCTGAAAGGGGGTTCCAAAGGGGATGGCTCTAGACTGTTCTCAGTGGTACCAGATGACAGAACGAGGAGTAATGGTCTCCAGTTGCAGTGGGGGAGGTTTAGGTTGGATATTAAGAAAAACTTTTTCACTAGGAGGGTGGTGAAGCCCTGGAATGGGTTACCTAGGGAGGTGGTGGAATCTCCTTCCTTAGAGGTTTTTAAGGTCAGGCTTGACAAAGCCCTGGCTGGGATGATTTAGTTGGGGATTGGTCCTGCTTTGAGCAGGGGGTTGGACTAGATGACCTCCTGAGGTCCCTTCTGTGACGAAGTGGGACTGTTCTTAATGTTTCCTCTGAATAGTGTGGGGGTGCCTCAGTTTCCCCTAGGCAGTTCTTAAGTATCTAGGGGGTGGAGTAAGGGTGTCTGATCATTGCAGAGCCCTAGAGGGCAGGTGTGTGCAGGGGTCTGGACACAGAGAATGGCCGACACCCTGTTTCCTGGCAACTGAGGGCCTGGGCCCTTCCCCCCCTGCAAGGTGAGAGCTGAAGGGTTGGAGAACAAAGGAATCAGGTGACCACCTGGCCCGGGAAAGGAACAAAGCCCAGAGGAGGAGGGGCTGGAGGGAGTGTCAGTTTGGGGCTGGCTGGGACATGGAGTGAAGTGCAGACGTGGTTGTCTGGCTCACTGCCCCCCAAAATGGACCCAGCTGAGGGGTCCCGTTCTCTGTACCTGCAAGCTCTGTTTTAGACCATGTTCCTGTCGTCTAATAAACCTTCTGTTTTACTGGCTGGCTGAGAGTCACGTCTGACTGCGAAGTTGGGGCGCAGGACCCTCTGGCTTCCCCAGGAGCCCCGCCTGAGCGGACTCGCTGTGGGAAGCGCACGGAGGGGCAGAGGATGCTGAATGCTCCGAGGTCAGACCCAGGAAGGTGGAAGCTGTGTGAGCTGTGTGTCCTGCAGACAGGCTGCTCACAGAAAGGCGACTGCCCCAGAGTCCTGCCTGGCTTCATGGGGAGCAGTTCCAGAGCATCGCCCAGGGACTCCGTGACAACTGGTGGCAGCGGTGGGATGTACTGCACCCTGTGGATGGTGCTTCCTGCAGTAAGTGACTGGGGAGCAGTAACACGAAGGGGGATTGCCGAGGACCAGGCCTGCTGAAGGCTCAGAGAGGAGCGGTTTCGGGGGGCGGTTAACCCCTGGGAGTGTGTGACCAGCGAGAAGGACTGTGCAGTAACAGGGTTCCCCTGGGGATTGCAGTGAGCAGTCCAAGGGGCGGAGGAGTCTGCAGCTCGACCCTGGCAAAGAGGTGGTGACCTCGAGAAGGGCTGGCACACTAGGGGTTCTCCCTGGAAACCGTGGGGAGCTGAGAACACACGGGCCTGTGAGTCCACAACAACTTGGGAGGAGCGGAGTGATGGCCTGTCACTGTCTCCTTAAGAAGGACATTGTAACCCTGTGCAAAAAGAGAGGGTTGAGCGTTGGAAAGTTCACCAAAGCAGAGTTCATCGTGCAGCTGGAGGAGGATGACCGCTCTAAGGAACAGATTCCTGACCCCAACTGGGGCTATAGCAGGATCTGGGAGCAGCTGGAGTGGGAGCCAGGCATCGCCAAGACTCCTGTCCCCGACCAGACGAGGGTCTTCACGATCGGGTTCCCCATCGGGGGATCGAGACGGACGGGATTGGAGCTGAGTCTGAGAGAGCAAGAGGACCATGGGAGACAGCGAGAGCCCGAGAAAGAGCTGCAGAAGCAGCAGCAGCATGAACTGGCGGTGGGGGAGCGGAGAGGCCTAGGGGACCTCCCCGGGGTGAGTGGGGATAGATCCCGGGGGGCCAGTTCCGCAGGGAACCTCGAGACTAAATTGCTGCCCCTGGTTAAGGGGGGGGGGTGTGGATGCCACCCCACTGCCTTTGAGCAGGCTGGAGATTTGAACCAAGGGGACCCTGCGGAAAAGCCCCGGTGTCTAGCTCCCTTGCTGGGTCCCAAGGCCATAGACTCCGTCAGCCAGATGGTTGGGGATGTGGACAGGCTCCCACTCCTGACCCCAACCTATATGTCTGTGTGGAGTTTCCTGGGGCCAGGCCCCCCGGACCTCCAGTGGGAGCAGAAGGTGATGGTCAATGGGGAGACATTCTTGGGGTGGCCAAAGGGCATGGGCTGCATAAACCTTCCCACATGCGGCCTGCGAGTGCTATCGACCACCCCCGACCTAAGGGAGGGCGTGAAACTGGAAGGGCCTGGTGTAACTCCTACCAAGGAATGGGAGAGATGCTGGGGCATCCATGGGAACGTTGGTGGCTTCGAACTTCCCCAGGTCACCGGCTAAAGTGACCCCGCTCAGTTCGATCTCGAAGGGGGGAGAGATGTGACGAAGTGGGACTGTTCTTAATGTTTCCTCTGAATAGTGTGGGGGTGCCTCAGTTTCCCCTAGGCAGTTCTTAAGTATCTAGGGGGTGGAGTAAGGGTGTCTGATCATTGCAGAGCCCTAGAGGGCAGGTGTGTGCAGGGGTCTGGACACAGAGAATGGCCGACACCCTGTTTCCTGGCAACTGAGGGCCTGGGCCCTTCCCCCCCTGCAAGGTGAGAGCTGAAGGGTTGGAGAACAAAGGAATCAGGTGACCACCTGGCCCGGGAAAGGAACAAAGCCCAGAGGAGGAGGGGCTGGAGGGAGTGTCAGTTTGGGGCTGGCTGGGACATGGAGTGAAGTGCAGACGTGGTTGTCTGGCTCACTGCCCCCCAAAATGGACCCAGCTGAGGGGTCCCGTTCTCTGTACCTGCAAGCTCTGTTTTAGACCATGTTCCTGTCGTCTAATAAACCTTCTGTTTTACTGGCTGGCTGAGAGTCACGTCTGACTGCGAAGTTGGGGTGCAGGACCCTCTGGCTTCCCCAGGAGCCCCGCCTGAGCGGACTCGCTGTGGGAAGCGCACGGAGGGGCAGAGGATGCTGAATGCTCCGAGGTCAGACCCAGGAAGGTGGAAGCTGTGTGAGCTGTGTGTCCTGCAGACAGGCTGCTCACAGAAAGGCGACTGCCCCAGAGTCCTGTCTGGCTTCATGGGGAGCAGTTCCAGAGCATCGCCCAGGGACTCCGTGACACCTTCCAACCCCGATATTCTATGATAAGTCTCTGCCTGCGCTAGAGCTTAAGTCTTTGCAGTTAATTTAACCCTTCTGAAACAGGAGGGAAGTTACTCAATGTTCCAGCTGAGGCCACGTCTATATTGGGAGCATATTGCCAGTACAGGTAAACTAGTGTGGACATAGAAGAGCACGACTGTCCCCCACTGAATGAAGAGCCTTTACCCTTAGAAAAGAGCAAGAATAGAAAGAGGACGAACCCACTGCTCAGGCTTGCTCTGCATGGCTTTTCTATCACTATAGCGATGTTGGCTAGGGGTGTGATTCCTAACCAATACAATCATACCAGGACATCATCTTAATACGTGGATGCAGTTATACCGGTATAAGTGTGCTTATACCAGTACAACTAATATACACTAGGACTGGAGAGCTTAAAATAAGATACTAGACTGAGAGGACAAAAGAAAGGAGCAGATTCTCCTCTTAAATATACAGCATTCTCGCCCAGGATAGAAGACTGAGAAGAGGGACTTGCAGACAGATGTACACTGAATAGAGTTATTAGCAATATAAAAAAAAGATGGCTTAGCAGCTCTCCTGCTCTGATTGCAAAGTAAAGAATTAACTGCAACATCAGATCACTTCTGCTTTGGCCAGCCAGAAGGCATCCATCTAACACTGGCTGCATTTGCTCCATGGCCTGAAGTGGGAAGTAAATACCCTGGTCCCATGAGTGAACTGTTGGAAGAGAATAGGATCCCATCACTGAGCTAGGTATTCTGAAGAACCTGTTTCGCCTTTCTTCAGGGTAAATGCACTGATCTGAAGGGCATTACTAAATATGAACTGGATGCTTTTACGAAGTGGTAAATGGATGAGCGATATCAATATGAAATAAAGACGGCTTCTTCCAGCCTAATAGCAAGTGAATGCATCCTTCTAGCAAAAGGCAGCACAGCGTACTGAGCTCACCATGCATTAGCATTTACAAAAATATGATTTCCCAAGTGCATTAGAGACCTTAACATCCCATCCTACCTTCCTGCACTTTATAAGATGATAGGGAAACCGACAGGCCCTGATTTGATGATATTTATCATAGGGACATTGTATTAACCTCTCCGGATCCAAAGCATCATCTGGAAGAGAAGGAATAAAAAGACAAAAGAAAACATTCTGTAAAACAAGATCTAAGTTCATCATCAACACAATTAACAAGAGTGGAAACATACTAGCTACTGGAGCTGCCCTCTAACGGGGTTAAGCTATCAATTTTTAATAGCCGAGACAAAAATGCTAAACTGCTAAGTTGGCACTCACTGTGTGTACCCAGCCAAATTCACTTCGGATTTTGGGTGAGTGAAATGTTCAATTAAAAATGAGGAAAGCGCAATCAGTAGGGCAGAGTGGCCAGTACATATTAATGACTATACTTATGCAGAACAGTGAGCTGGAAATAAACATTACTAGAAAAACCCTTGAAGCTACCAAATTAGCGAGTTGTACAGCAGTGACATGCTAAGGATTGGCAGAAGCACGGCATTCTGAAGTAAATCCTTTTGCATTTACCTTCATACTCCAAGGCCATCTCTGCTGGATTAAGAAAAAAATCAAACTCAAACAAACATGTCTGGAGTTAAGGATGCAATTTGCACTACAGTGCACTTGGCCCTGTAAAGTGCAGAGGTTGGCAGGTGCTTAAGAGCCCAACACTCACTGAACATAGTGAGGGGCTAAGTCACAGGCACTTTTTGAAAGCGTTCCCTCCTAGTCCATACTATGACCCAGAGACAGGCACGAATCACCTTAATCACTTAACAGTTACACAGAAGGGACAAGGTAGGGGAGGACCAACTTCTGATAGTGAGACACACAAGCTTTCAAGCATACATAGACCGCTTCTTCAGGATTCAGTTTGTGTCCGTGCAGCAGCTTTCTTGCCATCACAAATGTGTCTCCCCTCACACCTTCCATGCTATTTATCCACGTTTGTATCAATGTACAGAGGGCATGCACAGAAGGAACATGGGCCAACTGACTGTGGGAGGTTTTCTAGATAGCTGGAAGTAAGGAGGACGGGCCAGATTGATTACATAAATCAGTATTTTTCAACCTTTTTGATACCAGGGACCAGCTTAGAATCATTGAATATCAGGATTGGAAGGGACCTCAGGAGGTCATCTAGTCCAACCCCCTGCTCAGCGCAAGACCAACACCAACTAAATCATCCAAGCCAAGGCTTTGTCAAGCCGGGCCTTAAAAACCTCTAAGGATGGAGTTTCCACCATCTCCCTAGGTAACCCATTCCAGTGTTTCACCACCCTCCTAGTGAAATAGTGTTTCCTAATATCCAACCTAGACCTCCCCCACTGCAACTTCAGACCATTGCTTCTTCTTCTGTCATCTGCCACCACTTTGAACAGCCTAGCTCCATCCTCTTTGGAACCCCCTTTCAGGTAGTTAAAGGCTGCTATCAAATTCCCCCTCACTCTTCTCTTCTGCAGACTAAATAACCCCAGTTCCCTCAGCCTCTCCTCATAAGTCATGTGCCCCAGCTCCTTAATAATTTCCGTTGCCCTCCGCTGGACTCCCTCCAATTTGTCCACATCCTTTCTCTAGTGGGGGGACCGAAACTGGACGCAACACTCCAGGTGTGGCCTCACCAGTGCCAAATGGAGGGGAATAACCACTTCCCTCAATCTGCTGGCAATGCTCCTACTAATACAGCTCAATATACCATTGGCCTTCTTGGCAACAAGGGCACACTGCTGACTCCTATCCAGCTTCTCATCCACTGTAATCCCCAGGTCCTTTTCTGCAGAACTGCTGCTTAGCCAGTCGGTCCCCTGTCTGTAGCAGTGCATGGGATTTCCTTCCTTCCTTCCTTCCTAAGTGCAGAACTCTGCACTTGTCCTTGTTGAACCTTATCAGATTTCTCTTGGCCCAATCCTCCAATTTGTCTAGGTCACTCTGGACCCTTCCCTATCCTCCAGTGTATCTACTTCTCCCCCCAGTTTAGTGTCATCTGCAAACTTGCTGAGGGTGCAATTAATCCAATCATCCAGATCATTAATAAAGGTATTGAACAAAACCGGCCCCAGGACTGACCCCTGGGGCACTCTTCTTGATACCAGCTGCCAACTAGACTTGGAGCCATTGATCACTACCCGTTGAGCCCAACAATCTAGCCAGCTTTCTATCCACCTTATCGTCCATTCATCCAATCCATACTGCTTTAACTTGCTGGCAAGAATACTGTGGGAGACCGTATCAAAAGTTTTGCTAAAGTCAAGATATATCACATGCACTGCTTTCCCCATATCCACAGAACCAGTTATCTCATCATGGAAGGCAATCAGGTTGGTCAGGTATCACTTGCCCTTGGTGAATCCAAAGCTTGCAGCCTTTCTAAACAGTGTCAGAGAGATCTGAGAGACAGGCCATTGAGAAAGACTGACACAGGTACTTAGGACAAATGGCTACTTGTGACGAAGTGGAAATGCCCTAGTGTTTGCATGAATACTGTGCGCGCCTCAGTTTTCCCTATGTGTTGCACAAGTATCTAGGTGGTGGGATAAGCGTGTGTGACCTTTGCAGATACCCTGAGAGGGAAGGTACAAGTGCCGTCTAGCTCCCTGGGCCCAGACAATAGTTGTATCCTGGCAACTGATTGCCGGGCCCCATCCTCTGCAAGAGCCAGTTGGAGGAATTGGAGAACAAAGGGAGGTGGAGGCCAGGTGACCGGTTTGCCTGGGGAACAGCATACAAGATGGAGGAGGGGCAACTGGGTGTGACTGCAGGTGGACTGCTGGAGGCTGGTCAGACTCCTGGTTTGGGACTCAGGAGGAGAGACCCATGGCTCTGGGTCTCCTCAAGTTGAACTTTGCTGTAACTTCCTGCTTTCTGTGCTAACAAGATTCTGCTCTATGCTGTGTTCCAGACGACTAATAAACCCTTCTGTTTTACACCGCTGGCTGAGAGTCACTCCTGACTGCTGAAGTCGGGGGTGCATGGCCCCTTTGGAGGGCATGTAAGGTTTCCCCAGGTGTCCTATTCAGGTGGCTCACTGCAGGGAGCTTATGGCGTACGACAGGGATGCTGAATGCTCTGAGGTCAGACCAAGGAGGAGCTGAAGCCCAGGAGGCTTGTCCTAGTGCGAGTGTGCCCCAAGGGGTAGTCACACTGCAAGAGGGTCCTGGTCTGGGGGCTAGTCTTCACCAGACTCACTGCAGCTAAGGTAGGGCAGTAGTGTAAACGCACTATGAAGCCCAGAGAGCGCTTTCCTGTCAGCATAATTACTGTACCTCAGTGAAAGGTGGAAGCTATGACAGAATGAGAGTGTTTCCCACTGACTTAGTGCTGGTGTGGACAGCTCAGGGGGGTGGCTTTTTCATATCCGTGACAGACATAAGTGACAACAACTTAAGCGGAAGCGTAGACAAGCCCTGAACTTCATTCAATGGTTCCAGAGCACCAAGCCCGTGCATCCATGAACTACTATAGGGTGGAAAAAAGTCCTCAATGCATCAAACCAACACCATATACCTGGCTAGGCCTCTGGAGAGGGCAGCACCCTTTCCTGACCATGGTACTAATTAGGGCTGTCGATTAATCACAGTTAACTCACGCGATTAACTCAAAAAAAAATTATTAAAAAAATGAATCACACAGTTACATTTCAATTGGTTTTCTATTGTGTGTGTGTATTAAACATTTTCAGATGTTTTCTACATTTTCAAATATATTGATTTCAATTACAACACAGAATACAAAATGTACAGTGCTCACTCTATTCTATTACAAATATTTGCACTGTAAAAATGATAAACAAAAGAAATAGCATTTTTCAATTCACTTCATACAAGTACTGAAGTGCAATCTCTTTATCGTGAAAGTGCAACTTACAAATGTAGATTTTTTTGTTACATAACTGCACCCAAAAACAAAACAATGTAAAACTTTAGACCTTACAAGTCTACTCACTCCTACTTCTTGTTCAGTCAATCACGGAGAGAAACAAATCTGTTGACATTTATGGGAGATATGCTGCCCAATTCTTATTCACAATGTCACCTGAAAGTGAGAACAGGCATTTGTATGGCACTTTTGTAGCCGGCATTGCAAGGTATTTACATGCCAGAGATGCTGAACATTCGTATGCCCCTTCCTGCCTCGGACACTGTTCCAGAGGACGTGCTTCCATGTGGATGACACTTGTTAAAAAAAATAATGGGTTAAATAATGTGTGACTGAACTCCTTAGGGGAGAGCGGTGCACCCTCTGCACTGTTTCACCGCACGCTGCCACAGATTTCCTGTTATAGCAGTTGCGGATGATGACCCAGCAAATGATGTTCATTTTAAGAACACTTTCACTGCAGATATGACCAAACACAAAGAAGGTACCAATCTGAGATTTCTAAAGATAGCTCCAGTACTTGACCCAAGGTTTAAGAATCTGAAGTAACTTCCAAAATCTGAGAGGGACGAGGTGTGGAGCATGCTTTCAGAAGTCTTAAAAGAGCAATACTCCAATGTTGAAACTACAGATCTAAACCACCAAAAGAGAAAAGCAAACTTCTGCTGGTGGCATCTAACTCAGATGATGAAAGTGAACATGTGTTGGGCCACACTGCTTTGGATCGTTATTGAGCAGAACTCATCAGCATGGACACATTATCTCCTGCAAATGTAAACAAACTTGTTTGTCTTAGCAATTGGCTGAACAAGAAGTAAGACTGAGTGTACTTGTAGGCTCTAAAGTTTTACATTGTTTTGTTTGAGAATGCAATTTTTTTTTGTACATAATTCTATATTTGCGAGTTCAACTTTCATGATAAAGAGATTGCACTATATTACTTGTATTAGGTCAAGTGAAAAACACTATTTCTTTGGTTTTTTTGTAGAGCATAAATATTTGTCATAAAAAAGAAATATAAGTGAGCACTGTACACTTTGTATTCTGTGTTGTAATTGAAATAAATATATTTGAAAATGTAGAAAACATCCACAAATGTTTAAATGGTATTTTATTATTTTAAGTGCGCGATTACATTTTTTAATTGCTTGACAGCCCTAGTACTAACAGGATATTAATCATGTTGCGTCTGTAGCAAAACGCATTTTGGAGCCAGCCACTGGTAATAAAGTCAATTATGAATTATGGCAAGGACAGGGCCTTAATAAGAACAGTCACTTCACTGGGATGATCCCCAGGAAACTGATTTAGGCCCTGGCTGCACAAGACATGACTGTAGCTTTATAACCAGTTTGTACCCCACAAAGCAAATTTGATCTGCTAGTTGGATCATCCATTTCTCCAGACCACAGACATGCTGCAGCTGGGGGACATAGTCCACTAGGTCAATGTGGGAACCCACAAACCATGATGCACACTGTGGAGGACTGCAAAATGGCAACTTCCTGGTGGTCTTCATGCCTTGAACATCACTGATAAGAACGCTGCGACTTGGCCGGATTGCATACACTAAATAAATAAAACGAATCACACATAGCTGCAGTTATGCCCCCACTCCAGCCTTCCTGGTTCACAAAGGTTGGGGCATGATGTAGAGTATCTGCACCCAATACACTGCCTGGAAGCATTTGTCTCAGAACACCCAGTCCCGGACCCAACAACTACATATTACCCAGCCAGTCTCACACCCACCTTGAAAAACCTAGGTATTGTTTCTTGCTGTGATATTGACCCACATCATCCTTTATTGCCTCTAACGTTTGTGTGGTTTTGAATTGCAAGACCACCACTGCACCTGGTTTTGGGTCCCAGAATGAAAGAAGTTGTGAACTGCTGCTCTAATACACAGAAGCATATATTCACCAAACTTAATGCCTATAGCGGAAAGTTACTCCACTCCCTCCTTTAACCAAGTTTAAGATATTTTCATACTTTCAAAGATCTAAGCGGTCTCTCACTGTATCTTTGCAGGAACCATGAATAGAAACAGAGAATTGTGGGACTGGAAGGGACCTCGAGAGGTCATCTAGTCCAGTTCCCTGCATGAATATTAGAAGCCAGCAAAGAAACACTTACCATAGTTGCCTTCTAATCCATTTTACTGCTGCTGAAAGAACTGAAGCTTTGTTGGAGGACGCTTTGAGCCAGTCTCTGAGTGTCACTCTCCTCCTAAAATATCAACTCTACAGACGAAAAATGAGGAGATTCACAGATTTCTAAGGCCAGAAGAGACAATTATGATAATCTAGGAGTGGTTTTTAACCTGTCACCTGCAGACCCTTGGGGGTCCACAGATTATGTCTAGGATTTCCAAAGGGGTCCTGCACCTCCATTCAAAATTTTTTAGGAGTCCTCAAATGAAAAAAAGTTGAAAACTACTGATCTAGGCTGACCTTCTGTAGAACACAAGGCATAGGACTGCCATGAATTAATTCCCATTTGACCGAGAGCAGATCTTTTTGAAATCAAAATTGGATGTCTTTCTAAAATTTGATGGAGAATCTACAACAGTTAGTAATTTTTCCAATGGTTAATTATCCTCACTGTTAAAAATAAACCTTATTTCCATTCTGCGTTTTTCTAGCTTCAACTTCCAGGCACTGGAAATAACTTTAAAGTCATTTCAATTTATCCATCACAGCTATTAAGTGTCAAAGATCAACTGCACTACGGCAAGTGGTAGACTTTATATCTACGCTGTACATGCATAGGATACAAGCTTATTCTTGGGGGCCCACGTATAATGTAGGGTACCGGGAACCACGTATTCTTGTGCTCCACAGAGAAAAGGTTTCCTCCAAGATGCTAAAATCCACAGATTTTTGTCTGAAACATCCTCTTTTCCCAATACATTGAAGAGGATTCAAAGAACCAGTTCCCAAGAAAAATTAAGCCATGTATTTGGGGAGCTCAGTTATCTTTTCTTATACACACTCAAAGTAATACTCCATCCTGAGCCCCTCCACCTGCCTGAGAGGTCAACACGTTTACACCTACCTTGTGGCTCATGATCTGTATGAAGAACTTTGTTCCTGATGTTTTCGTTAAAACAAACAAACAAAAAACGCAAAGAGTTAGATTCTCTCCTGTCTTCACTGCAATTCACACAATTTGAATGCAACGGTCATCTAAAAAAAATCCTTCCCCCCAAGATTATAAGTCTAAATAAGACAGAATTTAAAGGACTGCACAGTCGAGAGACAACCTGAATCTCAGATTTGGTTGCCCATCAGAAAATATGTTTGCTACCCCGCCGGCCCAGCCGGGGAAAGGGAGAGGGGGAGGGATGGGGAAGGGCTACCCGGCCGGGGGGAGGGGGAGGGAGGAGGGGAGGGGGAAGGGCTACCTGGCCGGGGGGAGGGAAGAGGTTACCGGCCCCCGGGGAGGGGAGGCGAACCTGGCGGGAGGCATTACCCAGCAGAGTTTGCGCCGAACCGGCGCATGGTCTCAGTGTGAAGGTGGCTCCTGGAGCTCCGGAGCAGGCACCGCGAAGCTCCCGCGTCCCGCGCCGTGAGACCCCAGCGAGGCGCTCACCACCCCCGCCTTGGGCACCACAACGAGGCTCCGACCCCCCGCCCCCCTTCAAGCACCACAGCGAGGCTCCCGCCCCCCTCCCCTCGGGCACCACAGCGAGGCTCCGACCCCCCCTCCCCTCCGGCACCCCAGCGAGGCTCCACCCCCCT
Source organism: Caretta caretta (assembly GCF_965140235.1). NCBI lineage: Eukaryota > Metazoa > Chordata > Testudines > Cheloniidae > Caretta > Caretta caretta. The sequence goes on from NC_134233.1 coordinate 6,419,217, forward strand.
CCCCTCGGGCACCACAGCGAGGCTCCCACCCCCCTCCCCTCGGGCACCACAGCGAGGCTCCCGCCCCCCTCCCCTCCGGCACCCCAGCGAGGCTCCCGCCCCCCTCCCCTCCGGCACCCCAGCGAGGCTCCCGCCCCCCTCCCCTCCGGCACCACAGCGAGGCTGCTCAAGTCAGCCCGCCCGCGGAAGGGGCGGAGTGGGAGGGGCCTGAGCACTCGGCACTCGGCGCAGGGGTTAGCTGGCGCCCCCCAGGGTCGGGCTTGGATCGGAGCAGGCCGTGTTGGGAGGGTGGGGCGAACAGGGGGAGTGCGGCTAAGGGGCCATGGTGCAGGCTGGAACAGCAGTGGTGGCAGGGGATGGAGCGCAGCCTGGATGGTAGAGCAGTGCATGCTGGGAGCGTGGGTCAGAGGTGGAGCAGTGCAGGCTGGGACAGCAGCTGAGGGGCAGGAGCAGTGCATGCTGGGAACGTGGGTCAGAGGTGGAGCAGTGCAGGCTGGGACAGCAGCTGAGGGGCAGGAGCAGTGCATGCTGGGAACGTGGGTCAGAGGTGGAGCGGTGCAGGCTGGGACAGCAGCTGAGGGGCAGGAGCAGTGCATGCTGGGAACGTGGGTCAGAGGTGGAGCAGTGCAGGCTGGGACAGCAGCTGAGGGGCAGGAGCAGTGCATGCTGGGAACGTGGGTCAGAGGTGGAGCGGTGCAGGCTGGGACAGCAGCTGAGGGGCAGGAGCAGTGCATGCTGGGAACGTGGGTCAGAGGTGGAGCGGTGCAGGCTGGGACAGCAGCTGAGGGGCAGGAGCAGTGCATGCTGGGAACGTGGGTCAGAGGTGGAGCGGTGCAGGCTGGGACAGCAGCTGAGGGGCAGGAGCAGTGCGTGCTGGGAACGTGGGTCAGAGGTGGAGGGTGCAGGCTGGGACAGCAGCTGAGGGGCAGGAGCAGTGCATGCTGGGAACGTGGGTCAGAGGTGGAGCGGTGCAGGCTGGGACAGCAGCTGAGGGGCAGGAGCAGTGCATGCTGGGAACGTGGGTCAGAGGTGGAGCGGTGCAGGCTGGGACAGCAGCTGAGGGGCAGGAGCAGTGCATGCTGGGAACGTGGGTCAGAGGTGGAGCGGTGCAGGCTGGGACAGCAGCTGAGGGGCAGGAGCAGTGCATGCTGGGAACGTGGCTCAGAGGTGGAGCGGTGCAGGCTGGGACAGCAGCTGAGGGGCAGGAGCAGTGCGTGCTGGGAACGTGGGTCAGAGGTGGAGCGGTGCAGGCTGGGACAGCAGCTGAGGGGCAGGAGCAGTGCGTGCTGGGAACGTGGGTCAGAGGTGGAGCGGTGCAGGCTGGGACAGCAGCTGAGGGGCAGGAGCAGTGCGTGCTGGGAACGTGGGTCAGAGGTGGAGCGGTGCAGGCTGGGACAGCAGCTGAGGGGCAGGAGCAGTGCGTGCTGGGAACGTGGGTCAGAGGTGGAGCGGTGCAGGCTGGGACAGCAGCTGAGGGGCAGGAGCAGTGCGTGCTGGGAACGTGGGTCAGAGGTGGAGCGGTGCAGGCTGGGACAGCAGCTGAGGGGCAGGAGCAGTGCGTGCTGGGAACGTGGGTCAGAGGTGGAGCGGTGCAGGCTGGGACAGCAGCTGAGGGGCAGGAGCAGTGCGTGCTGGGAACGTGGGTCAGAGGTGGAGCGGTGCAGGCTGGGACAGCAGCTGAGGGGCAGGAGCAGTGCGTGCTGGGAACGTGGGTCAGAGGTGGAGCGGTGCAGGCTGGGACAGCAGCTGAGGGGCAGGAGCAGTGCGTGCTGGGAACGTGGGTCAGAGGTGGAGCAGTGCAGGCTGGGACAGCAGCTGAGGGGCAGGAGCAGTGCATGCTGGGAACGTGGGTCGGAGGTGGAGCGGTGCAGGCTGGGACAGCAGCTGAGGGGCAGGAGCAGTGCATGCTGGGAACGTGGGTCAGAGGTGGAGCGGTGCAGGCTGGGACAGCAGCTGAGGGGCAGGAGCAGTGCATGCTGGGAACGTGGGTCAGAGGTGGAGCGGTGCAGGCTGGGACAGCAGCTGAGGGGCAGGAGCAGTGCATGCTGGGAACGTGGGTCAGAGGTGGAGCGGTGCAGGCTGGGACAGCAGCTAAGGGGCAGGAGCAGTGTATTCTGGGAGTGCAACTTGAGGGTCTGGGAGCTGTGTATGCTTAGGGTTACCTGCTTTCTGATTGCACAAAACCAATAACCCTGGCCCTGGCCCTTCCCCTCCCCCCCCACTACATTTCCCCTCCCTCGGTGGCTCGCTCTCCCTCAGCCTCCATCACTTTGGCTGGGCTGGGGCAGGGGATTCGGGTATGAGAGAGGGTGAGGGCTCTAACTGGGGGTGCAGACTCTGGGGTGGGGCCAGAAATGAGGGGTTCAGGCAGGAGGGGGCTCTGGGCTGGGGCAGGGAGTTGGAGTGCGGGAGGAGGTGAGGGTTCCAGCTGGAGTGCGGGCTCTGGGGTGGGGCTAGGGATGAGGGGTTTGGGGTGTAGGAGGGGGCTCCAGGCTAGGGGGTGGGGGCCAAGGGATTCAGAGTGTGGGAGGAGGCTGTGGGTTCAGGCAAGGGGTTGGGGTGTGGGAGAGAGTGAGGGCTGGGGCTGAAGTCTCTGGGGTGTGGCCGGGGATGAGGAGTTTGTGGTGCAGGAGGGGGCTCCAGGCTGGGGCCAAAGAATTCAGAGTGTGGGAGGGGGCTGTGGGTTGAGGCAGGGGGTTGGGGTGCAGGAGTGGGTATGGACTCCAGCTGGCGGTGCAGGCTCTGGGGTGGGGCTGGGGATGAGGGGTTTGGGGTGCAGGAGGGGGCTCTGAGTTTGGGGGAGGGGCATTCCCCCAGGGCATCTGGCGCACCAGGCAGAGGCTGCTGCAGAACTTTTACTGGCTCGGGGCCTTTGACGCCATCCAACAGTATTGCAGGGCCTGGGACTCCTGCCAGAGGGTGGGGAAGGCCCAGGATAAGTGTAAAGCAGCTCTGAGACCTCTGCCCATCATAGAGGAGCCTTTCCAGAGGGTGGCCATGGACATAGTGGGGCCCCTCAGCCAGGCAACCCGGTCGGGGAAGAAATACATTCTGGTGGTGGTAGATTTCGCTATGCGCTACCCCGAGGCAGTGGCCATGTCGTCTATGGAGGCAGACACCATGGCAGACGCGCTGCTCACCGTTTTCAGCAGAGTGGGGTTCCCCAAGGAGGTCCTTACAGAGCAGAGGTCCAACTTCATGTCAACCCTGCTCCAGTGCTTGTGGGAGAAGTGTGGGGTCCGACACACCTGGGCCTCGGCGTGTCACCCTCAGTCCAACAGGCTGGGGGAGAGGTTCAACGGGACCCTAAAGATGATGCTGAAAACCTTTATGGACCAGCACCCACAGGACTGGGACAAGTATTTACCCCACCTGCTGTTCACATACAGGGAAGTGCCCCAGGAATCCACAGGGTTTTCCCCTTTCGAGTTGTTGTATAGGAGGAGGGTGAGGGGACCCCTCGACTTGATGAGGGACGAGTGCAGGGGGAAGGCCTCCCCCGATGGAGTATGTTCTGACCTTTCTGGAAAAGCTCGCGGAGCTCATGGGCTTGGCCAGGGGAAACCTAGCCAGGGCACAGAGGAAGCAGAAGGTCTGGTACGACCGCTCAGCACGTGCCTGCTTCTAGGCTACCGGGGACCAGGGGATGCTTCTCATCCCCATGAGGAAGCACAAGCTGCAAGCTGCCTGGAACGGCCCCTTCAAGGTCATCAGACATGTAAATGAAGTGAAATATGTAGTGGAACTATCCATCCGGGCACACCGCCACTGGGTGCACCATGTCAACATGATGAAGCCATACTGGGACAGGGAGAAGTTGGGGCTGGCTGGGTGTGGGCAGTGGGAGGAGAAGGGAGAGGATCCCCTGGTGGGACTCCTCCCTGAGGTGGGGGCTGACCCCTCGCTGGAATCAATTCTCCTCTCAGACCAGCTAACCCCTGCCCAGCAGGCTGAGATCAGAGAGGTGCTGCCTTCACACCGGCAGCTGTTCTCCAGCCGGCCTGGGCTCACTAACCTGGCTGTTGACCGGGCGGAAACAGGAGCCAATCTTCCCATCAGGTGTTCCCCATTCAGGGTCACTAGGAAAACAGCCCAGGACCTGGAGAGAGAGGTTGGAGACATGCTGGCTTTAGGGGTGATCCAGCCATCCTCCAGCCCCTGGGCCTCTCCCATGGTGCTGGTCCCCAAGAAGGACGGGTCGATCCGGTTCTGTGTGGATATGGGAAGTTCAGTGCCATCACCGTGTCCGATGCCTACCACCGATAAAATCTCTAGACAAGTTGGGGGGGGCGCTGATGTGATGAAGTGGGACTGTTCTTTATGGTTCCTCTGAATAGTGTGGGGGTGCCTCAGTTTCCCTATGCAGTTCTTAAGTATCTAGGTGGTGGGATAAGGGTGTATGATCACTGCAGAGCCCTAGAGGGCAGGTGTGTGCAGGAGTCTGGACACAGAGAATGGCCGACACCCTGTTTCCTGGCCACTGATGGCCTGGGCCCTTCCCCCCTGCAGGATGACAGCTAAAGGGTTGGAGAACAAGGGAATCAGGTGACCTTCTGGCCCGGGAAAGGAACAAAGCCCAGAAGAGGAGGGGCTGGAGGGAGTTTCAGTTTGGGGCTGGCTGGGACATGGAGTGAAGGGCAGATGTGGTTGTCTGGCTCACTGCCCCCCAAAATGGACCCAGCTGAGGGGTCCTGTTCTCTGCACCTACAAGCTCTGTTTTAGACCATGTTCCTGTCGTTTAATAAACCTCTGTTTTACTGGCTGGCTGAGAGTCACATCTGACTGCAAAGTTGGGGTGCAGGCTTCCCCAGGAGCCCTGCCTGAGCGGACTCACTGTGGGAAGCGCACGGAGGGGCAGAGGATGCTGAATGCTCCGAGGTCAGACCCAGGAAGCTGTGTGAGCTGTGTGTCCTGCAGACAGTCTGCTCACAGACAGGAGACTTCCCCAGAGTCCTGACTGGCTTCATGGGGAGCAGTTCCAGAGCATCGTCCGGGGACTCCATGACAGTTATCAAATCCCCCCTCACTCTTCTCTTCTGCAGACAAAATAACCACAGTTCCCTCAGCCTCTCCCCATAAGTCACATGCCCCAGCTCCCTACTCATTTTCATTGCCCTCCACTGGACTCTCTCCAATTTGTCCGCATCCTTTCTGTAGTGGGGGCCCAAAACTGGACGCAATACTCCAGATGAGGCCCTCACCAGTGCTGAATAGAGGGAAATAATCACTTCCCTCGATCTGTGGGCAACGCTCCTACTAATGCAGCCAAATATGCTGTTAGCCTTCTTGGCAACACGGGCACACTGCTGACTCATATCCAGCTTCTCATCTGCTGTAACCCCAGGTCTTTTTCTGCAGGTCCTTTTCACCAGTTCCTTATCCACCTTTCAATTCTCATATTAGACCCCATCTTCTCCAATTGAACTAATAATTTCCCAATTGTATCAAATGCCTCACTGACATCCAGGTAGATTAGATCATTGGTTCTCAAACTGGGGGTCACAACCCGGTTAAGTGGGGGGGTCACGAGCCCCGACCCCAGCGCGCGGCTGTAAGTTGCGAGCCCCGACCCCTGCACCAGGTTGTCAGCTCCGACCCCTGTGTGGAGCTGCGGGGCTACGAGCCCCAACCCGGGCACACGGCTGTGGGTCCTGACCCCTGTGCTAGGCTGTGAGCCCTGACCCCGGTGTGCGGCTGTGAGTCCCGACCCCGACCCCTGCGCCGGGCTGTGAGCCATGACCCCGGTGTGCAGCTGTGAATCCTGACCCCGACAGGGAATCGTGGTTGCGAGCCCCGACTCCAACCCCCATACAGGGCTGCAAGCCCAGACCCCAACCCTGGCCAGGAGCAGGGCTGTGATCCCTGAGTCCGACTGCCACATGGGGTTGCAAGTCCTGACCCCAACCAGGAGTGGGGCTGTGAGCCCTGAGCTGGGGCATCCAGGACGCTGTGAGCCCCGATCCCTGTAATGGGGTTTCAGGCGGAGCCCGGCCATGCTGAGGGTTATCAGCCGAGAGCACACACAGGGTTGTCAGCCCCGAGCCCCGCCACCCTCTGTGTTCTAGTCTTAATTTAAAAGCAGTGAGTAAAGGTAAATTCATTTTAAGCCGTAGGGTTTAAATTTAGTATTTAACATAGTGTTAAATATCAAAAATGTGTTTTTAATTTTTAAGGGGGGGTCACACTCAGAGGCTTGGTGTTCGAAAGGGGTCACCAACACAAAAAATTTGAGAACCACTGGATTAGATCTACTGCATTTCCTTTGTCTAAAACCTCAGTTATCTTCGCAGAGAAACAGATCAGGTTGGCCTGGCAGGACCCACCGATTGTAAAACCAGGTGATATTTTATCCCAGTTACCGTTCACCTCTTTGTCCTTCATTACTTTCTCTCTCAAAATTTGTCCCAAGACCTTGCAGACAGTTGAGGTCAAATTAAAAGGCCTGTAGATACCTGGACCACGTTTTTTTCCATTTCTTAAAAATAGGAACTATATTAGCAATTCTCCACTCCCCCGCCCCGAGTTTACAGAGTCATCAGAAATCCTTGCTATTGGGCTTGCAATTCCATGTGCCAGTCCCCTTACTCTGCATGGATGGAGCTTATGGGGTGCTAGGGGCTGCAGTGAGTGGGGTGGGAGGACCCAGTAGGGGGCACTCGCCCCTCCTAGTCTGTGCTGGCCCCAGCATAGTGCTCAATTTGTGCTATTTTGGGGGTTGTAAATCTAAGCTCCTGAGCGCTTGTCACTAAGGAGCCCATGTGCAGTGCAGCCTGGTCATAGAATCATAGAAAATCAGGGTTGGAAGGGAGCTCAGGAGGTCATCTAGTCCAACCCCCTGCTCAAAGCAGGGCCAATCCCCAATTTTTGCCCCAGATCCCTAAATGGCCCCCTCAAGGATTGAACTCACAACCCTGGGTTTAGCAGGCCAATGCTCAAACCACTGAGCTATCCCTCCCCCCTGGCTCCCTGGCCCAGCTCCCCACGCTCTGTGCAGCACAGTGCAACTAGATGTGGGATTCTTCACTTGTCCTAATCTACTGTGCTGTGTGGCTGTTAAACAGCTGCTCCATCCCACCCCAGAGGTGGCTGCATCTCAGTGCTGGTCCCTGTATAAATAGCCCCTGCGCCCCACCCCAGAGGTGGCTACATCTCAACCCCAGGGATGAACTGAGTGACTGGAATACAAGTGACTCTAGTCCTGGGAGTGACCAGGGCTGCTGGGCCTCTTGCCAGGGAGGTGGGCAAGAGATTGGGGCCCTGAGGTGGTGCAAGGCCGGGGCCGAGACTCTTCTGGCCGTGGGAGTCCAGTGACTCAGTCAGTGCCCTGCTCCCAGCCAGCCCTCCCCATTCACCGAGCCCTTCGTGCCAGCCATGTCGCTCTGAGGCGCAGTAGGTGCCACTCGATAGGTCACCTACAATCACACGGTTTCTTTTCGGTGCCTTGACTGGGCAGCGGGTAATGAGCGGTGGATAACGGATTCTCCAGGCCAGGACTACAGACCTGCTCCCCCGCTGTGCCAGGGATGCCCCGCTGGTCCCATCTCTGCCCCAAGAGCCTCCCCCTGCAGTCCCTGGCAGGGAAGGGATTGCCCCACTGCCAGCGCCCAGCAGGCCTATGTGTGACATGAGTTTGGGGGTCTCAACCCTGTCCCTAGGGGGATGGGTCCATGCTCTGACGGGGATTAGCTGACAGCCAAGGACTGACCAAGAGTGCCCTCCCCTTCTCGGGCAGGGCAAGGGGTGGAGTACAGAGTGATCTGCTGTGGGGCCCAGGCCCTCAGTCTCTGGGGCTGGCAGCACTGCCCCAGCGATGAACCTCCCCCAGGGGCAGGGAGCAGCTGCCGGGTCCAAAGCATCCCAGCAAACACTGGCCATTCGGCACCAGCCAGGGGAAGGTCTCGCACCCAGGCCATTCTGGATCAGAAGCGTGTGTGGGGAGATGGGAGCTGAACACGGACCCCTCTCCAAACTCCCAGCAGCCCCCAGGGCCTCGTCCCTGCGATCCCTCTACCGCCATGGGCACAGGGACACTCAGCCAGCCCCCCCATAGGGCCCAACAGTGGGGAACCCAGCCCCTTACCTGGCTGGTCCCTCCCATGGCCTTGACGCTGGCCCCAGTTCAGCCCCGTTCCCCCACTCTGCAGGGCTCTGGAGAAGCCTCCACTGGCAGCTTTGCGGCTGGCGCTCTGTGGCAGCTCCTGCCAAGGCCCCAGGGCCCAGGCCGGGCAGCGCTGCCCTCCCAGGGGGCTCGTTAGCCAGGGCCATGCAGACGCCTGGGGCCCAAAAGCCAACCATGGCTCTCCAGCCGGGAGCGGGTTTCCTTGACACCTGGGTACCCCAGGGGGCCAGATCCTAAAGAGCAGGAGGGGAAGATGCAGAAAGAGGAGAGCTGTGCCCGGGGCCGTGGAGCGGGGGGATGGGACACAGCGACGTTTAAACCAGAGGGGCGGAGGGCGCGCCCCATCTTCCTCAGAGCCCTGGGCTGGCCTGTGCCCCCTGGCCCCAGGGGTGGGGGCTGGAAAGTGACTTGCCTTGCCCCAGAGTGCCAAGGCCACTGGCTGTACCGGAGAGACAGGGCAGCTGCAGGAAACCGCCCCCACGAAGGCCGAGCGGGCCCATCAGCTTTGGTGCCCCTCTTGCCCCCCAACATTCAGAAGTCACTTGTCAGGCCTCAAAATCATGAGATTTGCTTAAAATCACAAGATTTTAATATTTGTTTGCATTCTGGCATGGCTGTGTTTGGGAGGTGCGAGGTCTGGGGCTTCTCCTCCACGCCGAGGGTGGGCACTTTATCTAATGAAAGCGAAGATTCTTTGTTACTGACCCCCTGACCTCCGTGGGGCCAGGATTCAGGCCTGGGGAGCTTTGGGCCTTGTGGAGGGGACTCCAGCACTGGGGAAAGGGCCAGCTCGACTGCCCCAGAGCCCAAGGCTTGCGTCACACCCCCATCCCCCACGCCAACGGCCCTGCCCTGAAGGGACTCATCTAGGGGCAGAGCGGAGCTCAGGCTCTGTAGGCCCAGCATGCCGGTCCCACAGCCGGCAGGCAACGCGGGTGCTGTCCCAACAGGAACTGGACTGAGCCCCTCTCCACAGCCACCACCCACTGTCAGACACTGCTCCCCTGGGACAGATTCGAACCCGTGCCCCAGAGAGGAGAGACGCCCCCTACCCCGCCAGCCCAGAATATTATTATTCATCTTACACAGCACTGACCAGCAAAACACTTCCCAAAGGAGGTCAGTGTCATCATCCCCACTATACACATGGGGAAACTGAGGCAGAGGGCAGGGAAGGGATTTGCTCAAGGTCACCCAGTGGCAGAGCCAGACATAGACCTCCAGTCTGCTGCATCCCAGTTCAGTGCTTTACCCACTAGGCCACACTGCCTCCCTTGAATCATAGAATATCAGGGTTGGAAGGGACCTCAGGAGGTCATTTAGTCCAACCCCCTGCTCAAAGCAGGACCAATCCCCAATTAAATCATCCCAGCCAGGGCTTTGTCACGCCTGACCTTAAAAACTTCTAAGGAAGGAGATTCTACCACCTCCCAAGGTAACGCATTCCAGTGTTTCACCACCCTCCTAGTGAAAAAGTTTTTCCTAATATCCAACCTAAACCTCCCCCACTGCAACTTGAGACCATTACTCCTTGTCCTGTCATCTTCTAAAAGAAGACTCTGTGGCCATAGCTCGGGAGCGGCTTTCCCTCCACGCACTGCCAGGGGGAGGCATGAGATGTTTAGTATTGTCTGTCCCAAGTGTGGGGAGGCACGAGCCACCCCGGGTCCCACACAGGTGCCTCTGTCCAGATGGCACAAAGGCCGAGCGGGCCCATCAGCTTTGGTGCCCCTCTTGCCCCCCAACATTCCGAAGTCACTTGTCAGGCCTCAAAATCATGAGATTTGCTTAAAATCACAAGATTTTAATATTTGTTTGCATTCTGGCATGGCTGTGTTTGGGAGGTGCGAGGTCTGGGGCTTCTCCTCCACGCCGAGGGTGGGCACTTTATCTAATGAAAGCGAAGATTCTTTGTTACTGATCCCATTCCAACTCACCCACCCACCCACTGCTGGGCTCACCATGCAATGATGGGCATTGGCAATGTTGGCCATTTAAGGGTTAAAGTGTGAAAGGGTGTTGGTCTACCCTGGCACTAGAAGGGCAGCAGGAAGAGCAGCAGCCCCACAATTGAGCTGCCTTGGAAATTTGGGGGTGTGTGTGGAACCCTTATGGTTTCACCCCTTGCAAAAAATTTTCAAAAGCCAAAAATGTATATGTGTGTGTGTGTGTGTGTGTGTGGTTTTTTTCATCCCCTCCCATCCACTTTCCAGTGGCAAATGAGAAAAGGACAAAGGGCAAAGAAATGGGGGAAGGAGGGGTAATTTTTCAAAGGCTTTTTTTAAATTGCTCATCAAAAACCTGAAATGTTTAGAAAGAAGCAAATTTTTTCTACAACACTGTCAAGAAAAAGGCCAATTTACCAACAAAAGCGCTCAGGCTTTAGTTAAAAGAGGAGCGAAAGAAGCAGGGCTGAAATAGGTACAGAATATAATGAAAGGAGGGGGGTGCTCCTATTTGCCCCCCCTTCACCTGCCCCAGTGTTACAAGAGCAATGGGACGCTCTGTGAAAGCAAATGTCAAGGGAAGTTACATAGTTAGCCAGGGGAACTCACTGCCACTAGATGTCACTGACATTGCGAGCCTGGCAGGATTCAGACAAGGATGGCAGGCGGCGGGGGGAGCAAGGGTGTCAGGGCAGAATTTAGAAAACAGGGCACAAGGCCACTGCTGACTGTCAGGATGAGGGAGATATGCCCCCCTCCCCCGACTGGTTATGTCATCATTAGCCACGAGAGGGGGTTCTTGCACCTTCCTCTGAAGTAGCTGGTGCTGGGGCGGCTGGCCCCATTGATCTCATTTGGGGAAGGAGGCAGCAGGGAGAGGGCAGGGTACTGGGCTAGATGGGTCCTGTGACGCGAGCAGACCAGGTGCCAGCTCATGCCCAGGCCTCACTGAACACTGACAAATGCAGAGCTTGACCCAGCCTGTGTGTTAGCCGTGTGACAACAGCTGCTGATCAGCGTGTGTGGAGTGTTTCGACTTGTGGAATTGCTTGCCGGATTGATCTCTCCCATAACCTCTGTAGCCCGTGGTATAAAGTCAGAATGAATGTTTGCATCGTAAACCTCTGTAACTGCTCTACACCACTGAGTTTGCAAGGCAGCTTACGTCCACCTAACACTGCGTCTACACTAAAATTTGGCTCCCGCTGATGTAACTCACCTGCTTTGCCGAATTAATCATGCCACTTCCCCCAGTCAGCGTAGTTAGGTCAATGCAGTGTCAGTGTACATACTGCGTTGCTTACATCGACTGTCCAGCAATGCCCCACACTGACAGTACAATCGATACCACACACCACAGACACAAAGAGCCAGGTGTACACACACACAAGTGCTGTAACTACTGTGGCGGCTGCATGCAGGGCGATTTGATTTTGTAGTGTAGCCGTGGCCTGTGTAATTCCCCCAACAGGGGAGAAGCATGAATTAGTGTAAAGTGCTGGGCCTGCCCATTGAAACCAAACGAGCCATTGCGAAACATCTTACTGATTGCCTCTGTTGTTAGATATTTCACTGCGTGTGTGTGTGTTCTCCCTGTGTGCTGCCCCAGCTCTGTGCAGACAGCCAGCACAGCAGAGCTTGAGTGAACCACCCAATGACCACAAGATCCGTTAAGGGACGAAGGCACCCGGCCAGGTTTATTGTTGACAAGGCATGCTAATAGCACCTGGCAGATTCTACGAGGATACTAAGACACGTATGCCTGTGACAATGGACACAGCTCAGTGAATGGTGGGACTTTCCATTGCCCCCTTGGCTGGACCAACACATTCTCTCAGAGATACCCTGATACAAACAAGCTGCCCCTCTGACTTAGATACTGCCCTCTGACCTGGCTAGTTATTGTCAATTTTTTTTTGTACATGTTGGTTTGATTAAAACATTTGTATTTATTACGTTGCTATTTGACCTGAGAGCAGGAAAGGAGTATGGATGAGAGCAGGAAAGGGGCACTGAGGGCAGCCCCCTGCCTCTCCCCCCCCCACCCCCCAAATGAGGGGCCCTGGATCTGGCTGCAGGAGGTCTCCGCCCTCCTCATAACGGTGGACGGGTGGAGAGTTCACAGCAGGGCACTGAGCAGCTGAGGGGCATGTGGGGGCATCACTGGAGGAGTCAGCGTGTTCTTTGCTGGCTCCCCATGCCCCCCCCTGTAAAGGGGGCCCCAGGCTGCTCCCCCCAGGGACTGTCAATCATTCAGTGAGGAGCCGTCCCAGCCCCTCCACCCCAATGGGGCCTGGCTTGGCCACCAGATCCAAGGTTCCTGCTGCTTGGCCCCTGCTGATCTGTCCTCCCCCCACCCCCTGTCAGGACATCATTGAGGACACCGGGGGAAGGAGACCAAAGCCCTGAGGTAAGTGGGAAAGCGGGATACCGGGAGGAAGCACAGGCAGGAATGTCTGTGAGGGGAGGGCTCCTGCCTCATACTGGGAATGAGGGGCGATCAACAGGTTATCTCAAGTGCTTATGTACAAATGCACAAAGCCTTGGAAACAAGCAGGGGGAACTGGAGGTCCTGGTGATGTCAAGGAACTATGACGTGATCGGAATAACAGAGACTTGGTGGGATAACTCACATGACTGGAGTACTGTCATGAATGTTATAAACTGTTCAGGAAGGACAGGCAGGGCAGAAAAGGTGGGGGAGTAGCACTGTATGTAAGGGAGCAGTATGACTGCTCAGAGCTCCGGTACGAAACTGCAGAAAAACCTGAGTGTCTCTGGATTAAGTTTAGAAGTGTGTGCAACAAGAGTGATGGAGTGGTGGGAGTCTGCTATAGACCACCGGACCAGGGGGATGAGGTAGATGAGGCTTTCTTCCGGCAGCTCACGGAAGCTACTAGATCGCATGCCCTGATTCTCATGGGTGACTTTAATTTTCCTGATATCTGCTGGGAGAGCAATACAGCGGTGCATAGACAATCCAGGAAGTTTTTGGAAAGCGTACGGGACAATTTCCTGGCGCAAGTGCTAGAGGAGCCAACTAGGGGGGGCGCTTTTCTTGACCTGCTGCTCACAAACCGGGACGAATTAGTAGGGGAAGCAAAAGTGGACGGGAATCTGGGAGGCAGTGACCATGAGTTGGTTGAGTTCAGGATCCTGACGCAGGGAAGAAAGGTAAGCAGCAGGATACGAACCCTGGACTTCAGGAAAGCAGACTTCGACTCCCTCAGGGAACTGATGGCCAGGATCCCCTGGGGGACTAACTTGAAGGGGAAAGGAGTCCAGGAGAGCTGGCTGTATTTCAAGGAATCCCTGTTGAGGTTACAGGGACAAACCATCCCGATGAGTCGAAAGAATAGTAAATATGGCAGGCGACCAGCTTGGCTTAATGGTGAAATCCTAGCGGATCTTAAACATAAAAAGAGGCTTACAAGAAGGGAAGGTTGGACATATGACCAGGGAAGAGTATAAAAATATTGCTCGGGCATGTAGGAATGATATCAGGAGGGCCAAATCGCACCTGGAGCTGCAGCTAGCCAGAGATGTCAAGAGTAACAAGAAGGGTTTCTTCAGGTATGTTGGCAACAAGAAGAAAGCCAAGGAAAGTGTGGGCCCCTTCCTGAATGAGGGAGGCAACCTAGTGACAGAGGATGTGGAAAAAGCTAATGTACTCAATGCTTTTTTTGCCTCTGTTTTCACTAACAAGGTCAGCTCCCAGACTGCTGCGCTGGGCATCACAAAATGGGGAAGAGATGGCCAGCCCTCTGTGGAGATAGAGGTGGTTAGGGACTATTTAGAAAAGCTGGACGTGCACAAGTCCATGGGGCCGGACGAGTTGCATCCGAGAGGGCTGAAGGAATTGGCGGCTGTGATTGCAGAGCCATTGGCCATTATCTTTGAAAACTCGTGGCGAACGGGGGAAGTCCCGGATGACTGGAAAAAGGCTAATGTAGTGCCCATCTTTAAAAAAGGGAAGAAGGAGGATCTTGGGAACTACAGGCCAGTCAGCCTCACCTCAGTCCCTGGAAAAATCATGGAGCAGGTCCTCAAAGAATCAATCCTGAAGCACTTGCATGAGAGGAAAGTGATCAGGAACAGCCAGCATGGATTCACCAAGGGAAGGTCATGCCTGACTAATCTAATCGCCTTTTATGATGAGATTACTGGTTCTGTGGATGAAGGGAAAGCAGTGGATGTATTGTTTCTTGACTTTAGCAAAGCTTTTGACACGGTCTCCCACAGTATTCTTGTCAGCAAGTTAAGGAAGTATGGGCTGGAAGAATGCACTATAAGGTGGGTAGAAAGCTGGCTAGATTGTCGGGCTCAACGGGTAGTTATCAATGGCTCCATGTCTAGTTGGCAGCCGGTATCAAGTGGAGTGCCCCAAGGGTTGGTCCTGGGGCCGGTTTTGTTCAATATCTTCATAAATGATCTGGAGGATGGTGTGGATTGCACTCTCAGCAAATTTGCAGATGATACTAAACTGGGAGGAGTGGTAGATACGCTGGAGGGGAGGGATAGGATACAGAAGGACCTAGACAAATTGGAGGATTGGGCCAAAAGAAATCTGATGAGGTTCAATAAGGATAAGTGCAGGGTCCTGCACTTAGGACGGAAGAACCCAATGCACAGCTACAGACTAGGGACCGAATGGCTAGGCAGCAGTTCTGCGGAAAAGGACCTAGGGGTGACAGTGGACGAGAAGCTGGATATGAGTCAGCAGTGTGCCCTTGTTGCCAAGAAGGCCAATGGCATTTTGGGATGTATAAGTAGGGGCATAGCGAGCAGATCGAGGGACGTGATCGTTCCCCTCTATTCGACATTGGTGAGGCCTCATCTGGAGTACTGTGTCCAGTTTTGGGCCCCACACTTCAAGAAGGATGTGGATAAATTGGAGAGTCCGGCGAAGGGCAACAAAAATGATTAGGGGTCTGGAACACATGAGTTATGAGGAGAGGCTGAGGGAGCTGGGATTGTTTAGCCTGCAGAAGAGAAGAATGAGGGGGGATTTGATAGCTGCTTTCAACTACCTGAAAGGGGGGTCCAAAGAGGATGGCTCTAGACTGTTCTCAATGGTAGCAGATGACAGAACGAGAAGTAATGGTCTCAAGTTGCAGTGGGGGAGGTTTAGACTGGATATTAGGAAAAACTTTTTCACTAAGAGGGTGGTGAAACACTGGAATGCGTTACCTAGGGAGGTGGTAGAATCTCCTTCCTTAGAGATTTTTAAGGTCAGGCTTGACAAAGCCCTGGCTGGGATGATTTAACTGGGATTTGGTCCTGCTTCGAGCAGGGGGTTGGACTAGATAACCTTCTGGGGTCCCTTCCAACCCTTATATTCTATGATTCTATGATTCTAACTCTAAGGCTGGTAACTATTATAACAACCTAGCAGAACCTCTGTGTGTGTGTATATGAATGAATGTGTGAATAAATATGAAATTGAATGGAATGTTATAGCTATAACTAACTGCTTACTGACAGGTTTCAGAGTAACAGCCGTGTTAGTCTGTATTCGCAAAAAGAAAAGGAGTACTTGTGGCACCTTAGAGACTTACCAATTTATTTGAGCATAAGCTTTCGTGAGCTACAGCTTACTTCATCGGATGCTTACTATGATTCTTTCTGTATTCACAATAAATGTGGCATTTTGCCTTTTCCCCTTTAATAAGCTCCTGATGGTTTTTATTTTATTGGTATAACACAATGGCAGGTAGCCTATCTGCAACTGCTAGCAGCAAATAGCTCCAGAGGCCAGTGATGGGACACTAGATGGGTAGGGCTCTGAGTTATTACAGAGAATTCTTTCGCAGGTGTCTCGCTGCTGGGTGTTGCCCAAATGCTCTGGGTCTAATTGATTGCCATATTTGGGGATGGGGAGGAATTTTGCCCAGACTCAGATTGGCAGAGACCCTGGGTTTTTGTTTTTTGGCTGTTTTTTTTTTTTTTTTTTTTGCCTTCCTCTGCAGCATAGGGCAAGGTATGGGTCATTTGAAGGTTTAAACTAGTGTAAATGGTGGATTTTGTGTAACTTGAAGTCTTTAACTAATGATTTGAGGACTTCATAGACTCAGCCAGAGGTTAGGGGTCTATTACAGGAGTGGGTGAGGGAGGTTCTGTGGCCTGCGATGTGCAGGAGCTCAGACTAGATGATCATGATGCTCCCTTCTGGCAGTTAAAGTCTGTGAGTCTATAAACTGTGCCTTGCGTTGCACAGACACTGATGGAGATTAGGGCCCCATCATGCTGCACATGGCAGAGAACCTGTCTGAGATCAGCACCCCCACTGTGCTGGGCACAGCACAGACAGAGAGGGACAATCCTTGCCCCAAAGAGATCACAATCCAAGTAGACAATGGCTAGGAGGAAAACAGAGAGGGGCTGTGACTTCCCTAAGGTTACCAAGCAGATCAGTGACAGAGCCAGGAACAGACCCCGGTAATTCCAGAGCCCCGTCACCCACAGCTTGGAAAGGTCCCCAGACCCCATTGTTTTAGGCTGCAGGAAGAGGTGGTTTCTCCTTGAATGCACAGCCTATCTTGGCAGGGAAGCTGAGCTGCAGTCCCTACACCCAGTTGGGGGTGTGTGTCGTGGGTCAGGAGAAGTCAGTGTCCAGTCCTGTGGGGCTGTGCTCCTGGCTTATACCTCCAGCACTCACTGCTGCCCCTCTGTTACCAGCTGCACTGTTCAGCCAGCCCCTGGCCTCAGTGAGGTCACTATTCCCCCCACCGCCGCAAGCCTTCAAACTGGGACATGGTGCACCAGTGCCAATCAGAGTGCACTAGTGTAAATTCTGTCTATACTAAGGGTTTGCACCAGTGCCTAAAACACCAGTGTGGCAGAGACCTTCAGTACCCAAAACAGCAGTACAGCGGCACTAGAACTGGGATCTATTTCTAGCTTCGTCATGGACAGCCTGGGTGACCTTGGACATGTCAATGTTTCTCCTCCCAACTTTAGTCTCTTTACCCAGCTGCCCACTCCCTGGGGTCTCCTTTCTCTCCACAGCTGCTCACCACTAAAGTCTGTGTGGGTGTCACCAAAGCTAAGTTTCAGAGTAGCAGCCGTGTTAGTCTGTATCCGCAAAAAGAAAAGGAGGACTTGTGGCACCTTAGAGACTAACAAATTTATCTGAGCATAAGCTTTCATGAGCTACAGCTCACTTCATCGGATGCATTCAGTGCAAAAAACACTGAATGCATCCGATGAAGTGAACTGTAGCTCACGAAAGCTTATGCTCAGATAAATTTGTTAGTCTCTAAGGTGCCACAAGTCCACCAGAGCTAAGGTAGTTCAGCTCTGGAATAGTCTTACAAGAGTGGCTGTGGAGTCTCTTTCCCTGGAAGTTTTTAAGAGCGGGTAGGACAAACCTCTGTCAGAGATAATCCACATATACTTGGTTCTGCCTCGGCAGAGAGAGCTGGACTTGATGACGTTTTGAGGTCCTGTCCAGCCCTACATTTCTATGATGCTATGCAATATATACGTATAAAACACAACATACAGAAACCCACCACCACAATATAATGTCAAAACAAAACAAAAAGACTCCACTCCACAGCATAAAATGACAATACAAAGGAAACAAAAGCAACACAATGCAAACTAACACACCCTGGGACAAAAATTCACAATGGAAAAAGCTCAACTCAAACCAACACAACAGAGGCACCAAACATGCTGAGGCAAAACAATGCACCATAAAACTGCAACACAATATGGTGCGATCACAGTTCCAAATGGCAACATGCAAAACAGCTCAGCATAGAACAGGACTGTGACATTGCACCCCATAATGCTTTATAGAAATATGCTTATGAATGTAAATATCTTTGCGAAGGTTATGTTCTATCGAATGTATTCATCCTATTTGTATACACGTATCATTTTTATTTCTGAAGTTACGAGTGTTGGCTCTATGCTTGTATTTAAAGCGTTTGCTGTAGAAAGCACCTAAGGCAGATTTGGTCAACACAGTGTGAAGGGGTTATTCACGTAAATGGAAGTACTTGGTTAACAATGGACCTTGATAGACGCCAACCCACATCTGAGCTTTCGGCTTGGCCTCCAGACAACTGAGTCATGCATGGACATGTGACTTGCCCATGTGACTCCAAAACTCCATGTTGAGCTGTGATTTTACACAGGGGGGAGAGAGAGGTTTCCACCCACAAGAGAGAAACTATATAAACCCCTGGATACTCCTCCATTTTGTCTTCAGCTGGCTCAAGAGATAGCCTCTCCAACTGAAGGAGATGCCTGAAAGAAACTGGAACAAAGGACAGTAACTATAGAGGTGTGAGTGATTGCTGAACCCAGCCTAGAAGGAGGTTAGTTTGTCAAAGAAGCTTATTGGAACATCTCTGAGGGTGAGATTTACCTGCATTTAGTTTCTACTGTATTAGGCATAGACTTGCGTGTTTCATTTTACATTGCTTGGTAATTCACTTTGTTCTGTCTGTTATTACTTGGAACCACTTAAATCCTTCTTTTTGTAGTTAATAAAATCAGTTTTTACTTATCAATTAAGCCAGAGTACATATTAATACCAGAGGGGGGACGAACAGCTGTGCATATCTCTCTATCAGTATTACAGAGGGTGAACAATTTATGAGTTTACCTTGTATAAGCTTTATACAGGGAAAAATGATTTATTTGGGGTTTGGACCCCATTGGGAGTTGGGTATCTGAGTGGGGGAGACAGGAACACTTCTTAAGCTGTTTTCAGTCAAGCCTGCAGCTTGTGGGGGATGTGGTTCAGACTTGGATCTGTGTTTGCAGCAGGCAAGCATGTCTGGCTCAAACAAGTCAAGGTTCTGAAGTCCAAAGCTAGCAGGGAAAACAGGCTCAGAACATCAGGTGGCAGTACCAAAGGGGTTTCTATGATCCAACCTGTCACAAGAACACAGCACAAAAGAGAATTATTTCAACGTAGGCATGGAAGGGATCTTGAGAGGTCGTCTACTTAAGCCTCCTGTGATGAGGCATGACCAAGTATCCCTAGATATTCTCAGACTGGTGTACCTCTTACCTGGTCTTAAAAACCTCCAATGAAGGAAATTCCACAAACTCCCTTTGAAGCCAATGCAAGGCAAACACTCAGACCAAAACAATGCTGTATGCTGGGCTTTGGGTTAAGGGGAGAAGCAAGAATTCAAACAATCCGGGTTCAGTTCCCAGTTTTGCCCCAAATTCTCCATGCAAACTTGAGCAAATTACTTCAGCTCTCTGAGCTTCAGTATCCCCATCTGTAAAATGGAGAGTAACCTCCCACCATTTGCCTATTTAGCCTTTTAGGTTTTTGCGGCAAGGACTCTCTGTCACTGTGGGCATGTCTACACCGCAGTTAGACACCGGCGGCTGGCCTGTGCCCACTGACTTGGGCTCACACGGCTCAGGCTGCAGGGCTGTTTAATTGTTGTGTAGATGTTCCGGCTTGGACTGCAGCCCAAGGTCTGGCACCCTCCCACCTCGGAAGTCCTACAGCCTGGCTCCAGCCCGAGGCCAGACAGCTACACTGCAATCTAACAGCCCCTTCGCCTGAGCTCCTGTGTGCCTGAGTCAGCTGGCATGGGCCAGCTGTGGGCTCTTAACGGCAGGGTGGACATACCCTTGGTCTCTGTTCAGCACCAGTCACAATGGGGACCCTGATCTTGGTCATGGTCTGTGTAGAGCCCTGCACAACTGGGGGCCTGACCTCAGTCAGGGGCTCTGCAACTCCTGGCATTACAGGATCCCTGATTTTGGTTGGGGCACCTGGCAAAATGTGGGGCCAGGATCTCTGTCAAGGTCTGTGCAGTACCTAGTACAGCGATGGGGTGTGATCTTGGTTGGGGTCAGTGCAGTGCCAGGCCCAACAGGGACACAGATCTCAGTCAGAGTCTCTGAAGTGCCCTGCACAATGAAGGCAGCACTCTGGGCAGCAGTCCTGCACTGCCTGGCACAAGGGGGGCTGTGATCTCGGTCCTGACACAATGGGGCGGCCTGATGTCAGTTGGGGTCTCTACAGTGCCCAGCACAACAGGGGCATAGATCTCAGCTGGGGTCTCTGCAGCTCCAGGAAAAACTTCCTGATTTTGTTTGCTGTCTCTGCAGCACCTGGCCCAATGGGAGCCTGATTTCACTTGGGTGTTGATGCAGGGCCTGGCACAACAGAGGCACAGAGCTCAGACAGGGTCACTGTAGCACCGGGCACAACAAGGTCCCTGCTCTCTGTAGGGATCTGTTCAGTTCCTGGCACGAGTGCCCCAAACTTGGTCAGGGTCTGTCCACTGCCTGACATACTGGGGGACGCTCAGTATAAGAGCCCTGATCTCAGTCAGACACCTGGAGAGCAAAGCGGAAAGATTTTCAAGAATTTTATATCAGTATTTCAGAACGGAGGAGAAAATGGGGCACAAACGAAATATATGCCAATATAAGAGAGAAGCACCAACATCTGGGGAGATTTTACGTCACCGTTCAACAGTTCAAGAGAAAAAGAGGAGAAATTTGAGGGGATTAAACAGTGATATTCAATCAACAAAAGAGTGGGATGGATTCTTCTTGCCTCACACTCACATGGGCGGCAGGGAGCCCTGGGTGATGTGGCTTTCACAGGGGAAAGGAGTGGGGCTGGAGTCGGGAGGGGCTGGCAGTGGGGTCTGGCAATGTGACTAGCCGGCGGTGTCTTGGGGGGGTCGGGGGGCTGCTGGGTTGGGCAGGGGGGGGGGGGCAGGGGAAGTAGCTGGGACTGGGACACCTGGGGCTGAGCTGTTGAACTGGCCACGGGCGAAGTGGGGAGGAAACGGGGTCCGGGGGGGGGCAGAGCCCGTCTCAGGGAGGTGGGGGGTCACCCGGGCTGCTGCCGGGAGCGAAAGGGGGCAGGGCGGGAGCGGGGGGGGCCCCAGGGGAGGGGGCAGCGGTAAATCCGAGGGGATCTCAGCCCCCCCCTTTCCCTCCCCGCCCCTCGGGGGGCCCCGGCTCTTCTCCCCCCCCCCCCCCCCGGCCATGTCCGGGCTGCGCCGACATTTTCCCTCCGCCCCTTTCCCCAGGTCTCCCCCCGCCCGGCCCCACGCAGGGACCCCGGGGGGGGGGGCTGGTCCCCCCCCCGGACACTGGGGCAGCGTCACCGCCCGGCCCCGGGGCTCGCTCCGGTACCTGGAGGCTGCAGCTCCGCAGCGGGGCGGGCGGAGCCCGGGGCGGCTCCGGCGGGAGCGGGGCCCGGGGGGTGGATGAAGGTCTCCCCGGCACAGACCCTTCGGCCCCGCAGCCCCGGGGAGCAGCCGCGGGCGAGCTCTGCCTCTGCGCATGCCCGACTCTCCCCCGCCCCCCGATCTGCGCATGCCCAGAGCCGGGAGACACAAAACCCTCCTCCGGCCCTGGGAGAGGCTCCAACGGCCCCGCGCGAGCCAGGCAGAGCCGTAGCGCCCCACGCGCGTTCGGAGCCCGACTCCTAATCCCCTCCCGCAAAACGTCACTTCCTCTCCCGGGAGAGTCAGGAACTACATCTCCCAGCCTGCCGCGGGAGCGCTTTCACCCTCTCCAGCTCTGGTAAGGCACGGTGTCAGCAGCTGTTACTGCGCATGCTCGGTGCGAGCCCCAACTAGGGGCGGGGCAGCTCCTGGGGGCGGGGCTCGAGCCCAGACTGGGGCGGGGCAGCTCCTGAGGGCGGGGCTCGGGCCCGGCCCGGGGGCGGGGCAGCTCCTGGGGGCGGGGCTCGGGCCCGGCCCGGGGGCGGGGCAGCTCCTGGGGGCGGGGCTCGGGCCCGGCCCGGGGGCGGGGCAGCTCCTGGGGGCGGGGCTCGGGCCCGGGGGCGGGGGCGGGGCAGCTCCTGGGGGCGGGGCTCGGGCCCGGCCCGGGGGCGGGGCAGCTCCTGGGGGCGGGGCTCGGGCCCGGGCCAGACGCTGCTGCTGCCGCCGTGTGCCCCGGGAGCCCGGGCTGGGCAGCGGCTGCTCCCCCTGGGGTCCCTGCTGGGGAGGGGGGGCGTCATTAACCCCTCCGTGCCCGGCCGGGGGGGGCTCTCTCCAGCTGGGACCAGGCCTTGGGCCGGGGCCTGCAGGTAATTCACCAAGGGCTCGGGGGAGGCTCGGGGCGCAGGGACAGGCAGGGAAGCGCCTCTGCACAAGGGGGGCCCAGGTCCCCCCGCCCCGGGAACCTGCCCCCTGGTTGTTCCTGCACCTGGGGCCGGGCTCCGAGCTGCGTGCCCAGCAGCGACCCCGCTGGCCCCCTGCCCGCGGCTCCAGCCGGGGCTGCCCCAGAGGCGCCGACGGGGGGTGGGGGGTGAGGTTCGGAAGGGGGGGATGACAAACGAGCCAGAGATGGAGGGAGGGGACAGACCGTGTGGGCTGGGGGAGGTGGTTAATGACACCTGTCTCTGGGCAGGCAGGAGGTCACAGGGGGAGAAGAGCGGGGCAGGGGTTCATGACATTCTCTCTGCTTTTCTCACTTCGCTCTCCAAGACTGATTCATTTTTCCTGAATTCTTCCCCTTTGTCCTCTGATGATCAAATCCAAGTATCAATATAAAATCCCTTCAGATCTTGGTTGTTTTCTATCATATCATCAAATAGTTCTCTTTTGACCTATTTCCTCATCAGTTCTCAAAGATAGATCTAAAATATCCTGTGTGCAGTCTGTAGCAGCCATCGTGGTCCCAGGATATTAGAGGCTGCCCCTCGATTTATATACAAATGTTTGATATTACTCTCCATCCCATTCCTTATGAATCCTACCACGTTGTTAGCTTTTTTGGTGGCAGCTGTGAGAGTGGACTTTTTCACTGAGCTGTCTACAGCAACATGCAGGTCCTTTTCTTGAGTTGTGCAGCCTGATCTTTGGATTATGTATTAATTATATTGATTACTTAAGAATTCCCAGTTATCACTTTGAGGGTTCACAGGTTCTTGTCCCAAGATCTATAGTTGGGAACCCCGATGTGCACAGTTGCAACACTCACTGTAGGAACTATTTTATATTTACAATAGTTTAATAATATAGGTTTCAGAGCCGTGTTAGTCTGTATTCGCAAAAAGAAAAAGAGGACTTGTGGCACCTTAGAGACTAACCAATTTATTTGAGCATAAGCTTTAATACTACAGTTAGCAAAGTCACAAACACTGTAACTCAGTAAGATAGAGATAATACAGGACCCATGGAAAAGAAGCCCTTGAGGAATTCCACCATGATTTCAACAATTTCCATCCCACCACCAACCTCAGCCTGGTCCAGTCCACACAAGAGATCCACTTCCTGGACACTACAGTGCTAATAAACAATGGTCACATAAACACCACCCTATACCGGAAACCTACTGACCGCTATTCCTACCTGCATGCCTCCAGCTTTCACCCTGACCACACCACACGATCCATCGTCTACAGCCAAGCTCTGCCATACAACCGCATTTGCTCCAACCCCTCAGACAGAGACAAACACCTACAAGATCTCTGTCAAGCTTTCTTACAACTACAATACCCACCTGCAGAAGTAAAGAAACAGATTGATAGAGCCAGAAGAGTTCCCAGAAGTTACCTACTACAGGACAGGCCTAACAAAGAAAATAACAGAACGCCACTAGCGGTCACCTTCAGCCCCCAACTAAAACCCCTCCAACGCATTATTAAGGATCTACAACCTATCCTAAAGGATGACCCAACACTCTCACAAGTCTTGGGAGACAGGCCAGTCCTTGCCTACAGACAGCCCCGCAACCTGAAGCAAATACTCACCAACAACCACATACCACACAACAGAACCACTAACCCAGGAACTTATCCTTGCAACAAAGCCCGTTGCCAATTGTGCCCACATATCTATTCAGGGGACACCATCACAGGGCCTAATCACATCAGCCACACTATCAGAGGCTCGTTCACCTGCACATCCACCAATGTGATATATGCCATCATGTGCCAGCAATGCCCCTCTGCCATGTACATTGGTCAAACTGGACAGTCTCTACGTAAAAGAATAAATGGACACAAATCAGATGTCAAGAATTATAACATTCATAAACCAGTCGGAGAACACTTCAATCTCTCTGGTCACGCAATCACAGACATGAAGGTCGCTATCTTAAAACAAAAAAACTTCAAATCCAGACTCCAGCGAGAAACTGCTGAATTGGAATTCATTTGCAAATTGGATACTATTAATTTAGGCTTAAATAGAGACTGGGAGTGGCTAAGTCATTATGCAAGGTAGCCTGTTTCCTCTTGTTTTTTCCTACCCCCCCCCCCCAGATGTTCTGGTTTAACTTGGATTTAAACTTGGAGAGTGGTCAGTTTGGATGAGCTATTACCAGCAGGAGAGTGAGTTTGTGTGTGTATGGGGGTGGGGGGGATGTGAGAAAACCTGGATTTGTGCAGGAAATAGCCCGACTTGATTATGTAAAGAGTTGTCACTTTGGATGGGCTAGCACCAGCAGGAGAGTGAATTTGTGGGGGGGGGTGGAGGGTGAGAAAACCTGGATTTGTGCTGGAAATGGCCCACCTGCTGATCACTTTAGATAAGCTATTACCAGCAGGACAGTGGGGTGGGAGGAGGTATTGTTTCATATTCTCTGTGTATATATAAAGTCTGCTGCAGTTTCCACGGTATGCATCCGATGAAGTGAGCTGTAGCTCACGAAAGCTCATGCTCAAATAAATTGGTTAGTCTCTAAGGTGCCACAAGTACTCCTTTTCTTTTTGCGAATACAGACTAACACGGCTGTTACTCTGAAACCTGTCATAATACAGAATGTACATCTGAACATCCATATACTCGCATCATCCCTTGCAGAACAACCTGAAATGTTAGTCATTATCTTCCTCATCCCCATCACCTTCCTCATCATAACCAGTAGCCATCATCGTGGCACGTTCACAACTTTTATAATACGTTACATTGATGCCACTCAGTCTAATGCATATTCAGTAGGGTTTCTCCTCTGTTCCTTATTTGTATTTCCTCACCCTACCAGTGTTGGGGTGTCCTTCTCCTGGGTTAGTGAGACCATTAATACAACTTAACATATTTGTCTATTAATTGCCATGGTACTCCTGTGGTGACGCATCTGCGGACGTTCTATCCAAAAGCTGGCATTAGCTCATGTTCCTGTGGTTGGCTGGTGTCATCATGGACCAAATTTCCCCTTAGACACTCTATTTCCAGTTCTCCAAAACTTAGGGATGACCCTTAGGCCGTTTATTTGTGCCAGAGTTCATAGGCCTCAAGCCTTATGCTAACTGCTGAAGCCAATATCTTACTGGATACAAGCCTGTAGATTCCTTGCATTACTGCTGCATAAAATAAATGTTAAAGCTGGATCTATGGGCTACAGTTGATAGTTAATTTATCCCCCAATGTATTAGTAGCTGCAGTTTTTCTCTCGAATGGGCACTGCTTTGCATTTAGAAAGCCAAGGTGGGTGAGGTAAATCTCTGAGCTACACAGAGCTCTTCTTCAGAAGAATATTCTAAAATATCGCAAACTTTTGCCTGGCTTTCTCTCTAGTTAATATTCTTTAAGATTTTTTTCACTCTTTCTAATTATTAAACGTTAACATAAAATATCTTCTGATTTTAACTTTTGCTCAAATTCTTGAATATTGATAGAAAATTTTTGCAGGTTTTCCATTTTCTTTTGATTTGTCAAGTAACGATATGAAATTCACTCAAATTCTACCTCTTTACCTACTATTGGCTATCGATGTAAAATCCCTCACACTTTTCCACTTCCCTTTCTATTTTGTAAAAATTCACCAGATTTCCATCCTTGTCTTTTTAAGGACTGAACATTGATGTCAGCTGTCAGATTTTGCCTTTTTCCATGTAATTATCAAATGTTGGAGCCACTTTATAAGGTTTTCTATAAGGACAAGGTCCAGTTGCGTCTGTACCTGGCTTTTCTGCCCAAGGTCATATCCCAGTTTCATACGGGTCAAGGCATATACTTATCCGTCTTTTGTCCAAAGCCTCATGCGATGGATGAGGCATGCAGGCTGCATACCGTGGATGTCAGATGCGTGCTGGCCTTCTACATAGATAGAATGAAGCTGTTCTGACTGTCAGTGCAGTTGTTCGTTGCTGTCGCAAACAGGATGAAGGGTTGCCCAGTGTCTGCCCAGAGAATCTCATCTTGGATCAGGGCCTGCATCCATTTCTCTTATGAACATGCTGAATATCATGATGGCTCACTCCACTAGGGCGCAGGCTCATCAGCAGCCTTCCTGGTGCAGGTGCCGATCCAAGAAATCTGTCTGGCTGCAACCTGGTCATCCATCCACACATTTGCATCTCATTACGCTCTTACCCAGTAAGCTTGAGATGACACTGCCTTTGGCAGGGCAATACTGCAAGCTGCAAGACTGTGAACTCTGAGCCTGCCTCCAAGGACACTTCTTGTGAGTCACCTAGAATGGAATTGACCTGAGTAAGCACTCAAAGAAGAAAAACAGTTACCTACCTTTCCTAACTGCTGCTCTTTGAGATGTGTAGCTCATGTCCATTCTATTACCCGCCCTCCTGCCCCTCTATCGGAGTTGTCAGCAAGAAGGAACTGAGCACACATAGGGCCAACTGCACCTGATATGCCACTGCATGAGCGCGGCACTCCAGGGGACGCCACAGCTGACCCCACAGGTATCACTAAGGCAAAAATCTCCCACGGCCACGCATGTGGGTGCATGCACACCTAGAAGGGCATGGACATGAGCAACCCATCTCGAAGAACAACCGTTATGAAAGTTAGGTAATCGTTTTTTATGACTGCAGCACCCAAAAGAGATGGTGTTTAGGAGGAGTCTCCAATCATTCGGACTCACTGAAGCGCTGTCATGACACAAATGGGTACTGCCTCCAGAAGGGCCTGTCTCAGAGTAGTGGAGCTGTGGGGATCAGCCTTGCAAAAAGCAAAGCCTAGGAAGTAGCACATAATGAGTAAGTCTACACTGCCTCTGGGAGAGATCCTCCCAGCCTGGGTCTGCACACTTGTGCTGGTGGGCTATATGTAACTGTGTAGATGTTGGAGGTTGGGCTGGAGCTCGGTCTCTCAAAGCAGGGGGAGGCTTGGGAGCCTGAGCTCCATCCTGAGCTGCAATGTCTACACGGCTATTTTTAATGTGCTAGCCTGAGCATCATTAACACAAGTCTGTGGACCCAGGCTGAAAGCCCCACTCCCTGGTGTAGTGCAGACATACCCTAATGGGAGTGGAGCCAGGAGAGCCTCTCTCTCCCATCTCCATCATACCAGCACTTTACCTATGTGAAGCCTCTCTCCTGTCTGGTGATTTACAGAGCCACAGAGGCTCACGATGCAACTAGTCAGATATTAACCCAGGCAGCAACTCACAAGCATTCAATAAAGTCTAAACACATTTTTATAATTCTAATACTTATGTGATAAGCTCCCCCACCCCCTTGATTTCCTTTTATGGACACCCAGCCAGTCAGTTAGCTATAAAGTCCCTCTTGGTAGCTGTTCTCTACTTGCTTTACCTGTAAGGGGTTAAAAAGTCCCGCAGGTAAAGGGGAAAAAAGTGGGCACCTGACAAAAAGAGCCAATGGGAAGGCTAGAACTTTTTTAAATGGGGAAGGAAACTTTCCTTTTGTCTGGTTTCAGAGGAACAGCCGTGTTAGTCTGTATTCGCAAAAAGAAAAGGAGTACTTGTGGCACCTTAGAGACTAACCAATTTATTTGAGCATGAGCTTTCGTGAGCTACAGCTCACTTCATCAGATGTTTACCGTGGAAACTGCAGCAGACTTTATATACACACAGAGAATATGAAACAATACCTCCTCCCACCCCACTGTCCTGCTGGTAATAGCTTATCTAAAGTGATCAACAGGTGGGCCACAAGTACTCCTTTTCCTTTTGTCTGTTGCTCTCCAGGAAAGGGGGGAACAGAGGGCAGTAGCAATGCTGTGTAAAGCTTAAGCCAGGTATGATCATAAATCATCAGATCATGCCTAGAACTACTTATCTGAACTTCAAATGTGTAAGTAGATCAGAATGTTTAGCTAGACATGATCAGGTTTATTTCTTATTTTGGCTTGTGGATCTCCTTTGTGCTAACCCCAGATGCTTTTGTTACTTGTAACCTTTAAGCTGAACCCCCAAGAAAGCTATTTTGGGTGCTTAATTTGTGTAATTGTTTCTTTTGAGATCTAGCAAAAAGCCTGAGTTCCAGATGTACTTTTTTCCCTTTTTGTTTTTAATAAAATTTACCTTTTTTAAGAACAGGATTGGATTTTTGGTGGCCTAAGAGGTTTGATTGTTTGATTAGCTGATAGCCAGAGCTAATTTCCTTTGTTTTCTTTCTCAGCTCTTCCCTGGAGGGGGGTTTAACAATGCTGGTTTGGGTGCGACCCAACTGAGAGTGCCAGTTCAGGACAAATTGCTTAAAGCAGGGCAGTTACAGCCCAAGGCTGGGGTTTATATGCACACCAAACCAGCCAGGCAGAGAGGACTTTGGTTTTACCCCACGGGCTACCACAAGTCACACAAGCAATTCCCTTAGACACTCCAGTTTCCCAGTATGACCACCAGTGCCACTCGTTATGGGGATAGATGGTTATGAAAACCAATACCCCAGTAAAAGAAAAAAGGTTCTCTCGATCCCAAAGGACCAAGCCCCAGACCCAGGTCAATATACAAATCAGATCTTACCCACAAATCACGCTGTTGCCAGTCCTTTAGAATCTAAAATCTACAGGTTTATTCATAAAAGGAAAAAGATATAGATGAGAGCTAGAACTGGTTAAATGGAATCAATTACATACAGTAACGGCAAAGTTCTTGGTTCAGGCTTGTAGCAGTGATAGAATAAACTGCAGGTTCAAATCAAGTCTCTGGAGAACATCCCCAGCTGGGACGGGTCTTTCAGTCCTTGGTTCAAAGCTTCAGTGCAGCAAAGTCCCTCCAGAGGTATGAAGCAGGACTGAAGACAAGATGGAGGAGCTGCAGCAGCTTTTTACAGTCTCTTGCCATGTGGTCTTTCTTTCTTTGTCCCAAAGACAAGCTGTCCATCCCATGGCCTGGAAAAACCTCAGACTTCTGTCCATAGGCAGGTCCCTGCACACCTTGCTGAGTCGCAAGGCGTGTCTGCCTTCTCTCAATGGGTCAGTTGTATCGCTGATGGTCCTTAATGGGCCATCTAGCAGGCTAGGCAGAGCTGACACCAACTTGTCTGGGGTGTCACCCAGAAGCTTAGCATAAGTTTGAAATACAGACAGTATAGAGCCAATATTCATAACTTTAACTACAAAAATGATACACACCTACAGATAGCATAATCAGCAAACCATAATCTTGTCTTAGACACCTCATTTGACCCCCTTTATGCAAGATTTGGTGCCACTACAGGACTTTGGTTGGAACAATGATCTGTACGGTCCCAGTTCACGTCAATAACATCATGGGGGGCGTGTGTGTGAAAGGGCTTGAAGGTAACCCACAGGGAGGAATTCCCACGTGCTCCTTCCTGGGTTCAAAGGGGTTGGTTTTTTTGCATTTGGGTGGTGGCAGCATTTACCAAGCCAAGGTCAGAGAGAAGAGTAACCGTGGGAGTTTAATACAAGCCTGGAGTGGCCAGTATTAATTTTTGAAATCCTTGCATGCCCCCACTTCTGCACTTGTAGTGACAGAGTGGGGATTCAACCTTGACAACCTATTCTAACAATACTAACACAGGTAAGCCAGACTGATTCCAGCTCTGCATTTGTCCATGTTCAGTTTAGACATGGGGGCTTTTGCAAGAGCTAACACCCCATCTGCCAGTGTCACAGGCAGGATGGGTAGGGATGGTGTCTCTAGCCTCTGTTTGCCAGAAGCTGGGAATGGGTGACAGGGGATGGATCACTTGATGATGACCTGTTCTGTTCATTCCCTCTGAAGCACCTGGCATTGGCCACTGAGCTATATGGACCATTGGTCTGACGCAGTGGGCCATTCTTCTGTTCACAGTCTCTATCAGGAGTATCTACTCATTTGGACTCACTGGGGAGCCACAGAAAGAAACCAGGTGTGCTGAGGCAAGAAGGACCAGTCTTGGAGCCCCCCCGGGTCATGCTTGCCAAAAGCTAAAACTAGTCCCAGCCCTTGAAAGGGGGCACTCCCAGGAGAGACTCTATAAAGGTTGGAGCCAAACAACTTTGTAAACCTGAGACAGCTGCCTTGGGGACAATGACTCAGAATCCCCCAAAGTGACTTCTTTGATTCTGCTCTTCTTTAGCCTTTGGTTCAGAGATTCTGTTACTGGGAGGGTTTCACCATGTCTCAGAGGGTTACACCCTGGTGGGAGGGGGCTAGGCCTGTACTGGAATAAGGTCACTCTGTGCTTCACACTGTGGCAGAACCTAGAATGCCCATTAGCAGGGAAAAATCCTAGGGGAAATCGGCTTGTGGAATGGACAAAAGCCCCATCTGAATTCTCTCACGTTGCCCTTCTCGCCCTGGCAGGCTACAGAATAACATCCAGGTTTTGCACCAGATCATCCCGTCCTCGCAGGGGGAAAGAAATGGCTGCAGTGGAGCTGGCTCAGGTAAGGGATTATCAGGGAGCTGGTGGTGGGCTCTGCTTGAAGGGAGAAGAGCAGTAAATGCATAGGAGGGTGGGAGCTGCTAGAGGTGGTGGAAGGCAAGAAATATCTAGGGAGGAGAAAGGGAGGGGACAGGATGTGGCAAACCTGCTGAGACTTGTGTAATCTAGGGTGTGATGGGTTGTCACCCCCAGGGTGCAGTCTGGCGGGCTTCTAGGAACCGCTGTGCCTTCTAACCCTCAGGCTGGGCTGGCCCTTCTCACACTGCTTTGCTGGAGATTCAGCCAGCCTCTCCAGGCCCTGTTATCACCCAGCATGACAACAAGTGGCATCATACAGCCAACAAAGCTACCTGAGTGCTTTACCTAAGCCACTCAAGGACAGATAGAAGACAACAGCCAATTTCCCAGCTCCCCAGTTTTGCACCCCTGCTGGAGTATAAACCCAGAACTATACCATCTTACACTGCAGAGGGATCTGTACAATGTAAGCTCATTAATATAGTTTGCCTTCCCTTTGATGTGGGAAAGAGGTGCACAACAAGGTTGTGTTAAGCAAGCTGAGATTTTTTTCCCCCAGACACTTCAATCAAAATACACTGGTTAAGATAAAGCATAAAACAAGTTTATTAACTACCAAAAGATAGATTTTAAGTCATTATAAATGATAGCAAACAGATCAAAGCAGATTACTAAGCAAATAAACAAAAATGCAAACTAAGCCTAACATGCTAGATAGATACGATTTGAATTAGCAATTTCTCACCCTGACTGATGATAGAAGCAGTTCACCAAGTTTATACACAGGCTAGAAATTCCTTTAGCCTGGGACCAGCACTTCCCCCAGTGCAGTCTTTGTTCCAGGAGTTCTCTTGTGTGGGAAATGAGGCCAAGAGATGATGTCACACCCCACCTTATGTAGCTTTTCCATATGGCGGGAACCCTTTGTTCCAAAGTCCATTCCCAGTCCAGTTTGTGGAAAAATACAGGTACCAAAATGGAGTCCAGTGTCATGTGGTCTGGTCACATGCCCTTGCATGACTTGCTGACTCATAGTAGCCATGACTCATAGTCTGGCTGAAACATTCACAGGAAGGCTAAGCTCTTCCACGGTCCATTGTCTTTGTTGATGAGCCATCAGCACTGTCTGGCTTCTTCATTGTTTGACTAAAAAACTAGAATGATACAAAATGCACATGGCATACATTCAATAGATTAAAAACTGTGATTGTAATGGGGAACCATGGTCGAGTGGATTTATTTCTAGTGGGTTCCCGCAGGGACTGATTCTTGGACCTGTGCTATTTAACAATCACAGCTTTTAATCTATTTAATGTATGCCGTGTTTATTTCGTATCATTCTGGTTTTTTAGTCAAAATATTGTGCTGAACCAAGTCATAGGTCTTACAGAAGTCTAGGTATATTTCATCAATACTATTTGCTGCAACCAAACTTTTGATCTCATCCAATAAGGATAGCCAGTTAGTTTGATAGGATCTATTTTCTCTAAACCTTTGTTGAAGGGTACTAATTACAGTACCCTCCTTTAATTCTTTATTAATGAAATCCAGTATCAGCTGCTCCATTATCTTGCCCAGTATCGATGTCAGACTGACACTCTTGTAATTAGCTGGGTCATCTCTTTTACACTTTTTAAATATTGGCACAGCATTAGCTTTATTCCAGTCTTCTGGAATTTCCCCAGTGTTCCAAGTCCTAATTAAAATCAACATTATCAGTCCACCACGCTTCTCCACCAGGTCTTTTAAAACTCCTGGATACAAATTATCTGGACCTGCTGATTTAAACATGTCTAACTTTAATAGCTGCTATTTAATGTTCTCAAGAGTTATTGTTGGAATGGAAAGAGTGTTGTCATCTGTTTTTCTCCAAATCCAGGAGAGGAAATATTTATTGAACACTTTTACCTCTTCTGCATTATTTTTGATAATTCTGCCATTTCCGTCTAGTAATTTACCACTACCATTGTTAGGATTCATTTTGTACATAATATACTTTTAATAATTTCCTTTTTACTTTCATTGGTCATTGATTTCTGATAGCTTCCCTTACCAATTTTTTACAATTCTGACCTTATAATTTATATTCTTTACTATTGACCTCCCCTTTCTTCCATATATTTTATTTGGAGAGTGTTGGGATTCCTACCAGGGAGCCACCAGCAGGGTGCAGAGACAGCCCCATCTCCTATATCAAGCTCTGGCTAGTAGTTATGTGATAAATGTGAAGACCCTGCCTCTGTCTGTCAGCTGGGAGACACAAAGATTCTCTCTTTCTACCCTCTGATGCCTCCTGGCTGCTCTAAGCAAGGTGGGATGGGACTCTGTTAACATGTGCCTTCTGGAGCTTCCATTTACCTGGTGCTGCTGTTCCGTGAATAGTGGGGTTGTGACGGGGGCAGCAGGTACTGAGTGTTGGACTTTTGCTCTTTCAGGGGCTGGTGACCTTCGAGGAGGTGGCTGTGTATTTCACGCAGGGGGAATGGGCTCTGCTGGACCCCACTCAGAGAGCCCTCTACAGAGACGTAATGCAGGAGAACTATGAGACGGTGGTCTTTCTGGGTAAGGAGTCCTGTCCCCTGGGTTATTAGAAGCTGTGGGGTCTCTAAAGAACCAGAGTAGTAATAACTTTATACCTGTATTCGTCATACAAGTTTTGACAAGTTTCCTTGCCCTCCTTTTTTTTCCTTATCTCCCACCCACTAGAATAATTTTTGGACATGTGCCTTTTTGGAGCCGTCAGTCATTTAAAAATTGCATTTAATGTATCGTTATTGGATACATTAATAACTATATTAATAACTAGAGCTTTCATGTCTTCTCATTTTAAGAGGAAAATATTTCACCTGTAGAATTCTAAATTGCGTAAATAGGTGTATGACTCATGCATGGCTTGTGTGATTGTCAGATGAGCGCCTCTTTTGATAGGAGAGCGCATAATGTTGCCATTCAAGAGCCCACAGTTGAAGGGAGAACAGAGCCGTGGGAGGGGAGAAGAAGCGGGGAGTAGCTAATTCTGGGGTGCCAGGACATGGGGAGGGTGTGTGCAGGATTAGAGGTAATAAGGAGCACGGAGGGATGAAGTAGTGAGAGATAAGGAGGGAACACAAGAAGCTCCCAAGGTGCTGGGAGGTGGTGACGGCTGAGAGTAATGGGAAGAAGGGGAGGGGATTGTGGAGGAAGGGCACCCAGGAGGCGGGCTGGGTGGGTCAGTGGGAAGGAGGAGAGGTTTGGGGATCTAGAGCTGTGGGGGATCCGAGGCCTTTAACCCTGACTCCCTGCCCAGGCCTTGTTGCTTTAGAGCAGGGGCGGGCAAACTTTTCGGCCTGAGGGCCACATCGGGTTTCGGAAATTGTATGGAGGGCCAGTTAGGGGAGGGGGTTGTGGCCAGGCCCCCACCTTCTATCTGCCTCCCCCGGGACTCCTGCCCCATCCACACATCCCCGCTCCCTGTCCCCTGACCCCCCCCCGGACCTCCGCCCCCTAACTGCGCCCCGCCACTCCATCCAACCCCTTGACCCGTGCCCCATCTAACCACCCCTTCTCCCTGTCCCCTGACTGCCCCCTGCCGCCCCATCCAACCCCCCCCGTCCTTCCCGACTGCCCCCCGGGGCCCCTGCTCCATCCAACCACCCCTTCTTCCCGTCCCCTGACTACCCCCTGCCCCCATTCAACCCCCTGTTCCTGCCCTGACCCCTATCCACACCCCCGCCCTCTGACCACCGCCCCGAACTCCCCTGCCCTCTATCCAGCCCCCCTGCCCCTTAACTGCGCTGCCTGGGCACCGGTGGCTGGCGGCTCTACAGCCGCGCGGCCCGGCCATGCTGCCGCCGCCACCACACAGCACAGAGCCCAGGTCAGGCCGGGCTCTGCAGCTGCCCTGTCCCAGGAGCTCATAGCCCCGCTGCCTAGAGCATTGCGCCTGCGGTGAGGTGAGGCTGTGGGGGAGGCGGGACAGTGGGGGAGGGGCCGGGGGTAGCCTTCCCGGCCAGGAGCTCAGGGGCCAGGCAGGAGGGTCCCGCAGGCTGTAGTTTGCCCACCTCTGCTTTAGAGCCTACACTCCAGTTTTATTTCTGTTCAGATTCACTTCATTATACATTTCCCCCCCCCCCCCAAATATTATTATTTTAACTCTTGACCTCTCTCTCCCACTCATTACCCCATATAACCTCCCCATCGCTATGCACGGTGACCCTGGCCACCGATCCTGAGTCCTTCCTGCATTCCTCCCTCCCATAGCAGGGCCGCTACCCAGGCACAAATGGGCACTTCGTTGATGCAAAAAGAAAAGGAGGACTTGTGGCACCTTAGAGACTAACCAATTTATTTGAGCATGAGCTTTTGTGAGCTACAGCTCACTTCATCGGATGCATACCGATGAAGTGAGCTGTAGTTCACGAAAGCTCATGCTCAAATAAATTGGTTAGTCTCTAAGGTGCCACAAGTCCTCCTTTTCTTTTTGGGGATACAGACTAACACGGCTGTTACTCTGAAACTTTGTTGATGATGTCTCGGGGTGCTAGTGTAGCCTGTGTGATTTTTACACCTATACGATTACGTATTGGGGTACAACTCTCCCCTGTACCTGGCTACTCAAAGTTAACTGAGAAGATGAAATGTGGTGAAACACACAGAATCTTGATTTAATACAGACAGTTATAATTGAAATCATAGGCCAGGATCAATACACTTAACGATTAGACTAAGACAAGTATAGTAAAGAGGGTCTTGCACTGTGCATACTTGCAAGTTATGGACACCATTGGAAACAAAGATCGAGGGGCAAGGGAGACCATCAAAAGGGAGGTCCTGATTCCATTTACACTGTCTTGAGAACCCAACAAAATGAAAAAATGGTTACTAGGAGAGGTATTTTATATGCTTCCTTATGGTAATAGAATGGCTCCTTTACTCTGCTCCTTTACTCTGATTACAATAATGTCAATAGCTGCCCCAACCCATATGTGGCCTTTGGGAAGTCCATAATTAAGCACCAAGCATTAATACTCAAGATTTACATCATTTATATATTAATTCCAATATATGAATACAGTCCAACTGCTGAGATTCTGCATAGCAACCTAATTGCTAAAGCCTGCCCCAAACTTCCTTCTTTCAGAATCCTGTGGCGATATTGCACCTGTTTGTGGTTCCTTGTTAGTCTCTCAAAATGAGGGTGCAAAATATCTGACCTTAGGCCTATTCCGGTAAATCCCAGACTTTTGCATAACTAATCCCACAAAGCCTCAACCTACTGTAACAGGCTCTTAACTGTAGCAAGCTTAATAACCCATTTATTTCTGTTCACTTCCTTGCCCCTCCATGCATGTTCCAAACTAATAAGCAACACTCTGATAATGACATTTTACTTCTAACGACTATAAAATTACCCACAAGACCTGAGACTGGGTCATAGGTCAAAGGCCATAAAATCAGGTCAGGATCAACAGGAGTGAGAGTTTGAGGAGAGCCTTGTCCCCATATCCCCATCTGCAGCAGCCGAAAGCTGACGAACAAGGTCAGCTCCCAGACTGCTGCGCTGGGCATCACAGCATGGGGAGTAGGTGGCCAGCCCTCTGTGGAGAAAGAAGTGGTTAGGGACTATTTAGAAAAGCTGGACATGCACAAGTCCATGGGGCCGGACGCGTTGCATCCGAGAGTGTTAAAGGAATTGGCGGCTGTGATTGCAGAGCCATTGGCCATTATCTTTGAAAATTCATGGCAAACGGGGGAAGTCCTGGATGACTGGAAAAAGGCTAATGTAGTGCCCATCTTTAAAAAAGGGAAGAAGGAGGATCTGGGAACTACAGGCCAGTCAGTCTCACCTCAGTCCCCGGAAAAATCATGGAGCAGGTCTTCAAGGAATCAATCCTGAAGCACTTACACGAGAGGAAAGTGATCAGGAACAGTCAGCATGGATTCACCAAGGGAAGGTCATGCCTGACTAATCTAATCGCCTTCTATGATGAGATTACTGGTTCTGTGGATGAAGGGAAAGCAGTGGATGTATTGTTTCTTGACTTTAGCAAAGCTTTTGACACGGTCTCCCACAGTATTCTTGTCAGCAAGTTAAAGAAGTATGGGCTGGATGAATGCACTATAAGGTGGGTAGAAAGTTGGCTAGATTGTCGGGCTCAACGGGTAGTGATCAATGGCTCCATGTCTAGTTGGCAGCCGGTATCAAGTGGAATGCCCCAAGGGTCGGTCCTGGGGCCGGTTTTGTTCAATATCTTCATAAATGATCTGGAAGATGGTGTGGATTGCACCCTCAGCAAGTTTGCAGAGGACACTAAACTGGGAGGAGTGGTAGATACGCTGGAGGGTAGGGATAGGATACAGAGGGCCCTAGACAAATTGGAGGATTGGGCCAAAAGAAATCTGATGAGGTTCAACAAGGATAAGTGCAGGGTCCTGCACTTAGGACGGAAGAACCCAATGCACCGCTACAGACTAGGAACCGAATGGCTAGGCAGCAGTTCTGCGGAAAAGGACCTAGGGGTGACAGTGGACGAGAAGCTGGATATGAGTCAACAGTGTGCCTTTGTTGCCAAGAAGGCCAATGGCATTTTGGGATGTATAAGTAGGGGCATAGCCAGCAGATCGAGGGACGTGATTGTTCCCCTCTATTCGACATTGGTGAGGCCTCATCTGGAGTACTGTGTCCAGTTTTGGGCCCCGCACTACAAGAAGGATGTGGATAAATTGGAGAGAGTCCAGCGAAGGGCAACAAAAATGATTAGGGGTCTGGAACACATGACTTATGAGGAGAGGCTGAGGGAACTGGGATTGTTTAGTCTGCAGAAGAGAAGAATGAGGGGGGATTTGATAGCTGCTTTCAACTACCTGAAAGGGGGTTCCAAAGAGGATGGAGGCATTTATTCTCAGTGGTAGAAGATGACAGGACAAGGAGTAATGGTCTCAAGTTGCAGTGGGGGAGGTTTAGGTTGGATATTAGGAAAAACTTTTTCACTAGGAGGGTGGTGAAACACTGGAATGCTTTACCTAGGGAGGTGGTAGAATCTCCTTCCTTAGAGGTTTTTAAGGTCAGGCTTGACAGAGCTCTGGCTGGGATGATTTAGTTAGGGATTGGTCCTGCTTTGAGCAGGGGGTTGGACTAAATACCTGCTGAGGTCCCTTCCAACCCTGATATTCTATGATTCTATGAAAGCTGTCTTCCCTCCACGCTCCTTGGATCTCTGAGCCTGACCCTCCTGAGGTTGCGTGGCCCAGTTCTTGTTTCTTACATTCTCCTTTTCTGGAAGAATTAGAGGCTGTTGCTCCTGAATTTTAGTGTTTAATTCCCCAGCCTTTTCCACATTACATATCTCCCTCCCATTACACCTGAGTCACTAGATTTCCTAATTCCCCAAAATGTGCTTTTGTGATGTGTCAGTTCTGGGGTAGTTAAGCCTTTGATTTGCCTCCATGGTCTGCTCAAGGAATGCCCTCTCAGGTATCGGGCCTTTAGCCAGCCCCTCTCTATGGGTAGGGACCCACATGACCAGGGTTGGAGGATTGCAGCTTGTCCTCCACTGTGGTCACTGGACTAACGTCCAGTTCCTGTGCTTTCCTTTCTCTCCAAGGGCTGTGAGCAGTGTGTGTGTGAGATAGAAGTGGGAATTTTGGTGATACTTGTATGATGCCAATTCACACCTCAGTTTCCCTCTATGACTGGTATTGCTATGATCATAAAGAGCAGGAGACATGAGGTGTTTTGTCACGTAGCTGTCATGGGGTGATCTGAATGGGTCATTAAGGACTGGCTGGGATCAAACTACATCAGTGGAATACCCGACAGACAAGGGAATAATTGTCACCTGGCCATGGGAGGATCTCCGCTTGGCTGAGTGAAGCATACATGGACTCGTTATGTTTTTGGGAGCAGGAAGAACTGGGCTCGCAGACGCAGGGAGCTCTACTGGAGTGAAGACAAATGGACAGGCACAGTGAAAAGAAATCGAACTGTTTTCAACAGCAGCATGGCTCAAGGGCCTTGGCCGGTATGGACTAAATTGTCGTCTTTGCTTCTCTGTCCTCATCTAAGGACCTTCTAATGCTGTGTTTCAGTTGCCTAATAAACCCTGCTATGTTTTAAAAGTCTGCCCAGTGTCACAGAAAAAGCTTGCTGAGGTGCATTGAAGCATGAATGAGGAACAGTCTCTGAAGAGGAGTGTCGTTCAGCTGGACCTGCTGGCAGAGTTCACAGGTTGAAATAGGAGTCTTGAAGCCAGAGGCTCAGTCTTAGGTGTTGACGCTACATGGCCTATCCTTGTGGAAGAGTGGGACCCCTTGGGGGTCTAGTGCACTCCAGGGGCACCTCCCAAGGACTCTTTAAAAGCTAGGGCATTGCACGGATCCTGTGGATCTATGACAGTGTGCCAGAGGTTAAGTCTTATGGAGAAAAGATATAAAACAAGCAAAGGATCTAAATGCATATTTACCATGGCCCCCTCATCAGTCCTCGTGGGAATCCCTGATCAGTTCCAAAGTGTATTAAGGAGTTACCTCTTGGTTTTCAGGTCATGTCAGTTTGTATCCCAAAGAAATCCTCCTCAGTCAGCTCAGACTCAGCTGTTTCTCCCCAAAAAGTCTGTCTGTTTTCTTCAGTCTCCTGAAAGACGTATAATCAGTCACTGCCCCTTTTGGCATGGGGCAAAGCTTAAGAAGTAGGAGATCTGCATAACTAGCCTTGAGATCTGGCATTCATCACCCCTTAGTGATACCAGATTGTACAGGAAACCCATCCCTCAACCCTCCCTGGTTGCTTTCAAGGGCTGGCTCAAATATACAGATAACAGTCATAACTAGGGCCAGTGTTTGCTGGCAATTAAAATAGAGAAATTTCAGATTTTCAAAGCTGTATGTTTTGGAAATTTCAGATATGCATTGTATTAATACAAGAAATACATATTGACAAACATGAACAATATGTAATCCTTTACTGCATGAAAGTGCATTGTGGGGAGGGGACAGGAGCCAGCTGTCTGGGGGAGGTAGGGCCCAGACACTGGGCATTGAGAGCCTAGAGCCAGCTGTGTGCTGGGGAGAAGGGGCATGAACCAGCTGTGTGCAGAGGAGAAATGCTGTGGACACAGCTGAGAGCAGGTGCGAGCGCCGTTTGCTCTGCGGCATGATGAGGGAGCCCGGCGTCCCCCTGCCAAGTGCCCTCCCTGCCCAGGGGAAACTCCACAGTGGTTTTGCTGAGCCCAGACTTGTATGAGGAGGGAAGAAATTGGCAGCAAGTCTCAACTTCAGCCAGCCCCCAGCCTCTGCCTTGCGCCCTGTGGAAAAGTCAGGTGTCTTTAGGCAGAAATTGGGGCAGGAGGGTCATGACCCTGTGTGCCCTACCCACACATCACCTCTGCTCTGCACCCTGGGGATGAGTCAGGTGTCTCTGGGCAGAAATCTGGGGGTTGTGACCCTGCATGCCCCACCCACCCTCTGTTCAGCAATTCCGGATGTGAAGGGTGATTCCAGAAATGAAGAGTAACTTTGGAAAAAAATGCAGTCATAACGGCAATTTCTAGAAAACACTGGCCCTAGTTGTAACATTAAATACGGTAGTCTCAAGATGGATGCCTGTGTTCATTAGATCTGTCACTCTGCCTTCACATAGTTCACTCGGCTGGTGGGTTCTACCCCTTCCCCCATTCTGTGTCTGTCTTGTCTATTTAGATTGTAAATTCTTCAGGGCATGGGCCATCTACTATTCTGTGTTTGTATGGTGCCTTCCACAATGGGGACCCACTCTTATTTGGCCCTTAGGCACTAAGGTAATGAATATGATTTATAATAATAACTCTCCTGCCACTCTGAGCTGGCCTTGGGATGTTATAGCTTAAAAATGAGCTGGGTTAAAACCATGGAATGTTCTTTGTGACAAATATCCCACAAATTCCACTGACCTCCCTTGTTTTCTTTGTCTTGAGCAGGGTTTCTAGTTTCCAAACCTGATGTGATCTCACAGCTGGAACGAGGGGAAGAGCTGTGGGTCCCAGATCTCCAGGGCTCTGAGAAAGAAGTGCTCCCAAGAGCTGCCTGCACAGGTGAGGAATTGGTTAAACCAATTCAAAAATTGTCCTTGAATACAGGAAACATTTGGGATGCCCTACAAAGCCCTTGTGAGCTCTCCGAGTTTAGGATTGTTCCCAGCAGGTGTGGAATCATAATGGCAGAAGTCACTCATGGTTTCCCACCTATCCTAACAGACAACTGGCAGCAGGTCCCTCCCCGATCTCGCGTTCGCCTGAGTTTTATGGTGAGATGCGGACCAAAACTGACCCCTTCCTCTCTCCTCTGGGGAAGGGTTTGGGGAAAATCAGCTCCTGATAGGCTTGATCTCTCCCGCAAATATTTTGGTTTGTTCATCCCTTTTTCCATTCCTCTCTCTGAGATTTCTTTTCTCTCCGGCACAGGAAGTGACCTATGTCTGGATCGTCTCTCTCTCCCATCGGGTGATGGGAAGGTGAGTGAGAACGAGGAGAAACCCTGGCAGGAAGATGCTGAGCAAAGAGAAGCACATGGGATCTTATCAGGAAAATCCAAAGGGAATGTTTCTGGAAGTTGTGCGCTCCCAGAAAAAGCAAAAGCCCGTGAGAGTCAGCACAGCCCAGAGGAAAACTTCAGTAGCCACTCAGACCTTATTAAATGTGAGAGAATTAACTTGGAAGAGACACGCTACACATGCCATGTGTGTGGGAAAAGCTTCAATGGGAGCTCAGACCTTCTCACACATCAGAGAATCCACAGAGGAGAGAAACCCTACACGTGCTCTGAGTGCGGGAAAAGCTTCACTTATAACTCACACCTTATTATACATCAGAGAATCCACACGGGAGAGACGCCCTACACGTGCTCTGAGTGCGGGAAAAGCTTCAGTCAGAGCTCAAACCTTATCACACATTACAGAATCCACACTGGCATGTCACCCTACAGATGTTCTGAGTGTGGGAAAAGCTTCAGTCATAGCTCAGCCCTTATTAGACACCAGGGAATCCACACCGCAGGGAGACCCTACACATGCTCTGAGTGCGGGAAAACCTTCCGGCTTAGCTCAGCCCTTACCATACATTGGAAAATCCACAGCGGAGAGACGCCCTACACATGCAATAACTGCGGGAAAAGCTTCAGTCACAGCTCAGCCCTTATTAGACACCGGAGAATCCACACGGGTGAGATGCCCTACACGTGCTCTGAGTGTAGGAAACCTTTCAGGCACAGCTCAGCCCTTACCATACATTGGAGAATCCACAGTGGAGAGAGGCCCTACACATGCAATAACTGTGGGAAAAGCTTCAGGCATAGCTCAGCCCTTATTAGACATCAGAAAATCCACAGGGGCGAGAACTGTAACAAATGCCTTGACTAGGGCTGGCCAAAGTGTTTTTTTGTTGTTGTTTTTAAATCGCATTGCTAATTCCCACATAGCGATCTTTGCACCATCTTCACTGTCGTCTCTCAGCACCCCCAGATGAGTTGCCTGCTTCTGCCTTTTGCAGCTCACCCTTCTTTCGGGTCCTGTGATCTTTTCTATCAACTCCTTTCCTTTTGAGTCATAAGAGTGTGTGTCCATCCAGCCAGGAATGTTCATCAGCTCCAGAGAGATGGTTTGATCCCAACAAGCTACACTGAGGCAAAAACTACCTGTGCCTTACATCCGCTAGGTCTGTACATGGCGTTGGCTGCTCAAGTTAGTGATCTTGGTGTAAAAAGACAATTATAGTTGTAGAGCAGATACAGCCCAGGTGCAGTGGTTGGCATTAGCTTTCCCCTTGACCTGACCTAAACTCCATCACTTTTCCTCATCTAAAAACAAACCCTGAGCATCCCAGTTATACTGTTCCCCCATTTCAAAGCAATTGTTAGTCATAAGGTTCCCCCTTTGGGAATAAATTCTTTCATTCCCAGTTGCTCTGATGTTGCTTCAGGTTGGGCTGGAGAGCAGATATTTTTACTACCATTTTCCTCACTTAAAATATATTGAACTATAACAAAGAGCAGGAACAGGGCAGGGATAGGGAAAAATGTCATTTCACCCTCTGTAACAACAGAAGAATATAGGGTAAGTCAGGGATTTCCTTATACCCCATCACCATCCCAATCTCCCTGTTGTTCAATTGGTTAGGTCAATATTTTTTCTAAAGGGCTGGGAAGAAGATTCCCTAGTAAGTGACTTGTAACTAAGCAAAATACCCATGCATCTGGCTCCCAAAGCAGTTGTGACCCAGGCCCTGCAGGAGATGGCTCCTCAAGATAGCTCCTTCCTAATCAGGTACATGTTGCCTATTATTTGGGAAATGCAATCCCTAGCTAGGTAGAGATGGGGAAAATGGAAATGACATTTCTGTTCCGCTCACCCCTGGGAGATGCTGCAAATGTGTAGAAAATGAAATCCGTGTGGAATGTGATAGAGCTGCAGAAAGATACCTATTGTTAATAGATACCTGACATTTGGTGTCTTAC
Organism: Caretta caretta; assembly: GCF_965140235.1. Taxonomy (NCBI): domain Eukaryota; kingdom Metazoa; phylum Chordata; order Testudines; family Cheloniidae; genus Caretta; species Caretta caretta. The sequence goes on from NC_134233.1 coordinate 6,462,265, forward strand.
AGGGATTCTAAGACACACCTGAATTTAGTCTCTAATTTAAATCTGTGCCACCAGATTAAAGAAATAAAAGGGCATATTTGGGGGAGTTATACCTCACTATCGCTACTGATTTGTTGTGTGATTGGTGAAGAATTCTATGCCAGAGAAGTGTAAAATTACTCCAAGTAAGGTCAAAGATTTGACAAGAACTCAGGTAGAAATTGCAGGTACGAGTGGTTGATTTTCACCCCAGAGATGGACGCTATGGTGACCTGTGGCCCAGGTAAACTATTTTTAGAATGCTACTCCCTAGTTAAGTGGCATTGCTCATGGTCCTAAAGGATGCCATGATTAAATTAGAAACAATTGTCCTTTACCATTTGGATCCAAAGTTTCATGAAGTACAGAGAGAAACAGCTGATTCCTTCAGAGCCATTCCATGCCTATGGGTCCCAATCTGGCTGCCTTGTTGGACAAGAAGCACTTTCATGCTGCGCAAATGAGGGAATATATCAGATTCCAAGTTCAGACTGCAGGATAAATAAATGCTGAGTCCTGACTCTGTGGTTTGGTCTCTTAGGCTACATCTACACTACAGCCGGGATCGACACTTTGAGATCCATCCACCAGTTGTTTTAGCAGGTCTAGTGAAGACCCACCAAATCAACAGCAGATCGCTCTCCTGTTGACCCCTGTAATCTACCCCCAACTAGAAAAGTAAGGTAAGTCGACAGGAGAGTTTCTCCTGTTGACTCCCTGCGGTGTAGATCCCATGGTAACTCGACCTAAGGTACGTCAACTCCAGCTACATTAGTCACATAGTTAGAGTTGCGTAGCATAGGTCGACTTTCTGCAGGAGTGTGGACATAACCTAAATTTTGCTCTTCAATATAACGCATTTGTATCATTTCTCCTCCTCCTGCTACTTTGAAAGATTAGAAAGTGTGAAAATAGAGCACAGGTGGTTTTTCTGATGATGCAACCTTCCCACATAGTGTGAGACCCCTTTCCACCCACACTTCTGGGAGAAGAGCAGGGGAGAAATGAATTCACAGAAATGGAAGGCTCCGAGGTTATTGTAGAATGTGACTTCACAAAAAGCTCACTGTTTGAAAATGGGAATTAAGAGAAAACTGCCCTATAGGTTTATATTTTGTAATCTTTGAATAAATTATCAGCGACAATGAAATTAAACATGAAGTTAATTAGTGTAAAGCAGGAGGCTGATTATGTGATAACTTTCAGTGTTACAATATAATTCAGGTTTTCTTCTAGTTCTCTCCCTACCCCCTCCTACTATATAGGAAATGGTGGCTAATCCTGAAAAGTAAAACCTCACTCCAAAGGAATTAGAGTGGGGGAATATGTGAGAGAAATAGCATGTACGAGAACAGAGACCCAGTATAGACTGTAATTATTTCTATTTCAAATGGAATTTATTTTGATAAACTTTAAAATAAATTTTCTGTTAAGAGGAAAATTGCTTGAGACAAGATGTGTAACCTTTTATGCAGTTAGAGGGTAACAGCCACAAAGTTCCCCAATTCACTTGTTTACTAAGCAAAGACACATCGGGCAGGAGATGTCAGATTTTAAAATGGTGATGGATGCATGATGATTTATTTTTGCAGCCAGTTATTTTTATGGGTGCTGAGGCCCCTTTTCGTTTTGAGGAGCCCAGCTGTTCGAGCCCAGCTGTTTAACCCTCAGGTCTGGCCATGGAAACCTCCCCATAACTGGCCTTATGTTTCTTTCGTGTTTGATACCTTTGGGGTTTGCACATCCACACTACATGCAGATTATGACAGCAGATATTTTGAGAAAACTGCTGGGTTAAGCAGGGCTTTTTCAAACTGACATTGGCCCAAACTCTGCCTCACTTCAACTGGAGTGGGAGACGTCTGTATCAAAGGAGTGGTTCACTCCTGATTTGCCCAGAGACCTTGGGGGAGGTGTGGTAAACTTGAATGTACAACAATAAAGTTAAAGATAAGGGTGGAAGTCCTTCAGCTTTCCAATCAACAAGCCTGTTGTGTTCATTCCCTCTGACGCATCTGGCACTGGTCACTCTCAGGCAGCACACTGGGCTAGATGGACCATTGGTCTGACCTAGTATGACCAGTCTTGCGTTCCTAAGTTATGTAAGTCATCTAAGAGAGATTGACTGCCAGGATCCCAGGACTGATCCCATCTGGGGAATGAAGCACAAGGTCGACAAGCTATGCAGCCTTCAGTAGTCTCCCTGTACCTGAAAAGCTGGCTAGCCCGAAGTGCTGGACCATCTGTGCCATTACCTGGTTCCTCAGCTGCAGCTATGGTTCCTACTCCATGTGAATCCAAAGACAAAGAGTTGCAGAGATCCAACCCCTTGTAATCTTTGAAATTTATTTTCCTTTTTCTATTTTTGTCTGTTTTTTTTAATGAACGTGGATCCTTCCAAGCCTTCCTATTAGATTGGGGTGTAACTGCGGCTCAGTTGGTGTGTGTGTGTGTGTGAACACCTCTGAAAACTACACAGGAAAGATGCTTAGAAGAATAGTTCCCCAAATCTTAATAGCCTTAAAACTCTGCCCTATGAAATGACTGCATGCATGCTCCTTTACCTATGGAAGCATTCCAAGGAATTGAGCTGTCTGATATGTATTGTTCAGCAAGAGCTGTTTGAACTTCTTTAACTAATGTCTCAATAAGGTCTGTATCTGTGTTTTGGGGTGAGAGGGCGATGAGAAGTATTAGCTACACAAGAGTGAAATCGAAGGAGAAAACTTATTAGCTTTGAGATTTGGGGCTAAATGTAAGCAATAATTTGGTTTTGGTATTGAAATATTCAGCTGGCTAAATCTGGAATGCACTGCCTGGGTAAAAAATCTCTGATTGGGGTTTCGGCATCACTAAATACGCACCTGCCCCCTTAGGTTGCTGGTTTAGGATTTATAAGGGCTGATTTTCTGCTGTATTAATCTGATGGTTTGGCTAAATTGATGACTTGATTCCAGTGCAATATCCTTGTTAACTCATTGATTTACTGATTTGACCTGAACTTTATCATTTTTTTATCAATGTTTTATCATTTATCATCACTTTATCATTTGTTTAACCTTTAGTTAGCTGAGTAGTATTTATAATCATTTATACTGATGTGTATTCTTGGTTTTATTTGTTCATGTTAATAAAACATGTGTGATGCTCTGTACCTCGGGGAAACACCCAGCACCCCCATGTTCATCCTTGTAAAATGATTGTGTGGTATCCAATGCAAAGTTTGTCATGTTGGGTGTCTTCGAAAGGCTTATGATGCACTGAGCATGGTTGTTATAGTGATGTTATAGTAATTGTTACAGTAATGTTATAGTAAGCTTATAGGTTAAAATTTCATGTATATAGTTAGGAGGCTGAAAATGTATCCTCATGGCTTAAAGCAAGCCCAGGCAAAAACAGAGAGGCAGTTCACACCTCATCAGGGCATGGATGGGACAAACCCAGCCCAGCCTCACAGGAACAATGGACACTGGCTTAGGCAGCAACAAAAGAATCTGTTAGACCCTTGAGGGAGTCATCCCCTTCCTTTGATCAGTTTGGAACTGTGATGAGGTAATGGTCACCTGACTCTGAAGGCATGGGACAAGGGGCAAAGCCAAGAGGAAAGAAAGGACATGATAAAAGGGAGAGACATTTTTGCCATGCTCACTCTATTCTGCCTACATCTACAGACACCACCACCAAGGGACTGAAATGCTGATCAGAGGGGAGAGCCTGGCTGAAAAGTAACCAGTCAGCCTGTGGTGAGAAGTATCTAAGTTTTTAAGGACACTGAAAGTGTTAAGATCAGCTGTTGTGTTTTTATTTCATTTGACCAAATCTGACTTGTTATGCTTTGACTTATAATCACTTAAAATCTATCTTTATAGTTAATAAATTTTGTGGGTTTTTTATTCTACCTGAGGCAGTGTGTTTGGTATGAAGTGTGTCAGAGGCTCTCCTTGGGATAACAAGCCTGGTACGTATCAATTTCTTTGTTAAATTGACAAACTCGTATAAGCTTCCAGCATCCAGCGGACACAACTGGACACTGCAAGAGGGAGATTCCAAGGGTTGTGTCTGGAACCGGAGATATTGGCTAGTGTAATTCGCTTGCAAGTAGCTGGGAGCAGTTTACATGCCAGAGGCTGTGCATGACCAGCCCAGGAGGGGGGATTCTCACAGCAGAGCAGGGTCAGGCTGGCTCCCAGAGTCAAGGATTGGAGAGACCTAGTTAGATCACCAGTCCAGATAACACCAGAGGGGAACGTCACAACATTTAACTGGGATATTGTGTCATTTATTTCAGTAAGCAACAGGGGCTGGAACTGTGGAGAATCTGAGTGGAGATCAGCTACTCCACATCTGAGCCTTATCAGATTCCTCTGAATTAACACTTTGTTTCCCAAAGTGGAGCAATGGGGGGGCATCTCTCTTAGCTCCAGCTGTAGCTGGGTGGGGAGGGAGAGCTCAGACCATCACAAGGGAAAATAAGCTCCCCTACCCAGACTTTTAGGAATTTGGGGAGGGGGTGCAGTGTGTCTGAGTGAGGAGAGATCAGTGAAGTGAGGCTGATCTGAGTAGGGGTCAGGGGTCTTGCTCTGCACTCACTGCCATGGCCATGCCCAATCCATACTCCAGTCTGGTTTGCCCAGGGGTTGTGCTTCGTCAGACCAAGACAGGGTTGGAGGTCTGGTTGGAAGGACTGTAAAAGGTAGTGAACAGCTTGTAGGTTTCAGCCAGCAGGGTTTTGGCAGAGTAAATGTGTGTGTGTTAATGGGACAATGCTGAAAGAGGACAGGATGAAGGTGGTGCGGGCAACTGCAACTGCGTCTCCTGCTTTTCAGAAGTTTGAGTTTTGCAGATGTAGAGATTCTGCAAAGAGCTGTTATTGCACCAGCCAACCTTAACTCTGCATTGAGGAAGTGTTTTGTCATTTAATTAATACTGCCCCCCTCAGTATTAACTGGGCGGTGAGGCTTAGAAATGCTTAGAAAGAAAACAATGAAAATATCCACTGTCCGTGACTCATTTAAAACAAATCATGCCCCACCTGTCTACACAGGCAATGCTGCGAGGAAACAAAGCCAAGTGACTCAGGGCCATTCCCTCGGGGGAAGTTTAATCACTTCCATTCTCTGTATCTTTACTATAAGGGAAAGAACAAGAAAAGCAAATTGAGTTCAGAGAGAAAGTGGCAGATTTCTTTTCTCTCCAAGGCCCTGAGAGTAAACCCTGTTCTCCACATGACCCTTTTCTTTATATTTAACTCCTCCCCATTAGGTGGGATTACTGCTCGTAACCAACACTAGTTCTACTCCCTTCAGCGTCTCAGGTGGTTAAGATTAGATGACTAATGTCCGTCCTTTCCCCTTCAACCTGCCTCAGATAGAGATAAGGAAGTTCTCCCTCACCAGGTGCCCTAGCCATGTGTCTGTGTGTCCATACACCATCTGTCCTTCCACTGGCAATCTTCTCAGATCACTGGAGAGAGAAGAGAGCTTAGTGCCTGTAACCATGCCTTAGACGGCCACAGCTGAGAAAGCAGTTTGTCCTGAATTTGGCAGAGAAATAGGGCAGATACACCCCCAAGACTGGTACCTAATACCCCATAGGATATACCAAACCAGCAACAAAAGGAAACTTCTGCTTCACCACACCGACTAACAAGAAGTCATAAAAGCAGTTTCCTTAGGCATTCCAGTCCTTGTATTACCACCAAAAACACTAGACCATGAAATGAAGTGAGTGGTTCCTTAAAATAAGAGGTTCTTCTGATCCCAAAGGACCAGCCACACACCCAGGTCAATGTATAATTTTATTTATTTAAATAAATATATATATTATATATATTTATTTATTTGTATAACTTTTGATATTTCCCAAAAATCATGCTGATGCCAATCCTTTAGTATCTAAATTCTAAAGGTTTATTTTTGAAAAGAAAGAAAGAGAAAGAAAGGTGAGAATTAAAATTGGTTAAAGGAATCAAATACATACACTAATTGCAAAGTTCTTGGTTCAGACTTATAGCAGTGATGGAATAAACTGCTGGTTTGATAAGTCTCTGGTTGCTTCCAAATCACTGGAAGGTCCTCAGTCTCTTGGTTAGAATGATCCCATTAGTATAAGTCCGTAGTCCAGAGGTTTGAGCAGGAAAGAGGCTGGAGTAGGATAGAGACACAGTGGAGATGTTTCCAGGCCTCTTATAGCTTCTGCCATGTGGAGGGAAATCCATTGTTTCAAAGTCCTCTGCACAGCTAGAGGAAAATCACAGGTGAAAGATGGGAGCTTGGAGTCACATGGGCAAGTTCCATGACCATGCCTGACTTTCCTCAGTCATTGCAGGACGCCATTACCTATACTTCAGATGGAACATTCACAGAAAAGTCTGTTCAGTTTAGATGAGGTATCCCATGGTCCATTGTGAGTTGTGTCCTTTTCATGGGCCACTCAATTTGAACAGTCCCTCCAAGATGTGCTGGCTAACTACCTTGTGGGCGTTACCCCAGAAGCAAACATTTGAAATCCCGGTTTAGAGCCAATACTTATAACTTCAAATACAAAAACGATACATACATCCAGATAGCATAATCAATCATAACCTTTTCATAGATGCCACACAGATGCCAAGACTTGTTGGAAATATATAACAGTGGTTGCAACAATGGTCTATATTTTCATATTTTAATCAGATAACATGAAAAGAATATTGTAGTGATTTTTAGTGTAAAGGACCATCTATCATAGTGCTTGAGGAGTACATACTTGATAGTCGGTTGGTGACATCTAATTATAGAAAGATTAAAGGAATTGGCACCTGAAATTGCAAGCCCATTAGCAAGAATTTTTAATGAATCTGTAAACTCAGGGGTTGTACCGTATGATTGGAGAATTGCTAACATAGTTCCTATTTTTAAGAAAGGGAAAAAAAGTGATCCGGGTAACTACAGGCCTGTTAGTTTGACATCTGTAGTATGCAAGGTCTTGGAAAAAATTTTGAAGGAGAAAGTAGTTAAGGACATTGAAGTCAATGGTAAATGGGACAAAATACAACATGGTTTTACAAAAGGTAGATCGTGCCAAACCAATCTGATCTCTTTCTTTGAGAAAGTAACAGATTTTTTAGACAAAGGAAACGCAGTGGATCTAATTTACCTAGATTTCAGTAAGGCGTTTGATACCGTGCCACAGGGGGAATTGTTAGTTAAATTGGAAAGATGGGGATCAATATGAACATTGAAAGGTGGATAAGGAATTGGTTAAAGGGGAGACTACAACGGGTCCTACTGAAAGGTGAACAGTCAGGCTGGAGGAAGGTTACCAGTGGAGTTCCTCAAGGATCAGTTTTGGAACCAATCTTATTTAATCTTTTGATTACTGACTTTGGCACAAAAAGTGGGAGTGTGCTAATAAAGTTTGCGGATGATACAAAGCTGGGAGGTATTGCCAATTTAGAGAAGGACCGGGATATCATACAGGAGGATCTGGATGACCTTGTAAACTGGAGTAATAGTAATAGGATGAAATTTAATAGTGAGAAGTGTAAGATTATGCATTTAGGAATTAATAGCAAGAATTTTAGTTATAAGCTGGGGACGCGTCAATTAGAAGTAACGGAGGAGGAGAAGGACCTTGGAGTATTGGTTGATCATAGGATGACTATGAGCTGCCAATGTGATGTGGCCGTGAAGAAAGCTAATGCGGTCTTGGGATGCATCAGGAGAGGTATTTCCAGTAGGGATAAGGAGGTTTTAGTACTGTTATACAAGGCACTGGTGAGACCTCACCTGGAATACTGTGTGCAGTTCTGGTCTCCCATGTTTAAGAAGGATGAATTCAAACTGGAACAGGTACAGAGAAGGTCTGCTACGATGATCCGAGGAATGGAAAACTTGTCTTATAAAAGGAGACTCAAGGAGCTTGGCTTGTTTAGCCTAACTAAAAGAAGGTTGAGGGGAGATATGATTGCTCTCTATAAATATATCAGAGGGATAAATACCAGAGAGGGAGAGGAATTATTTAAGCTCAGTACCAATGTGGACACAAGAACAAATGGATATAAACTGGCCACCAGGAAGTTTAGACTTGAAATTAGACAAAGGTTTCTAACCATCAGAGGAGTGAAGTTTTGGAATAGCCTTCCAAGGGAAGTAGTGGGGGCAAAAGATCATAGAATCATAGAATATAAGGGTTGGAAGGGACCCCAGAAGGTCATCTAGTCCAACCCCCTGCTCGAAGCAGGACCAAATCCCAGTTAAATCATCCCAGCCAGGGCTTTGTCAAGCCTGACCTTAGAAACCTCTAAGGAAGGAGATTCTACCACCTCCCTAGGTAACACATTCCAGTGTTTCTCCACCCTCTTAGTGAAAAAGTTTTTCCTAATATCCAATCTAAACCTCCCCCACTGCAACTTGAGACCATTACTCCTCGTTCTGTCATCTGCTACCATTGAGAACAGTCTAGAGCCATCCTCTTTGGAACCCCCTTTCAGGTAGTTGAAAGCAGCTATCAAATCCCCCCTCATTCTTCTCTTCTGCAGGCTAAACAATCCCAGCTCCCTCAGCCGCTCCTCATAACTCATGTGTTCCAGACCCCTAATCATTTTTGTTGCCCTTCGCCGGACTCTCTCCAATTTATCCACATCCTTCTTGAAGTGTGGGGCCCAAAACTGGACACAGTACTCCAGATGAGGCCTCACCAATGTCGAATAGAGGGGAACGATCACGTCCCTCGATCTGCTCGCTATGCCCCTACTTATACATCCCAAAATGCCATTGGCCTTCTTGGCAACAAGGGCACACTGCTGACTCATATCCAGCTTCTCGTCCACTGTCACCCCTAGGTCCTTTTCCGCAGAACTGCTGCCTAGCCATTCGGTCCCTAGTCTGTAGCTGTGCATTGGGTTCTTCCGTCCTAAGTGCAGGACCCTGCACTTATCCTTATTGAACCTCATCAGATTTCTTTTGGCCCAATCCTCCAATTTGTCTAGGTCCTTCTGTATCCTATCCCTCCCCTCCAGCGTATCTACCACTCCTCCCAGTTTAGTATCATCCGCAAATTTGCTGAGAGTGCAATCCACACCATCCTCCAGATCATTTATGAAGATATTGAACAAAACCGGCCCCAGGACCGACCCTTGGGGCACTCCACTTGATACCGGCTGCCAACTAGACATGGAGCCATTGATCACTACCCGTTGAGCCCAACAATCTAGCCAGCTTTCTACCCACCTTATAGTGCATTCTTCCAGCCCATACTTCCTTAACTTGCTGACAAGAATACTGTGGGAGACCGTGTCAAAAGCTTTGCTAAAGTCAAGAAACAATACATCCACTGCTTTCCCTTCATCCACAGAACCAGTAATCTCATCATAAAAGGCGATTAGATTAGTCAGGCATGACCTTCCCTTGGTGAATCCATGCTGGCTGTTCCTGATCACTTTCCTCTCATGCAAGTGCTTCAGGATTGATTCTTTGAGGACCTGCTCCATGATTTTTCCAGGGACTGAGGTGAGGCTGACTGGCCTGTAGTTCCCAGGACCCTCCTTATTCCCTTTTCTAAAGATTGGCACTACATTAGCCTTTTTCCAGTCATCCGGGACTTCCCCCGTTCGCCACGAGTTTTCAAAGATAATGGCCAATGGCTCTGCAATCACAGCCGCCAATTCCTTCAGCACTCTCGGATACAACTCGTCCGGCCCCATGAACTTGTGCATGTCCAGCTTTTCTAAATAGTCCCTAACCACCTCTATCTCCACAGAGGGCTGGCCATCTCTTCCCCATTTTGCGATGCCCAGCGCAGCAGTCTGGGATCTGACCTTGTTCGTGAAGACAGAGGCAAAAAAAGCATTGAGTACATTAGCTTTTTCCACATCCTCTGTCACTAGGTTGCCTCCCTCATTCAGTAAGGGGCCCACACTTTCCTTGGCTTTCTTCTTGTTGCCAACATACCTGAAGAAACCCTTCTTGTTACTCTTGACATCTCTGGCTAGCTGCAGCTCCTTGTGCGATTTGGCCCTCCTGATATCATTCCTACATGCCCGAGCAATATTTTTATACTCTTCCCTGGTCATATGTCCAATCTTCCACTTCTTCCAGATCTATCTGGCTTTACGATTAAACTCGATAAGTTTATGGAGGAGATGGTATCATGGGATAACATGATTTTGGTAATTAATTGATCTTTAAATATTCATGGTAAATAGGCCTAATGGCCTGTGATGGGATGTTAGATGGGATGGGATCTGAGTTACCCAGGAAAGAATTTTCTGTAGTATCTGGCTGTTGAATCTTGCCCATATGCTCAGGGTTTAGCTGATAGCCATATTTGGGGTCGGGAAGGAATTTTCCTCCAGGGCAGATTGGAAGAGGCCCTGGAGGTTTTTCGCCTTCCTCTGTAGCATGGGGCACGGGTCACTTGCTGGAGGATTCTCTGCTCCTTGAAGTCTTTAAACCACGATTTGAGGACTTCAATAGCTCAGACATAGGTGAGGTTTTCGCAGGAGTGGGTGGGTGAGATTCTGTGGCCTGCGTTGTTCAGGAGATGATCATAATGGTCCCTTCTGACCTTAGTATCTATGAATCTATGAATCTAAGAATGGCAATACTGGGTCACACCAAAGATCGATCTAGCCCAGTATCCTGTCTTCCAACAGTGGCCAATGCCAGGTGCTTAAGAGGGAATGAACAGAACAGGGAATCACCAAGTGATCCATTCCCTGTCACACCCTCCCAACCTCTGGCAAACAAAGGCTAGGGACACCATCCCTGCCCATCCTGGCTAATAGCCATTGATGGACCTAACCTCCATGAACTTCTCTAGTTCTTTTTTTAACCCTGGTATAGTTTTCACCTTCTCAACATCCTCCGGCAAAGAGTTGACTGTGTGTTGTGTGAAGAAATACTTCCTTTTATTTGTTTTAAACCTGTTGCCCCTATCATGTCCCCCCACAGACAACTTGTTTGGGGGTTGTGCACTGGTTTGTAACACCACATCTGCGAGCCACTCCAGACAGCTTAACAACAGCCTTTCCTATGCATCTACACAGCTAAAACTCTTCCCCGGGCTCTCATCGTCTCCTTTCTCAATTACTGCAAAATCTTTTCTCTGACCTTGACAAATGCAACCTTGCCCTGCTCATCTGCATTCAGAAGTAAAAAGCTACCTCCTTATCCTCTGACATGCATAGGCAACAACTCCATGGATGCTCCAGGGCTGGAGCACCCATGGGGAAAAATTGGTGGATGCTCTGCACCCACCAGCAGCCAAGCTCCCTGGCCCCCCCACTCCAGCTCACCTCACCTCACCTCCGCCTCCTCCCCTGAGCGCGCCACGTCTCTGCTTCTCCTCCCAGTGCTTACCGCTGCAAAACAGCTGTCTCATGGTGTAACAAGCTGGGAGAGGGAGGGGAGAGGAGCGGGAATGTGGCATGCTCAGGGGAGGAGGTGGGGAAGAGGCGGAGCAGGGTTGGGGATTTGGGGAAGGAGTCCAATGGGGCAGGGAGGGGGTGGAGTTGGGGCGGGGACTTTGGGGAAGGGGTTGGAATGGGGGCGGGGCAGGGATGGGAGGGGGAGGGCCAGGGGTGGAGTCAAGGTGGGACCGGGGGGGGGAGGTCGAGCACCCATTGGTGCCAGGAGAAGTTGGCACCTATGCTTGAGGAAAGGTTGAATTGGGCCTGTTTAGTGTTGAGAAAAGACTGAGGGGGGGAACCTGAGAATAGTCTTCAAATATGGAAAGGGCTGTTACAAAGAGGGTGGAGATCAATTGTTTTCCACGTTCACTGATGGTCGGAGAAGAAGTGATTGGCTTGATCTGCAGCAAGGGAAATTTAGGTTGGATATTAGGAAACAGTTTCTAACTATTAAAATAGATACGGTTTTGGAATCCCTCTCATTGGAGGTTTTTAAAAACACATTAGATAAACACCTCTCATGAATGGTATACTTATGTTTGATCCTGTCTCAGGGCAGGGGGATGGACTTGATAATGTCTTGAGGTCCTTTCCAGTCCTATATTTTATGATTTTATGATCCATTATCTTAGTCCTTTGTTTTGACCATATCTTCTTTCTTTCTTTCTTTCTTTCTTTCTTTCTTTCTTTCTTTCTTAAAAAATATGTATGACTCAGCTTCCCCTCACATTTTGCTTTGTTACTCACTGAGTGTGAAGGAGTTAATTCCTTCTGTGGGACAGGGGAAGGAATGGCTATTGGAGAAAGGTAGGCCTCTCCAGGTTGGTATGGATTCACTATGAAGAACTGTCCATATATGAATGGAGCACCCTGGAGAGATAACGGAATACCGAACTACAGGGCATTGATTTGTAATGACTGTGAGCCAAGGAAAACAGACCATGGGAACACAGCAGGACTGCAACTTGGGACAGAAGGACTGGGCTATAAACAGGCTGTGCTTTAAGTTTGCTACTGCCCAAGGAGAAAGAAACAGAGATGAAATTGAGGAGTTTTCGGAAAAGCTGGGCAGATGACTTCACCAACACGAACATTAAGATAAGTTTTGCTTTAACAGGCTAACCTGGGGATCCTTCAATCCTGTATTCTAGTTATCTAATAAATAAAAGCTTGTTTTGAAAAAACTGTCAGGCTTTGCTGAAAATGCCTACTGGTTTCATCGCCTTCAAAAGAGGTGAAGTCACTACCAGGAGTCTGAAATCATTTGGATGAGAAATGAGAAAAACGGGTGCTGCCACCCGAAGGCCTGGAGCTGTTGGGCTTGCCCTGGGAGGACTCTGAGCCTACATGAAAGGGGACAGTCCCAGAGAGGCTATGTTTTATTTCTCTTAAGCAGGGTTTCCAATTTCCAAAGCTGACATGATGTCCCATGTGGAACGAGGAAAAGAGTCATGGGTCCCAGATCTCCAGGGATCTGAGCCATAGAATCATAGAATATCAGGGTTGGAAGGGACCTCAGGAGGTCATCTTGTCCAACCCCCTGCTCAAATCAGGACCAATCCCCAATTAAATCATTCCAGCCAGGGCTTTGTCAAGCCTGACCTTAAAAACTTCTAAGGAAGGAGATTCCTCAGGTAACACATTCCAGTGTTTCACCACCCTCCGAGTGAAAAAGTTTTTCCTAATATCCAACCTAAACCTCCCTGACTGCAACTTGAGACCATTACTCCTTGTTCTGTCCTCAGCTACCACTGAGAACAGTCTAGATCCATCCTCTTTGGAACCCCCTTTCAGGTAGTTGAAAGCAGCTATCAAATCCCCCCTCATTCTTCTCTTCTGCAGACTAAACAATCCCAGTTCCCTCAGCCTCTCCTCATAAGTCATGTGTTCCAGTCCCCTAATAATTTTTGTTGCCCTCCGCTGGACTCTTTCCAATTTTTCCACATCCGTCTTGTAGTGTGGGGCCCAAAACTGGACACAGTACTCCAGATGAGGCCTCACCAATGTCGAATAGAGGGGTACGATCACGTCCCTCGATCTGCTCGCTATGCCCCTACTTATACATCCCAAAATGCCATTGGCCTTCGTGGCAACAAGGGCACACTGCTGACTCATATCCAGCTTCTTGTCCACTGTCACCCCTAGGTCCTTTTCTGCAGAACTGCTGCCTAGCCATTCGGTCCCTACTCTGTAGCTGACCCTGCACTTATCCTTATTGAACCTCATCAGAATGTGGAGGCAGAATTGATCCCCTCCTCCCCACTCTGGGGAAAGTGTTTGAGGAAATTCAGCTCCTGATTTTTATTTTCCATCTCTCCAACACTTACTTTGGTTTGCTGTCCCCGTTTCCATCCCTCTGTCCGAGGTTTCTCTCTTTATGCCAGCAGGTGATGGGATAATGGGTAAGAACGAGAAGCAGAGTCCTCACCAGAAAGATGCTGAGCAAGTGGAAGCGTGTGGAGCATCATCACGAAGGTCCAAAGGGAATGTGTCCATGAGCCATGACAGGCAGCACAGGCCAGAGAGGCAGCAGGGAAACAAACCGCAGGAGAAAGTCGGTAAATCCATTAATTGTCAGGGAACTCAAAAGGACCTCAAGGAAATCACCAGTCAGCAGAGAATCCTCAAGGGGAAGAGAAAAAATACATGCAGTGAGTGTGGGAAAAACTTCAATTACTGCTCAGGCCTTATTAGACATGAGATAATCCACACAAAATGAGTGCTGTGAGTGTGGGAAAGCTTCCCTGACAGATCAACCCTTATTCAACATCAGAAAATCCACACTGGGGAGAGACCTTATGGATGCTGTGAGTGTGGGAAAAGCTTCACTCAGAGCTCAACCCTTAGTACACATTAGAGACTTCACACAGGAGAGAGACCCTATGTATGCGCTGAGTGTGGGAAAAACTTCACTCAGAGCTCCACCCTTATCTATCATCAGAGAATCTGTAAGGGAGACAAACACCATAAAAATCTTGTCTGGGTATGTCAAAAGACTTTTTATTAGTTAATACTTTTGCTAATTCCCACATAGTGACCTTTAAGGATGTTTGCACGATTTGCTTCACCATCATCTCTCAACTCCCCCAGGTGAGTTGCCCACCTTTTCCTTTTGCAGCTCAACCTTCTATGGGGTTGATCCTGTGGTGCTTTCTGTCATCTCCATTGTCTTACGAGTCATGGAAATGTGTGTCCTTTACCAGTAATGTCTATCAGCTCCAGGTGGAGGAGATAGGGGTGACCTTATGTAGCTACATTGGGATAGAATCTATCTGGGCCTCATCACTGTGGTTTTCATGGAGTTAGCGAGAATTAGCGATCATGATATAAATACACAACTATTCTTTCAGTAAACAAATAGCCCATGTATAGTGGCCAGAGATATCTAGCATGTTTCCTCATGACCTGCCCTAAACTCCATCACTTTTCTTAGTCTAAACTGACCTGGAGCATCTCAATTATACTGTTCCTCCCACTGCAAAGTTACTCTTAGAGTCACCAAGTTCCCTTCTGGGGACAGATTGTCTCAGTTGCAGTTGTTCTCAAGTGGCCTTGTGTTGTGCAAAACAGCAGTTATTCTTTGTACCATTATCCTCATTTAAAATACATTTGAATATAATGAAGAGCAAGAACATGGGCACACACACACAAGTGTCACTTCAGCCTCTGCAACAGTGGAAGGATAAGGGGTGACTCAGAGGGAGTCCCTGCTTCCCCATCACCCCAGAACTGTTACCTTCAGTCTGAGCCATGCACATTTTACCTTCTTCATATTCTACCCCTCCATCTTGGAAACGCCTCAGGAATGCTTGGGAACGCTGCTTTGATTTCTTTGATTTAAATCAGACTCATGGGGCAGGAGATGAAAGTGTCACAGATACGGAAGGGGAATTCAAATGGGTCAAAACACAGTGTGATCATTCAGGGTTTTAATCCCAGTCTCCATCTATTGACAAAGCCACTTATGGGAAGGTTGGCTGTGGGTTTTTTCCCCCTCCCCCCCTCCATTATGATGATGCTAAAACTTTTGTAAGTAACACAACTCAAGAAACCCACTGAGTGAAGCAGGTTTAAATGGATCAGCAGAGAATGGGATGGGAGAATCTCTTGTCCTGATTTTCAGTCATCAGAAGTAACCTGCTTTGAAATTTCACTTCACTGAAAATTAAGGTGCCTTGTACCTCTCTCTGATCTGGGTTTTCTATTTTCCTGAAGGCTGTTTGGTCATAGAACTGGATATTGATTTTGTTTCACAGAACATACCTCAGATTTATTGGGGACTTTGATACAAATGACGATTTGCTAATGTCATTATGTCTTAATTGCATTTTAGTTGCTCCTTGCCTTTCTTCTTGACATGGAGAAAGTTCAAATGCAGTTCAGTCAACAGGAGAGGACTTTCCAATCTACTGGACACGCTAACAAAGAAATAGTTGTGTTTTTAAATCTCCACTCAGAAATGACCAACAGCATGCCTCACACTGTGCTACTAACTGAAGTAACTGCCTGCGATCACAGTGTTGTTCAGTTGTTTAGGTCAGTATTGTCTCAGATGATCCACAGTAAGTGACTTGTGACAAGGGAAAATGTCCATGTTTGTGTTTCCCAAAGAATCTGTGATCCTGGCCCTACAGGAAATTACTCCTGAAGATATCCCCTAGCTAATCCTATAATCTGTGAAATGATTCAGAGTAACAGCCATGTTAGTCTGTATTCGCAAAAAGAAAAGTATGCATCCGATGAAGTGAGCTGTAGCTCACGAAAGCTTATGCTCAAATAAATTGGTTAGTCTCTAAGGTGCCACAAGTACTCCTTTTCTTTTTGCGAATCTGTGAAATGCTACTCTTAATGATACAGATGTGGAGAAACAGATACGATGTTTTTTGTAGGTGCATCAAATGTGTTTAAAATACGTTCAGTATTGAATGTAAGATAGCTGTAGGAAATAACTATTTTCAAATAGAAACCCCATCTCCAGTAGCTTACAGAGAGTCAGACCCAGACTTGTATCTACTTCCTAACTTAGACTTGCGCCACCAAATGAAAGAAATAAACTGGACATGTCTGGGGAACCTGTTCCTCACTTACACTGCTGACATTCTGCAAGGTTTGGTAAAGAATTCTCCACTGGAGAAGTGCAAATTTACCCTAACCAAGACCAAGGATTTGGCAAGAACTTGAGTAGAAATAGTAGGCACATAGTTGTTGGTTTTCACCCCAGAAAAGGAAGCTGTGGTGGACTATGGTCCAGGTAAAACTGTTTTTGAAATACCACTCCCTAGTTCAGTAGCACGGATTACAATCCCAAAGGATGCCACGGTTAGATTGGGAAGAATTGTCCTTTGCTATTTCAATCCCAAGTTTCATGAGGCAAAGAGAGAGAGTCCTTCATAGGATATTCCTTCCCCATGGAGCCCATGCCTGAGTGTGTAACAAGGACTTTCAGGCTGTAGAAATGATGGTGACCAGTCAGGCAATGAATGTGTCGGGCTCCAATTTCAGACCACAGGATACTCGCATGCTGAGTCCTGATTCTCTGGTTTTGTGTCTGACGCGACGGCTACACAATAAAGCTGATGTTGGCGCAGCTGCACCGATGTAGCTGTGCTGGTCTAGCATTGTTATTACAGACGCTCTCTGCCAAGGAGAGAGATCTCTCCCGTCGGACTTGATTAGTCCAGCCCCCGCAAGCAGCGGTGGCTATGTTGGCAGGAGAAGCGCTCCCGCTGACGTAGCGCTATCTACACAGGGGGTTAGCGTGGTGTATGTATGTTGCTCAGTGGTGTGGATTTTTCACACCCCTGAGTAACGTAGTTATACCAATAAATGTCTTAAGTGTACATCAGATTTCTCTCATTTTTTATGTGTTAACATCACTTCTCCTCTACCTCCTCCTACTCTGAAAGATTAAAAAGAGTGAAAATAAGAGAGAGGTGTTTTTCCTCATGATGCAAACATTCCCACCTAGGAAACCCCTTCCACCAACACACATGGCAGAAGAACCAGAGATATATGAACTCACAGAAGTGGTTGGGACCTACGTTGGGACAAACCACAAATTGAGCCAAGGTTCAGTTGTTGGCAGCAGGGATTAAAAGAAAACTAACATGTATGACAGGATTTTGTGATCTTTGAATATGTTATTGTTACCAATGAAAATAAAATTGTAGGTGAAAACAACGAGGAGTCTGGCGGCACCTTAAAGACTAACAGATTTATTAGGATATAAGCTTTAATGGGTAAAAAACCCCCACTTCTTCAGATGCTTCTGATGCATCTGTAGAAGTGGGTTTTTTACCCACAAAAGTTTATGCCCTAACAAATTTGTTAGTCTTTCAGGTGCCACCAGACTCCTTGTTGTTTTTGTGGATACAGACTAGCATGGCTACCCCTCTGATTATAACTGAAGTTATTGGTTAAAGAGTAAGAGACTAATTATGTGATCATTTGAATGAGAAGCAGATAGCCACTGTACCTCCACTGATTATTTCACTAACTCTTTTAACACGAATAAAAAAACAGTAAATGAGATGTGTCCCTGCAATACCAATGCAAACTGCATACTTACCGGAGGTTCCTTGCCCCACACCACGCTCGCCCGTGCTGGAGTGTTGCAACTGGATAAACTGCTCTGGGTTTACAAACAGCTCCTGTCTCGTCACAACAATGGATTCCCCCACTCACCTGTCCCCCATTCTCATCCTCCTCTTCCTTATCCAAAACTTCCTCCGCAGCGTTGCCTGTGGTAGCCTGTGATTCCAACTCCTCTGATAGGTTTCAGAGTAGCAGCCGTCTTAGTCTGTATTCACAAAAAGAAAAGGCGGACTTGTGGCACCTTAGAGACTAACCAATTTATTTGAGCATAAGCTTTCGTGAGCTAGATTAGATTAGTCAAATTAGTCCATGCATCCGATGAAGTGAGCTGTAGCTCACAAAAGCTTATGCTCAAATAAATTGGTTAGTCTCTAACTCCTCTGATGTATCCCTGGGGGTCTTGGGGAAGGGGGTGTCACTGCAGAGGATAGCATGGAGCTCCTTGTAAAAGTAGCTTGTCTGCAGTGACTGCTTGCCTCCCTTGCCTTCTGGTATGCCTGCCGCAACTCCTTGATGTTCATGCAGCACTACTGTGGGTCCCTCTTGTAGCCCTTCTCCCCCATGCCCCGAGCAATCTGCTTGTAGATGTCCACAGTTCTACAGCTTGATCAGACCTGTGCCTCTTCTCCCACAAGCCCAGGAGATCCACCACCTCCTCTGTACTCCAGGCTGGACATGTTTGGAGTGTGTAGCTGGCATGCTCAACTGGGCAGTTGCCAGGTGAGCGCTCCATGCTGAGCAAACAGGAAATGGAAATTCAAAAAAATTGCAGTCCTTCAAACAGGGGAGGGGTTTATTCCTGTGTACCTGGCTGCTGGGCAGCAGAGTTCAAAATGGTGACCAGAGCAGTCACAGTGGGGCATTGTGGGATACCTCCTGGAGGCCACTTCAGTTGACATAAGCAACGCAGTGTCTACAGTGGTGCTGCGTCGACATAACTACATCAACTTAAGCATGACGCCTCTCATGGAGGTGGCGTTTTAAGTCAACGTAGTCAGCAAATGACATCAGTGGGAAAGACACTCTAGTGTAGTTGCAACATTACTAGGTTGACGTAAGCTGCCTTATGTCAATTTAACTCTGCAGACTGAGCCTGAGTGTCCCAGTTCTTTTGTTTGCAAAGCAAAGATGTCACATCGGTCAGGAGATGTCTCAATAATGGTAGCTTTTCTGTGAATTTGTTTCAAATAACTATTTGTATGGCTGCTGAGGCCCCTTTTCTTTTTGAGGAGGCCCCTGCTGTTAGAGCACAGCTCTTCAACCCTGAGGCCTGATTATGGGAACTTCCTCAAAACTGGCCTTGTTTTTCTTTCATTTTTGAGATCTTTGGGGTTCACACATACACAGTGCGAGTGGTTTGCAACAGCAGATATCTTAAGAAAGCTGCTGGGTTAAGCATCACTTTTCCAAACAGATACTGGCCAAAAGGCGGCCACACATCAACTGGAGTGGGATGTGTTGTCTGTATCCAAGGTGTACTTCACACTTGATTTACCAGGAGACATTCCGGAAGGCACGGTAAGGTGTAACTGACAACCATAAAGATCATGGTAAAGGTGGACATCCTTTGCCTTTCAGGGCATCAAGCCTTCCAAGAGAGACTGTTCCCCCTGGTGAAGGAAGTCATGACATTTACATCAGCCTTGACTAGTTTTGTGCACTTAATAAAACACACTATCCTGACACACCAGGCCAGCTATACAATCACCTGTTTCCTTCGGTGCAGTTACAGCTCCTATTCCACTTGAATCCAAAAAATGAGAGAGCTGCAGAATTCTAACCCCCTGTCAATTTAGTAAATTATGGTTCCTTTTTCCATTTTTTGGTCTTCATTAATATCCCAGACTTTCTAGTATTGTGTGTGTGTACGCGCACACTCCCCAAATCTAAATAGCCCTAAACCTCTGCCCTATTAAATCATTAAATGCACATTCCTCATCTGTGAAAGGGTTCAAAGAAACTAAGCGGTCGAACATAAATTATTCATTGAGATCTTTAAAACTTCTACTTATAACAGGCTCAATAAGGTCTATCTTGGTGTTGCAGTGAGGAGGAAGCTTTAATTGGCTCTTAGGTTGTGGCTTAAAAGTAAGCAATAATTTGGTTTCAGTAATATTCAGTAATATATTAATACTCAGAAATATTCAATTAGCTCAAGATGGATTGCACTGGTTGGTTTCAATTGTCTGTTTTAGGATTTATAAGGGTGGATTTTCTGCTGTATTAATCTGATGATTTGACTAAACTGCTGACCTGGTTCCAGTGCAACATCATTGTTAATCCATTGATTTGACCCAAACTTGGTAACATTGTTGTTTAACCCTTAGTTAGCTAAGTGGTGTTTATAGTAGTTTTGCCTTAGTGAGGTGTATTCGTGATTGTATTGGTTCGGTGTATGAAAGGGATATACACTCAAAAATCTTTCAATGAGCACCATGGGCTGCCACTCCTCTGCAGTCTAAGGGCCAGCTGAATCCTGTAGCACTCAAGGGAAAATAAACTCCCCCATGCAGGCTTTTTGGGAGTGTGTATGAGGGCCATGTGGTTGCAGGAGGGATCACCTAACTGGGGGGTGTTTATGAGTGGGTGGAGCTTGCTAGGCATTCCAGGGCCCCCGTCTGGCTCACCCTGGTAAGGGCCAGCTGAGGTTGTGGATCCGGTTTGAAGGGATCTAAAGGGAAGGGAAAAACTTCTCCTCTTGGTGGCCTGAGAATTCAGGCTACAATACTGAGCTTCACCCTAGCTTCTGGAAAAGGCATGGAGTACCCCCAGGCACATCAGAAACATGCTCTTTCAACTCCACCCCAGTTGCATACCTCTTATGCTCCTCCAGCTCTGGGAACTAGCCCCAACAGCAGCAGCAGTAACCAGACGGTGGGGGGGGGGGAGGTGAAGGGATGGTCTCAGCCCAAGCCTAAAAGCTGCTCCCTCCAAGAAAAGCAGGCCCTGGATGAGCAGCAAACGCTGAAGGTGGATTTCTTTCTTGGCTCTGGGTAGAGCGCCCCTTGTCCTGCTGCAGGAGAGAGCACTCAATAAGGAGCAAAAGCTCCAAACATTCCCCAAATCCTGCGTCCCAGTCAGCAAATTCACTTAAAGGCAAAAGCAGAGGCAACAAGACAGAACTCCCACTTCCAGGAACAGCTATCTAGGAGAAATAGCAAACAACTAAGATTTAGGGCCCGAGCGCTTTGCATAAGAACATTAGGTCTCTCTTCCTCCAGACTGCGAGGCTAGTAGGCAGGTCAGGAAGTTGCCCTTTCAGTCCCACGCACTTAAAGGGCCCTTCCTAGGAAAGGCCAAAACCTGAAGAAAATAAGTAATGTCAAGAAGGGTTCAAAAGAGATAATGTTTGAAGCTTGTGGGGAATGCATCAGGGGGAATGGATCCCTACTTGAGCAGGGACTTGTACCCTGGATCCTCAGATTAAAAGTCTGGTGCTCTGCAGACTGAGCTTGCCAGGCTCACAAGGAAGAGCAACAAGCTGGTGCAGAAGAGAAACTAGTCAAGAAAAGGCGAGTCGGAAACAAAACAGAAAACCTGCTGCTCCCTCTATCTTTGCAGCCCAGCCTGCTCCTCCCTCCAGCCCCTGAGACATTTTGCTTTTTGTTTTCTGTTTATTAAAATATCAGATCCAGTCAAAAACATGGTTATACAAAGCAAAATGAAATCACAGACAGAAATTCTGTTGGAAATATCAAAAAAAAAAAAAAAAAAAAAGGAAAATGCAATCTCTAGCAATGCATGGTAACCGGGCCAACCCCCTAAGGTCCCTGTGTGCATAACAGAAACCTTAAGGAACCAATACCAATGCCTGAATGTGATACCAATGCCTTAATTATTCACACTTATCCCTCAAAAGCTCAATTTTCCTCTGAAATTCACCCATCCAAACCCCTTATTTGTCATACACCCTATCTGGGGCCCGGAGCACTTGAGTATAACACTCCAGCCAGGTGCAAACATCCTCCTCCCATACCACAGATGTGTGGAAAAATATGGTCACTGTCTTCACCACAGGCTTGAAAAAGGGGATGGCAACTAATCCCACCCACACCTGCTCTATGGGGGCTTTCTCCCCCAACTTCTCCAAGAACTGCTCGGACTCCTTGACTGAATGGAAACTAACGTCAAATTCCCTACTGTCTGGCAGGTGAACCACTGACCCCAGCTGCCGAGGGATAAAGCCCAAGGAGCAGAGCAGCAAAATGCCCACTACAAAGTCCCACATGGGGCACCCACTTGAAACCCTTGTGTGCCATAGCCAAACCACGTGCTGCTGCTGCTGCAAGGAGACGGATGGCTGCAGTCCTGCAATCACCACTGCCAAACACACTGTGGTTACTGAAAGAGAGGCTGCCGCTATGTAGGATTTCCTCTTGGCTGGCGGGGGACCCTCTGGTTGGAACCCCACCACTGACACCAGTCTGGAACTCTGCTCTGTTCTCCTGCCTTCCGTTCAGCCGTCTCAGGGCCCTGACCTCTAACAACATCTGCCGCTCGAGAGGCTTACCCTGATCGGTCACCTGCAAGTGCTCCCAGTCTCATGTCAGGTCCCAGGACACTGCGGGGCTGACCAACAGGTATGGTGCTCACCACTGAGTCAGTGCTCTCCCCATAAGGGGAGCTGGGTGAATGAGCCCAGACTGTTGCTCCCCATCCTCTGGGGTCCCACCACTACCCCTACCCAAAGAGAGCTCAGTCCCCACAAGTGCCCCCATGGCGAGGTGAGCAGCTCCTGGCGCTCCACTCCCAGCTCCACCAATTCCACTCTCTCCTCCTCCTCCAACACTAGGCTGGACCCAAGACTCCCAGGAACTGGCAACGCACAAATAACTTCTGCCTGGGAGAGGTACAGGCCTCCCCCAGGCACTGCAGACACATACTCCTCCTCCAACTCCACTCCTCTCGCAGACCTGTCACACTTCTCCAGATCCTGGTCAGCAGCACCGACACCTGCACCCCTCTCCAGCCAGGGGGGCCTAAGCCCCATCCTCCTCATGGCTCCCTCAAAGGAAACCCAAGCGCTGGGTGAGCACCAAATTCTGATGGTGAAATAATTTCAGGGTCTCTGCAGAAATCACATCGCTTGGCTGCAGGAGGAACCTGGTACATATCATAGAATCATAGAATATCAGGGTTGGAAGGGACCTCAGGAGGTCATCTAGTCCAACCCCCTACTCAAAGCAGGACCAATCCCCAATTAAATCATCCCAGCCAGGGCTTTGTCAAGCCTTACCTTAAAAACTTCTAAGGAAGGAGATTCCACCACCTCCCTAGGTAACGCATTCCAGTGTTTCACCACTCTCCTAGTGAAAAAGTTTTTCTTAATATCCAACCTAAACCTCCCTCACTGCAACTTGAGACCATTACTCCTTGTTCTGTCATCAGCTACCACTGAGAACAGTCAAGATCCATCCTCTTTGGAACCACCTTTCAGGTAGTTGAAAGCAGCTATCAAATCCCCCCTCATTCTTCTCTTCCGCAGACTAAACAATCCCAGTTCCCTGAGCCTCTCCTCATAAGTCATGTGTTCCAGTCCCCTAATCATTTTTGTTGCCCTCCGCTGGACTCTTTCCAATTTTTCCACATCCTTCTTGTAGTGTGGGGCCCAAAACTGGACACAGTACTCCAAATGAGGCCTCACCAATGTTGAATAGAGGGGAACGATCACGTCCCTCGATCTGCTGGCAATGCCCCTACATATACATCCCAAAATGCCATTGGCCTTCTTGGCAACAAGGGCACACTGTTGACTCATATCCAGCTTCTCGTCCACTGTCACCCCTAGGTCCTTTTCTGCAGAACTGCTGCTGAGCCATTCGGTTCCTAGTCTGTAGCGGTGCATTGGATTCTTCCGTCCTAAGTGCAGGACTCTGCACTTGTCCTTGTTGAACCTCATCAGATTTCTTTTGGCCCAATCCTCCAATTTGTCTAGGTCCCCCTGTATCCTATCCCTACCCTCCAGCGTATCTACCACTCCTCCCAGTTTAGTGTCATCTGCAAACTTGCTGAGGGTGCAATCCACATCATCCTCCAGATCATTTATGAAGATACTGAACAAAACCGGCCCCAGGACCGACCCCTGGGGCACTCCACTTGACACCGGCTGCCAACTAGACATGGAGCCATTGATCACTACCCGTTGAGCCTGACAAGCTAGCCAGCTTTCTATCCATCATATAGTCCATTCATCCAGCCCATACTTCTTTAACTTCCTGGCAAGAATACTGTGGGAGACCGTGTCAAAAGCTTTGCTAAAGTCAAGGAACAACACATCCACTGCTTTCCCTTCATCCACAGAGCCAGTTATCTCATCATAGAAGGCATTTAGATTAGTCAGGCATGACTTGCCCTTGGTGAATCCATGCTGATTGTTCCTGATCACTTTCTTCTCCTCTAAGTGCTTCAGCATTAATTCCTTGGGGACATGCTCCATGATTTTTCCAGGGACTGAGGTGAGGCTGACTGGCCTGTAGTTCCCTGGATCCTCCTTCTTCCCTTTTTTAAAGATGGGCACTACATTGGCTTTTTTCCAGTTGTCCGGGACTTCCCCCGATCGCCATGAGTGTTCAAAGATAATGGCCAATGGCTCTGCAATCACATCTGCCAACTCCTTTAGCACTCTTGGATGCAGCGCATCCGGCCCCATGGACTTGTGCTCATCCAGCTTTTCTAAATAGTTCCGAACCACTTCTTTCTCCACAGAGGGCTGGTCACCTCCTCCCCATGCTGTTCTGCCCAGTGCAGTAGTCTGGGAGCTGACCTTGTTCATGAAGACAGAGGCAAAAAAAAGCATTGAGTACATTAGCTTTTTCCACATCCTCTGTCACTAGGTTGCCTCCCTCATTCAAAAGAAAAGGAGTACTTGTGGCACCTTAGAGACTAACCAATTTATTTGAGCATAAGCTTTTGTGAGCTACAGCTCACTTCATCAGACTAACATGGCTGTTACTCTGAAACCTCCCTCATTCAGTAAGGGGCCCACACTTTCCTTGACTTTCTTCTTGTTGCTAACATACCTGAAGAAACCCTTCTTGGTACTCATAACATCTCTTGCTAGCTGCAACTCCAGGTGTGATTTGGCCTTCCTGATTTCACTCCTGCATGCTCGAGCAATATTTTTATACTCTTCTCTGGTCATTTGTCCAATCTTCCACTTCTTGTAAGCTTCTTTTTTGTGTTTAAGATCAGCAAGGATTTCACTGTTAAGCCAAGCTGGTCGCCTGCCATATTTACTATTCTTTCTACACATCGGGATGGTTTGTCCCTGTAACCTCAATAAGGATTCTTTAAAATACAGCCAGCTCTCCTGGACTCCTTTCCCCCTCATGTTATTCTCCCAGGGGATCCTGCCCATCAGTTCTCTGAGGGAGTCAAAGTCTGTTTTTCTGAAGTCCAGGGTCCGTATTCTGCTGCTCTCCTTTCTTCCCTGTGTCAGGATCCTGAACTCGACCATCTCATGGTCACTTCCTCCCAGGTTCCCATCCACTTTTGCTTCCCCTACTAATTCTTCCCGGTTTGTGAGCAGCAGGTCAAGAAGAGCTCTGCCCTCAGTTGGTTCCTTCAGCACTTGCACCAGGAAATTGTCCCCTACACTTTCCAAAAACTTCCTGGATTTTCTGTGCACCGCTGTATTGCTCTCCCAAGCAGATATCAGGGTGAGTGAAGTCTCCCATGAGAACCAGGGCGTACGATCTAGTAACTTCCATGAGTTGCCGGAAGAAAGCCTCATCCACCTCATCCCGCTGGTCCGGTGGTCCATAGCAGACTCCCACCACCACCCTTGTTGCTCACACTTCTAAACTTAATCCAGAGACTCTCAGGCTTTTCTGCAGTTTCATACTTGAGCTTTGAGAAGTCATACTGCTCCCTTACATACAGTGCAACTCCCCTACTTTTTCTGCCCTGCCTGTCCTTCCTGAACAGTATATATCCATCCATGACAGTACTCCAGTCATGTGAGTTATCCCACCAAGTCTCTGTTATTCCAGTCACATCTTAATTCCTTGACTGTGCCAGGACTTCCAGTTCTCCCTGCTTGTTTCCCAGGCTTCTTACATTTGTGTATAGGCACTTGAGATAACTCACTGATCGTCCCTCTTTTTCAGTATGAGGCAGAAGCCCTTCCCTCTCGCACTCTCCTGCTCGTGCATCCTCCCAGTATCCCACTTCCCCACTTACCTCAGGGCTTTGGTCTCCTTCCCCCAGTGAACCTAGTTTAAAGCCCTCCTCACTAGGTTAGCCAGCCTGCTTGCGAAGATGCTCTTCCCTCTCTTCATAAGGTGGAGCCCGTCTGCCTAGCACTCCTTCTTTTTGGAACACCATCCCATGGTCAAAGAATCCAAAGCTTTCCTTCTGACACCACCTGCGTAGCCATTCGTTGACTTCCACGATTCAACGGTCTCTACCCAGGCCTTTTCCTTCCACAGGGAGGACGGACAAGAACACCACTTGCACCTCAAATTCCTTTATCCTTCTTCCCAGAGCCACGTAGTCCACAGTGATCCGCTCAAGGTCATTCTTGGCAGTATCATTGGTGCCCAAGTGGAGAAGCAGGAAGGGGTAGCGATCGGAGTGCTTGATGAGTCTCGGCAGTCTCTCCATCACATTGTGAATCTTAGCTCCTGGCAAGCAGCAGAATTCTCGGTTTTCCCAGTTGGGGCAGCCGATAGATGACTCAGTCCCCCTGAGGAGAGAGTCCCCGACCACCACCACCCGCCTCCTTCTCTTGGGACCCCCAACCCTAGGACGGTGCATCTCATGCCTTCCAATCTGCATATCCAGAGGCCTTTCTTCCTCCACCCTGCAGAGCCAGTGGGCATGTCAGGAAGTTGCCTCTTCAATCCCATGCACTACAGGGCCCTTCTTAACAAAGGCCAAGTATGATGCAGTAGGGAGTGGGGTGGATTGACCAGGGAATGTCATCTAGTTCTGCTGGGACTGTCTGCATGGGGGATAGGAGAGCAGGGGATGACTCCATTTGAGTGAGGAGACCTGAGCCTGTAACCTGAGCTGGGAGGGGGTTGGACCCAGGTGACACCTTTGCCCGGGAAACTGGACAAAGGCTGGAGGAGGAACCGGGGGGGGGGAGGAGGAGTGAGACTGCAGGAGTGGAGTCTCAGTTTTGGGCTGGCTGTGAAGATGCAGGGAACCCCAAGTCTGGGTTCTAAGCTCCTTGCCTCCCAGAGGGACCTGGCTGAGGGGTCCTGGTTGTACTTGCAAGCCCTGCTTGGAACCGTGTTCCTGTCATCTAATAAATCTTCTGTGTTACTGGATGGCAGAGAGTCACGGTGAATCGCAGGAAGTGAGGGTGCAGGGCCCTGAGTCCCCCAAACTCAGTGACAACTGGTGGTAAAGGTGGGATCTACTGCACCCCATGGACGGCGCTTCCTGCAGTAAGTGATGGGGGAGCAGTAAACCGAAGGGGGATTGACAAGGACCAGGCATGCTGAAGGCTCAGAGAGGAGCGGTTTCGGGGGGGGCTGTTAACCCCTGGGAGTGTGTGACCAGCAAGAAGGACTTTTGCAGTAACAGGGTGTGACGCAGCAGGGAGCGGGGTGGATTGACCGGGGAACGTCATCTAGTTCTGCTGGGACTGTCTGCATGGGGGATGAGAGAGCAGGGGATGACTCCACGGGAGTGAGGATACCTGAGCCTGTAACCTGAGCCAGGAGGGGGTTGGACGCAGGTGACATCTTTGCCTGCGAAACTGGAAAAAGGCTGGAGGAGGAGCCGGGGGGAGGAGGAGTGAGACTGAGGGATGGGGGGTTTTGGTTTCAGTTTTGGGCTGGGTGGTCGAATGCAGGGAACCCCAAGGCTGGGGTCTAAGCTCCCACAAGCTCTGTTTTAGACTGTTCCTATTGTCCAATAAACCTTCCGTTTTACTGGCTGACTGAGAGTCACGGTGAATCCCAGGAAGAGGGATGCAGGGCCCGGACTCCCCCACTCTCTGTGACAGAGGGTCCCCCTGGGGATTGCAGTGAGCAGTCCCAGGGGTGGAGGAGTCTGCAGCTTGACCCTGGCAAAGAGGTGGTGACCTCGAGAAAGGCTGGCACCCTAGGGGTTCTCCCTAGAAACTGTGGGGAGTGGCGAGCACAGAGACCTGCGAATTGCCAGCAAGGAAATGTATAGCAAACACCTTAAGAGCGACCTGGTGGAGCTGTGCAGGCAGAGGGGGCTGCGCATTGGGAGGCTCACCAAAAAACAGCTGATTTCCCAGCTGGAGGAGGGAGATCACTAGAACAAACCAATCCCTGTCTCTGAGGGAAGCAGCCTGGCAGATGCAGTGCAGGCACCAGTGTCTGTCCCAGTGGGGAGTGAGGGCTTCCCAAGACCCCTCCTACCTATGCCTAGAGGAAGGGCTGGGAGGAGCCCAGTGAATACCGAGGGCACCGTGACCCTCGTGGCCAGCAGGGGAGCCTCCCGGCAGAGCTCCCCATCCCTGGAGCTGAGGTGGCTGCATTGGGAGAAGGAGCTAAAACTGAGAGAGTTGAAGCTCAGACAGTGGGAACTGCAGGAGAAATGGGAAGAGAGGGAAAAGCAACGACAGCATGAGCTGGAGGAGAAGGAGAAACAAAGACAGCATGAAGAGAAGCAGATACAGCATGAGCTGGAGTTGTCCAAGCTGAGGAGCAGCGAGCCCCCGGCTGCAGTGAGTGATGGGGGACCCAGGACTGCATGGAGCTTTGACAAGTGCATCCTGGCCCAGCATAAGGAGGGGGAGGACATGGATGACTTCCTGGATGCCTCTGAGATGGCCTGCGACCTGCACCAGGTTGATCCTGTGGACAGGCTCCAGTTTCTCACCCCCTTACTGGACCCCAAGGCCATGGCATTGTATGCCGACTGGAAGGAGCAGAGAAAGGGGACTATGAACTATTCAAAAAGGCCCTGCTCTGCGAGTTTGGGCTGACTCCCAAGATGTACCGGGAAAAGTTCCGGAGTCAGTGTAAAACCCCAGAGGCCTCATATATGCAACTAGCCATCCGCATGGAGGAATATGCCACCAAATGGGCAGAGGGGGCCCAGACGAAGGAGGACCTGGTTAAACTGATCATACTAGAGCAACTGCATGAGCAGTGCCCATCCAAACTGATGCTAGGGTTGCTGGACAAAAAGCAAAAGAACCCACGACACACAGGGTGGCTGGCCGATGACTTAGTGAAGAGCCCGACAGGGGGTGGCAGGGAGGAGTCCCAAAGGAACAGGCCCTCTATGATGCAGAGGGAGAGTTGCCCTGGGATCTCCCAAAGGGGGAATATGGAGAACCCCTTCCCAAGGGGAACATCCAGCGTCAGGGCCAACCGACTGGCTCGAGGGGACCAACGGGACATGGGCTGCTATTACTGTGGCCAGAGAGGCCACATATGGACCCAGTGCCCCAAGCTCAGGGACAGACTGAGCAGACCAAACCCACCCAGGGTTAACTGGGTAGGGACCCAGTGGATGAGGGGCAGGCTTCCCAGGCAAGGGGGGCTGGCAGCTTATCAACTGCTCAGGATGGGGAGGACCCCAGGCCAGCTCCTCTGGGGGGCTGGATTCCCCGGACTCAAGGTTCTCTGTTTACAGGGTGGGCACGGGGCTCTCCCTGCAGAGTGAGTGCCTTGTTCCCCTGGAGGTGGATGGGAGGAAGGTCAATGGATACTGGGATACAGGCACAGAGGTGACGCTGGCCCGGCCCGAAGTCGTGGCACCAGATCGGGTGATGCCCAACACCTACCTGACCCTGACGGGGGTGGGCGGGACCCCATTCAAGGTCCCTGTAGCGAGGGTACACCTGAAATGGGGGGGCCAAGGAGGCCCCCAAGGACGTAGGGATGAACGAACATTTGCTAATCGGAGGGGACCTGGAGGACTGGCCAAGCAACCCCCAGACTGCCCTGGTTGTGACCCGTAACCAGAGCGGGCAAGGGGCACTGCGCCCTGACCTCGGAAAGGGTACCTTGCCCGAGGTGCAGGACCCTACCCTGGAGGGGAGAGAGCGCTGAGGGGCATTGCTCAGAGAGGCTGTGGCCTCAGACGCAGCCGGTGAGAGGGAACTGGTCCCCATCCCTTACCCAGCTGCTGAATTCCAGGCCGAGTTGCAGAAAGATCCCTCCTTGCGGAAGCTCAGGGACCTGGCCGACCTCTGTGCAGTACAGATCATGGGGAGAGGTTGCCAGGAGAGGTTCCTGTGAGAGAAGGGGTTCCTGTACCGAGAATGGGCTCCCCCAAGGGAAGTGGAGTCCTGTGGGATCAGGAGGCAGCTGGTGGTCCCCCAGAAGTATCGTGACAAGCTACTGTACCTGGCCCATGACATCCCCCTCACAGGGCACCAGGGAATCCGGCGCACCCGGCAGAGGTTGCTACAGAACTTTTACTGGCCCGGGGTCTTTACCACTGTCCAGCAGTATTGCCGATCCTGTGACCCCTGTCAGAGGGTGGGCCAGGCCCGGGACAAGGGGAAAGCAGCTTTGAGACCCTTGCCCATCATAGAGGAGCCTTTCCAGAAGGTGGCCATGGACATAGTGGGACCTCTCAGCAAGACAACTCGGTCAGGGAAGAAATATATTCTGGTGGTGGTAGATTTTGCCACCCGCTACCCCGAGGCAGTGCCCTTAGCTTCCATTGAAGCAGACACCGTGGCCGATGCGCTGCTGATCATTTTAATCCGAGTGGGGTTCCCCAAGGAAGTCTTGACAGACCAAGGGTCCAACTTCATGTCAGCCCTGCTCCGGTGCTTGTGGGAGAAATTTGGATTCTGGCACAACTGGGCCTCCGCATATCACCCCCAATCGAACGGGCTGGTGGAGAGGTTCAACGGAATGCTACAGATGATGCTGAAAACCTTTATGAACCAGCACCCACAGGACTGGGACAAGTACTTACCTCACTTGTTGTTCACGTACAGGGAAGAACCCCAGCAGTCTACTGGGTTTTCACCTTTCGAACTATTATATGGAAGGAGGATAAGGGGCCCCCTGGACCTGATGAGAGATGAATGGGAGGGGAAGGCCACTCCCGAAGGAGAATCCGTGGTGGAGTATGAACTGACTTTCTGAGAAAGACTTGCTGAGTTCATGGGCCTGGCCAGAGAGAATTTAGCAAGAGTCCAAAGGAAGCAGAAGGCCTGGTATGACCGCACAGCGCAGGCCAGCGCCTATGCCACCGGGCATCAGGTGATGGTTCTCATCCCCGTGAGAAAAAACAAACTACTGGCCACCTGGGAAGGTCCTTTCAAGGTTGTCAAGCAGCTAAATGAGGTAAACTATGTGGTGGGGCTGTCGAACCAGGCACACCACCACCAGGTGTACCGTGTAAATATGATGAAGCCATACTATGCCAGGGGGAATGTTGTGTTGGCCGTGTGTGGACATTGGGAGGAGCAAGGCGATGACCCTTTAGTAGATCTATTCCCTGGGACAAGAGCTGGTTCCCCCCGGAAACAATTCCCCTCTCGGATCAGCTAACCCCTGCCCAGCAAGCTGAGATCAGATGGGTGCTGCATCCATACCGACAGCTGTTTTCCAACCAGCCTGGACGCACTAATCTGACTGTCCACCGGGTGCAGACAAGATCACACCCGCCAATAAGATGCTCCCCCTTCTGAGTCACAGGGAAAACTGCTCAGGACCTGGACAGAGTGGTCAGGGACATTCTGGCTTTGGGGAGATTCAGCCATCTGCCAGCCCTTGTGCCTCGCCAGTGGTGCTGGTCCCCAAAAAGGACAGGTCGATCCAGTTCTGTGTGGACTATCGGAAGCTCAATGCCATCACTGTATCTGATGCCTACCCCATGCCCAGGCCTGACGAGCTCCTAGATAAACTGGGAGGAGCCCGGTACCTTACCACCATGGATCTTACAAAGGGCTACTGGAAAGTGCCGCTGGATGCAGATGCCCAGCTGAAATCAGCCTTTATCACCCTCTGGGGCTCTATGAGTTCCTGACCCTGCCTTTTGGTCTCAAGGGAGCGCCGGCCACCTTCCAGAGCCTGGTGGATCAGCTTCTGAGGGGGATGGAGCGTTTTGCCATGGTACATATTGATGACAGCTGTGTCTTTAGCCAGACCTGGGAGGACCATGTGTCCCCGGTTAGACAAGTGCTGGATCGACTCCAGGAGGTGGGGCTGAACGTAAAAGCCGAGAAGTGCAAGGTGGGGATGGCGGAAGTATCTTACCTGGGCCATCAGTTGGGGAGCGGCTGCCTCAAGCTGGAACCAGCCAAAGTGGAGGTGATCAGAGACTGGCCCGCTCCCCAAACCAAAAAGCAGGACCAAGCCTTAATTGGGGTGGCAGGATACTATCGAAGGTTTGTGCCCCGCTTTAGCGCCATAGCCACCCCCATCACCGAGCTCTGCAAGAAGGGGAAGCCAGACAAGATGGTCTGGACTGAGCAGTGCCACAGGGCTCTCTGTGCGTTGAAGGAGGCTCTGGTCAGTGGCCCAGTTCTGGCAAACCCAGACTTTCACAAGCCCTTTATGGTGTTCATTGACACCTCAGACATGGGGCTGGATGTGGTGTTAATGCAGAAGGATGAAAAGGGGGAGAGACACCCCATCATGTACCTGAGCAAGAAGTTGCTACTCCGGGAGCAACACTACACAACCATTGAGAAGGAATGACTGGCCATGGTGTGGGCCCCAGCTCCCTGCTCCCCACTCCCTCCCCTTGGCCCAGGGAGCCATGAGGCAGCTCCCTGCTCCCCTCTCCCTCCCTCCCTCCCCTTGGCCCGGGGAGCTGTGCAGCAGCTCCCTGCTCCCCCCTCTCCCTCCCTTCAGCCTGGGGAGCCATGCGGCAGCTCCCCACCCCAGGTCACCTCTGCTCCACCTCCTCCCCGAGCACGCCACCGCCGTTCTGATTCTCCCACCTCCCAGACTTGTGGTACCAATCAGCTGTTTGGCGCCGCAAGCCTGGGAGGGAGAGAAGCAGAGCAGGGCGGCGTGCTCAGTGGAGGAGGTGGAGCAGAGGTGAGCTGGGGCGGGGAGCAGTTCCCCTGCATGCTGCCCCCCCGTTAGTTGCTGCAGGCGGCCCTCCCTGCGCCCCTCTACTCCAGCTCACCTCTGCTCCACCGCTTCCCTGGAGCGCGCTTTTGGCTGCCCCCAACCACTTGGCGCCCTAGGCAGCCACCTACTTTGCCTAGTGGTTGCATCGACCTGGCTTGTTGCCAAGAAGGCTAACGGTATTTTGGGCTGTATAAGTAGGAGCACTGCCAGCGAAATGGGGGACGTGATTGTTTCCCTCTA
The DNA here is from genome assembly GCF_965140235.1 of Caretta caretta. Lineage (NCBI taxonomy): Eukaryota > Metazoa > Chordata > Testudines > Cheloniidae > Caretta > Caretta caretta. The sequence continues at coordinate 6,495,490 of NC_134233.1, forward strand.
TTCAGCATTGGTGAGGCCTCATCTGGAGTACTGTGTCCAGTTTTGGGCCCCACACTACAAGAAGGATGTACAAAAATTGGAAAGAGTCCAGCGGAGGGCAACAAAAATGATTAGGGGATTGGAACACATGACTTATGAGGAGAGGCTGAGGGAACTGGGATTATTTAGTCTGCAGAAGCAGGATAGCTGCTTTCAACTACCTGAAGGGGTGTTCCAAAGAGGATAGATCTAGACCATTCTCAATGGTAGCAGATGACAGAACAAGGAGTAATGGTCTCAAGTTGCAGTGGGGGAGGTTTAGGTTGGATATTAGGAAAAACTTTTTCACTAGGAGGGTGGTGAAGCACTGGAATGGTTACCTAGGGAGGTGGTGGAATCTCCTTCCTTTGAGGTTTTTAAGGTCAGGCTTGACAAAGCCCTGGCTAGGATGACTTAGTTGGGGATTGGTCCTGCTTTGACCAGGGGGTTGGACTAGATGACCTCCTGAGGTCCCTTCCAACCCTGATATTCTATGATCATTTGGCCAACAACATGCTATAAAGCACCCAGCTAAGTTGCATGAATGCGCTATAAGACACTCCTCAATTATACAGAAAGACCAGCATATCTCCCCAGCCCTCAGCCTTCCACCTCAGAAATGTACTGTCTTACACTGCTCATGGCCTTCTCTTGAAAAGTGTAAGCTGATTAATTAGTTCGCCACTTCATCAAAAATAAAGTGGATATGCACCTGCCTTTGTCATATCAGGAACTTTCCCAAGCACTTTGGACAAACTCACTACTAAGTATAAAACATTAAAATAACTTTATTAACTACAGAAAGATAGATTTTAAGTGAGTGTAATTTTTGGGCACAGAGGTCAAAAATGGTTACATAACAAAAGAAAATAGACTCTCAGTCTAAATTCTAATTTGAGTACACTAAGCAAGAATTGGATCAAAAACCTTTTCTCACCTGCTGGTTGCTCCAGGCAATGTTGAGTTCTTAATACACAAACTGAATTCCCTCTCAGCCTGGGACCAATATCCCCAGTTCAAAGTCTTTGTCTTCCAGACAATCTTCCAGGTGTTGAGATTACGGAACAGAGAGGCCAAGTGGTGGTGTCTTTGACCCTCATTTATATTTTTTCTCCCGGTGCTAGAAAGATCCTTGCTGTGATGCTGGGGTTAGTTAGCCCCCAATATGGCTATGCAGCACTGGAGCAGCAGTTTGCCTCCTGCGCCTTGTGGTAGGCGTTCTACAGCTCCTTCACTTTGACCCTGCACCGCAGTGTGTCCCTGTCATGGCCCCTTTCTATCATGCATCATGAAATCTGTCCTTAGGTATCATAATTCCTATGGCTGGAGCACAGCTGGGACTGGACAGCCTCCTCTCCCCAAATGCTGATGAGGTCCAGCAGCTCGGCATTGCTCCAAGCGGAGGATCACCTGGTGCATGGAGCAGGCATGGTCACCTGGAAAGATGCGCTGGGACTGCTGCACGCATCACCGAGCGAACAGGGAGGGGACTTTCAAAATTCCCAAGGAATTTAAGGGGGGGGTGTTTCACAGTTGGTAACCTGAGGGCAGTGCAGTAGAGTTCAAACTGATGACCAGAGAGGCGAGAACAGGGATTATGGGACACCTCCCGGAGGCCAATTGCAGCACTGCAATCCACCAGGGTGTCTACACCGGCACCGTGCCGCTGTAACCCTGGTGCAGACAGCTCTACGCCGCTCGTCGGGGTGGTTTTTTTGCAGCGCTGCAACTGCACAGTTTCTGCGCGCTAAGTGGCTTGGCCGTGCGTACACCTGAGAAGTTACACTGCAGAAAGCTGCTTTACTGTGCAGAAACTTGCCAGTGTAGACAAGTCCGTAGATGGCTTACATAAGAATGCAAGACTGGTCATATAGAGTCAGACCAATGGTCCATGGAGCCCAGTGTGCTTCTGGAGAGTGATCAGTGACAGATGCATCCGAGGGAATGAACAGAACAGGCTTGTTGACCTGCAAGGTGAGGGTCTTTCACCCTTATCTTTAACTTCATTGTTGTTGATTCCTACTTATCCTATCTTACCACACCTCCCCTGAGGTCTCTGGGCAAATCAGGTGTGAACCACTCCTTTGATAGAGATGTGTCCCAAACCAGCTGAATTGAGGCAGACTTTGGGCCAATGTCAGTCTGGAAAAGGCCTGCTTAACCCAGCAGGTTTCTCAAAGTATCCGTTGCTGTGAACTGCATGTAGTGTGGATGTGTGAACCCCAAAGATACTAAACATGAAAGAAACACAAGGACAGTTCTGAGGAGGTTTCCAGAGCCAGGCCTGAGAGTTAAATAGCTGTGGTCAAAAGAAAAAGGGGCCTCAGCACCTATAAAAATAACTAGTTGCAAAAACAAAACAAAATTAAATTAAAAAACCAAACCAAATAAAAAAAAACAAAAGCTGCCATCACACATCCATCACCATTTTAGATTTTGACATCTCCTGCCCGATGTGACATCTTTGCTTTGTGATCAAGAGACCTGGGAAACTCGGTTGCTGTTACTCTCTAACTAGGTAAAAGGTTCACATCTTGTCTGAAGTAATTTTGCTCTTAACAGAATATTTATTTTAAAATTTATCAAAATAAATTCCATTTTTAATAGAACTAATTACAGTCCATACTGGGTCTTTATTCTTGTACATTCTATTTCTCTCACATATTCCCCCACTCTAATTCCTTTGGAGTGAGGTTTTAATTTCAGGATTAGCCAACATATCCTATATAGTAGGAGGGCGCAGGGAGAGAACTAGAAGAAAAGATGGATTATATTGTAACACTGAAAATTATCACATAATCAGCCTCTTACATTACACTAAGTAACTTCATGTTTAATTTCATTGTTGCTGGTAACAACTTATTCAACAATTACAAAATATAAACCAATTGGGCAGTTTTCTCTTAATTCCCATTTCCACCCAGTGAACTTTGTGTGAAGTCACATTCTACAATAAACTAGGAGCCTTCCATTTCTGTGAGTTCATTTCTCCCTGGGTCTTCTCCCATAAGTGTGGGTGGAAGGGGTCTCAAACTACATGGGAAGGTTGCACCATGAGAAAAAACAACTGTGCTCTATTTTCACACTTACTAATCTTTCAGAGTAGCAGGAGAAGTGATACAAATGAATTAGACTCAAGAGCAAAACTAACAGACCAAACCACAGACTCTGGACTCAGCAGTCATGTATCCTGCAGTCTGAACTTGGAATCTAATACATTCCCCCATAGGCATGGAATGGCTCTGAAGGAATCAGCTGTTTCTCTCTGTGCTTAATGAAACTTTGGATCCAAATGGTAAAAGACAGTTGTTCCCAATTTAATCATGGCATCCTATAGGAGTGTGATCAGTGCCACTTAACTAGGGAGCAGCGTTCTAAAAATAGTTTACCTGGGCCACAGGTCACCATAGCGTTCATCTCTGGGGTGAAAATCAACCACTCGTACCTGCAATTTCTACCTGAGTTCTTGTCAAATCTTTGACCTTACTTGGAGTAATTTTACACTTCTCTGGCGTAGAATTCTTCACCAACCACACAACAAATCAGTAGCGATAGTGAGGTATAACTCCCCCAAATATGCCCTTTTATTTCTTTAATCTGGTGGCACAGATTTAAATTAGGGACTAAATTCAGGTGTGTCTTAGAATCCCTGTAAGACACCAAATGTCAGGTATCTATTAAAAATAGGTATCTTTCTGCAGCTCTATCACATTCAACACAGATTTCATTTTCTACACATTTGCAGCATCTCCCAGGGGTGAGTTGAACAGAAATGCCACTTTCACTTTTCCCATCTCTACCTAGCTAGGGATTGTATTTTCCAAATAATAGGCAACATGCACCTGATTAGGAAGGAGATATCTTCAGGAGCGACCTCCTGCAGGGCCTGGGCCACAACTGCTTTGGGAGCCAAATGCATGGGTATTTTGCTTAGCCCTGGTCTACACTAGGAGTTTAGGTCAAATTTAGCAGAGTTAAATCGATGTAAACCTGCACCCGTTCACACGATGAAGCCCTTTTTTTCGACTTAAAGGGCTCTTAAAATTGATTTCCTTAATCCACCTCTGACAAATGGATTAGCGCTTAAATCGACCTTGCCAGGTCGAATTTGGGGTACTGTGGACGCAATTAGACGGTATTGGCCTCCGGGAGCTATCCCAGAGTGCTCTTTGTGACCGCTCTGGACAGCACTCTCAACTCAGATGCACTAGCCAGGTAGACAGGAAAAGGCCTGCAAACTTCTGAATTTCAATTTCCTGTTTGCATGGTCACCTGCAGCTTGCCACGCTGGCCAGAGCTCATCAGCAGAGGTGACCATGATGGAGTCCCAGTATCGCAAAAGAGCTCCAGCATGGACCGAACGGGAGGTACGGGATCTGATAGCTGTATGGGGAGAGGAATCCGTGCTATCAGAACTCCGTTCCAGTTTTTGAAATGCCAAACCATTTGTCAAAATCTCCCAGGGGATGAAGGACAGAGGCCATAACACAGACCCGAAGCAATGCCGCGTGAAACTTAAGGAACTGAGGCAAGCCTACCAGAAAACCAGAGAGGCAAACGGCCGCTCCGGGTCACAGCCCCAAACAAGCCGCTTCTATGATGAGCTGCATGCCATTTTAGGGGGTTCAGCCACCACTACCCCACCCGTGTTGTTCGACTCCTTCAATGTAGATGGAGGCAACACAGAAGCAGGTTTTGGGGGTCATAGAATCATAGAATAACAGAGTTGGAAGGGACCTCTGGAGGCCATCTAGTCCAACCCCCTGCCCAGAGCAGGACCAATCCCAACTAAATCATCCCAGCCAGGGCTTTGTCAAGCCTTACCTTAAAAACTTCTAAGGAAGGGGATTCCACCACCTCCCTAGGTAACACATTCCAGTGTTTCACCATCCTCCTAGTGAAAAAGTTTTTCCTAATATCCAACCTAAACCTCCCACACTGAAACTTGAGACCATTACTCCTTGTCCTGTCATCTGCTATCACTGAGAATAGTCTAGATCCATCCTCTTTGGATCCACCTTTCAGGTAGTTAAAAGCAGCTATCAAATCCCTCCTCATTCTTCTCTTCCGTAGACTAAACAATCCCAGTTCCTTCAGCCTCTCCTCATAACTCATGTGTTCCAGTCCCCTAATCATTTTGTTGCCCTTCGCTGGACTCTCTCCAATTTCTCCACGTCCTTCTTGTAGTGTGGGGCCCAAAACTGGACACAGTACTCCAGATGAGGCCTTACCAATGTCGAATAGAGAGGAATGATTACGTCCCTCGATCTGCTGGCAATGCCCCTACATATACATCCCAAAATGCCATTGGTCTTCTTGGCAGTAAGGGCACACTGTTGACTCATATCCAGCTTCTCGTCCACTGTCACCCCTAGGTCCTTCTCTGCAGAACTGCTGCTGAGCCATTCAGTCCCTAGTCTGTAGCGGTGCATTGGATTCTTCTGTCCTAAGTGCAGGACTCTGCACTTGTCCTTGTTGAACCTCATCAGATTTCTTTTGGCCCAATCCTCCAATTTGTCTAGGGCCCTCTGTATCCTATCCCTACCCTCCAGCGTATCTACCACTCCTCCCAGTTTAGTGTCCTCTGCAAACTTGCTGAGGGTGCAATCCACACCATCCTCCAGATCATTAATGAAGATATTGAACACAACCGGCCCCAGGACCGACCTTTGGGGCACTCCACTAGATACCGGCTGCCAACTAGACATGGAGCCATTGATCACTACCCGTTGAGCCCGACAATCTAGCCAACTTTCTACCCACCTTGTAGTGCATCCATCCAGCCCATACTTTAACTTGCTGACAAGAATACTGTGGGAGACTGTGTCAAAAGCTTTGGTAAAGTCGAGAAATAACACGTCCACTGCTTTCCCTTCATCCACAGAACCAGTTATCTCATCATAGAAGGCAATTAGATTAGTCGGGCATGACTTGCCCTTGGTGAATCCATGCTGACTGTTCCTGATCATTTTCCTCTCGTCTAAGTGCTTCAGAATTGATTCCTTGAGGACATGCTCCATGATTTTTCCGGGGACTGAGGTGAGGCTGACCGGCCTTAGTTCCCAGGATCCTCCTTCTTCCCTTTTTTAAAGATGGGCACTACATTAGCCTTTTTCCAATCTTCCGGGACTTCCTCCGATCACCATGAGTTTTCAAAGATAATGGCCAATGGCTCTGCAATCACATCCGCCAATTCCGTTAGCACTCTCGGATTAGGAAGATGATGATGATGATGAAGTTGTAGATAGCTCACAGCAAGCAAGTGAAGAAACCGGTTTTCCCGATAGCTAGGAACTGTTTCTCACCCTGGACCTGGAGGCAGTCCCCCCTGAACCCACCCAAGGCTGCCTCCTGGACCCGCCAGGTGGAGAAGGGACCTCTGGTGAGTGTAGCTTTTAAAATACTATACATGGTTTAAAAGCAAGCATGTTTAATGATTAATTTGCCCTGGCATTTGCGGCTCTCCTGGATGTACTCCCAAAGCCTTTGCAAAAGGTTTCTGAGGAGGGCAGCCTTATTCCACCCACAATGGTAGGACACTTTACCACACCAGGCCAGTAGCACGTACTCGGGAATCATTGTAGAACAAAGCATTGCAGTGTATGTTTGCTGGCATTCAAACAACATCCGTTCTTTATCTCTCTGTGTTATCCTCAGGAGAGTGATATCATTCACAGTCATCTGGTTGAAATAGGGTGCTTTTCTTAAGGGGACATTCAGAGGTGTCCGTTCCTGCTGGGCTGTTTGCCTGCGGCTGAACAGAAATGTTCCCCACTGTTAGCCATGGGGGGGGGGGTGAGGGGCTAGCCACGTGGTGGGGGGAGGCAAAATGCGACCTTGGAACGAAAGCACATGTGCTGTGTATGTAATGTTAATAGCAAGGTTTACCATGAAAGAGTGTAGCCATTGTTCTAGAAAATGTGTCTTTTTAAATACCACTGCCTCTTTTTTTTTTCCTCCACCAGCTGCATGTGTTTCAATGATCACAGGATCTTCTCCTTCCCAGAGGCTAGTGAAGATTAGAATGCGAAAAAAACGCACTCGTGATGAAATGTTCTCTGAGCTCATGCTGTCCTCCCACACTGACAGAGCACAGACGAATGTGTGGAAGCAGACAAATGTCAGAGTGCAGGAAAGCACAATATGACCGGGAGGAGAGGTGGCAGGCTGAAGAGAGTAAGTGGTGGGCTGAAGAGAGGGCTGAAGCTCAAATGTGGCAGCAGCGTGATGAGAGGAGGCAGGATTCAATGCTGAGGCTGCTGGAGGATCAAACCAATATGCTCCAGCGTATGGTTGAGCTGCAGGAAAGGCAGCAGGAGCACAGACCGCCGCTACAGCCCCTGTGTAACCAACCGCCCTCCTCCCCAAGTTCCATAGCCTCCTCACCCAGACGCCCAAGAAAGTGGTGGGGGGGCCTCCGGCCACTCCACCCCAGAGGATTGCCCAAACAACAGAAGGCTGGCATTCAATAAGTTTTAAAGTTTTAAACTTTTAAAGTGCTGTGTATCTGAAATTCTGTGGCCTGCATTGTGCAGGAGGTCAGACTAGATGATCATAATGGTCCCTTCTGACCTAAATATCTATGAATCTTTGATGCCCACATTGCCAGGGCCCCTGCTTTGAGAGAAGACTGTGTCCATGTCCTCATCACTCACGTCACCGCACTGATGTCGCCTACTCACCCGGTATCGCTTTGCCAGGTTCTGGTGCTGCATATACTGCTGGATAATGCGTGTGGTGTTTAATGTGCTCCTAATTGCCAAAGTGATCTGAGCGGGCTCCATGCTTGCCGTGGTATGGCGTCTGCACAGAAAAAAGGCGCAGAGCAATTGTCTGCCATTGTCCTGATGGAGGGAGGGGCGACTGATGACATGGCTTGCAGGATTGGCTTACAGGGAATTAAAATCAACAAAGGGGGTGGCTTTGCGAGAAACTGAATGGCCCCCTCAAGGACAGAACTCAAAACCTCAAGGATAGAACTCAAAACTGGGTTTAGCAGGCCGTTGATTTCACAGAGGGAAGGAGGGAGCAAGGAGAAAATGAATAGAAAACAAATCTGGTCTATTTCTTGTTTTGAGCCACTTCATCTATCTTTATACATCTTGCTGGCAGCAGACTGCAGTATGACTGCTAGCCATCGTCATCTCCTGGGTGCTCGGCAGAAGACGGTGCAGTATGACTGCTGGCCATCATCTTCTGCTGGCTGGAGGTTAAAAGTCAGCGCACTGCCAGTAGGACTGAATCGCCAAGAGACGAAACAAGGGAAATGACCTGGCTGAGTCACTCCCATGTTTGCCCAGGCGTCCGATTAAAAGAGCACCCAGGACTACGTCGATGACGGCTACCAGTCATACTGCACTGTCTGCTGCCAAAAGGCAATTAACTGCTGCTGTGTAGCAATGAAGTACCACGTCTGCCAGCACCCAGGAGACATATGGTGACGGTGAGCTGAGCGGGCTCCATGCTTCTCGTGGTATGGCGTCTGCACGGGTAACTCAAGAAAAAAGGCGCAAAACGATTGTCTGCCCTTGCTTTCACGGAGGGCGGGAGGGAACGGGGGCCTGACGATATGTACCCAGAACCACCCGTGACAATGTTTTAGCCCCATCAGGCACTGGGATTTCTACCCAGAATTCAAATGGGAGGCGGAAACTGCGGGAACTGTGGGATAGCCACCCACAGTGCAATGCTCCGGAAGTCGACAGTTGCCTCGGTACTGTGGACACACTCCGCCGACCACATGTACTTAGAGCACTTGTGTGGGGATACACCACAATCAACTGTATAAAACCGCTTTCTACAAAACCGACTTCTATAAATTCGACCTAATTTCATAGTGTAGACATACCCTTAGTTACAAGTCATTTACGAGGGAATCCTCTTCCCAGCCCTTTAGAAAAAATATTGACCTAACCAATTGAACAACAGGGGATTGGGATGGTGACGGGGAATGAAACAATTTGTTCCTGAAGGGGAAACTTGATGACCTAGAATTGCTTTGAAATGGGGAACAGTATAAACCTGATGCTCAGGGTTTGTTTAGACATGGAAAAGTGATGGAGTTTAGGTCAGGCCAAGGGGAAAGCTAATGCCAACCACTGCACCTGGGCTGCATCTGCACTACAACTATAATTGTCTTTTTACACCAAGATCACTAACTTGAGCTGCCAACGCCATGTACAGTCCTAGTGGATGTAAGGGACAGGTAGTTTTTGCCTCACTGTACTTGTTGGGATCAAACTTCTTTCTCCCACCTGGAGCTGATGAACATTCCTGGAAGGAGGGACACACACTCCTATGGCTCAAAAGGAAAGGAGTTGATAGAAAAGATCACAGGACTGACCCCAAAGAAGGGTGACCTGCAAAAGGCAGAAGCAGGCAACTCATCTGGTGGAGCTGAGAGACAACGGTGAAGATGGTGAAAGATTACTATGTGGGAATTAGCAAATGTGATTTAAAAAAAAAAAATCTTTGGCCAGCCTTAGTCAAGGCATTTATTACAGTTCTTTCCCATGTGGGTTTTCTGATGTTTAATAATGCTTGAGCTCCAACTGAAGCGTTTCCCACACTCAGAGCATCCATAAGGTTTCTCGTCTGTGTGGATTGTCCTATGTCTGATAAGGTTTAAGCTCCGATTAAAGCATTTCCCACAGTCAGAGCATGCGTAAGGCCTCTCTCCACTGTGGATTTTCTGATGGGTGGTAAGAGCTGAGCTATAACTGAAGTGTTTCCCACACTCAGAGCACGTGTAGGGTTTCTCTCCAGTGTGGATTCTACGATGTATGCTAAGGTGCGAGTGCCAACTAAAGGTTTTCCCGCACTCAGAGCACGTGTAGGGTGTCTCTCCTGTGTGGATTCTCTGATGTGTCATAAGGTGTGATCTCTGATGGAAGCTTTTCCCGCAGTCAGAGCATGTGTAGGGCGTCTCTCCGCCGTGGATTCTCTGATGTGTGATAAGTCTTGAGCTCTGACTGAAGCTTTTCCCACACTCAGAGCATGTGAAGGGCATCTCTCCAGTGTGGATTCTCTGATGTGTGATAAGGTTTGAACTCTGATTGAAGCTTTTCCCGCACTCAGCGCACGTGTAGGGTTTCTCTCCTGTGTGGATTCTACGATGTATGCTAAGGTGTGAGTGCCAACTAAAGCTTTTCCCGCACTCAGAGCATGTGTAGGACGTCTCTCCATTGTGGATTCTCTGATATGTGGTAAGGGCTGAGCTCTGATTGAAGATTTTCCCGCACTCATGGCTTGCGCAGCATGTCTCTTCCAAGTTAATTCTCTCACATTTAATAAGGTCTGAGTGGCTACTGAAGTTTTCCTCTGGCCTTTGCTGACTCTCACAGGCTTTTGCTTTTTCTGGGAGTGCACAACTCCCGGAATCATTCCCTTTGGATCTTCCTGATAACATTCTATAGGATTCTACTTCCTCAGCATCTTCCTGCTGGGGTGTCTCCTCATTCTCACTCACCATCCCAATGCTTGATGAGAGAGAATCCACACATAGATCACTCCCTGTGCTGGAGAGAAAGGAAATCTCAGAGAGAAGAATGGAAAAAGGGATGAACAAACCAAAATATATGCGGGAGAGATCAAACCTATCAGGAGCTGATTTTCCCCAAACCCTTCCCCAGAGGGGAGAGAGGAAGGGATCAGTTCTGGGTCCGCATCTCACCAGAACTCTCAGAGGAAAGCAAGATTGGGGAGGGACCTGCTGCCAGTTGTCAGTTAGGGTAGGTGGGAAGCCATGAGTGACATCTGCCTAATGATGCCACATCTGCAGGGAACAATCCTGAACTTGGAGAGCTCACAAGGTCTTTGTAGTGCATCCCAAATATTTCCTGTATTCACAGACAGTTTTTGAGTTGATTTAACCAATTCCTCACCTGTGCAGGCAGCTCTCGGGAGCACTTCTTTCTCAGAGCCGTGGGGGGTCTAGGAACCACGGGTCTTCCCCTCATTCCAGCTGCGAGATCTGATCAGGTTTGGAAACTGGAAACCCTGCTCAAGGCAAAGAAAATAAGGGAGGTCAGTGGAATTTGTGGGACAGTTGTCACAAGGAATATTCCATGGTTTTAACCTCAGCTCTTGGCTCAAAGTATCAGAAGAGTTATTATTGTTATAAATCATATTCATTACCTTAGTGCCTAAGGACCAACTAACAGTCCATTGTGCTAGACACAGTACAAACCCAGAACAGCAGATGGCCCATGTCTTGAAGAATTTACAATCTAAATAGACAAGGCAGACACAGACTGGGAGAAGGGGTATAACCCACCAGCCGAGTGAACTATGTGAAGGCAGAGTGACAGATCTGATGAACACAGGCATATATCTTGAGACTATTGTATTTAATGTTATGACTAGGGCCAGTGTTTTCTGGAAATTACTGCTATTACAATTTTTTTTTTCTGACGTTACTTCTCATTTCTGGAATCACCCTTCATATCCAGAATTCCTCAACAGAGGGTGGGGCATGCAAGGTCACAACTCTCCAGATTTCTGCCCAGAGACACCTGACTCATCCCCAGGGTTTAGGGCAGAGGTGATGTGTGGGCAGAGCACACAGGGTCAAGCCCCCCACCCCCAGATTTCTGCCTGGAGACACCCGACTCCCCTCCAGGGCAGAGGCTGGGGGCTGGCTTCTATTGAGACTTGCTACCAATTTCTTCCCTCCTCATACAAGTCTGGGCTCAGCAAAACCACTGTGGAGCTTCCCCTGGGCAGGCAGGGCACTTGGCAGTGGGATGCAGGATCCCTCATCATACTGCAGAGCAGAAGGCACTCGCACCTCCTCTCGGTTGTGTCCATAGCACCTCTCCCCTGCAAACAGTTGGCTCTAGGCTCTCAATGCTCAGTGTCTGGGCCCCACTTCCCCCACACAGATGGCTCCTGCCGCCTCCCCCAAATGCACTTTCATGCTGTAAAGGATTATACATTGCTCATGTTTGTCAATAGAAAATAACAGAACGCTACTAGCCATCACCTTCAACCCCCAACTAAAACTCCTCCAACGCATTATTAAGGACCTACAACCTATCCTGAAGGATGACCCAACACTCTCACAAATCTTGGGAGACAGGCCAGTCCTTGCCTACAGACAGCCCCCCAACCTGAAGCAAATACTCACCAGCAACCACATACCACACAACAGAACCATTAACCCAGGAACCTATCCTTGCAACAAAGCCTGTTGCCAACTGTGCCCACATATCTATTCAGGAGACACCATCACAGGGCCTAATCACATCAGCCACACTATCAGAGGCTCGTTCACCTGCACATCCACCAATGTGATATATGCCATCATGTGCCAGCAATGCCCCTCTGCCATGTACATTGGTCAAACTGGACAGTCTCTACGTAAAAGAATAAATGGACACAAATCAGATGTCAAGAATTATAACATTCATAAACCAGTCGGAGAACACTTCAATCTCTCTGGTCACGCGATTACAGACATGAAAGTTGCGATATTACAACAAAAAAACTTCAAATCCAGACTCCAGCGAGAAACTGTTGAATTGGAATTCATTTGCAAATTGGATACAATTAACTTAGGCTTGAATAGAGACTGGGAGTGGCTAAGTCATTATGAAAGGTAACCTATTTCCCCTTGTTTTTTCCTACCTCCCCCCCCCCCGCAACGTTCTTGTTAAACCCTGGATTTGTGCTGGAAATGGCCCAACTTGATTATCATACACATTGTGAAGAGAGTGATCACTTTAGATAAGCTATTAGCAGCAGGAGAGTGGGGTGGGAGGAGGTATTTTTTCATGCTTTTTGTGTATATAAAAAGATCTTCTACACTTTCCACAGTACGCATCCGATGAAGTGAGCTGTAGCTCACGAAAGCTTATGCTCAAATAAATTGGTTAGTCTCTAAGGTGCCACAAGTACTCCTTTCCTTTTTGCGAATACAGACTAACATGGCTGTTACTCTGAAATCTGTTTTCATTGCCAGCAAACACTGGCCCTAGTTATGACTGTTATCGCTATATTTGAGCCAGCCCTTGAAAGCATGAACACTTCACAGACTATGATGCTGAGATGGGTCAGATGATACTGGGATGGGCTTCCTGTGCAAGCTGGTGTCACTAAGGGGTGATGAATGCCAGATCTCAAGGTAGTTATGCAGCTCTCCAGCTTTTGAAGCTTTGCCCCACGCAGAAAGGGACAGTGACGGATTTTACCTCTTTCAGGAGACTGAAGAAGAGACAGACTGACTTTTTGGGGAGAAACAGCCAAATTTGAGCTGACTGAGGGGGTTCTTTTTGGGCTACAAACTAACATGACCTGATAACTAAGATGTAAGCCTTTAAGGAAGGTTTTAATACACTTTGGAACTGACCAGGGATTCCCACGAGGACTGATAATGGGGCGATGGTAAATACACATTTAGATCCTTTTCTTGTTTTATATCTTTTCCCCATAAGGCTTAACCTGTGGCACACTGTCATGGATCCATAGGATCTGTGCTATGCCCCGGATATTGAAGAGTCCTTGGGAGGTGCCCCTTGAGTGCACTAGACCCCCAAGGGGTCCCACTCTTCCACAAGGATAGACCATGTAGCTTCAACACCTGAGACTGAGGACATGTCTACACTTACCTCTGGAGTGATTGATCCAGCGGGGATCGATCTATCATGTCTAGTGAAGACATGCTAAATCGACTACCGAGCGCTCTCCCGTCAACTCTAGTACTCCACCAGCATGAGAAGTGTAGGCGGAGTCGACAGGGGAAGACACTGCGGTAAGTAGCTCTAAGTACGTCAACTTCAGCTATGTTCTTTTCATAGCGGAAGATGCATAACGTAGACCAATGTAGCTGGTTCTCCCCCACCCCCACCCCCAGCATAGACCAGGCCTGAGCCTCTGGCTTCAACACTCCTATTTCAACCTGTGAACTCTGCCAGCAGCTCAAGCTGAACTACACTCCTGTTCAGAGACTGTTCCTCATTCATGCTTCAATGCACCTCAGCAAGTTTTTGCTGTGACACTGGGCAGACATTTAAAACATACCAGGGTTTATTAGTCAACCGAAACACAGCATTGGAAAGTCCTTAGATGAGGACAGAGAAGCAAAGAAGACAATATAGTCCAGACTGGCCAATGCCCTTGAGCCATGCTGCTATAGAAAACAATCTCATTTCCTTTCACTGTGCCTGTTGTGGCAGAGCACCGGCTTTGCCTCGGAGGGTCCTGTGCTTTCAGGCGGTTAGGGTTTGCCCCAGAGGTTTGCCCGGACCCACAATGTAGCCTCTCTATCCTCCTAGAGGCAAGGGTTACAGTTTACTGAGTCACCTTCATCATCGGCCAGTCAATGGGTTTGGTGTAAGAACCCTCTCTAGTCCCTGTCTTCCTTCCCAGGAAGCGTTTGCGCAGAGAGGGTTTGGGAGGAAGTTCTGTCACACTGTGAAGCACAGAGTGACCTTATTCCAGTACAGGCCTAGCCCTCTCCCACCAGGGTGTAACCCTTTGAGAGAGGGTGAAACCCTCCCAGTAACAGAGTCTCTCTGTTACACTTATCAAGTCTGCGGATGATACCAAGCTAGGAGGGGTTGTGAGTGCTTTAGAGGATAGGATTAAAATTCAAAATGATCTGGGCAAACCGGAGAAATGGTCTGATGTAAATAAGATGAAATTTAATAAGGACAAATGCAAAATACTCCACTTAGGAAGGAACAATCAGTTGCACACATACAAAACGGGAAATGACTGCCTAGGAAGGAGTACTGTGGAAAGGGATCTGGAGGTCATAGTGCATCACAAGCTAAATATAAGTCAACAGTGTAACGCTGTTCCAAAAAATGCAAACATCATTCTGGGATGTATTAGCAAGAGTATTGTAAGCAAGACATGAGAAGTAATTCTTCCACTCTACTCTGTGCTGATTAGGCCTCAACTGGAGTATTGTGTCCAGTTCTCAGTGCCACATTTCAGGAAAGATGTGGACAAACTGGCAAAAGTCCAGAGAAGACCAATAAAAATTATTAAAGGTCTAGAAAACATGACCTATGAGAGAAAATTGGGTTTGTTTAGTGTGGAGAAGAAAAGACTGAGAGGGGACATGATCACAGTTTTCAAGTACATAAAAGGTTGTTACAAGGAGGAGTGAGAAAAATTGTTCTTCTTAACCTCTGAGAATAGGACAAGAATTTAGTTTGGACCTTAGAAAAAGTTTTCTGTCAGAGTGGTTCGCACTGGAATAAATTGCCTAGGAAGGTTGTGGAATCTCCATCATTGGGGATTTTTAAGACCAGGCTGGACAAACACTTGTCAGGGATTATCTAGATAATACTTAGTCCTGCCTTGAGTGGAGGGGACTGAACTGGATGACCTCTCGAAGTCCCTTCCAGTTTTGTGATTCTATGAACCAAAGGCCAGAGAAGAGCAGAATCAAGCGGCGGCGAACCAGCTGAGCAGCGGGGAACAGCAGAGCAGCACACAGCAGGAGTTTGCCTGGGATTGGTGAGTATCCGAGTGCGTGTTTGCTGAGTAAGTATCTGAGTGCGTGTCTGCTGGGAGGGCAGTGTGAGAGCCTGAGCGAGTGCCTGATTGGCTGGTAGCCTGCAGGGGGCGGGCACTGGGGCTGTCTGTTTGTTTGTTTCAGGGAAGCCTGGCTGTTTAAAAATAGCCAGAGCTTCGCGAACCAGCTGAGCGGCGGCGAACCAGCTGAGCAGCGGGGAACAGCAGAACAGCACACAGCAGGAGTTTGCCTGGGAGTTCACCTGGAGTGAGCCCAGTGAGGCTCACATCTTGCCAATTTCTCTGAGGAAGCTCACAGTAGGAAGGTGATATGGAAGGGGGGGGTTCAGCTATTGTGACCTGCACTGGATGTGCCATGTTTGTCTTTCTTCCACAGGACAGAAGCGACTTTGTCTGTAGAAAGTGCAGGCTGGTCTCCATATTGGAAGAGAAGATTGAAGGTCTGGAGCAACAGATAACGACCCTGCATTGCATACGAGAAATGGAAGATTTTCTGGACAAAAGTCAGGATATGCTTCTACGGGCACAAAGCTCTAAAGATTTAGAGGAGGTTGCACAGTGGAGCCAAGAGGCCAGTGAAGGAGCTTGGCAACATGTGATCTCCAGAAGAAGAAGGGGGAATGTCCGGGTTCCAGCAATGTGGACACAGGTAACTAACCGCTTTCATGTTCTCTCCACAGGTACCATTGCGGAGAGTGGACCAGATGATATGTCTGGGGGGAGAAAGCAGAAGGAGACTCCGCTGGTTGGAAGGCATGAGATGCACTGTCCTGAGATGGGGGGTTCCACGACCACCACTCCCAAGAGAAGGAGGCAGGTGGTGGTGGTCGGGGACTCTCTCCTTCGGGGGACTGAGTCATCTATCTGCCGCCCTGACCGGGAAAACCGAGAAATCTGCTGCTTGCCGGGGGCTAAGGTTCGCGATGTGACGGAGAGACTGCTGAGACTCATCAAACCCTCGGATCGCTACCCCTTCCTGCTTCTCCACTTGGGCACCAATGATACTGCCAAGAATGACCTTGAGCGGATCACTGCAGACTACGTGGCTCTGGGAAGAAGGATAAAGGAGTTTGAGGCGCAAGTGGTGTTCTCGTCCATCCTCACCGTGGAAGGAAAAGGCCTGGGTAGGGACCGTCGAATTATGGAAGTCAACGAATGGCTACGCAGGTGGTGTCGGAGAGAAGGCTTTGGATTCTTTGACCATGGGATGGTGTTCCATGAAGGAGGAGTGCTAGGGAGAGACGGGCTCCACCTTACGAAGAGAGGGAAGAGCATCTTTGCCAGCAGGCTGGCTAACCTAGTGAGGAGGGCTTTAAACTAGGTTCACCGGGGGAAGGAGACCAAAGCCCTGAGGTAAGTGGGAAAGCGGGATACCGGGAGGAAGCACAGGCAGGAACGTCTGTGAGGGGAGGGCTCCTGCCTCATACTGAGAATGAGGGGCGATCAGCAGGTCATCTCAAGTGCTTATATACGAATGCACAAAGCCTTGGAAACAAGCAGGGAGAACTGGAGGTCCTGGTGATGTTAAGGAATTATGACGTGATTGGAATAACAGAGACTTGGTGGGATAACTCACATGACTGGAGTACTGTCATGGATGGTTATAAACTGTTCAGGAAGGACAGGCAGGGCAGAAAAGGTGGGGGAGTAACACTGTATGTAAGGGAGCAGTATGACTGCTCAGAGCTCCGGTACGAAACTGCAGAAAAACCTGAGTGTCTCTGGATTAAGTTTAGAAGTGTGAGCAACAAGAGTGATGGAGTGGTGGGAGTCTGCTATAGACCACCGGACCAGGGGGATGAGGTGGGTGAGGCTTTCTTCCGGCAGCTCACAGAAGCTACTAGATCGCACGCCCTGGTTCTCATGGGTGACTTTAATTTTCCTGATATCTGCTGGGAGAGCAATACAGCGGTTTATAGATAATCCAGGAAGTTTTTGGAAAGCGTAGGGGACAATTTCCTGGTGCAAGTGCTAGAGGAGCCAACTAGGGGGGGGAGCTTTTCTTGACCTGCTGCTCACAAACCGGGAAGAATTAGTGGGGGAAGCAACAGTGGATGGGAATCTGGGAGGCAGTGACCATGAGTTGGTTGAGTTCAGGATCCTGACACAGGGAAGAAAGGTAAGAAGCAGGATACGGACCCTGGACTTCAGGAAAGCAGACTTCGACTCCCTTAGGGAACAGATGGGTAGGATCCCCTGGGGGACTAACATGAAGGGGAAAGGAGTCCAGGAGAGCTGGCTGTATTTCAAGGAATCCCTGTTGAGGTTACAGGGACAAACCATCCCGATGTGTCGAAAGAATAGTAAATATGGCAGGCGACCAGCTTAGCTTAATGGTGAAATCCTAGCGGATCTTAAACATAAAAAAGAAGCTTACAAGAAGTGGAAGGTTGGACATATGACCAGGGAAGAGTATAAAAATATTGCTCAGGCATGTAGGAATGAAATCAGGAGGGCCAAATTGCACCTGGAGCTGCAGCTAGCGAGAGATGTCAAGAGTAACAAGAAGGGTTTCTTCAGGTATGTTGGCAACAAGAAGAAAGCCAAGGAAAGTGTGGGCCCCTTACTGAACAAGGGAGGCAACCTAGTGACAAAGGATGTGGAAAAAGCTAATGTACTCAATGCTTTTTTTGCCTCTGTCTTCACTAACAAGGTCAGCTCCCAGACTGCTGCGCTGGGCATCACAACATGGGGAATAGATGGCCAGCCCTCTGTGGAGAAAGAGGTGGTTAGGGACTATTTAGAAAAGCTGGACGTGCACAAGTCCATGGGGCCGGACGAGTTGCATCCGAGTGTGCTAAAGGAATTCGCAGCTGTGATTGCAGAGCCATTGGCCATTATCTTTGAAAACTCGTGGCGAACGGGGGAAGTCCCGGATGACTGGAAAAAGGCTAATGTAGTGCCAATCTTTAAAAAAGGGACGAAGGAGGATCCTGGGAACTACAGGCCAGTCAGTCTCACCTCAGTCCCCGGAAAAATCATGGAGCAGGTCCTCAAAGAATCAATCCTGAAGCACTTACATGAGAGGAAAGTGATCAGGAACAGTGAGCATGGATTCACCAAGGGAAGGTCATGCCTGACTAATCTAATCGCCTTCTATGATGTGATTACTGGTTCTGTGGATGAAGGGAAAGCAGTGGATGTATTGTTTCTTGACTTTAGCAAAGCTTTTGACACGGTCTCCCACAGTATTCTTGTCAGCAAGTTAAAGAAGTATGGACTGGATGAATGCACTATAAGGTGGGTAGAAAGTTGGCTAGATTGTCGGGCTCAACGGGTAGTGATCAATGGCTCCATGTCTAGTTCGCAGCCGGTGTCAAGTAGAGTGCCCCAGGGGTCGGTCCTGGGGCCGGTTTTGTTCAATATCTTCATAAATGATCTGGAGGATGGTGTGGATTGCACTCTCAGCAAATTTGCGGATGATACTAAACTGGGAGGAGTGGTAGATACGCTGGAGGGTAGGGATAGGATACAGAGGGACCTAGACAAATTGGAGGATTGGGCCAAAAGTAATCTGATGAGGTTCAATAAGGATAAGTGCAGGGTCCTGCACTTAGGACGGAAGAACCCAATGCACAGCTACAGACTAGGGACCGAATGGCTAGGCAGCAGTTCTGCGGAAAAGGACCTAGGGGTGACAGTGGACGAGAAGCTGGATATGAGTCAGCAGTGTGCCCTTGTTGCCAAGAAGGCCAATGGCATTTTGGGATGTACAAGTAGGGGCATAGCGAGCAGATCGAGGGACGTGATCATCCCCCTCTATTCGACATTGGTGAGGCCTCATCTGGAGTATTGTGTCCAGTTTTGGGCCCCACACTACAAGAAGGATGTGGATAAATTGGAGAGAGTCCAACGAAGGGCAACAAAAATGATTAGGGGTCTGGAACACAGGATTTATGAGGAGAGGCTGAGGGAACTGGGATTGTTTAGTCTGCAGAAGAGAAGAATGAGGGGGAATTTGATAGCTGCTTTCAACTACCTGAGAGGTGGTTCCAGAGAGGATGGTTCTAGACTATTCTCAGTGGTAGAAGAGGACAGGACAAGGAGTAATGGTCTCAAGTTGCAGTGGGGGAGGTTTAGGTTGGATATTAGGAAAAACTTTTTCACTAGGAGGGTGGTGAAACACTGGAATGCGTTACCTAGGGAGGTGGTAGAATCTCCTTCCTGAGAAGTTTTTAAGGTCAGGGTTGAGAAAGCCCTGGCTGGGATGATTTAATTGGGGATTGGTCCTGCTTTGAGCAGGGGGTTGGACTAGATGACCTCCTGAGGTCCCTTCCAACCCTGATATTCTATAATTCTATGAAAGGAGTCACTTTGGGGGGATTCTCTCTGTCATTGTACCCAACACAGCTGTCTCAGGTTTGTAAACTTGTTTAATGCTCCAGCCTTTATAGGTTTCAGAGTAGCAGCCGTGTTAGTCTGTATTCGCAAAAAGAAAAGGAGTACTTGTGGCACCTTAGAGACGAACTAATTTATTTGAGCATAAGCTTTCGTGAGCTACAGCTTACTTCATCGGATGCTTTCAGTGGAAAATAGAGTGGGGAGATTTATATACATAGAGAACATGAAACAATGGGTGTTACCATACACTCAAATAAATTGGTTTGTCTCTAAGGTGCCACAAGTACTCCTTTTCACTTAAGGTGAGCTATTACCAGCAGGAGAGCGGGGGGGGGGGGGGACACCTTTTGTGGTGATATTTCCAGCAGTTGACAAGAACGTCTGAGGAACAGTGGCGGAGGGGGGACGGGGGAATAAACATGGGGAAATAGTTTTGTGTAATGACCCATCCACTCCCAGTCTTTTTTCAAGCCTAAGTTAATTGTATCCAGTTTGCAAATTAATTCCAATTCAGCAGTCTCTCATTGGAGTCTGTTTCTGAAGTTTTTATGTTTCTGAAGAATTGCAACTTTTAGGTCTGTAATCAAGTGACCAAAGAGACTGAAGTGTTCTCCGACTGGTTTTTGAATGTTCTAATTCTTGACGTCTGATTTGCGTCCATTTATTCTTTTACGTAGAGACTGTCCAGTTTGACCAATGTACATGGCAGAGGGGCATTGTTGGCACTTGATGGCATATATCACATTGGTAGATGTGCAGGTGAACGAGCCTCTGATAGTGTGGCTGATGTGATTAGGCCCTATGATGGTGTCCCCTGAATAGATATGTGGACACAGTTGGCAACGGGCTTTGTTGCAAGGATAGGTTCCTGGGTTAGTGGTTCCGTTGTGTGGTTGCTGGTGAGTATTTTTTGCAGATTGGGGAGTTGTCTGTAAGCAAAGACTGGCCTGTCTCCCAAGATCTGTGAGAGTAATGGGTCGTTCTTCAGGATAGGATGTAGATCCTTGATGATGCGTTGGAGAGGTTTTAGTTGGGGGCTGAAGGTGATAGTTAGGTGCGTTCTGTTATTGTCTTTCTTGGGCCTGTCCTGTAGTAGGTGACTTCTGGGTACTCTTCTGGCTCTGCCAATCTGTTTCTTCACTTCAGCAGGTGGGTACTGTAGTTGTAAGAATGCTTGATAGAGATATTGTAGGTGTTCGTCTGTCTGAGGGGTTGGAGCAAATGCGGTTGTATTGTAGAGCTTGGTTGTAGACACTGGATCGTGTGGTGTGATCTGGATGAAAGCTGGAGGCATGTAGGTAGGAATAGCGGTCAGTAGGTTTCCGGTATAGGGTGGTGTTTATGTGACCATTGCTTATTAGCACCGTAGTGTCCAGGAAGTGGATCTCTTGTGTGGACTGGTCCAGGCTGAGGCTGATGATGGGATGGAAATTGTTGAAATCATGGTGGAATTCCTCAAGGGCTTCTTTTCCATGGGTCAAGATGATGAAGATGTCATCAATGTAGCGCAAGTAGAGTAGGGGTGTTAGGGGATGAGAGCTGAGGAAGTGTTGTTCTAAGTCAGCCATAAAAATGTTGGCATACTGTGGGGCTATGCGGGTACCCATAGCAGTGCCGCTGATTTGAAGGTATACATTGTCCCCAAATGTGAAATAGTTATGGGTGAGGACAAAGTCACAAAGTTCAGCCACCAGGTTTGCATGACATTATCGGGGATACCGTTTCTGACGGCTTGTAATCCATCTTTGTGTGGAATGCTGGTGTAGAGTGTATGGTGTAAACACCCATAGTGGCCAGGATGGTGTTTTCAGGAAGATCACCAATGGATTGTAGTTTCCTCAGGAAGTCAGTGGTGTCTCGAAGATAGCTGGGAGTGCTGGTAGCGTAGGGTCTGAGGAGGGAGTCTACATAGCCAGACAATCCTGCTGTCAGGGTGCCAATGCCTGAGATGATGGGGCGTCCAGAATTTCCAGGTTTATGGATCTTGGGTAGCAGATAGAATACCCCTGGTCGGGTTTCCAGGGGTGTGTCTGTGAGGATTTGTTCTTGTGCTTTTTCAGGGAGTTATGCTGTAGTTTCTTTTGGTAACCCTCAGTGGGATCAGAGGGTAATGGCTTGTAGAAAGTGGTGTTGGAGAGCTGCCTAGCAGCCTCTTGTTCATATTCCGACCTATTCATGATGACGACAGCACCTCCTTTGTCAGCCTTTTTGATTATGACGTCCGAGTTGTTTCTGAGGCTGTGGATGGCATTGTGTTCTGCACGGCTGAGGTTATGGGGCAAGTGATGCTACTTTTCCACAATTTCAGCCCGTGCACGTCAGCGGAAGCACTCTATGTAGAAGTCCAGTCTGTTGTTTCGACCTTCAGTTGGAGTCCACTCAGAATCCTTCTTTTTGTAGTGTTGGTAGGAAGGTCTCTGTGGGTTAGTATATTGTTTAGAGGTGTGTTGGAAATATTCCTTCAGTCGGAGACGTCGAAAATAGGATTCTAGGTCACCACAGAACTATATCATGTTCGTGGGGGTGGAGGGGCAGAAGGAGAGGCCCCGAGATAGGACAGAATCTTCTGCTGGGCTAAGAGTATAGTTGGATAGATTAACAATATTGCTGGGTGGGTTAAGGGAACCACTGTTGTGGCCCCTTATGGCATGTAGTAGTTTAGATAGTTTAGTGTCCTTTTTCTTTTGTAGAGAAGCAAAGTGTGTTGTAAATGGCTTGTCTAGTTTTTGTAAAGTCCAGCCATGAGGAAGTTTGTGTAGAAGGTTGGTTTTTTATGAGAGTATCCAGTTTTGAGAGCTCATTCTTAATCTTTCCCTGTTTGCTGTAGAGGATGTTGAGCAGGTGGTTCCGCAGTTTCTCTGAGAGCGTGTGGCATAAGCTGTCAGCATAGTCTGTATGATATGTAGATTTTAATGGATTTTTTACCTTCAGTCCTTTTGGTATGATGTCCATCTGTTTACTCTTGGAAAGGAAGATGATGTCTGTCTGTATCTGTACAAGTTTTTTCATGAAGCTGATAGATTTCCACTCCATACGGCTAAATTCAGTGTCTTGCATAATGACAGGTTTCAGAGTAGCAGCCGTGTTAGTTTGTATTCGCAAAAAGAAAAGGAGGACTTGTGGCACCTTAGAGACTAACAAATTTATTTGCGCATGAGCTTTTGTGAGCCACAGCTCACTTCATCGGATGCATAAGAATGGCCCATTGCATCAGACCAATGGTCCGTCTAGCTCAGTGGCCAATCCCAGGTGCTTCAGAGGGAATGAACAGAACAGGTAATCATTGAGTGATCCATTCCCTGTCACCCATTCCCAGCTTCTGGCAAACAGAGGCTAGAGACACCATCCCTGCTCATCCTGCCTGTGGCACTGGCAGATGAGGTGTTAGCTCTTGCAAAAGCCCCCATGTCTAAACTGAACATGGACAAATGCAGAGCTGGAATCAGTCTGGCTCATCTGTGTTAGTATTGTTAGAACAGGTATGAGAATTATAAGAACGTGTTTTGTGTTGAGACTTTATTGAATGCTTGTGAGTTGCTGCCTGGGTTAATATCTGACTAGTTGCATTGTGAGCCTCTGTGGCTCTGTAAATCACTGGACAGGAGAGAGACTTTACCTATGTGAAGTGCTGATTGGCAACAGAATGCATTATATGCTGCCAGGCAGGGAAGGTCTATCAACACCAGATAGACTATTATGGGATGTTAAAGAAAGGCAAAAGACTGTTGTTGTGCTCTTGACTTTCCCTGGCAGGAAGGGGATAAAAAGCCCCACACAGAAGGAACTGATTTTCTGTATGCTGCTTGGACTCCGGGGGTCAAAGTTTCTAGGCATAAGCTAGATATCCCCAGCTGCTTAGCTTGGGTTAATCCTAAATAATATATAGAGCTTGCTTATTATAGAAGCTTCTATTACACCTTTTGAAATTTAAGACTGTAACTGGTCTCCATCTATACAATTACCTGCTTTAACTTTGTAAACAACTCTCATTTCCTTTCAAATATACCTTAATATAGGTGTGACGGTGCCCCATAAGGCTTTATGGAAATATAGTTACGAATGTATATATGACACAACTAGAATGTGTTTTATGCTACATGTGCCGTGTAACATATCTGTAAAGGTTATGAAGTCTGGGGCCCTGAGCTCCACCATCCGGGGCTGAAGCCAAAGCCTAAGCAATGTAGCTTTGTGGGGGTCCTGCGGCATGGGGACCCAGGCAGTTGCCCTGCTTCCTACCCCCTAAAGCCAGCCCTTGCTTTTATATGCATAAAACCAGTATTGTGGCCCAAGTGCGCCGTGGAGTTTTTATAGCATGTTGCGGGGGCCTCAGAAAGAAAAAGGTTGAGAACCCCTGGTGTAAGGGACCAGGGGGAGACCCAGCCCCGAACATTGGTGGAGCCAGGCCCCTGGGCCCTCAATATTGCTGGAGCCATGAGCCAATATAACTCACCTCTGCTGCTTGCCGGTACAGTGGAGTCGCATCATATGTGCATTTAATTTATGCGAATTCAACTATACACGCTCAGCTCAGCAAAAATAAATAACAATAACAATAACTCGCAGCAGTGGAGTACTGTACAGGAGTCGACAGGAGAGTGCTCAGGGGTCGATTTATTGCTCCTCTTTTCCCTTCCTGGGCCTTTCCAGGCCCTGTGGCCAGCAGAGAGTGCCCCCCCCCCCCGCAGCCCAGCCCAATCCCTGTCTCAGGGTTCTGCCAGCCTCTGCCCATTAACCCTCTTCTCATTTCAGAAATCACTCAGGGGAACAATTTCCCACCTAAACAAGGACAAGTCACTGCAGGTAAAAATGAGGGGACCAGAGGAACACCCCAAACCTGAGATTTGAACTGGACATTGGCAAAGTGGAGAGGAAACGGGGGACAATTGGTGGAGGAGAACAGAGCCCTTCTCAGCGATTTGAGAGAAAGGGGCGGGAGGATCACCATGGATGTCAATTGCTGCTATCTAGAGCAGGGATAGGCAACCTATGGCATGTGTGCCAAAGGCAGCACGTGAGCTGATTTTCAGAGGCACTCACACGGCCTGGGTCCTGGCCACCGGTCTGGTGGGCTCTGCATTTTAATTTAATTTTAAATGAAGCTTCTTAAACATTTTTAAAACCTTATTTACTTTACATACAACAATAATTTAGTGATATATTATAGACTTAGAGAAAGAGGCCTTCTAAAACCGTTAAAACGTATTACTGGCACGCGAAACCTTACATGAGAGTGAATACATGAAGACTGGGCACACCACTTCTGAAAGGCTGCCGACCCCTGCCCTGGAGAGAAAGGGGGCAGGACGGGAGCGGGGGGGGGGAGGGTCCCCAGGGGAGGGGGCAGCGGTAAATCCGAGGGGATCTCAGCCCCCCCCTTTCCCTCCCTGCCCCTCGGGGGGCCCCGGCTCTTCTCCCCCCCCCCCCGGCCATGTCCGGGCTGCGCCGACATTTTCCCTCCGCCCCTTTCCCCAGGTCCCCCCCCCGCCCGGCCCCACGCAGGGACCCCAGGGGGGCTGGTCCCCCCCCCCGGACCCCTCAGGGTGCCCCAGGGCAGAGCCGGGCCGGGGCCGTTGGGCTCCTGCGGGGACCGCAGCTCCGAGCCCCCCCGGGAGCAGATCCCGGCGCTGCGAGATGCCGGGTCCCCCCCCCCCCCCGGACACTGGGGCAGAGTCACCGCCCGGCCCCGGGGCTCGCTCCGGTACCTGGAGGCTGCAGCTCCGCAGCGGGGTGGGCGCAGCCCGGGGCAGCCCCAGGGCGGCCCCAGCGGGAGCGGGGCTCGGGGGGGGCAGGTGAATGAAGGTCTCTCCGGCACAGACCCTTCGGCCCAGCCCGGCCCTGCAGCCCCGGGCGAGCTCTGCCTCTGCGCATGCCCGACTCTCCCCCCCCACACACCGATCTGCGCATGCCCAGAGCCGGGAGACACAAAACCCTCCTGCGGCCTCAGGAGAGGCTCCAACGGCCCCGCACGAGCCAGGCAGAGCCGCACGGCCCCGCGCGCCTTCGCAGCCCGGCTCCTCCTCGGCCCCCCCTCCGAACGTCACTTCCGCTCCCAGGAGGGTCAGGAACTTCCTCTCCCAGCCTGCCCCGGGGGGGGCGCTTCCGCCCTCCCCGGCTCAGGTGAGGGAGGGCTCCGGGGTCAGCCGAGCGGGGGAGGGGGTTAGGATCCTAGACGGTCAGGGCTGGAAGGGGCCTCAGGCGGTGTCTAGTCCAACCCCCTGCTCCAAGCAGGACCAATCTCCAATTTGTGCCCCAGATCCCTAAATGGCCCCCTCAGGGATTGAACTCACAACCCTGGGTTTAGCAGGCCAATGCTCAAACCACTGAGCTATCCCTCCCCCCTGTACAGTTGCCCCCCCCCCCCCCCGCATCGGTGTCTTCAGCCTCCCTAGGGCTGGGCCCTCTGGGCTCGGGAGATCCCTTTTCCTGGGGTCTTGGTTTTCATAACCATTCGGCCCCATGACGAGTGGCCCTGGTGGGGGTACTGGGAAACTGGAGTGTCTGAGGGAATTGCTTGTGTGACTTGTGGTTAGCCCGGGGGGTGAAACCGAAGTCCTCTCTGTTCGGCGGGTTTGGTTTGCCTTGGTGTGCACAGAGACCCCAGTAACCGTAACCGCCCTGCTCTCAGCAATTTGTCCTGAACTGGCACTCTCCACTGGATCCCACAAAAGCCAGCATCCTAACGCCCTCCTTGTCCGTCCTGCCCCTTTGAAAACATTCCCAGTTGACAAAAAATTCTATAGGGAAAGCTCTTCCCTGCTGCTTTTCCTCACTTTTTTGGAGCTGTTTTTCTTTCTTTCTTCCTGCTTGACAACTGCTTACTGCTTAAATGCAAATTAAGCAGAGCACACATTCCTTTGAGACAGACCTGTTTGCCAACGTGTGCTGTGGTTTGCAACAGGAGTTAACATTATGCCAATGTGTGCCTCTGGGAAGTGGAGTTGATTGGGATAAGGAGGTTCCACTTGGCCAAGGTAAACTAATTTCCTGGTTTTAAGAATGGTTCATATCTGGCGATGATGCAACATAGCTGGTGCTTCAGAGAAGCCAGTCTGTTCTTACTTTGGCATTTACTCCAAATGATAGTTTTGTTGGAGGGAGGAATGAAATCATTCTGCGGTTCACCATGGTGGCTGGATGACACCTGGCACTGTTAAATATTCATAATCCAATAGGCCTCCTGGCTCCTCTTCGCTATTGTATCTGTGTAATCCTGCTGTTCACTAAGTAAAAGGCATAATAATGACTTCAAGAAGTCATGACCCTTCCCAAATCTGACTATCCACTTAAAATCTGAGGCTGTTTTGGAGTGAATCACAAAATTAGTTTGCCTCTACTTTAATTTGATCTCTTGGATGCTTTCTGGGCTTGGTCTTTCAATCATGCTACTGATGTCCAGTCTAGAATCAGCTGCTGCTACAAGAAATGTCCTAGCTTAGTTTTCTGCTGGAGGAACAATACTACCCCTAGAGATTCAGGCTCCCTGAGGCTAATGTTGGGAAGAGGCATGCTCTGTTAAGGTCATCATCCAGAGCTGGTGTTTTATGGCGCATCCTCTTTGAGCAATGGACGTACTGGGTTGGGTTGAGCCTAAAAGCTGGAAAACCTTCAGAATCTGAAAGGGGGTATTGCTTCAAATGTTAAAATGCAATGTTAAGTACACTTCCAAATGGCTAAATAGCTTTTTGGGGGGATTTGAGACAACTTTCGTATTGAAAACTCTCTACATTGAAGGTGAACTGAAAACTTTAATTTTCATGTTGACATATTTTGCTTCAGCAATACATTGTCTTCCACCTCCTGATATCACCCATGGATCCCATAATGGTCAGAGTGGACAAGAGTTTTCCTTTGTCTCAGCAGTAACTTACAACAAAAGATAATGTCAATGGAGAATGGAGTGGGCCTGCCCTTGAATTCTCCATTGACCTTATCAATGCAAAGGTTAGTAGCATCTGTTTTTTTATCCCCTTCTTATTCTACTATCTCCTTCCAGGAAAAACTATATTTTGATTTCTAAGTAAACCCGTAAATCTGAGGAAATTCAGTTAGTGCTTAGTCCCGTTAAATACGTGTCATGAAAACTAGTTACTGTTGGAAAACTAAAGAATGACTGACACTTCATAAATCATTCCTGGAAACAATTTTGCCTCTAATACATCCTGTATTTTTTGTCTCGCTTCGGTGTTCCAAGACTGCAGTTAATTCTCATGTCACAAACAGTTGATTTTAGGTGGAGATAAACTCTTAAACTAAGGTTTTGCTTTTATGTCAGTACCCTACTGTTCAAGTGCTAAAGGAGAGAGAGCACCTTACAAGCAGGATTCTTTGGAAACCGTATTTTTCAGAACTCTCTGGGAGAGCTCCTTGGCAGTGAAGGCTCATGCTTTTGAGAGTTCATATCACAGCCATAAGGTTCTTAGGAGGGGGAAATAAAGGTTATTATACAATCCTCATTTTGGTGACTTCAGTGCTCACGCATACTATTGCATTTAGCTAACAATGCATTTATGTACTTGGTATTCAAGCAGCTGTAACAACTTGGTTTTATTCTTGCTGAGTTACCCAGCCTAACAGCTGGGACTGAGGCTTTTTCAGAGGCATTCGGCAGGTTGGTCACTTTGCTACTTAATATTCACTCCCCAAAAAGCAGGGAAGTTCAGTTCCAGAATGTCATTGTATGTAGATCTGTTATAGCTTGACCCAAATTCCTGATGGCTTCATACAATGATGATGTTTAACTCGTACAGTTTACTGGACGTGGGGGGGAAGGAGCCTGATAGCCCTACAGTTGGGTGCTGTGCTATATGTAGACTAACATCTTATACAACTTTGGATCTTTCCCTTTAATAACTTTAATTGTTTATCTTCCTTTTGCAGGAGACATTGGAAGAAAATCATGGAAAAGTTAGGTTTCAGAGTAGCAGCCGTGTTAGTCTGTATCCGCAAAAAGAAAAGGAGGACTTGTGGCACCTTAGAGACTAACAAATTTATTTGAGCATAAGCTGTTGTGAGCTACAGAGCTCACGAAAGCTATGTTCAAATAAATTTGTTAGTCTCTAAGGTG
This sequence comes from Caretta caretta, assembly GCF_965140235.1. Taxonomy (NCBI): domain Eukaryota; kingdom Metazoa; phylum Chordata; order Testudines; family Cheloniidae; genus Caretta; species Caretta caretta. The sequence goes on from NC_134233.1 coordinate 6,524,402, forward strand.
CCACAAGTCCTCCTTTTCTTTTTATGGAAAAGTTAGGAGATAAATGTCATAAGTTTGTACTGAAATTTCTGGAGTGAAAATAGACCCCTCTCAGGCAACTGGTGTTACTTTCCCTACAACTTCTTTCCTCTGTTGAGCTGGTCTTGTAGTAAGAATCCACTGCATTTGAGTAAAGCAGAAAGACCAGAGGTGGATCATTGCCCTTGCCCTTGAAAATGGCTTCTGAAGCAAGCAAGGTAGTTGGCAGCATCAAAACTACTTGCTCTTCTGAACATGCAGCTGGGTCCTTATTCAGCCTCTCCACAGTGCTAAATGTTTCCCCTTAAAGAACATAGTCACCATCAGAGCGTGGCATGGTTTGGATTGTGTGTTGTGGTTTTAACTGCCGACAGCAAGAGAGCCTCTTCAGATCACTACTTACAAGTTTCCATCATGGAGTGCGTATTACTCTTTAAACACAAATCTAAAGATGCCAGACACTAGGTGAAATGCTGTAGATTCTTCATAAAAACATCAATACTGGGTCAGGCCAATGGTCCATCTAGCCAAGTGCTTCAAAGGGAATAAACAGAACAGGGCAGTTATCAAATGATCCATTATCCTGTCAGCCAGTCCCAATTTCTGGCAATCGGAGATTAGAGACACTTGGAGCATGGGGTTGTATCCTGGCTATCCTCCATGAATTTATCTCATTCTTTTTTGAACCCAGTTATAGTTTTGGTTTCATGTGACCTTTCTTCAAATTTACTCTCCATTTACAGATTTTTTTTTTAAAGTGATACTACAGAAAGAAGCCAACTTTTGTTCCCGGCTCCACAATGTGTATTCTTACTACAAGCTTGATATCTAGTGTCTCCCCTAAGAGAAAACTAAAAGTAATGTAAATTTACATGTAGTTCCAAAGATGCTCAGAATACTCACTACTGATTTGCTAAAAACTCTCAATGAGAGAATAAGAAATCACGTTTGTTTCCTTGCAATCCACTAGCACTTCCTTATAAGAAGTAAGCAGTAGGATCCAAAGTGTCCTCCTTAGAAGTTCTCTAGTGGTTTAGTGCCTACGTTATTTTTATAAGTTAGTTGTCGAAAACTCTTTCTAGATCTTAATAAGCTTTTTTTATATTCAGGAACTGTCTCACACTGCTGCTGGGAGTGGGTGTTTATAATCAAACACTTTGTCGTCTGTCTTACAAGATTTAAAATGTTATTTACACCCTTTTTTTGTGACTGCAAGCTGCACTGAGTTTTTGTTTAGCAATAAGAAGAAATCTTTTCCACAAATGAAGAAACTATAATTGAAGATATTTACAATGTCTTATTTGGAATAGGCCTTTTTCTTAAATAAAAGGGTTACTGAATAAAGACTCTAGCATCCTGATAATTTTTTCCATACATGTTAATAGAAACTGTCTCATTAACTATTTAAAAGTGATGTTGAGATCTAGCCCTGTGCTCTCATCTAATCGCTAGCTGCTTACAGAACAGAAAGGAAGTTCTCTCCTTTCCTGTTGCAGATAAGTATCTTTACTACTGTGGAAGGATTTTTCGTAATATGTCAGAAGTTGACTCAGTTCTGCTTAGCCAGACTCCTGTGGGATTGCTATCAGAGTAAAGAGATCCCCACTGCTCAGAGCTGAGATCAGTGCTATGGCATCAACTACAGCTGCAGTCCTTCCCCCTACGCTCACTCCCTGTTAGGGTGTGAACTGGCAAGGCGAGATGCCACAGAGCTACTTCTGCAGAAGATCCTGGCATTTAACACAGGCTTTGTCAGACAAATTTTGGTCCTGTGCACTAGACTGCAGTTAGGAGGAGCTCAGTGGACTAAGATGAGTTTCTCTCCTGCTTCCACGTGTTTCTTTGCTATGCAGTGGCAAAAACAAATGTTAAGAAGGTTAGAACTCTGACACTAGTCCCAAAACTTCTTCTAGATAGGGAAAAAGAGTCTTGCAGTCTGCCCCTGTGGTCAATAAACTAAGGCCTTTATGGTCCAAGTATCTCCCTCTTATATGGTGGCTTTGGGCATATATATTTTTATGTGAAAGGCCATAGATACAAATTTAAGGTGAGGGATAGGCTATACAAATTGTTTCAGCACCCCTGCATCACTGGAACTGAGGATGCTCAGTAACATCTGCTGCCCTCGTCCTGCCTCCCTTGGTGTAGCAATCTGCTCCCTGCTGCTCATGGGGCAAGAGGGGGGGGCAACAATCAGAGGGGAGGGGTAGGGAGAGGACAAACTGGCTGCACAGCTTGAAGCAGGGGAAGGAGAGGGGTTGAACTGCAAATCAGGGACGGAGTTGAGAGTAGGAGCCAGGATCAAGAACAGGATTGAGGCACCGCTGGATAGTAGCAGAGGGGAAACCCTGGCCCAGGGAGGGGTGGAAGGGATAAAATTTACCTAGATGGGATGAGCTACCTGCCGTGTTTGCAAAACTCTGGTGAGTGGGCAGAGGGGCTTTTTTATTTCACCTCCCACAGGACGGTGTATCTCAGCACCCACTTCCCAAACACTCAGTATGACTCTGGATTATGTCATTCAGGTTCCTGCCATTTGCACGCTGCTGAGCTACGCTGAGTTGATCAGACTCAAGTGTAGTGGGTGGGGATAGGGTGTACCACCCATCCAAAGTTACGCGGACGACCTCTTCCTCTATATACATTTACACGTTACATTGCATTTGCTATATGGTTAAATCACCCATTTTTGGATTGGCTTAGTTACTTTGCAGGAACAAATCCCTGTGCAGCATGCTCTGTCCATGTGCTGTTCACGTGGAACCAGATCTTTACACTTCAGGTTTATCTTGTCCATAGTCCCAACCATCAGGGTCTTGCTGCTGATAGAATCATAGACTCTGTCTTAGCTGGCACAGACATTCTGACTCCAGCATGCTGTTTGTCAAGCTCGTATTGACAACTTAACCTTCCATTCCCCCAGGTATTCCCCATTCCCCCAGGTATTCCTGCTACAACATGAGACAAGTTAGTTATGTCAAGCCAGGCCTACACACTGCCTATATTTTTACTGTGATTTTCAATTTTGTTCTTATTTCTACATGACATGTTTATTCTTTTGGGTCATGTGACTTCCAGGCTGATGGATTTCCTTGATTGGTCTCAAAGTTTTCTTCATTTTCATTTGATCCACGAAGGGGGATTGCCTTCCTCAGTGGTTCCTTTGCCTCTCAATCCAGACCTCAATGCTTTTTCACATGTCACTGCTTATGTGTAGGACTTGGCCCCCAGATATTCACTAAAGGCACTATACTATCTCCTATGAAATCCTTCTCAAAGGCAAACATCTACTGTAATTTTTGCTGAACATATATCTCCAACTCCAAAATAGATCAACAACCACAAGAATTCAAATATGAATTATACATCAACAAGTCATGATATTTAAAAAAATAATAAATTTGGGTTGTTTGTCTTTTTGTTCTTTAGGGTGCAGTAGGCCCAGAGCCACCAAAATAGGAGCCCAAGCTCTGGTCTACACTACAAATTTATGTCAGTATAACTATGTCACTTGGGTGTGGAAAATTTGTACTGACTTAACCCTCACTGCAGATGGTGTTATGCTGATGGGAAAGCAGTGACATGACAAATGAGTATAAATTTAAAATATTGCACACACACAGACACCCCTTCCCTCCCCCACTATTATAATTTAACTTTATTTCTCAGTTATGTTATCCTGGGTATCCACAGTCATGCTCATGGCCATGAGTCAACCTCACCTCAGTCCCTGGAAAAATCATGGAGCAGGTCCTCAAGGAATCAATTCTGAAGCACTTAGAGGAGAGGAAAGTGATCAGGAACAGTCAGCATGGATTCACCAAGGGCAAGTCATGCCTGACTAATCTAATTGCCTTCTATGACGAGATAACTGGCTCTGTGGATGAAGGGAAAGCGGTGGACATGTTGTTCCTTGACTTTAGCAAAGCTTTTGACACAATTTAATACAGTATTCTTGCCAGCAAGTTAAAGAAGTATGGGCTGGATGAATGGACTATAAGGTGGATAAAAAGTTGGCTAGATCGTCGGGCTCAACGGGTAGTGATCAATGGCTCCATGTCTAGTTGGCAGCCGGTATCAAGTGGAGTGCCCCAATGGTCGGTCCTGGGGCCGGTTTTGTTCAATATCTTCATAAATGATCTGGAGGATGGTGTGGATTGCACCCTCAGCAAGTTTGCAGATGACACTAAACTGGGAGGAGAGGTAGATACGCTGGAGGGCAGGGATAGGATACAGAGGGCCCTAGACAAATTAGGGGATAGGGCCAAAAGAAATCTGATGAGGTTCAACAAGGACAAGTGCAGAGTCCTGCACTTAGGATGGAAGAATCCCATGCACCACTACAGACTAGGGACCGAATGGCTAGGCAGCAGTTCTGCAGAAAAGGACCTAAGGGTTACAGAGGACGAGAAGCTGGATATGAGTCAACAGTGTGCCCTTGTTGCCAAGAAGGCCAACAGCATTTTGGGATGTATATGTAGGGGCATTGCCAGCAGATCGAGGGACGTGATCATTCCCTCTATTCAACATTGGTGAGGCCTCATCTGGAGTACTGTGTCCAGTTTTGGGCCCCACACTACAAGAAGGATGTGGAAAAATTGGAAAGAGTCCAGCGGAGGGCAACAAAAATGATTAGGGGACTGGAACACAGGATTTATGAGGAGAAGCTGAGGGAACTGGGATTGTTTAGTCTGCGGAAGAGAAGAATGAGGGGGGATTTGATAGCTGCTTTCAACTACCTGAAAGGGGGTTCCAAAGAGGATGGATCTAGACTGTTCTCAGTGGTGGCAAATGACAGAACAAGGAGTAATGGTCTCAAGTTGCAGCGGGGGAGGTTTAGGTTGGATATTAGGAAAAACTTTTTCACTAGGAGGGTGGTGAAGCACTGGAATGCGTTACCTAGGGAGGTGGTGGAATCTCCTTCCTTAGATATTTTTAAGGTCAGGCTTGACAAAGCCCTGGCTGGGATGATTTAGTTGGGGATTGGTCCTGCTTTGAGCAGGGGGTTGGACTAGATGACCTCCTGAGGTCCCTTCCAACACTGATATTCTATGATTCTATGAGTGCCTACCTCAGGGCAGACTGTCAAATGTGAGACAGAAACCCCAAAATTGTAGTGAGCAATTTTTTACAAAAGCAATTTTCCCTCTCTTGGTATTGACACCTCCTCATCAATTATTGGGAGTGGACCACATCCCTCCGTGACTGAATTAGCCTTGTCAATACTGCCTGTATATTTATGCCTGTCTCTGTAATTTTCACTCCATGCATCTGAAAAAGTGGGTTTTTTACCCATGAACGCTTATGTCCAAATAAATCTTAGTCTCTAAGGTGCCACTGGATTCCTTGTTGTTTTTGTGGATACAGAGTAACACGGCTACCCCCTGTGATACCTAGTACCAAGAGACCATCAGTCACCCAGGTCAGTTTGCATCCTAGATTTCACACCAAAGACAATGTTGGTTGACAGCTCTATAGTAAACTAACTAAAGGTTTCTTAGCTAGGGAAAAGATGTGAGAGTTACTGAGCAGTTAACGCAGTTAACAGCCACAGAGGTGCCTACTCTGTGGGTGCTCTGGGGCAGGAGCACCCATGGGGAAAAAATGGTGGGTGCTGAGCACGCACTGGCAGCCCCCCTATTAGAACCTTCCCCCCCCCAGGCCATCTGCCCACCAGTGGGCCTTGCTGATCAACGTCTCCCCCTCCCTCCCTGTGCCTCCCACCCACTGCAATCAGCTGCTTTTTGCTGCCTGGGAGGCTCTTGGGGAGGAGCTAGGGTGCAGCACGCTCAGGGAAGGGGGTGGGCTGAGGTGGGTGAGGGTAGGGGCTGGGGCAGGGGCAGGGGGCCAAACACCCCCCGGCACATTGGAAAGTCAGCACCTGTATGTACAGGTGAATCAGTCTATAATTGCAAATGGTAGGAGATATGTCATCATCTGCCAGTTTTCCAGAAGTCTTTTAGGGCTACCCAGAGTAACTCTGGGGATCTCTGTCTTCTCAGTTGGTTATTCTATCCTACAAGAGTCCAAACAGTCCAGAAATGAAGAATTTTTCCTTGTGGCCATACTTACAGCTTCTTTTCACAGAAAACAAGCTGACAGGGTCACTACCCACACTGGGTGTTTCTTTGATGAGGGAGAATGAGGAATGCATTTAGTGTCTTTGATCTCCCATCATCACACACACAGTGACTACTGGCTTTGAAATTAGCACTTTCTTGTTAAAGTTCTTCCTTTGCATTACACAAGCCGTCTTTCTAGTTTGATGGATTAATTAGTTACAGGGGTATATACAATGTAAATCTTTGCTCTTACAGTGTAACAGAATAGAGATAAGTGAAAACAATGCACGCAGCATCCCCCTATGTTTTCACCAAATACACTTGTATACATTTAACAATCACTTTGATCTCTACTAATATGCAAGTGGATTGGCCTGGCTTCCAGCTATGAATCTGTAAGTTTTTGGTGAGGCCTGGGGCTTTGCTGGCACCTGATCTGCCCATGTCACATCTGCAAACAGCAATACCAATCCATGTATTTTCACTGAGCAATGATTTCTAGTTGTTTTTGGAATTCTGTCTAATTAAAACCCTATAGTAGAATTCCACCCCCTTTTGTACTCAAGCCATCACAGCTCATACTGTATATGAATGGGTGACAGGGGATGGATCACTGGGTGGTGACCTGTTCTGTTCATTTCCTCTGAAGCACCTAGCATTGGCCACTATCGAAAGACAGGACACTGGGCTAGGTGGACCTTTGGTCTGACCCAGTATGGCCGTTCTTATGTTCTAAGCAAATGAAGGAATAGAAGAGGAAAGTGTGCCATTTGCTGTTTGCAGGTTAGAGAATTATTTACAAAAATAAAATAAATGATCAATTACAAAGAATTGGGGGGGGGGGTGTCACATGTGTCCAAAAGTCCAAAATGGTACTGAATGTTATAGGAATCTATAACTGTTTTAGGTGTATGGATTCTTTGGGAGAGAGAACAGCAAAAGTATAAAGGCTCAGAAACAAAAAGGCAAATGAAAAAGAATCCAATCTGTATTTATTTATTTATTTTAATTTCATGTCTTTTGGGTGCATAACTCATGATTCTTGAATACTTGACTTCTCAATCTACCTTGGGCTTATACGCCCATATTTAGTGAAAATTACGGAAGAAATTTGCCTTTGAGAAGGATTTCATACAAGATATTATGGTACCCATGGGACCAGATTTTTAAAGGTTTTTAGGGAATTAGTGCGATTTTCAAAAGCATCTAGGTGCTTTTCAACCATTAAAAAAAATTGACCTGTAGTACAGTATTTGGGGACCAAGTTCTATGCACAAATGGTGACATGTGAAAAAGTGCTGAATTGAGAGGAAAAACAACTGTGGGCAAAGGCGGTCCCCATCGGTGGATTTAAAGGAAAGACTAGATGTTTTGACACCAACCCAGGTAATCGGTCGGCCTTGGCCTCACAGAATCCCAACAAGAATAAACTTGTTATTTAAAATGATTTTTTTTTAAATTAAAAGGACACTACAAGTGGGAAGTGCTCTACCAGAAATACTGTGAGATGTGATGGTGGAATTCCCTGCAACATGATATTCTCAATGATTGTTTGCTATTAAAGACACGCACAAGGATGCAGAAGGACATCCCTCCGCTCCATGATAATGAAGATAAAGGATGAAATGCTAAAAAGAACAAAAATAACATTTTGAAAAGTAAACCATTTAAACAGCATTTCTAGCGGATTGCAACCAGAACAGCAGCTAGGCCAGTACGGCCTACAGCTATGAGGCTCTGTGCAGACATATACACTGATAAGGGATCCTTTGAAACACTAAAACCAGGTATGACAATGATAATGGTTGCAGGGGTGAGTGTCCAGCCTCCTTTAGCAGCTCAGTGCGTCATTTCCAACAGGGAAGAAGCTGCTTTGAACAGCAACTGGGATGCAAGGTGCCTTTGAGAAAAGAGCCCGGGAAGCGGCTAGGACACTGTACCTGCACTGTCCTGAAGACCCAAAAAGTCCCTCTGCCTCCCCGCTTAACCTGTATTTTTGCAAACAATGCAGATGGCTCACCCCCTTTGTGGTGACTTTGGCCCCCTGTGTCCCTCCCTGCGCCAGATTTCCCCTCTGCCACTGTCTTGCCCTGCATTGCCCAGTTCTTAGGGATGCTCCCTGGCCCCAATTTTGCCCCCTGGTTCCTCTCCTTCCCAGTATGCATCGGATGAAGTGAGCTGTAGCTCACGAAAGCTTATGTTCAAATAAATTGGTTAGTCTCTAAGGTGCTGTTAGGATATAGATATGTTAGTGTTAGGATATAGATATTCAGGCCTGTCTGTAAAGGCCTATACTCTAAGAATTTAGGTGTATTCTTATCACTTGGCTAGTGATAGAGGTATAAAAGAAAGAAAGAATCAAAACCACTGTCTGCCAGTGTAAGGGCCTTCTCTTACTGTGACAGTTTGTGGCCCTGTGCTTAGGCTCAGGCCTTTGGCTAAGCAGCAGAGGCAGCCATAAGCTGGGAAGCGAACGGTCACATCCTCACATTCCAAACTAGTCACATTGAAATAAGGTGCTATTGGGCTGTTAGGCACTATCAGGACAGGATTGTTTTCCTATCACCTCCAGAGGAAGGGAAGTGCCTAGAAAATGTAAAAGGAAACTTAGTTTGATAGCATCCTGTCTGGCAAGAACTCACTTATCAATAGCTGGGATGTGAAATCCTCACTTCTGTATTATTTTGTCATTATAGTTCCCACTTTGCTGTTGTTTGTCTGTATAATCTCTGTCTGGTTCTGTGATTGTTCCTGTCTGCTGTATAATTAATTTTGCTGGGTGTAAACTAATTGAGGTGGTGGGATATAATTGGTTACATAATCATGTTACAATATGTTAGGATTGGTTAGTTAAATTTCAGGAAAATGATTGGTTAAGGTATAGCTAAGCAGAACTCAAGTTTTACTATATAATCTGTAGTCAATGAGGAAGTGACTGGGTGTGGGTGGGCATGTGGGTGTGTGAGGTGGGAACAGGGAATGGGGGTAAGAAAATTGGAATCATGTTTTGCTAAAGGGGGAGATGGGAACAGGGAATGGGAGTAAGGAAGTTGGAATCATGTTTGGCTAAGGGCAGGAATGGGAACAGGGACACAGGTGTAAGGCTCTGTGGTGTCAGAGCTGGGAAGGAGGATACTAAGGAAGGAAACTGGAATCATGCTTGCTGGAAGTTCACCCCAATAAACATCGAATTGTTTGCACCTTTGGACTTGGGGTATTGTTGCTCTCTGTTCATGCGAGAAGGACCAGGGAAGTAAGTGGGTGAAGGAATAAGCCCCCTAACAGGTGCCACAAGTCCTCCTTTCCTTTTTGCGAATACAGACTAACAGGGGTGTTACTCTGAAACCTCTCCTTCCCCTGTTTGACTGTCCCGTGCCCCCTCCCCCCATGAGCAGCAGGGAGCAGATCCCCCCCCTGCAGAGCCGGCTGCTGAGCATCCCGCCCTGGCAGGGGCACGGTCAGGCCAGCTCGCTGCGGGGCTCGGGGGCTCCCCCGGCCGGAGGGGGGTTTCCCGGCCAGCGCTGGGTTCCCCCCCGCGTGTCACAAACACCCTGCGCGGGGCCCGCACCAAGGGCTCCTGCCCGGGCCGCTGCACACGGAGAGGCGGCTCCGAGCCGGGGCTGGGGAGGAGACGCCCCTCCGTGTGCAGCAGCCCGGGCAGGGGCGCTTGGTGTTTGCACACGGGCCATGGCCGGGGCCGGGAGCGCAGCGCGGAGGCTGCTCCAGCCCGGCAGCCCGCGGGGCAGCGCGGTGGGTCCGCGGGCAGGGCTCGGGTGGGCGGCGGGGGCCGGAGACACCGTGGGGCGGACACGCTCCTGCCGGGAGGGGCTGGGCCCTGCTGCCTGGTTCGCTCCCTGCCCGGGTCCCGAGCTCCCGGCGGCCGGAGAGGGGCTGCGGGGGGTGAGTGTCCGGGGCGGAGCGGAGCGGAGCAGCCCCTGCTGCGGAGCCGGTGCAGGAGGGGCCCGGAGCCCGGCTCGGCTGTAGAGCTCGGAGCCCAGGTTGGGCCCCGGAGCGAGGGGATGGAGCAGCTGGGGGAGGGATCTGGGGATCAGAGCCGGGCTGTGGGGTGTGGGAAACGGCTGGGGATGGGGATCGTGGGGCTTGGGGGCTCTTCGGAGCTGGGAGTTTTGGGGGTGCCGGGGGTGGGGCATGTTCAGATATTGCACTTGGGGAGTGTGTGTCTGTGTGGGGGTGGGTTGTAGCTGTGGAAATTGGTGTCTGAATTTGGTAACTTGGGTATGAGCAGGGCCTGGGGATGTTTGCAGCTGGAGGGTCACTTCAGCCAGGGGTCCTTTGTTTTCTCTAGAAAACCTGGTGCCCCTTTCACCAGCCGCTCTCAGAGCTTCCTGGCTGAGGCTGAACAAGACCTGGAATAAAAGTCCCCAGTGCGTCCCAGGGATTCTGCTCGGGCATCTGCAGGGCAGGATGGGCCCTGAAATCTGGCTGTTGTGAGGCCGTTTGTAGCGGTTTGTAACCCCCTCCCCCACTTCTTCCAGGAGCCCCCACGAGAGCGTCGGGCCCCTCTGGAAAAAGAGGGAGAAGCAGCCAAAGCCGAGGAGCAGCAGCAAAGCGAGGAGCTGCTGGTAGGTGCCCAGGGCCCAGGTTTGCCTGGAATCCCAGTGCCCTGAGTGATGGTGAATGCAGGGCCCGGCCTGCCAGCCTCAGCCAGGGAACCGTCCCCACTGGAGCCGAGGGATCCTGCAGGGTCAGACACAGGGGTGACAGGATGCCCTTAGGGTGCAGGAGGCTGCTGGGCCAGGAGAGGGTCAGTCTGTGTGAGCCCAGAGCCCCTGCCCACGGGCTGTCTGCGTGTCACAGTGACCGGGGAGCCTTTCCAGCACCTGGGGGGGATGGGGAGGACAGAGATGAAATGTGGGCTGCAAAGATGGAGAGTTTGGCTCAGTGCAAGTTGATGAGGTTTGCAGGGGAGCAGGCCCTCCTGTTGGTGATGCACAGCTCACTGGTGCCTTGATCCATCCACCCTTCCTGGCCTAAATGCGCTTCCCATGAGCCACCACAAGAGATCCTGTGCTCTGGTAAATAACTTCCCCACCTGCCTGGAGGCACATTTATGGTTCTCCCCTGTTACCGAGCCACCCTCTCCCTGTTGCAGAAACAGACAGAAGCCGAGAGGCAGAAGATGGTCTGGGAGTGGCAGGAGCTGCGAGGGTTTCTGGAGGAGCAGGAGCAGCGGCTGCTGTCCCAGCTGGAAGAGCTAGAGAGAGCCATTGTCCAGAGAAGGGATGAGCGCATCTGCAGACTGTCCTGGGAGATTTCCCTGCTCAGTGAGCGGGGAGGAGAGAAGGGGCAGCAGTTGCTGAGCCAGCCCCTGCAGGTCAGACTGTCATTGCAATGATCATACGTAGTGTTCCTATAGGAGCTCCTCAGCCTTAGACCCCAAAGCACTTTACAAAGGGGGGTCAGGGCCATTATCCCTATGGGACAAAAGGGGAAAGTGAGGCAGAAGGAGGGGCAGAGCCCTGCCCAACATCACATCATGAGTCCGTGACAGGGCTGGGGATGGGTCCCAGGAGTCCTGGGTGCTGCAACCCCAAGACCTTCTCTCCTGCCCTGCAAATGTCTGTCTGCATTTGCACTTGGAGGGTGAAACCCCCTGCCCCCATGCCGTGGTCCTGAGCCTGGCCTAAGGCCCTGTTCATCCCGGGTTAATGGGGTCAGGGGCTTGTGGGTCTCTCAGTAGTGAGCAGAATTTGACTCTCAAGGCAGAGAAACATTTTCTTTCTCTGATGTGCCTGGGGAGAATCCTTCTCTAATGGCAACCCCCCAGCAGGGATTGCTGGGGCTGCTGAGAGCAGAATTCCCTGCTTGGGGGATGGCAGCTGGTCTGGGAACATGAACCCGAGTGTCTGAAATTCTCCAAATCCCCAGGACTCCAATGGCGATTCCCCTGCAGAGTAGGAGAGCTCCCCAGCTTGGGACAACCCCTCTGACTTTCCTCTTCTTTCTCTCCTTCTCCAGGGTGCTGGGAGCACTGGGAGTAGGTGAGTCCCCGGCTCTATTTCACTCTCCCTCATGCTCAGCTACATTTGGAAACTGCACTAAATACAGAGCTCCCGCCTGCTCCGTGATCACATCTCCCCTAGCAGCTGCCTCAGCAAGGGGCAGAACCTGTTACTCTGACAGCTAATGAGGTCCCACCAGGGCTGTCAGACACATGGGCTAGACCCAACCTGTCTGACAGGTTTATATGGCCACATCACCTATTCACAGTGTGCAAAAACTCAGGTTTCCATTTTTTTAAAAAAAAAGAAAAGGAGTACTTGTGGCACCTTAGAGACTAACCAATTTATTTGAGCATGAGCTTTCGTGAGCTACAGCTCACTTCATCGGATGCATACCGTGGAAACTGCAGCAGACTTTATATACACACAGAGAATATGAAACCATACCTCCTCCCACCCCACTGTCCTTTTAAGTAAGTGTCAAGCCCTCCTGGCTACAAAGAAACCCTCCCAATTGCGAACGGAGACAAGGTTGCCTTTCAGGGTCTGCTGATGCCATGGCTCAGACAGGAGTGAACTCCTCTGCCCTCTGTTGATCTCATTGGCGTGTCAGCTGACATGAGGACACTCTAATGTCAACATTCAATATTCCGTGGCTGGTCACTGGTGGACCAGGGAGGGGGCGGGAGTGAAGCTTTGAGGGGTTGGAAGAGGGAGCGGAGAGGAGAGGAGAGACACAACAACAGTGAGGAGAGAGAAAAATGGAGAAAGGAGGGTGGAGAAAGGAAGGGAACAATAGGTAGAAATAGCAGGGGCCATAATCGTGTGTGGGGGCGGGGGTGTTCTCCCCTTGAATGATACTGATCATGACAATAAAGGACTTAATAGAGAACAGTAACTAATTGCTGGCATGGGGATCGGGCTCATTTCTCACCCCTCCTCCTTTCCCCAGCAGGGAGGATGAGACATTTTGGAAGCCGGAGCCGGGGTTTGTGGAGCTGGAGAAGAGACTCAGCGATTTCTCTCTGAAAAGCGCCCACCTGCAGGAAGTGCTGCTGGGATTCAAAGGTGAGTTGGAGTCTGGGGGTGGCGTCTCCTCTGGTTAGAGCGACCCTGGCCCTGGGGAGGAGTCGGGGTCTCTAGTGATGTTACTGACCCCGGGCTCCATCTCACAGCCCCAGCTCAGTGGGTCACCCTTCCCCATGGAGTAGCTCTGTGGGGCTGGCTCTGTCTGCAGCGGCTGCGTTATCAGGCTCTCTGTGTCACCATCTTGTAGTTAAAAGAAGTTACATTAATAACCAATAGGGATTTGTCCATGAGTGTGAGGGCCTGAATCCTCATCTCTCCCGTCCTCTCCTTCCCCTAGAGATGCTGCGACTGGAGCTGGGGAGCAACACAGGTACGTGTCTGTCTCTGACCAGCCATGGGGAGATTTCAGACCAATAACTATGTTAGCGACAGGGCATCATGGCCTCCAGCCCCAATGTGCACCTGGAAGCTGTGGAACAATGTGAAGCCGGGTGAGCCCCATGACTGCCCAGTTCGCTCCTGCTGTGACATCTGATGTGGATTCAGAGCGAATCCTGATCTCACTGGTGTGTTTCCCTTTGGGGCAAGGAACAAGCCCCTGAAAGGTGTGAAACAGGGTGAGACAAAGATGAAATGTCCATAGGCTGAGCTGTCGGGCACCTTCAAATGGGTGACTGAAAATGGCCACAGTGGGTGGGGGGCAGAAGGTCTATAGAGGATACAGCTGGGCTTCACCTGAGACTGACCTTGAATGAGAGATGGGACAGTGGATACAGACTGGTATGAATGGGACGAGATCGCTGGGTTGAATATGTTCTAATTTTGAATGAGGAGGGAGCTGCTGTAGTGTTTATCTGTGTTTCTCACACTTTTCTGTTGGTAACCTGTTGTATTGATTTTAAAGGTTAAATGTGTTTAACTTTTTTTTTACTGTTTAATATTAAAATAGTGATCAGTCTTTCTTTCTTTCTTTCTTTCTTTCTTTCACAGTGGCGTTGGTTTTACTTTTCTTTTGGCAATACTTAAAAACATTTATTTTAGTTGAAAGTTTGATTGAACATGAGTTAATATTGTCACTTGCCACACTGTTTAATGCACTTTTTTGGCAAGTGTGTTAGCTTTCTTATTGTTTAGATGAGTTTGCTTATTTGCATATGAGTGATTTTTTTCTGTTTTTAAATTAAATGGTTCATTTATTTTTTAATTAATTAATTTATTATTTTAATTCATAGAATATCAGGGTTGGAAGGGACCCCTGAAGGTCATCTAGTCCAACCCCCTGCTCGAAGCAGGACCAATTCCCAGTTAAATCATCATTAATCATCATTAATTAGTTTAAAGTGTTTGTTTTCTTTTCTTTTAGCACTTTAGAATTTATTGTTATGCCAGGTATGAAGATAAAACAGGAAGCTACTCATTACGTAGTTTGAATTTCTACATAATATGAAAGTTGACACAATTATTTTTTTACAGCTGATTTTAAGGCTAACAATACAGCAACAATTTCAGGATACTGACTGAGGACAAAAATTAGTTTAAATGTTTTAGGGTTTTTTTAAAATATATTTTCACACTGGCATATTAGTCCCTATTTTGATGGAACGAATAGCTATTTATATGTGCAATGCGTATATATGTGCAATGCGCCTTTTTCACAGCCACATGACCTTGGTGGCTCATAGTTAAGGCTATGTTTTAGTCACGGGTATTTTTAGTAAAAGTCATGGACAAGTAGAGTGACCAGATGTCCTGATTTTATAGGGACAGTCCCGATTTTTGGGTTTTTTTTTTATATAGGCTCCTATTACCCCCCACCCCCTTCCCGATTTTTCACATTTACTGTCTGGTCACCCTATGGACAGGCCATGGGCAGGAAACAAAAATTCATGGCCTGTGACCTGCCCATGACTTTTACTATATACCCCTGACTAAAACTTGCGGAGGGTGGCCCTGGGGGTTCCACGGGTGCTGGAGGGGTGAGGGTTGGCGGGGCTGGGGCAGGTTCCCTACCTGGCTCCAGGGAAGTGGCAACCTCCAGCTTCTAGCTCCACGTACTGCCTCTGCTCTGCCCCCAGCCCCATTTCTTCAGCTCCCATTGGCTGGGAACCGTGTCTAACGGGAGCTGTGGGGGCAGTACCTGCGGGCAGAGGCAGCATGTGGAGCTAGGAGCTGAGGGAGAGGAGTTCCTGTCACCCTTCCGGGGAGCCCCCTCCCCAGGTAAGCACTGCCATGCACCCCAGTCCCCAGCCCTGAGCCTCCCCACACCCAAACTCCTGCTGCTGGGAAGCGGAGGGGGGCCCAAGACTGCCCCAGCAGTTGCTGGTGCGACTGGCCCAGGGGCTGCCCGAGATGCTCAGGAGGCCCCCGGGCCAGCTACATGGGCCTCTCCAGAAGTCACAGAGATGAGTGACAAACATGGAGCCTTACTCATCGTCACCTGTGATCCACCCACACACCCAGGTCTCTTTCCTCCTCTGTCTCTTCCAGCCACGGCTTGTAGCAGAAATTCTTATTATTAGACGCTCTGTGTGTGACCTTGCACTTTGTACTATTGAATTTCATCCTGTTCCTGTCACTCCAGACTTGGAGGCCATTCACACTGGTACAATGTTCTGATCCTTCGCATCTCCGGCAAATTGCATTTCATTTAGTGCACCTGCACTGAGCAGACTTTGTCCAATACCTGCCTCTGCTTAGTTCCCGTGCTGCAGGGGGAACATGCTGCCCTCAGGGAGCATGACAGGGTTGGAAAATGTCTCAGCAGGTTCAGTCCTGATGGGGACGGGTTTGTGTATGTGCTGTAATAAAGTCATAGAATGACTTATGATGTTCCCAGCATGAGTGTCTGGAACATCTTATTTGCAGGGAAGGAGCTAGGTGGAATCAAGATGTGGAATGAACTAAAGTCCCTTCTGGACTCTCACCAGTTCTCCCTCTCACCCTGACAGGCTGCAGAATAACACCCCCTTTTAGCTCCAGATTGCCCCATCCTCCAAGGAGACGGGGAAGGGAAATGGCTGCAGAAGAGCAGGCTCAGGTAGGGATCCCAAGGGAGTTGCTGGTGGGTTCCTGATGGAGAGAGAGGGGGCAGAAAACACACAGGAGGTGGGAACTTCTGGGGAGTTCAATCTGGAGGTGGGAGGGGGCAGGAAATACACAGGGTCATAGGCACCAACGGCCAAACAGCTAGGAAGGGCTTGGTGGAGGGTGGAGAGTGGCAGGTGGGTGGGAAGAGAAAAAGGAAGTCAGCACCTGTGCACAGGGCGCAGAAAGGGAGGGGAACAGTGGGTGACAAACCTGCTGGAACTTGTTTTTACTTGGGGACTAGATTATAGGAACAGACCCTGGGGGTTACGGTGGAAATTCCTTCTCCGTGGAACAGGAAAGAGACGCCCTGAACTGGGCTGGGATAACTTCCCAAACTGCCATGCTGGAGCACGAACCTACGAAGTGGAGGCTGCTCTGAGATATAAAGGAGTCACTGACCAGAGGGGCTTAGGGGAGATGCCCCATCCCTTCCCCTCTGGCTGCTGGCAATGGGGAGGAGGTTGGGATTCTTACCAGGGGGCCTGGAGCTTTGTAGGGGTCCATCTCCTGCATCAGCCTTTGGCTAGCTGTGTGATGAGTGTGAAGACCCTGCCAGCCTCTGTCTGCTAGGAGGGAAGTGGGACTCTTTTTCTCCCCTCACCCTGATGCCTCTTGGATGCTCTGAGCAGGGTGGGACTCTGTGCCTCCTTAGACTTCCAATTAATTGGCCCTGGGGTGTCATGAATAGTGGGGCTGTGAGTGGGGCAGCAGGTCCTGAGTGTGGGACTCTTGCTCTTTCAGGGACCGGTGACCTTCGAGGAGGTGGCTGTGTATTTCACCAGGGAAGAGTGGGCTCTGCTAGACCCCGCTCAGAGAGCCCTCTGCAGAGACGTCATGCAGGAGAACTATGAGAATGTGACCTCGCTGGGTAAGGATTCCTGTCCCCTCGGTTCTTGGAAGGGGAAGTTAAGACTTAAGGTTTATTTTACCCCCACAATGCCATCTCTACTGTGCCCTGTTTCAGCATCACCCCAACATGCCACTGACACATACAATACCACTCTACCCTCCCCTGCAGCATCGCACAGTGTCAAATATCTCAGAATTGCAAAATGTTACCACCCCTTTAACCTCACTGGGCCCTGCGGACCACTAGCATGTATGCCACCAAACTACTGACAGACCCGTAGCAAGAACACACTCTGTGCACCTTTACTAAGACAGCCTACAGCACTGAGCCCTGAAAGGAGGCCTGCTCGGTCCACATGCACCTCTCTTCCTACGACAGTCACAGCTCTGCCATGCTATTGCAACCAATCCTTCCCCCGTCCAATTACAGCTGGCACAATGCACACAGCTGGAGGCATGCAGAGAAATGCTGGGATTCCAACCTGTGGAACAAAACACTAACAACAGCATCTTCCCTTAGTTCTTCCTCATATCGATTATAAATTCATCCATTTTATGGCCAGAAGGCAGTATTAGACCACCTTGTCTGACTGCTGTAATCAGCTGAATAGCTTGTGTACGACTAACTCATCCTCTAGAACAGCAGTTCTTAAACTTTAGCAACCCAAGGACCCCCATTTTGATTTAAAATTTTTCACGGACCCCCAAGCCAGCTGCTCAACCCTAGGCCCCCCCCACTTCACCCCTTCACCCAAGGGCCTGCCCCACCTCTTCCCATCCCCACGCCACTCCTCCTCTTCCCCACCTCTTTCTGCCCCTTCCACCGAGTGCACCCCATCCCCACTCCTCCCCCTCCCTCCCAACACCTCCTGCATGCCACTGAGCAGCTGTTCCGCTGCATAAAGGAGGTCCTGGGAGGGAGAGGGAGAGTTGATCAGTGGGACTGGCAGCCCCAGATATGACTCGTGGACCTCCTGGAGTACTAGTCCAGTCCTGCTCTAGAAAGTTGTGACCCGAGGTGCCTAGGGTAGCCCACACTGCAAATGCCAAGGTCAGTTCAGGCTGCAAAAAGAAGAGCAGATTCTCCCAGAACTGGTGGTTAACACTGTAGTTCGATTCACCAACCAGCCACAAACTGTGCTCCTGTCAAGAAGCTGAAAAAAATAAATGACACAGCCCCCTTACTGCATTCCAGGCTCTGGCTCCCAGTCAGCAAATAGATCCGGTAAAGTGAGAAGTTACTTAAAACTCTACTCACTATATAAAATGTTCTTCTGATCCCCAAAGCACCAGTCACATTACCAGATTGCAGTGATCCCTCGCTCTCCAGTGGGGAGGGAGGCCACGCTGCCTCATCATAGTGGATGGTAACCCTCGGGCTTGGGTCACACCAGTCAGCCTGAGCCATAAGTAGTCTATAGTTCTGGGCCCGTCTGACAGAGGCAAACAAGCAACAATAGTCTAGTGTTCTTGTCCCCACCCTCAGGCAGGGCAGAGCACTGGGTAGCCCCTTGCAGCCCCTCAGCTGGGGCTGGCAGTATTTAACAGCCTGGAGCTCTAGCCCTTTGAGTGGGGCTGAGCAGGGAGTAGACTGTAACCTAAGCCTCCTGGCCAGTCAGCCAGCTAACACACACAATCTGGAGCTTTCACCCTTTGGGTGGGCAGAGCAGGGAGCAGGCTGCAGCTAAGCCTCCTGGCTAAGGCAGCCAACAAACTCTCAGTTCTTAGTTCAGGTAGGGGTGAGCACCCACACAGTCTAGGGGTTCTGAAAAGGGTGAGTACCCACACAGTGTTGGGGCTTTGGAGGGAGTGGGAGCATCCTAGCTTGGCGGATGGTAGATTCACACAGGCCTTCTGGCCTATGGTGGGGCATCAGCCACCCTAGGAGTGAGGTGGCAGGGGTAGGGGAACGGAGGCCTGCCCGATTCTACTGCGTCCAAGCCCAGGGCCCTGACTGAGGCGGAGTAGTCTGCCACTGGGTCAGTGGGGATCCAGCTGCAACATGCTGACCCTAGAAGCAGTCAGCCACTTAGTCGGACAGTTGTTGGCTGACCCTGGGCTACTTCCTACCTCCCTGGGGTTTGGTATCTCTGAGATCCACAGGTCCTCTGGGTACACAGTGGATGGTAGTCCCGTTACCTCCCCTTCTGGGTCCGTCTCCTCCAGGGGCAGGGTGCTACAGAGCACAGATTCAGCTCCCAGGTGCCACAGAAGCGTGGAGAAGTCCGTCTCCTTCCCTGGCTCCCACTCAACTGAGCCCTCCCTTTATACATCCTGTCCAGCCCTGGTACTTCCAGTGACAGGGGGCGGGGCAGGTTTGCCTCTGCCCACCAGGGGGAGTGTAGTGATCCCTTTCTCTCCAGTCCAGAGGGAGGCCACTCTACCTCACTACACAGATCAATACTAGTTTGGATCTTACCCAAAATACCACGCTGCCAGCCAAGTCCTATAATGGGGTTGGCACCCGCCTCTTGCGAGAGCCCCCTTGTCATCGGGTGTGAGCCTGCTGGTTTTGTTTGGAATAGGGGTGGCACCCACTTCTCGCAAGAGCCCCTCTGCCCCCAGGCCGATGATGGGTCTTCAGTGACCCAGCCCTCCGGCTGAGTCACCCACACTATCTCTAGGTGGACCAAACAAACAAACCCTTTCCAGGGAATAGTCTCTACCTTCTTTCTCATGGCCCTAGTATGAGGCCATACAACCAAGGCTTCCTTCCCAGACACACTGTCTTCTATAACAGTCCAACAGGGGCACATCACGGTACCCTCAGCTGGTGTGTCCTTTTCAGCAGCCGTCCTTGGGCTCAGTCTCTAATCAGACCAACAGGGCCCATCACAGTACCCTCGCATGGTCTGGCTAGGCTCTGGTCTCAGTCCTTACTCTATCTTCTCAGCCAGCCAGGAGCAGTTTCTTAGCTCCCCTGGTCTTTGGCAGCCCTCCCTGGGCTTGGTCCAGCGCACACTGAGCTGTCCATGATCCTGCTGCTCTTCCAGCCAGCAAGGAACCCGGCCATAGGATCATAGAAGATTAGGGTTGGAAGAGACCTCAGGAGATCATCTAGTCCAATCCCCTGCTCAAAGCAGGACCAACCCCAACCCTTTGCTGAATAGAGGGGAATAATCACTTCCCTCGATCTGCTGGCAATACTCCTACAAATGACAGGTTTCAGAGTGGTAGCTGTGTTAGATTGTATCAGCAAAAAGAACGAGGAGTCCTTGTGGCACCTTAGAGACTAACAAATTTATTTTGGCATAAACTTTCATGGGCTAAATCCCACTTCATCAGATGCATGGAGTGGAAAATACAGTAGGAAGATATAGATATACAGAGAACATGAAAAGATGGTGGTTGCCTTACCAACTCTAACAAGAGTAATTGATTTGTCTTAATTTGATTTGGCAATAATAACCCTGATCTAGTGCTACATGAGTTGATATATGTAGCAAATTGGTGTTAGACTCAGTTCTAAGATCACAACACCACCCTATTTGAATTGAGGTAATCAATGCTGTCGTTCCCATCATTGTTCCATTCCGAAGTCGCTTCAGCTTCAAGAGAGCAAACTCACTCTTCAGAGATTTTGACATAGCTGTCTGATCTGTTGAACTGATAGCTGAGAATTATGGCTGCTTTGTCAATGCTGTCTGCTAGGGTAAAGTTACCTCACGAATGTTGGATAGAGTATACCTGTGGCCTGGCATGCTGTGGTCAGCCATGCTGTATGAGGCATACAGGCAAAAATTCCAAGAAGGCCCCTTTTGGGATCACACAATAGCTGCTGGTCAACATCTACTGTTGGAAACTGCTCAAAAATGCCTAAATTTTTGGCAGAACTTGATAGAATCCTTAGATGTGATTAAGGTTAAGGTTTTGACATGGATATTTTTAGCAAAAGTCACAGACAGGTCACAGGCAATAAACAAAAATTCATGTGAGCTGTGACCTTTCCGTGACTTTTACTAAAAATAATGATCAGTGTCTGGCCGTGTGTGTTCCCAGCAGACACGGGGATAGATAAATCCCTCATTAAGCAGAGTATCCTACACATTTGAGGACCTAGGTAAGTGGCTATTTTACTGCTTTAAAATAGTCTGGAGTTAAAATAATAGAACATTTTATTGTGACAAATTTCCTATGAACTCACCTGATCTCACTTGTTTTCTTTTCTCTGAGCAGAGTTTCCTGTTTTCAAAGTTGATGTGATCTCCCAGCTGGAACAAGGAGAAAAGCCAGGGGTGCCAGAAGTCCAGGGCTCATATGAAAGAGAGATCTGGAGGGATGCCTGCCCAGGTGAGGAATCATTAAATCAGCTCAAAAGATGAGGGTGCCTGAAGGAAACAGCTGGGATTCCCTCCAAAGACCCTTGTTAGCTCTCTGAGTTCAGGATTGTTCCCAACAGGAGTCATATCCTCATGCCCGATATCGCTCATGGCTTCCTTCCCATAACAACAGACCCCTGGTAGTAGTTTCCGACTTGACCTCCCACCCCAGATGAGGTGTAGAAACAGATTTTATGCACGCTTCTCTCCTGGGCCGGGAAGAATTTGGCGGGATTCTGATCCTGAATTTTTTCTGACTCTGACTCAAGTTGCAGTGGGGGAGGTTTAGGTTGGATATTAGGAAAAACTTTTTCACTAAGAGGGTGGTGAAACACTGGAATGCGTTACCTAGGGAGGTGGTAGAATCTCCTTCCTTAGAGGTTTTTAAGGTCAGGCTTGACAAAGCCCTGGCTGGGATGATTTAACTGGGAATGGGTCCTGCTTCGAGCAGGGGGTTGGACTAGATGACCTTCTGGGGTCCCTTCCAACCCTGATATTCTATGATTCTGTAGCATTTATTTTGGTTTGCTCTCCCCTTTTCCATCCCTGTTTCTGAGATTTCTCCCTCTGTCCCAGCAGGTGCTGGGATGTTGAGTGAGAACGAGGAGCAGAATCCTCAGCAGCAAGATGCTGGTCAAGTGGAGCCACATGCAGGATTATCACAAAGATCTGAAGGGCATGTGTCCAGGCGTCATGTGGAGGGAAAAGCCTGTGAGAGCGAGCCCAGGCCAGAGAGCGAGCAGGGAAACAAGACAGGGGAGAAAATGAGTAAATCCATTAATTATCAGGAAACTCAGAAGGAAACCACAGCCCAGAAGCGAATCCTCGCAGGAGAGCGAAACAACACGTGCACTGAGTGTGGGAAAAATTTCAGTAGCCGCTCACACTTTATAGAACATCAGAGAATCCACACAGGGGAGAGACCTTACACGTGTTGTGAGTGCGGGAAAAGCTTCACTCGGAGCTCAACCCTCGTTCGGCATGAGAGGGTCCACACAGGAGAGAGACCCTATGAATGTTGTGACTGTGGGAAAACCTTCAGTCAGAGCTCATCCCTTATTGCGCATCAGAGGACGCATACGGGAGAGAGACCCTACGAATGCCGTGAGTGCAGGAAAAGCTTTGCTCGGATCTCAACCCTTGTTACGCATCAGAGCACTCACACAGGAGAGAGACCCTATGAATGCTGTGAGTGCGGGAAAAGCTTCAGTCAGAGCTCATCCCTTATTGCGCATCAGAGGATCCACACAGGAGAGAGGCCCTACGAGTGCCGTGAGTGCAGGAAAAGCTTCAGTAGCCACTCAGGGCTTTTCGACCACAAGAGAATCCACATGGGGGAGAGACCCTATGAATGCTGGGAGTGCGGGAAAACCTTCACTCGGCGCTCACACCTTATCACACATCAGAGAATCCACACAGGCGAGCGCCCCTATGAATGCCGTGAGTGCGGGAAAAACTTCTCTCAGGTCTCAGCCCTTATTAGACATCAAAGAATCCACACAGGAGAGAGACCCTATGGATGCTGTGAGTGTGGGAAAAACTTCTCTCAGAGCTCAGCCCTTACTGCACATCAGAGAATCCACACAGGAGAGATCCCCTAGAGATGCTCCTTGTGGGAAAAGCTTCCGTCAGAGCTCAGCCTTTACTTATCATCAGAGAATACACAAAGGAGATAAACACCATAAAAACCTTATCTAGAGCTGATCAAACAAAATTCCTTAATACTTTTTCTAATTCCCACATAGTGGCCTTTCAGGCTGTTTGAATCATTTACATCACCATGGTCTCTCCAATCTACCTAGTGAGCTGCCTGCTTGGGCCTCTTTTTGCCTCTTGAGCTCCCTTCATTTCCTACAAATCCATGACTTTATGTGGAAGTTATGTCCAAGCACAAGATGGTTTGGGGAGGAAATTATTAAAGCGATTCCTCTAATAACACAATGATGGCTTCCTAGCGATACTCTCAGCTGCTCACTTAATGCTGCAGCAAAGGATCTGCCATTTAAACAGAATGCCAGATGAATTCATCTTTATTGCTTTCAGTTAGACTTTGCATTGAACTTTCTTGGAAAAATGTGACCCGCTTTCTCCTATGAAATTGAGTATATAAAAATATGGACTGTTCTTTTAGTGGAAAACTTTGATATCAACTACATAAGCAAGAGAAGTGCCAAAAGGAGGATAGCTATTTAGCAATTTTGTCATATATTCTCTTGGACTCAGAGGAGGAGGTGTCCCTAGCCAGCAAGCCACAATCTTTAGCCAGGGTCTTGAAATGTTACCCTGGTCCTGAATAAGTAACGTACAATGTAGTATGTTAACATTTTATTGTAACTTTGTCAGAATAAAAAGTTTTAAAAAATAAATAAAAGCGATATTGAGTCATGTATCTTCCAGTATACAACATGGGTCAGAACCATTATGGATCTGATTGGAGATCAGCCGATACAGTTGTGATGTTGCCCACTCATGCCCAGCTGAGGTTGTCAGTCTGGTTTGAAGAGTTTTAATGGACATGAAAAGCTGTCAGCAACTATGTTGTTCATAGAGTAAATGTAGAGTAAATGAGGTTCATAGAGTAAATGAGGTTTTTAAGGCCCATCTTGACAAAACCCTGATTTGGGATGATTTAGTTGGGGTTGGTCCTGCTTTGAGCAGGGGGTTAAACTGGATGACTTCCTGAGGTCTCTTCCAATACTAATTTTCCATGATTCTATGTGTTAATGGGCCATGCTTTAAACCAATCAAACCTTGGAAGGGGACATTGAAAATGCATAAGAATTTTTTCTATGTCTGAAGGACAGAGTTCTAGGCTTTACTTTGGAATTCATTCACCATTAGCCATGCACCCTTTCAAGTACAAACACGGCCCACTGCTGAGATCTCCCAGGGATTTTAAATTTAACACCCAAGGACTTGATGACCTCTTTTTATTTCCAAAATTTCAGCTCAGCACCCATGTCCCTTGTGACCTCAAATGCTGGCCACAATGCAAGCCTATGTGGTCTCTTGTAGTGTATATGCTTGCTGCAAGGCACAGCCCAATAACTCCATTGGACTCCTGCAACCACTAGACTCCACTGAGCCCCTGGACAGCCATCACCTTCAATTTTGTGGTAGAATTATCCAATGGGTTCATGGCCATTCTGACAGTAGTGAACCACCGCATAAAGATGGGATAGTTCATCCCATGCACTGGCTTACCATACTCCTAGGAAATTGCCTCGCTCTGGGTGGAATAAGTTGTCCACCTACATGACCTCCCAGAACACATCATCTCCAACCAAGGTGTGCAATTTATCCCACTTTTGGTGAGAAGCAGTCTGGATTTTGGATATCTAATTCTGCCTCTCCTCTGCCTACCATGCTTATGATGATGATGATGATGAATAGTCAGGTAGAGAGAACCAACAAGATCCTGGAGCAGTATGTTAGATGCTACATAAACTTCCACCAGCACAACTAGTCCTTGCTGCAACCTCAGGGAGAGCTTGTGGACAGTAATGTAGAACACATTCTACGTGGCAAAGCCCTTTTATTTCAAACAATGAGTTCCACCCTTGGTTCTACCTGGAATTACCTGCAACTTCCCAAAATGCAGCAGCCCTGGACTGGATACAACACAAACATTAAACCTAAGATGACATAAAAGTTCACCTGGAGGAGACCAAAAAGATCTACAAACAATATGCAGCCCACTGAAGAGAAGAGGGCTCTGCCATTATGGTAGGCCAGAAGGAATGTCTCCCCATGAAAAACCTACACAGGAACAGGCCAACTCATAGAGTGGACTACCAGTTCTTTGGGCCCTACCAAGTAAGCTGGCAAATTCACCCTGTCTCCTTTGAATTCAACTTACCCCATTTCCTCTGCATAATCCTAGTTTTCCATTAAAAACTCCTGAAACCCCACATTAAGGACCTATTGCTTCATCATTCGCAATCCCCCTCCCCACCGCATGTGTTCAAGACCATGATGCATACATTGTTCATGAGCCACTTGATACTAGAATCAGAATTGGAGAGAGATACAGGAAAGTGTGATGGCTGCATTTGAGTTGAGTCCTGCAGCTGGACTGGCTGGCGTAAGGTATGCTGCCCTACTGGTTGACCTCTAGGCCCAACTGTGGGTTCCCACCTGCAGTTTTATACTTTGAGCTAAAGTGCTTTAGTGGGGCCATCAGAGAGGGAGACTTACTGCACAGACCAATTTGGCAGGGGTAAAGAGCAGGAATGCAAGACTACACAAACTGATGACTTGGGGCTGCTAGAGTTTAGGGGGGGAAAACTTCACTTGTGTGTAGGGCCACAAAAAGGCCTCAGGGTGCTGGAGGGAAAAGGGAGGACAACGTGTGGGCTAGGGCTCTGGCAAGAAAGATGCAGGCTTCCTGTGGGTTTTCCTGCACTTTTGCATACCTAGCTTCTATTCCACAACAATTTGTTTCACTTCTTCGTAAGTCTGGGCAGCTCAATTGGTTGAACCCAAAACATTAATCTGAAGGTCTGAGATTCAAGCTCTGGGGTTTTTTTCAATGTTCTTTGTGCACAAGAAGCTAAAGAAAATGCCTCAGGGCACTGGAAGGAGGAGCAACCGGTCCTAGGGCTGCAAAAAGAGCGAGAGTAGCAGGTTTCCTTTCTTGTTTCCAGCTCTCTTTTTCTTGACTAGTTTCTCTTCTGCACCAGTTTACTCCACTTCCAGGTTAGCCTGGCTAGCTCAGTGGGTAAAACACCAGGCTTTTAATCTAAGAATCCAGACTTCAAATCCATCATCAGGCAATAATGAGCCTTTCCTGTTATAGCACCCCCCAAAAACTTCAAAAAGCACCTCTTCAACACCTTCCTTGACATTCCTTTTTCCTTTTCAGGACTTGACCTTTCCTAGGAAGGGCCCTTTAGTGCCTGGGTCTGAAGGTGGGTTGGGCCTGGTGGGCTTTGAAGCCTTTTATGGTGCTACATTTTTGTTTTTCAATTTCCAGCAGGTGGCTGAGCTGGAGGGCAGGGCAGGCCAGAGGGGAGTGGTGGGGCAACCACAAAGAACGCAACCTACTCTTCTGATCTGTCCATATTTTTTGCAAGCCCACTGGGTGCAGCACCAGGTCTGAGGTGGCTGATGGTGGCAGAAGGGAGAGGAGATTAGGAGGGCCCCCCGCTTTCTCTCTTGTGTTCACCCACTCCCACCTTATGTCCTATGGGTTTTTCAGTGGAAAAGTGCTTGCAGGATGGTTTCAGCCACAACAGTGGCTGCCCTCACAGCATTGGCGGCCAGAGCAGCAAGGCCTGCCTTCGGCTTGATCCATATGGAGGTCAATGTACCTCTGGGTGATACAGGCCAATTTTAGGGATCTTCCTCTGAAGGTGAGCAACTGTCCCCAGAACTTACTGACAGGAGCTTTAAAGTGTTTGCGAATGGCACAGGTGCCCTTCAAGTACCGAGATGTACAGTGGCGCCTCTTTCATGGGAAACTCTCATTCCATGCAAATGTGCAAGTCTGGCATGTGCAGAGCAAAGGCTGCCCAGGGGCGCTGTGTCATCTATGGACCATGTTCTGGTGGCCTGGCTTTCTTCTCGGCAGGTGTGGGGACTTCGGGCTCCATGATGGCAGTTGCCAGACTTGGTTGGACAGGATTATTTACAACTGGCCTTAGGCCTGTTCCTGGACAAACGAGGGCAAGCCACAGGGCACCAGCAGAACCCGCTGCAGTTGCAGCAAGGGTGCCCTTGGCAGGGGCCACCGTATAGTGGATGAGTGTCGTGGGATACACTGCACCTAATCAATGCCACAGCATTGTATCACCTTTGGCAGATCCACTGTCAGGAGCATCTTCAGCGACAAAGGCAGTTTCCTGCAGCAGTGGGTAACCGGGTTTTTGTTGCTGTTAAACGGCTGGTTGAGGTGGAAAAACACAGTGAGTCACCAGCAGAGCTGGGCGTGGGCTGGGCTTGCCTCTGGGACCTGGATGGGCCTTGATTCCTTCCTGCTGGTCTCTGAGGGCAGGGAAAGGATTTTACTGCGGCAAGTGGGAGCAGTTGTGTTTCGTGTTCAGGATTTGGTATGGGTTTCTCCAGGTTTCTCATAAGCACACAGGGACCTTAACAGGTGCTCTCAAGGGAGGACTGGCCCAGATACCATAAAGTGATGGGGACTGCATTTTCCTTTTTTTTTGTATTTCCAATGGCATTTCTGTCTGTGATTTCATTTTGCTTTGTATAACTGTGTTTTCTCCTGGATCCAATATTTAGCTAAAAAAAGAAGGTCTCTGGGCGCCAGATGGAGGAGCAGGCTGGGACTAGGGCTGCTAAGAGAGTGAGACTAGCAGGTTTTCAGTATTGTTTCCTGACCTCTTTTTCTTGACTAGTTTCTCTTCAGTACCAAACTTGCCCCTTTCCCATGTGAACCTGGCTAGCTCAGTTGGTAGAGCATCAGACTTTTAATTTGAGAGTCCAGGGTTCAAGTCCCTGGTCAGGTGGAGGGATCTTTCCCCCTTTGGTATCCCCGAAGAACTTCAGAAGGCATCTCTTCAGGACCCTCCTTGACCATACCTTTCTCTTTTCAGGACTTGGCCTTTCCTTGGAAGGGCCATTTACTGCCTGAGACTGAAGGGGTGACTTCCTCACATGCCCACTGGCCTCACAGTCTGGAGGAAGAAAGGCCCCTGGGTCTACAGCAAAGTGCTGCATGTTGACTTGTTGACCAAATGCAGGGCTGGCCAGAGAGGCCATAGAGACATTGAGCGAGGGAGGCAAAAAATTATCCACACAGGGTCTTCCACACCGGAAGTCGTCAGAGCTAAATGTGCTCCTTGTCAGTTCCATGGTGTAAGGGCCAGCACTCAGGACTATGAATCCTGTCCTCTGAGTTCACATCTCAGTGGGACCTTGGAACAACTCATTTGCCACCTAACCGTGCTGGATGTTCCAAGGCTTTGTCTTGCTCTCTCAAATGGTGTGTGAGCCTGTCTTTTGCCCGCTACCTGTTGTGTCTTGAGCGCAAGAGGGGACGTTTGATTCAGAAGGCTGGCCGTGCCTGGATTCCTGTAGGTAGGGATGCAAGTTGCATTTCCTCTGAGTCCTGAAGCCTTGAGTGAGGGAGGCAAAAAATTCTCTGCACAAGGTCTTCCACACTGGAAGTCAGAAAAACTCAAGGTGTTCCCTGCTGGTCTCATGGTGTAAGGACCAGCATTCAGGCCTTTGAAATCTGTAATCCGAATTCAACTCTGGGTCGGACCTTGAGATAACTCATTTGCCACCTAACCCTACTAGATGCCCCAAGGGTTTGTCTTGCTCTCTCAAATGACGTGGGAGCCTGTCTTTTGCCCACTAGCTGTTGTGGCTCATTGGGTTTCTGGGGCCATTAAGTGGCTGGCCACGGTGGAAAAACACCATGAGTCAGCAACAGAGTGAAGGCTGGAGTGGGCTTGGCTCTGTGACCTGGATGGGCCTTGATTCCATCCTGCTGGTCTCTTATTGAGGGCATGGAAAGGGTTTTACTGCAGCAAGTAGGAGCAGTTGTGTTTCATGTTCAGGCATTGGTATGGGTTCCTCCAGGTTTCTCGTAAGCACAGAGAGACCTTAGTGGGTGCTCTCAATGCAGGATTGGCCCAGATACCATAATGTGACGGGAATTGCATTTTCCTTTTTTTTTTTTTTTTTTTTTTTTGTATTTCCAATGACATTTCTATTTGTGATTTTGTTTTGCTTGTATAACTGTTTTCTCCTGGATCTGATCTTTAATTAAAAAAAGAAGAAGGTCTCAGGGCACCAGATGGAGGAGCAGGCTGGGTCTAGGAACTGCTAAGAGAGTGAGAGTAGGCAAGTTTTCTGTATTGTTTCCTGCCTTCTTTTTCTTGACTAGCTTCTCTTCTGCACCAAACTTGCCTCTTTTATGTGTGAGCCTGGCTAGCTTAGTTAGTAGTGCATCAGACTTTTAATCTGAGGGTCCAGGGTTCAAGTCCCTGGTCAGGCACAGGGGACCCTCTCTCCCCTTGTAATTTTCCCCAAGAACTTCAGAAGGGCATCTCTTGAGGACCCTCCTTTACTTTACTTTTTTATTTTCAGGACTTGGCCTTTCCTAGGAAGGGCCCTTTACTGCCTGGGACTGAAGGGGCAACTTCCTCCCATGTCCACTGGCCTCGCAGTCTGGATGAAGAAAGGCCTCTGGGCCTGCAGCAAAGAGCTGCGTGCTGACTTGTTGACCAAATGCAGGGCTGACCAGAGAGGCCATGAGTGAGGGAGGCAAAAAATTGTCCCAACAATGTCCTCTCTGCTGGAAGCCAACAAAGCCTGAGGGGTTCCCTGCTGGTCCCATGTTGTAAGGGCCAGCACTCAGGGCTTTGAATCCTGCAATCCAAGTTCAAGTCTCAGTGGGAGCTTGGGGTCCTTCAGTAGCCAGCTAACCCTATTGGGTTTTCCAAGGCTTCATCTTGCTCTCTCAGATGACATGGTGTGATGCAGCAGGGAGTGGGGTTGTTGACCTAGGAATGTGGCAGGGGAGTTTCACTGGGGATGGGAGACCTGAGAGACTGTAACCTGAGCCAGAGGAGGAAGGGGAGGTAACACCTCTGCTCGGGAAACTGGACAAAGGCTGCAGGAGGGAGCCTGTTGGGGGGTGGGGGTTGGTTTCAGTTTTGTGGTGGGTGGTGGGACACAGGGAACCCCAGGGCTGGAGTCTAAGTTCCCTGCCCCCCAGAGGGACTTGACTGAAGGGTCCTGGTTGTACCCACAAGCTCTGTTTTAGACTGTGTTCCTATTGTCCAATAAACCTTCCACTTTACTGGCTGGCTGAGAGTCATGGTGAATCCCAGGAAGAGGGGTGCAGGGCCTGGACTCCCCCACACTCCGTGACAACTGGTGGCAGCTGTGGGATGTACTGCACCCCGTGGACGACGCTTCCTGCAGTAAGTGACTGGGGAGCAGTAAAACGAAGGGGGATTGATGGGGACTAGGCGTGCTGAAGATTCAGAGAGAGACGGTTTCAGGGGGCGGTTAACCCCTGGGAGTGTGTGACCAGAGAGAAGGACTTTTGCAGTAACAGGGTCCCCCGGGGGATTGCAGCGAGCGGTCCCAGGGGTGGAGGAGTCTGCAGCTCGACCCTGGCAAAGAGGTGGTGACCTCAAGAAGGACTGGCACCCTAGGGGTTCTTCCTGGAAACCATGGAAAGCTGCACAGGCCTGGGAGTGGCCAGCAGGGAGATGTATGCTAAATGCCTTAAGAGTGACCTGGTGGAGCTGTGCAGGCAGAGGGGGCTGCACACTGGGAGGTCCACCAAGGAACAGCTGATTGCCCAGTTGGAGGAGAAGGATCGCTTGGATGACCCGATCCCTGTCCCTGAGAGAAGCCTCCCGGTGGACGCAGCGTGGGCCCTGGGGCCTGACCGGGCTGGGATGAGTCAGACTGCTGCCAAGAACATCCCAAGACCCTTCCTACCTATGCCTAGGAGAGGGGTTAGGGGAAGCCCAGTGAATACCAAGGGCACCGTGACCCCAGCAGCCAGCAGGGGATCCTCCCAGCAGAGCTCCCCATCCCTGGAGCAGAGGTGGCTGGAATGGGAGAGGGAGATGAAAATGAGGGATCTGGAGGATCATGAAAAGCAATGTCAGCATGAGCGGGAGGAGAAGGAGAGGCAACATCAGCATGAGCTGGAGCTGGCCAGGCTGAGGAGCAGTGGGGCCCCGGCTGCGGTGAGTGCGGGGGGACCCAAGACTGCAAGGAGCTTTGATAAGTGCTTCCTGGCCCAGCGTAAGGAGGGAGAGGACATAGATAGCTTCCTGACGGCCTTTGAGAATGCCTGCGAGATGCACAGGGTTGACCCTGCAGGCAGGCTCCAGTTTCTCACCCCCTTACTGGACCCCAAAGCCGTGGAGGTGTACAGCCGAATGAAAGGGGCGGAGGCAGGGAACTAAGAACTGTTCAAAAAGGCCCTGCTCTTTGAGTTTAGACTGACCCCCGAGATGTACCTGAGTCAGCGTAAAACACCTGAGGTCACATACCTACAACCCATCAACCGAATGCAGGGATATGCCCGCAAGTGGACAGCTGGGGCCCAAGCTAAAGAGGACCCGCTTGACCTAATCGTACTGGAGCAATTGTATGAACAGTGCCCTTCCGACCTGAGGCTACGGTTGGTGGACAAAAAGCTAGAGGGCAGCTGGCCGACGAGTTTGTGAACAGTCGGTCAGGGGGTAGCAGGGAGAAGTCCCAAAAGAACAGGCCCCCCACGATGCAGAGAGAGAGTCACCATGGGACCTCCCAGGGGGAAATGTGGAGAACCCCCTCCCAAGGGGAATGCCTGGTGTCAGGACCATCCAACCCGCTCAAGGGGACCAACGTGACCTGAGCTGCTATCACTGTGGCCAGAGAGGCCACGTACGGACCCAGTGCCCCAGGCTCAGGGACAGACTGAGCAGACCCAACCTACCCAGGGTTAACTGGGTAGGGACCCAGCTAGACCAGGGGCAGATGGCCCAGGCAAGGGGGCTACCAGCTTACCACCTGCTCAGGAGGGAAGAGTACCCCAGGCCAGCTCCTCCGGAGGGCTGGATGCTCTGGACTCAGGGTTCTCGGTTTACAGGGTGGGCGCGGGGCTGTCCCTCCGGAGAGAGTGCCTTGTTTCCCTGGAGGTGGATGGGAGGAAGGTCAATGGATACTGGGATATGGGCACGGAGGTGACGCTGGCCCGGCCTGAGGTGGTGGCCCCAGATCGGGTGGTGCCCAACACCTACCTGACCCTGACGGGGGTGGGCGGGACCCCATTCAAGGTGCCCGTGGCAAAGGTACACCTGAAATGGGCGGCCAAGGAGGGCCCCAAGGACGTGGGGGTGCACCACCATTTGCCCACTGTGGTTTTGATCGGGGGGACCTGGAGGACTGGCCAAGCAACCCCCAGAACGCCCTGGTTGTGACCCGTAGCCAGAGCCGGCAAGGGGCACTGCGCCCTGACCTTGGGGAGGGTACCACACGGGAGGCGCAGAACCCTTCCCTAGTGGGGAGGGAGGGCCAAGGGGCATGGCTCAGAGAGGCTGTGGCCTCAGACCCGGCCACTGAGGGGGAACCGGGCCCCGTCCTTTCCCCAGCCGTTGAATTCCAGGCCGAGCTGAGGAAAGATCCCTCCTCGCAGAAGCTCAGGGACCTGGCCGACCTCAGTGTGGTACGGACCATGAGGAGAGGTTGCCAGGAGAGGTTCCTGTGGGAGAAGGGGTTCCTGTATCGAGAATGGGCTCCCACAAGGGAAGTGGAGTCCTGTGGGATCAGGAGGCAGCTGGTGGTCCCCCAGAAGTATCGTGACAAGCTACTGTACCTGGCCCATGACATCCCCCTCGCAGGGCACCAGGGAATCCGGCGCACCCGGCAGAGGTTGCTACAGAACTTTTACTGGCCTGGGGTCTTTACCATGGTCCGGCAGTATTGCCGATCCTGTGACCCCTGTCAGAGGGTGGGGAAGGCCTGGGACAAGAGGAAAGCGGCTTTGAGACCTTTGCCCATCCTAGAGGAGCCTTTCCAGAAGGTGGCCATGGACATCGTGGGGCCTCTCAGCAAGACGACCCGGTCGGGGAAGAAATACATTCTGGTGGTGGTAGATTTTGCCACCCGCTACCCCAAGGCAGTGCCCTTAGCTTCCATTGAAGCAGACACCATGGCAGATGCGCTCCTGACCATTTTCAGCCGAGTGGGGTTCCCCAAGGAAGTCTTGACAGACCAAGGATCCAACTTCATGTCGGCCCTGCTCCGGTGCTTGTGGGAGAAATGTGGGGTCCAGCACGACTGGGCCTCAGCTTATCACCCCCAGTCCAATGGGCTGGTGGAGAGGTTCAATGGGACGCTAAAGATGATGCTGAAAACCTTTATGAACCAGCACCCGCAGGACTGGGACAAGTACTTACCTCACCTGCTGTTTGCGTACAGGGAGGTGCCCCAGGAGTCTACCGGATTTTTGCCTTTCGAACTGTTATATGGAAGGAGGGTAAGGGGCCCCCTGGACCTGATGAGAGATGAATGGGAGGGGAAGGCCACACCCAATGGAGAGTCAGTGGTGGAGTTTGTCCTGATCTTCCGAGAGAGACTTGCTGAACTCATGGGCCTGGCCAGGGAGAATCTGGCCAGAGCCCAGTGGAAGCAGAAGGCCTGGTATGACCACACTGCGTAGGCCCGTGCCTATGCCACCGGGGATCAGGTGATGATTCTCATCCCTGTGAGAAAGAACAAACTACAGGCCACTTGGGAGGGCCCTTTCAAGGTTGTCAAGCAGCTAACTGAGGTAAACTATGTGGTGGAGCTATCAAACTGGGCGCACCACCGCCGGGTGTACCATGTGAATATGATGAAGCCATATTATGCCAGGGGGAATGTGGTGTTGGCTGTGTGTGGACAGTGGGAGGAGCAGGGAGATGACCCTTTAGTAGATCTAGTCCGTGGGACCAGAGCTGGTTCCCCCCTGGAAACAATTCCCCTCTCGGATCAGCTAACCCCTGCCCAGCAAGCTGAGATCAGAGGGGTGCTGCATCCGTACCGACAGCTGTTTTCCAACCAGCCTGGACTCACTAATCTGACTGTCCACCGGCTGCAGACAGGATTGCACCCGCTGTTAAAATGCTTCCCCTTCTGAGTCACAGGGAAAACTGCTCAGGAGCTGGAAAGAGAGGTCCAGGACATGCTGGCTTTGGGGGTGATCCAGCCCTTGGGCCTCACTGGTGGTGCTGGTCCCCAAAAAGGACGGGTCAGTCTGGTTCTGTGTGGACTATCGGAAGCTAGGTGCCATCACTATATCTGATGCCTACCCCATGCCCAGGCCTGATGAGCTCCTAGACAAATTGGGAGGAGTTCCTGACCCTGCCGTTCGGCCTCAAGGGAGCCCTGGCCACCTTCCAGCGCCTGGTGGATCAGCTCCTGAGGGGGATGGAGAGTTTTGCTGTGGCGTACACTGATGACATCTGTGTCTTTAGCCAGACCTGGGAGGACCATGTGTCCCAGGTCAGACAAGTGCTGGACCGAGGCCAGGAGGCTGGGCTGACTGTAAAAGCGGAGAAGTGCAAGGTGGGGATGGCTGAAGTATCTTACCTGGGCCATCGGGTGGGGAGCGGCCGCCTAAAGCCGGAACCAGCTAAGGTGGAGGTGATCAGAGACTGGTTCGCTCCCCACACCAAAAACCAGGTCCAAGCCTTTATTGGGGTGGCAGGATATTATCGAAGGTTTGTGCCCCGCTTTAGTGCCATAGCTACTCCCATCACCGAGCTATGCAAGAAGGGGAAACCAGACAAGGTGGTCTGGACCGAGCAGTGCCAGGAGGGTGCTGAAGGAGGCTCTGGTCAGTGGCCCAGTTCTGGCAAACCCAGACTTTGACAAGCCCTTTATGGTGTTCACCGATGCCTCCGACATGGGACTGGGGGCGGTGTTAATGCAGGAGGATGGAAAGGGGGAGAGACACCCCATCATGTACCTGAGCAAGAAGTTGCTACCCAGGGAGCAACACTACATGGCCATCGAGAAGGAGTGCCTGGCCATGGTGTGGGCCCTCAAGAAACTAGAGCCATATCTCTTTGGGTAACACTTCACCGTGTACACCGACCACTCTCCCCTGACCTGGCTACACCAGATGAAAGGAGCCAATGCCAAACTCCTGAGGTGGAGCCTGCTCCTGCGGGATTATGACATGGACATGGTCCATGTGAAGGGAAGTGCCAACACGATAGTGGATGCGTTGTCCCGGAGAGGGGGCCCTGAACTTCCCCAGGTCACTGGTCAGAGTGACCCCGCTCAGTTCAGACTCGAAGAGGGGAGAGATGAGACGCAGTAGGGAGGTGGGAGTGTTGACCTGGGAATGTGGCAGGGGAGTTTCACTGGGGATGGGAGACCTGAGAGTCTGTCACCTGAGCCGGGAGGGGGAGGTAACACCTCTGCCCGGGAAACTGGACAAAGGCTGCAGGAGGGAGCCTGCTGGTGGGGGTTTGGTTTCAGTTTGGTGCTGGGTGGTGGAACGCAGACAACCCCAGGGCTGGGGTCTAAGTTCCTTGCCCCCCAGAAGGACTTGCCTGAGGGGTCCAGGTTGTACCCACAAGCTCTGTTTAGACTGTGTTCCTATTGTCCAATAAACCTTCCGCTTTACTGGCTGGCTGAGAGTCACGGTGAATCCCAGGAAGAGAGGTGCAGGGCCCGGACTCTCCCACACTCCGTGACACATGGGAGCCTGTCTTTTGCCCACTAGCTGTTGTGGCTTGAGGGCAGGATGGGACATTTGATCCAGAAGGCTGGCCGTCCCTCAAGTACTGTAGGTAGGGATGCGAGCTGAATTTTCTCTGAGCCCTGATGCTGGGCTGCAGCCTGGCCTAGAAGGCAGCTCTCTTGGTTGACCTACTGGCCCAAAGACACTTGGGCAGCATTGGTGTTCCCCAGGAATGCTGAAGGGCTGGCCTAAGGGAGGGAGGCTTAATACTCCTCCCTGTCAGTCGGAGTGGAAGAGGAGGGCTGCAAGAGTGGGCAGGTTGATGAGCTGGGCCTTCTAGTGTTCAGTTGGTGACAAGGTGAGGAGCTGCCGGCCTGTGAGGAACAGCTCGGCTGGTGCCATAAGTGGACCTTGTCATTACCCCTGAAGGTTGTCATGCTTAAGAACTATCTTTTGGCCACAGGGAATTTCCTCAGCCATGTATTTCCCCCTGCTCCACAAGTGCTGCTGAGACCGAACATGATGGCCTTCCACTTCTTGTGGGGCAATAGGATGTCCCTAGCTAGTCAGGAGAAGTGTGGCCTTTCTGGGGGGTTCGGCCTGTTGGGCTTTGAAGCCTTTTATGGCTCTACTTTTTTTGGTTTTCAGTTTTCAGTGGGTGGCTGAGCTGGAGGGCAGGCCAGGTCCGAGGGGAATGGCTGGGCAACCACAAAGAACACAACCGACTCTTTCAATCTGGCCATATTGTTTTCAAGCCTGCTGGGTGCAGCACCAGGTATGGGATGGCCGACAGTGGCGGAACGGGGAGGAGATTAGGAGGGCCCCCTCCTCTCTCTCATGTTCATCCACTCCCACGTTACGTCCTATGGGATTTGCAGTGGGTGTCTAGGTGGAACGTGCTGGCAGGATGGTTTCAGCGACAACAGTGGCTGCCCTCACAGCAGCATCAGCCACAGCAGCGAGGCCGCCCTTCGGCTTGGTCTGTGACGAGAGTGAGAGTAGCGGTTTTTCTGTAGTCTTTCCCCCTCTCTTTTTCTTGACAACAACAGCTTGGCCATTTGGCATCCAGGCCTGGCTAGCTCAGTTGATAGAGCATCAGACTTTTAGTCTGAGGGTCCAGTGTTCACATCCCTGGTTAGGCAGATGGAGCTTCTTCCTGTGTGGTATTCTCCAAGATCTTCAGAAGGTATGTTCCTCCTTCCTTTTCAGGACTTGGCCTTTCCTAAGAAGGGCCCTTTACTGCCTGGGACTGAAGGGGCTCCCTCCTCATATGTCCACTGGCCTTGCAGTCTGGAGGAAGAAAGGCCTCTGGGCCTGGAGCAAAGCGCTACGGGCCGACTTGTGGACCAAATGCAGGGCTGGCCAGAGAGGCCTTGAATGAAGGATGCACAAAATTGTCCCAACAATGTCCTCCCTGACAGAAGAGGTCGAGGGGTTTCATGGCAGTTCCACGGTGTAAGGGCCAGCATTTAGGGCTTTGAATCTTGCAATTCAAGTTTAAGTCTCAGTGGGACCTTGGGATCCCTTGCTTGCCACCTATCCCTGGTGGGTGTTTCAGTCTCATTACTGTCTGTGATTTAATTTTGCTTTGTATAATTGTGTTTTCTACTGGCTCTGATATTTTAATAAACAAAAAGCAGAAAGCAAGCTGGGGCCTGAGTTGTCAGGAGACTAGGGGGAAGAGAGTGGAATTGGTGGAGCTGGGGAGTGGAGCACCAGGAGCTGTTCACACCGCCTTGGGGGCACTTGTGGGGACTGAGCTCTCTTTGGGGAGGGGTAGCGGTGGGCCCCCAGGTGTTGGAAAGCTACAGTCAGGGGGATTATTCACCCAGCTAAGGAAATGCCCTTATGGGGGGAGCACTGACCCAGCGGTGAGCAGTACCTCTTGGTCAGCCCCACAGTGTCCTTGGACCCAACTTGAGACTGGCACCACTTGCAGGTGTCCGAGCAGAGGGAGCCACTCGAGCGGCAGATGTCAGGGGATTAGTCGCCATCCCCCTTTTCAAGCCTGTGGTGAAGACGGTGACCATATTTTTCCTCACAGATGTGGTATGGGAGGAGGATGTTTGCACCTGGCTGGAGCGTTATGCCCTCCTGCACCCACACAGCCTTCACACACACTCAGAAATGAAAGAAAAACAAGGCCAGTTTTGCAGACATTTCCATAATCAGGCCTTAGGGTTGAAGAGCTGTGTTCTAACAGCAGGGGCCTCCTCAAAAAGAAAAGGGGCCTCAGCAGCCATAAAAATAGTTATTTGAAACAAATTCCCAGAAAAGCTATCATTATTGAGACATCTCCTGACCGATGTGATATCTTTGCTTTGCAAACAAAAGAACTGGGACACTCAGGGTATGTCTACACTATGGAATAAGGTCGACTTTATAGAAGTCGGTTTTTTAGAAATTGGTTTTATATATTCGAGTGTGTGTGTCCCCACAGAAAATGCTCTAAGTGCATTAAGTGCATTAACTCGGTGGAGTGCTTCCACAGTACCGAGGCTAGAGTTGACTTCCGGAGCGTTGCACGGTGGGTAGCTATCCCACAGTTCCCGCAGTCTCCGCTGCCCATTGGAATTCTGGGTTGAGATCCCAATGCCTGATAGGGCTAAAACATTGTCGCGGGTGGTTCTGGATACATATCGTCAGGCCCCCCTTCCCTCCCTCCCTCCGTGAAAGCAGCAGCAGACAATCGTTTCGCGCCTTTTTTCTTGAGTTACCTGTGCAGATACCATACCACGGCAAGCATGGAGCCCGCTCAGGTAACCATCACCGTATGTCTCCTGGGTGCTGGCAGACATGGTACTGCATTGCTACACAGCAGCAGCAACCCCTTGCCTTGTGGCAGCAGACGGTGCAGTAGGACTAGTAACCGTCATCGTCATGTCCGAGGTGCTCCTGGCCTCATCAGCCAGGAGCGCCTGGGCAGACATGGGTGCAGGGACTATATTAGAAGTGACTTGACCAGGTCATTCTCTTTAGGCCTGCAGTCAGTCCTATTGAACCATCTTATGGTGAGCAGGCAGGCAATACGGATTGCTAGCAGTCCTACTGTACCATCTTCTGCCAGGCAGGCAAGAGATGAGGATGGCTAGCAGTCCTACTGCACCATCTTCTGCCGAGCAACCAAGAGATGTGGATGGCTTGCAGTCCTTCTGCACTGTCTGCTGCCAGCCAAAGATGTAAAAGATAGATGGAATGGATCAAAACAAGAAATAGACCAGATTTGTTTTGTACTCATTTGCTTCTCCCCCTCCCCCGTCTAGGGGACTCATTCCTCTAGGTCACACTGCAGTCACTCACAGAGAAGGTGCAGCGAGGTAAATCTAGCCATGTATCAATCAGAGGCCAGACCGACCTGCTTGTTCCAATAAGAACAATTACTTAGGTGCACCATTTCTTATTGGAACCCTCCGTGAAGTCCTGCCTGAAATACTCATTGATGTAAAGCCACCCCCTTTGTTGATTTTAATTCCCTGTAAGTCAATCCTGTAAACCATGTCGTCAGTCGCCCCTCCCTCCATCAGAGCAATGGCAGACAATTGTTCCGCACCTTTTTTCTGTGCGGACGCCATACCAAGGCAAGCAAGGAGGCCGCTCAGCTCACTTTGGCAATTAGAAGCACATTAAACACCACATGCATTATCCAGCAGCACATGCAGTACCAGAACCTGGCAGAGCGATACTGGGTGAGGAGGCGACGTCAGCGTGGTCACGTCAGTGATCAGGACATGGACACAGATTTCTCTCAAAGCATGGGCCCTGCCAATGCATGCATCATGGTGCTAATGGGGCAGGTTCATGCTGTGGAATGCTGATTCTGGGCTCGGGAAACAAGCACAGACTGGTGGGACCGCATAGTGTTGCAGGTCTGGGACAATTCCCAGTGGCTGCGAAACTTTCGCATGCGTAAGGGCACTTTTATGGAACTTTGTGCCTTGCTTTCCCCTGCCCTGAAGCGCATGAATACCAAGATGAGAGCAGCCCTCACAGTTGAGAAGCAAGTGGCGATAGCCCTGTGGAAGCTTGCAACGCCAGACAGCTACCGGTCAGTTGGGAATCAATTTGGAGTGGGCAAATCTACTGTGGTGGCTGCTGTGATGCAAGTTGCCCACGCAATCAAAGATCTGCTGATATCAAGGGTAGTGACCCTGGGAAATGTGCAGGTCATAGTGGATGGCTTTGCTGCAATGGGATTCCCTAACAGTGGTGGGGCCATAGACGGAACCCATATCCCTATCTTGGCACTGGAGCACCAAGCCGGCTAGTACATAAACCTCAAGGGGTACTTTTCAATAGCCCTGCAAGCTCTGGTGAATCACAAGGGACGTTTCACCAACATCAACGTGGGATGGCCGGGAAAGGTACATGACGCTCGCATCTTCAGGAACTCTGGTCTGTTTCAAAAGCTGCGGGAAGGGACATTATTCCCAGACCAGAAAATAACTGTTGGGGATGTTGAAATGCTTATAGTTATCCTTGGGGACCCAGCCTACCCCTTAATGCCATGGCTCATGAAGCCATACACAGGCAGCCTGGACAGTGGTCAGGAGCTGTTCAACTACAGGCTGAGCAAGTGCAGAATGGTGGTAGAATGTGCATTTGGACGTTTAAAGGCGCGCTGGCGCAGTTTACTGACTCATTTAGACCTCAGCGAAACCAATATTCCCACTGTTATTACTGCTTGCTGTGTGCTCCACAATATCTGTGACAGTAAGGGGGAGATGTTTATGGCGGCGTGGGAGGTTGAGGCAAATTGCCTGGTTACGCGCAGCCAGACACCAGGGCGGTTAGAAGAGCACAGGAGGGCGCGGTACGCATCAGAGAAGCTTTGAAAACCAGTTTCATGACTGGACAGGCTACGGTGTGAAGTTCTGTTTGTTTCTCCTTGATGAACCCCCCCGCCTCTTGGTTCACTCTACTTCCCTGTAAGCCAACCACCCTCCCCTCCTCCCTTCGATCCCCGCTTGCAGAGGCAATAAAGTCATTGTTGCTTCACATTCATGCATTCTTTATTCATTCATCACACAAATAGGGGGATGACTACCAAGGTAGCCCAAGAGGGGTGGTGGAGGAGGGAAGGAAAATGCCACACAGCACTTTTAAAAGTTTACAAATTTAAAATTTATTGAAAGCCAGCCTTCTGTTTTTTGGGCAATCCTCTGTGGTGGAGTGGCTGGTTGGCCGGAGGCCCCTCCACCACGTTCTTGGGCATCTGGGTGTGGAGGCTATGGAACTTGGGGAGGAGGGTGGTTGGTTACACAGGGGCTGTAGTGGCAGTCTGTGCTCCAGCTGCCTTTGCTGCAGCTCAACCATACACTGGAGCATACTGGTTTGGTCCTCCAGCAGCCTCAGCATTGAATCCTGCCTCCTCTCATCACGCTGCCACCACATTTGAGCTTCATCCCTGTCTTCAGCCCACCACTTGCTCTTTTCAGCCCTCCACCTCTCCTCCCGGTCATTTTGTGCTTTCCTGCACTCTGACATTATTTGCCTCCATGCATTCGTCTGTGCTCTGTCAGTGTGGGAGGACAGCATGAGCTCAGAGAACATTTCATCACGAGTGCGTTATTTTTTCTTTCTAATCTTCACTAGCCTCTGGGAAGGAGAAGATCCTGTGATCATTGAAACACATGCAGCTGGTGGAGAAAAAAAAAGGGACAGCGGTATTTTAAAAGACACATTTTATAAAACAGTGGCTACACTCTTTCAGGGTAAACCTTGCTGTTAACATTACATACATAGCACATGTGCTTTCATTACAAGGTCTCATTTTGCCTCCCCCCACTGCATGGCTACCCCCTCAACCCTCCCCCCTCCCCGTGGCTAACAGCGGGGAACATTTCTGTTCAGCCACAGGCAAACAGCCCAGAAGGAACGGGCACCTCTGAGTGTCCCCTGAAGAAAAGCACCCTATTTCAACCAGGTGACCATGAATGATATCTCACTCTCCTGAGGATAACACAGAGAGATAAAGAACGGATGTTGTTTGAACGCTAGCAAACATACACTGCAATGCTTTGTTGTACAATGATTCCTGACTACGTGTTACTGACCTGGAGTGGTAAAGTGTCCTACCATGGAAGACGCAATAAGGCTGCCCTCCCCAGATACCTTTTGCAAAGGCTTTGGGAGTACATCCAGGAGAGCCACGAATGCCAGGGCAAATTAATCCTTTCACATGCTTGCTTTTAAACCATGTATAGTATTTTAAAAGGTACACTCACCAGAGGTCCCTTCTCCGCCTGGCGGGTCCAGAAGGCAGCCTTGGGTGGGTTCGGGGGGTACTGGCTCCAGGTCCAGGGTGAGAAACAGTTCCTGGCTGTCGGGAAAACCGGTTTCTCCACTTGCTTGCTGTGAGCTAGCTACAACCTCATCATCTTCTTTGTCCCCAAAACCTGCTTCTGTGTTGCCTCCATCTCCATTGAAGGAGTCAAACAACACGGCTGGGGTAGTGGTGGCTGAACCCCCTAAAATGGCATGCAGCTCATCATAGAAGCGGCATGTTTGGGGCTCCGACCTGGAGCGGCCGTTCACCTCTCTGGTTTTCTGGTAGGCTTGCCTCAGCTCCTTAAGTTTCACGTGGCACTGCTTTGCGTCCCTGTTATGGCCTCTGTCCTTCATGCCCTGGGAGATTTTGACAAAGGTTTTGGCATTTCAAAAACTGGAATGGAGTTCTGATAGCACGGATTCCTCTCCCCATACAGCGATCAGATCCCGTACCTCCCGTTCAGTCCATGCTGGAGCTCTTTTGCGATTCTGGGACTCCATCATGGTCACCTCTGCTGATGAGCTCTGCATGGTCACCTCTGCTGATGAGCTCTGCATGGTCACCTGCAGCTTGCCACACTGGCCAAACAGGAAATGAGATTCAAAAGTTCGCGGTTCTTTTCCTGTCTACCTGGCCAGTGCATCTGAGTTGAGAGTGCTGTCCAGAGCGGTCACAATGGAGCACTCTGGGATAGCTCCCGGAGGCCAATACCGTCGAATTGTGTCCACAGTACCCCAGATTCGACCCGGCAAGGCCAATTTAAGCGCTAATCCACTTGTCATGGATGGAGTAAGGAAATCAATTTTAAGAGCCCTTTAAGTCAAAAAAAAGGGCTTCATCATGTGGACGGGTGCAGGTTTACATTGATTTAATGCTGCTAAATTCGACCTAAAGTCATAGTGTAGACCAGGGCTCAGGCTCAACAGAGTTAAGTTGACATAAGGCAGCTTATGTCAAGCTAATAATGTGGCATCTACACTAGAGTGTCTTTCCCGCTGATGTCATTTGCCGACTACATTGACTTAAAATGCCACCTCCATGAGAGGCGTCCTGCTTAAGTTGATGTAGTTATGTCGACGCAGCACCACTGTAGTCACTGCGTTGCTTATGTCAACTGAAGTGGCCTCCAGGAGGTATCTCACAATGCCCCACTGTGACTGCTCTGGTCACCAATTTGAACTCTGCTGCCCAGCAGCCAGGTACACAGGAATAAGCCCCTCCCCTGTTTGAAGGACTGCAATTTTTTTGAATTTCCATTTCCTGTTTGCTCAGCATGGAGCGCTCACCTGGCAACTGCCCAGCTGAGCATGCCGGCTACATGCTCCAAACATGTCCAGCCTGGAGGACAGAGGAGATGGTGGATCTCCTGGGCCTGTGGGAGAAGAGGCACAGGTCTGATCAAGCTGTAGAACTCTGGACATCTACAAGCAGATTGCTCGGGGCATGGGGGAAAAGGGCTACAAGAGGGACCCGCAGCAGTGCTGCGTGAACATCAGGGAGTTGTGGCAGGCATACCAGAAGGCAAGGGAGGCAAGCAGTCACTGCAGACATGCTGCTTTTACAAGGAGCTGCATGCTATCCTCTGCAGTGACACCCCCTTCCCCAAGAGTCCCGGGGATATATCAGAGGAGTTGGAATCAGAGGCCACTGCAGGCAACCCTGGAGAGGAAGTTTTGGACAAGGAAGAGGAGGATGAGAATGGGGGACAGGTGAGTGGGGGAATCCATTGTTGTGGCAAGCCAGGAGCTGTTTGTAACCCCAGAGCAGTCCATCCAGTTGCAGCACTCCAGCATGGGCGAGCGTGGTGTGGGGCAAGGAACCTCCGGTAAGTATGCAGTTTGCATTGGTATTGCAGGGACACATCTCATTTACTGTTTTTTTTTATTTGTGTTACAAGAGTTAGCCACTGTACCTCAGCTGATTATTTCACTATCTGCTTCTCTTTCAGATGATCACATAATTAGTCTCTTACTCTTTAACCAATAACTTCAGCTATAATTTTAATTTTCATTGGTAACAATAACATATTCAAAGATCACAAATTCTTGTCATATATGTTAGTTTTCTTTTAATCTCCATTGCTAACAACTGAACCCTTGGGTCAAGCTGTGGTTTGTCCCAATGCAGGTGCCTCCCACTTCTGTGAGTTCATATATCTCTGGATCTTCTGCCATGTGTGCTGGTGGAAGGGGTCTCCTAGGTGGGAATGTTTGCATCATGAGGAAAAACACCTCTCTCTTCTTTTCACACTTTTTAATCTTTAAAAGTAGGAGGAGGTAGAGGAGAAATGATATTAATGCACAAAACACAAGAGAAAACTGACGTCTGGTCTACACTTAAGACATTTATCAGTATAACTACGTTACTCAGGGGTGTGAAAGATCCACACCGGTGAGCAACATACATACACCACCCTGTGTAGATAGCGCTACGTCAGCGGGAGAGCTTCTCCTGCCAACGTAGCCACCGCCGCTTGCGGGGGCTGGACTAATCAAGTCCGACGGGAGAGATCTCTCTCCTTGGCAGAGCGCGTCTGTAATAACAATGCTAGACCAGCACAGCTACATTGGTGCAGCTGCGCCAACATCAGCTTTATTGTGTAGCCGTCGCGTCAGACACAAAACCAGAGAATCAGGACTCAGCATGCGAGTATCCTGTGGTCTGAAATTGGAGCCCAACACATTCATTGCCTGACTGGTCACCATCATTTCTACAGCCTGAAAGTCCTTGTTACCCACTCAGGCAGCCAGTTTGGGCTCCATGGGGAAGGAATGTCCTATGAAGGACTCTCTGTCTTTGCCTCATGAAACTTTGGATTGAAATAGCAAAGGGCAATTCTTCCCAATCTAACCATGGCATCCTTTGGGATTGTAATCCGTGCTACTGAACTAGGGAGTGGTATTCCAAAAACAGTTTTACCTGGGCCATAGTTCACCACAGCTTCCTTTTCTGGGGTGAAAACCAACAACTATGTGCCTACTATTTCTACTCAAGTTCTTGCCAAATCCTTGGTCTTGGTTAGGGTAAATTTGCACTTCTCCAGTGGAGAATTCTTTACCAAACCTTGCAGAATGTC
Organism: Caretta caretta; assembly: GCF_965140235.1. Classification (NCBI taxonomy): domain Eukaryota; kingdom Metazoa; phylum Chordata; order Testudines; family Cheloniidae; genus Caretta; species Caretta caretta. Next base: position 6,569,225 of record NC_134233.1, read on the forward strand.
AGCAGTGTAAGTGAGGAACAGGTTCCCCAAACATGCCCAGTTTAGTTCTTTAATTTGGTGGCACTAGTCTAAATTAGAAACTAGATATGGGTCTGGGTCAGACTCCCTGTAAGCTACCAGAGATGGAGTTTCTATTTGAAAATAGTTATTCCCTGCAGTATCTCACATTCAATACTGAATTTATTTTAAACACATTTGATACACCTACAAAAAAGTCATATCTGTTTCTCCACATCTGTATCATTAAGAGTAGCATTTCACAGATTATAGGATTAGCTAGGGAATATCTTCAGGAGTAATTTCCTGTAGGGCCAGGATCACAGATTCTTTGGGAAACAAAAACATGGACATTTTGCCTCGTCACAAGTCACTTACTGTGGATCATCTGAGACAATATTGACCTAAACAACTGAACAACACTGTGATTGCAGGCAGTTACTTCGGTTTTTAGTAGCACAGTGTGGGGCATGCTGTTGGTCACCATTTCTGAGTGGAGGTTTAAAAACACTACTGTTTCTTTGTTAGCATGTCCTGTAGATTGGAGAGTCCTCTCCTGTTGACTGAACTGCATTTGAACTTTCTCCATGTCAAGAAGAAAGGCAAGGAGCAACTAAAATGCAATTAAGACATGATGACATTAGCAAATGATCATTTGTCTCAAAGTCCTCACAAAATCTGAGGTACATTCTGTGAACCAAAATTAATATCCAGTTCTATGACCAAACAGCCTTCAGGAAAGATGGAAAATCCAGATCAGAGAGAGGTACAAAATACTTTAATTTTCAGGTGAAGTGAAATTCCAAAGCAGGTTACTTCTGATGGCTGAGAATCAGGACAAGAGATTCTCCCATCCCATTCTCCACTGGTCCATTTAAACCTGATTCATTGAGCGCTGTCTCATTCTTAAATTGTGTTATTTACAAATGTTTTTAGCATCATCATAATGGAGTGGGGGTCGGGGTGACCCACAGCCAACCTTCCCATAAGTGGCTTTGTCAATAAATGGAAACTGGGATGAAAATGATCTGAATGATCACACTGTGTTTGGGACCCATTTGAATTCCCCTTCTGTATCTGTGACACTTTCATCTCCTGCCCCCCATGAGTCTGATTTAAATCAAAGGTTTCAGAGTAGCAGCTGTGTTAGTCTGTATTCTCAAAAAGAAAAGGAGTACTTGTGGCACCTTAGAGACTAACCAATTTATTTGAGCATAAGCTTCGTGAGCTACAGCTCACTTCATCTGATGCATAAAGTGGAAAGTACAGTGAGGAGATTTTATATACACACAGACCTTGAAAAAATATACATTGTAAGGAGAGTGATCACTTAAGATGAGCTATTACCAGCAGGAGAGTGGGGTGGGGGGAAAGAAAACCTTTTGAAGTGATAATCAAGGTGGGCCATTTCCAGCACATTTCCAGGAGTTAACAAGAACGTCTGAGGAACAGTCGGGGGGTGGAGGGGGCGGAGGAATAAACAAGGGGAAATAGTTTCACTTAGTATAATGACTCAACCACTCCCAGTCTCTATTCAAGCCTAAGTTAATTGTATCCAATTTGCAAATTAATTCCAATTCAGCAGTCTCTTGTTGGAGTCTGTTTTTGAAGTTTTTTTGTTGAAGGATAGTCACTTTGAGGTCAGAAATCGAGTGACCAGAGAGATTGAAGTGTTCTCTGACTGGTTTATGAATGTTATAATTCTTGACATCTGATTTGTGTCCATTTATTCTTTTACGTAGAGACTGTCCAGTTTGACCAATGTACATGGCAGAGGGGCATTGCTGGCACATGATGGCATATATCACATTGGTAGATGTGCAGGTGAATGAGCCTCTGATCGTGTGGCTGATGTGATTAGGCCCTATGATGGTGTCCCCTGAATAGATATGTGGGCACAGTTGGCAACGGGCTTTGTTGCAAGGATAGGTTCCTGGGTTAGTGGTTCTGTTGTGTGGTGTGTGGTTGCTGGTGAGTATTTGCTTCAGGTTGGGGGGCTGTCTGTAGGCAAGGACTGGCCTGTCTCCCAAGATTTGTGAGAGTGATGGGCCATCCTTCAGGATAGGTTGTAGATCTTTGATAATGCGTTGGAGAGGTTTTAGTTGGGGGCTGAAGGTGATGGTTAGGTGGGTTCTGTTATTTTCTTTGTTGGGCCTGTCCTGTAGTAGGTGACTTCTGGGTACTCTTCTGGCTCTGTCCATCTGTTTCTTCACTTCAGCAGGTGGGTAATGTAGTTGTAAGAATGCTTGAAAGAGATCTTGTGGGTGTTTGTCTCTGTCTGAGGGGTTGGAGCAAATGTGGTTGTATCGCAGAGCTTGGCTGTAGACAATGGATCGTGTGGTGTGGTCAGGGTGAAAGCTGGAGGCATGTAGGTAGGAATAGTGGTCAGTAAGTTTCTGGTATAGGGTGGTGGTTATGTGACCATCGCTTATTAGCATTGTAGTGTCCAGGAAGTGGATCTCTTGTGTGGACTGGACCAGGCTGAGATTGATGGTGGGATGGAAATTGTTGAAATCATGGTGGAATTCCTCAAGGGCTTCTTTTCCATGGGTCCAGATGATGAAGATGTCATCAATGGAGCACAAGTAGAGTAGGGGCGTTAGGGGACGAGAGCTGAGGAAGCGTTGTTCTAAGTCAGCCATAAAAATGTTGGCATACTGTGGGGCCATGCGGCTACCCATAGCAGTGCCGCTGATCTGAAGGTATACATTGTCCCCAAATGAAAAATAGTTATGGGTGAGGACAAAATCACAAAGTTCAGCCACCAGGTTTGCCGTGACATTATCGGGGATAGTGTTCTTGATGGCTTGTAATCCATCTTTGTGTGGAATGTTGGTGTAGAGGGCTTCTACATCCATAGTGGCCAGGATGGTGTTTTCAGGAAGATCACCAAGGGATTGTAGTTTCCTCAGGAAGTCAGTGGTGTCTCGAAGATAGCTGGGAGTGCTGGTACCGTAGGGCCTGAGGAGGGAGTCTACACAGCCAGACAATCCTGCTGTCAGGGTGCCAATGCCTGAGATGATGGGGCGCTCAGGATTTCCAGGTTTATGGATCTTGGGTAGTAGATAGAATACCCCAGGTCGGGGTTCCAGGGGTGTGTCTGTGCGGATTTGTTCTTGTGCTTTTTCAGGGAGTTTCTTGAGCAAATGCTGTAGTTTCTTTTGGTAACCCTCAGTGGGATCAGAGGGTAATGGCTTGTAGAAAGTGGTGTTGAAGAACTGCCGAGCAGCTTCTTGTTCATATTCTGACCTATTCAAGATGACGACAGCACCTCCTTTGTCAGCCTTTTTGATTATGATGTCAGAGCTGTTTCTGAGGCTGTGGATGGCGTTGTGTTCTGCATGGCTGAGGTTATGGGGCAAGTGATGCTGCTTTTCCACAATTTCAGCCTGTGCACGTCAGCGGAAGCACTCTATGTAGAAGTCCAATCTGTTGTTTCGACCTTCAGGAGGAGTCCACCTAGAATCCTTCTTTTTGTAGTGTTGGTAGGAAGGTCTCTGTGGGTTAGTATGTTGTTCAGAGGTGTGTTGGAAATATTCCTTGAGTCGGAGATGTCGAAAATAGGATTCTAGGATACAGAACTGTATCATGTTCGTGGGGGTGGAGGGGCAGAAGGAGAGGCCCTGAGATAGGACAGATTCTTCTGCTGGGTTAAGAGTATAGTTGGATAGATTAACAATATTGCTGGGTGGGTTAAGGGAACCATTGCTGTGGCCCCTTGTGGCATGTAGTAGTTTAGATAATTTAATGTCCTTTTTCTTTTGTAGAGAAGCAAAGTGTGTGTTGTAAATGGCTTGTCTAGTTTTAGTAAAGTCCAGCCATGAGGAAGTTTTTGTTGAAGGTTGTTTTTTTATGAGAGTATCCAGTTTTGAGAGCTCATTCTTAATCTTTCCCTGTTTGCTGTAGAGGATGTTGATCAGGTGGTTCCGCAGTTTCTTTGAGAGCGTGTGGCACAAGCTGTCAGCATAGTCTGTGTGGTATGTAGATTGTAATGGATTTTTTACCTTCAGTCCTTTTGGTATGATGTCCATCTGTTTGCATTTGGAAAGCAAGATGATGTCTGTCTGTATCTGTACAAGTTTTTTCATGAAGTTGATAGATTTCCACTCCATACGGCTAAATGCAGTGCCTTGCATAATGACAGGTTTCAGAGTAGCAGCCGTGTTAGTCTGTATTCACAAAAAGAAAAGGAGTACTTGTGGCACCTTAGAGACTAACCAATTTATTTGAGCATAAGCTTTCATGAGCTACAGCTCACTTCATCGGATGCATAAAGTGGAAAGTACAGTGAGGAGATTTTATATACACACAGACCATGAAAAAATATACATTGTAGGGAGAGTGATCACTTAAGATGAGCTATTACCAGCAGGAGAGTGGGGTGGGGGGAGAGAAAACCTTTTGAAGTGATAATCAAGGTGGGCCATTTCCAGCACATTTCCAGGAGTTAACAAGAACGTCTGAGGAACAGTCGGGGGGGGGGGGGGAGGAATAAACAAGGGGAAATAGTTTCACTTAGTATAATGACTCAACCACTCCCAGTCTCTATTCAAGCCTAAGTTAATTGTGGCCAATTTCCAAATTGTAAGTACTCCTTTTCTTTTTATTTAAATCAAACAAATCAAAGCAGCATTCCCAAGCACAGAGAGCTGAAAATACTGCATTACCTGATTTTTGGAGAGGTGGAGGGGTAGAATATGAAGAAGATAAAATGTGCATGGCTCAGAGTGAAGGTAACAGTTCTGGGGTGATGGGGAAGCAGGGACTCCCTCTGAGTCACCCTTTATCCTTCCACTGTCATAGAGGTTGAAATGACACTTGTGTGTGTGTGTGCCCATGTTTCTGCTCTTCATTATATTCAAATATATTTTAAATGAGAATAACGGTACAAAGAATAACTGCTGTTTTGCGCAACACAAGGCCACTTGAGAACAACTGCAACTGAGACAATCTGTCCCCAGAAGGGAACTTGGTGACTCTAAGAGTAACTTTGCAGTGGGAGGAACAGTATAATTGAGATGCTCCAGGTCAGTTTAGACTAAGAAAAGTGATGGAGTTTAGGGCAGGTCATGAGGAAACATGCTAGATATCTCTGGACACTATACATGGGCTATTTGTTTACTGAAAGAATTGTTGTGTATTTACATCATAGAATCATAGAATATCAGGGTTGGAAGGGACCCCAGAAGGTCATCTAGTCCAACCCCCTGCTCGAAGCAGGACCAATTCCCAGTTAAATCATCCCAGCCAGGGCTTTGTCAAGCCTGACCTTAAAAACCTCTAAGGAAGGAGATTCTACCACCTCCTTAGGTAACGCATTCCAGTGTTTCACCACCCTCTTAGTGAAAAAGTTTTTCCTAATATCCAATCTAAACCTCCCCCACTGCAACTTGAGACCATTACTCCTCGTTCTGTCATCTGCTACCATTGAGAACAGTCTAGAGCCATCCTCTTTGGAACCCCCTTTCAGGTAGTTGAAAGCAGCTATCAAATCCCCCCTCATTCTTCTCTTCTGCAGGCTAAACAATCCCAGCTCCCTCAGCCTCTCCTCATAAGTCATGTGTTCTAGACCCCTAATCATTTTTGTTGCCCTTCGCTGGACTCTCTCCAATTTATCCACATCCTTCTTGTAGTGTGGGGCCCAAAACTGGACACAGTACTCCAGATGAGGCCTCACCAATGTTGAATATAGGGGAACGATCACGTCCCTCGATCTGCTCGCTATGCCCCTACTTATACATCCCAAAATGCCATTGGCCTTCTTGGCAACAAGGGCACACTGCTGACTCATATCCAGCTTCTCGTCCACTGTCACCCCTAGGTCCTTTTCCGCAGAACTGCTGCCTAGCCATTCGGTCCCTAGTCTGTAGCGGTGCATCATGATCGCTAAATCTTGCTAACTCCACAGTGATGAGGCCCAGGTAGATTCTGTCCCAATGTAGCTACATAAGGTCACCCCTATCTCCTCCACCTGGGGCTGATACACATTTCTGGTAAAAAGAAAAGGAGTACTTGTGGCACCTTAGAGACTAACCAATTTATTTGAGCATGAGCTTTCGTGAGCCACAGCTCACTTCATCAGATGTGTACCGTGGAAACTGCAGCAGACTTTATATACACACAGAGAATATGAAACAATACCTCCTCCCACCCCACTGTCCTGCTGGTAATAGCTTATCTAAAGTGATCAACAGGTGGGCCATTTCCAGCACAAATCCAGGTTTTCTCACCCTCCACCCCCCCACACAAATTCACTCTCCTGCTGGTGCTAGCCCATCCAAAGTGACAACTCTTTACATAATCAAGTCGGGCTATTTCCTGCATAGATCCAGGTTTTCTCACTTCCCCCCCCACCCCCATACATACACAAACTCACTCTCCTGCTGGTAATAGCTCATCTAAACTGACCACTCTCCAAGTTTAAATCCAAGTTAAACCAGAATATCTGGGGGGGGGGGTAGGAAAAAACAAGAGGAAACAGGCTACCTTGCATAATGACTTAGCCACTCCCAGTCTCTATTTAAGCCTAAATTAATAGTATCCAATTTGCAAATGAATTCCAATTCAGCAGTTTCTCGCTGGAGTCTGGATTTGAAGTTTTTTTGTTTTAAGATAGCGACCTTCATGTCTGTGATTGCGTGACCAGAGAGATTGAAGTGTTCTCCGACTGGTTTATGAATGTTATAATTCTTGACATCTGATTTGTGTCCATTTATTCTTTTACGTAGAGACTGTCCAGTTTGACCAATGTACATGGCAGAGGGGCATTGCTGGCACATGATGGCATATATCACATTGGTGGATGTGCAGGTGAACGAGCCTCTGATAGTGTGGCTGATGTTATTAGGCCCTGTGATGGTGTCCCCTGAATAGATATGTGGGCACAATTGGCAACGGGCTTTGTTGCAAGGATAAGTTCCTGGGTTAGTGGTTCTGTTGTGTGGTATGTGGTTGTTGGTGAGTATTTGCTTCAGGTTGCGGGGCTGTCTGTAGGCAAGGACTGGCCTGTCTCCCAAGACTTGTGAGAGTGTTGGGTCATCCTTTAGGATAGGTTGTAGATCCTTAATAATGCGTTGGAGGGGTTTTAGTTGGGGGCTGAAGGTGACCGCTAGTGGCGTTCTGTTATTTTCTTTGTTAGGCCTGTCCTGTAGTAGGTAACTTCTGGGAACTCTTCTGGCTCTATCAATCTGTTTCTTTACTTCTGCAGGTGGGTATTGTAGTTGTAAGAAAGCTTGACAGAGATCTTGTAGGTGTTTGTCTCTGTCTGAGGGGTTGGAGCAAATGCGGTTGTATCGCAGAGCTTGGCTGTAGACGATGGATCGTGTGGTGTGGTCAGGGTGAAAGCTGGACGCATGCAGGTAGGAACAGCGGTCAGTAGGTTTCCGGTATAGGGTGGTGTTTATGTGGCCATTGTTTATTAGCACTGTAGTGTCCAGGAAGTGGATCTCTTGTGTGGACTGGACCAGGCTGAGGTTGGTGGTGGGATGGAAATTGTTGAAATCATGGTGGAATTCCTCAAGGGCTTCTTTTCCATGGGTCCAGATGATGAAGATGTCATCAATATAGCGCAAGTAGAGTAGGGGCTTTAGGGGACGAGAGCTGAGGAAGCGTTGTTCTAAATCAGCCATAAAAATGTTGGCATACTGTGGGGCCATGCGGGTACCCATAGCAGTGCCGCTGATCTGAAGGTATACATTGTCCCCAAATGTGAAATAGTTATGTGTAAGGACAAAGTCACAAAGTTCAGCCACCAGGTTAGCCGTGACATTATCGGGGATAGTGTTCCTGACGGCCTGTAGTCCATCTTTGTGTGGAATGTTGGTGTAGAGGGCTTCTACATCCATAGTAGCCAGGATGGTGTTTTCAGGAAGATCACCGATGGATTGAAGTTTCCTCAGGAAGTCAGTGGTGTCTCGAAGGTAGCTGGGAGTGCTGGTAGCGTAGGGCCTGAGGAGGGAGTCTACATAGCCAGACAATCCTGCTGTCAGGGTGCCAATGCCTGAGATGATGGGGCGCCCAGGATTTCCAGGTTTATGGATCTTGGGTAGTAGATAGAATATCCCAGGTCGGGGTTCCAGGGGTGTGTCTGTGCGGATTTGATCTTGTGCTTTTTCAGGAAGTTTCTTGAGCAAATGCTGTAGTTGCTTTTGGTAACTCTCAGTGGGATCATAGGGTAATGGCTTGTAGAAACTCGTGTTGGAGAGCTGCCTAGCAGCCTCTTGTTCATATTCCGACCTATTCATGATGACAACAGCACCTCCTTTGTCAGCCTTTTTGATTATGATGTCAGAGCTGTTTCTGAGGCTGTGGATGGCATTGCGTTCCGCATGGCTGAGGTTATGGGGCAAGTGATGCTGCTTTTCCACAATTTCAGCCCGTGCACGTCGGCGGAAGCACTCTATGTAGAAGTCCAGTCTGCTGTTTCGACCTTCAGGAGGAGTCCATCTAGAATCCCTCTTTCTGTAGTGTTGGCAGGGAGACCTCTGTGGATTAGTATGTTGTTCAGAGGTATTTTGGAAATATTCCTTGAGACGGAGACGTCGAAAATAGGATTCTAGGTCACCACAGAACTGTATCATGTTCGTGGGGGTGGAGGGGCAGAAGGAGAGGCCCCGAGATAGAACAGCTGCTTCTGCTGGGCTGAGAGTATAGTTGGATAGGTTAACAATATTGCTAGGTGGGGTGAGGGAACCATTGCTGTGGCCCCTTGTAGCATGTAGTAGTTTAGAAAGTTTAGTGTCCTTTTTCTTTTGTAGAGAAGCAAAGTGTGCATTGTAAATGGCTTGTCTAGTTTTAGTAAAATCCAGCCACGAGGAAGTTTGTGTGGAAGGTTGGTTCTTTATGAGAGTATCCATTTTTGAGAGCTCATTCTTAATCTTTCCCTGTTTGCTGTAGAGGATCTTGATCAGGTGATTCCGCAGTTTCTTTGAGAGCGTGAGGCACAAGCTGTCAGCATAGTCTGTGTGGTATGTAGATTGTAATGGATTTTTTACCTTCAGTCCTTTTGGTACGATGTCCATCTGTTTGCATTTGGAAAGGAAGATGATGTCTGTCTGTATCTGTACAAGTTTCTTCATGCAGTTGATAGATTTCCACTCCATACGGCTAAATGCAGTGCCTTGCATAATGACAGGTTTCAGAGGAACAGCCGTGTTAGTCTGTATTCGCAAAAAGAAAAGGAGTACTTGTGGCACCTTAGAGACTAACCAATTTATTTGAGCATGAGCTTTCGTGAGCCACAGCTCACTTCATCAGATGTGTACCGTGGAAACTGCAGCAGACTTTATATACACACAGAGTATTGTTTCATATTCTCTGTGTGTATATAAAGTCTGCTGCAGTTTCCACGGTACACATCTGATGAAGTGAGCTGTGGCTCACGAAAGCTCATGCTCAAATAAATTGGTTAGTCTCTAAGGTGCCACAAGTACTCCTTTTCTTTTTGCGAATACAGACTAACACGGCTGTTCCTCTGAAACCTGTCATTTCTGGTAAAGGACACACACTTCCATGACTCATAGGACAATGGAGATGATAGAAAGGACCACAGAATCCACCCCATAGAAGGATGAGTGGCAAAAGGCAAAAGTGGGCAACTCACCTAGGAGAGTTGAAAGATGATGGTGAAGCAAATCGTGCAAACAGCCTTAAAGGTCACAGTGGCAATTAGCAAAAGTATTAACTAAAAAAAAAAAAATCTTTCGACATCCCTAGACAAGGTTTTTATGGTGTTTGTCTCCCTTATGGATTCTCTGATGATAGATAAGGGCGGAGCTCCGAGTGAAGTTTTTCCCACACTCAGCACATACATAGGGTCTCTCTCCTGTGTGAAGTCTCTTATGTGTAATAAGGGCTGAGCTCTGAGTGAAGCTTTTCCCGCATTCAGAACATTCATAGGGTCTCTCCCCGGTGTGGATTCTCTGATGTTTAAGAAGGGCTGAACAGTCAGTGAAGTTTTTCCCACACTCACAACATTCATAGGGTCGCTCTCCCGTGTGGATTCTCTGATGTGTAATAAGGGCTGAGCTCTGCGTGAAGCCTTTCCCACACTCACAGCATTCATAAGGGCTTTCCCCAGTGTGGATTCTCTGATGTGTAGTAAGGTCTGAGCCCTGAGTGAAGCTTTTCCCACACTCACAGCACTCATAGGGCCTCTCTCCTGTGTGGATTCTCTGATGGGTAGTAAGGTCTGAGCTCTGAGTAAAGCTTTTCCCGCACTCGCAGCACTCATAGGGTCTCTCCTTTGTGTGGATTCTCTGATGTTTAATAAGGGCTGAGCTGTCAGTGAAGTTTTTCCCACACTCACAACATTCATACGGTTTTTCCCCAGTGTGAAGTCTCTGATGTGTAATAAGGGCAGAGCTTTGAGTGAAACTTTTCCCACACTCACAGCATTTATAGTGTCTTTCCCCAGTGTGGATTCTCTTATGTGTAATAAGGGCTGAGCTCTGAGTGAAGCTTTTCCCACACTCATAGCATCCATAAGGTCTCTCCCCAGTGTGGATTCTCTGATGTTTAATAAGGGTTGAGCTGTCAGGGAAGTTTTTCCCACACTCATGGCATTTGTATGGTCTCTCTCCTCTGTGTATTCGCTGATGTCTAATAAGGGCTGAGGTCTGATTGAAGCTTTTCCCGCACTCGCAGCACTCATGGGGTCTCTCTTTTGTGTGGATTATCTCATGTCTAATAAGGCCTGAGCGGTAATTGAAGTTTTTCCCACACTCACTGCATGTATTTTTTCTCTTCCCCTTGAGGATTCTCTGCTGACTGGTGATTTCCTTGAGGTCCTTTTGAGTTCCCTGACAATTAATGGATTTACCAACTTTCTCCTGTGGTTTGTTTCCCTGCTGCCTCTCTGGCCTGTGCTGCCTGTCACAGGCTTTACCCTGCTCATGGCTCCTGGACACATTCCCTTTGGACCTTCGTGATGATGCTCCACACGCTTCCACTTGCTCAGCATCTTTCTGGTGAGGACTCTGCTCCTCGTTCTTACCCATTATCCCATCACCTGCTGGCATAAAGAGAGAAACCTCAGACAGAGGGATGGAGACGGGGACAGCAAACCAAAGTAAGTGTTGGAGAGATGGAAAATAAAAATCAGGAGCTGAATTTCCCCAAACACTTTCCCCAGAGTGGGGAGGAGGGGATCAATTCTGCCTCCACATTCCATCCAAACACTCAGTGGGATCAATTCTGCCTCCACATTCCACCCAGACACTCAGTGGGATGGGGGGGAAGCTACACCCTGGTGTCAGTCTGGGTGGGTAGGAAGCCATAAGTGAGATCTGCCCTGAGGTTCTGGCACCTGCTGGGGACAACCCTGAACTCAGAGAACTCCTAAGGTGTTTGTAGAGTATCACAGCTTTGGCCACTGACAGTGTTTGAATTAGTTTAATAATTCCTCACCTGTGAAGGCACTTCTCAGCATCTCTCTTTCCTCAGATCCCTGGAGATCTCGGACCCATGACTCTTTTCCTCGTTCCAGCTGGGACATCATGTCAGCTTTGGAAATTGCAAACCCTGCTGAAAAGAAATAAAACATAGCCTCTCTGGGACTGTCCCCTTTCATGTAGGCTCAGAGTCCTCCCAGGGCAAGCCCAACAGCTCCAGGCCTTCGGGTGGCAGCACCCATTTTTCTCATCGTGGCTCTCCAGTGAGTCCAAATGATTTCAGACTCCTGGTGGTGACTTCACCTCTTTAGAAGGTGATGAAACCAGTAGGCATTTTCAGCAAAACCTGACAGTTTTTTTCAAAACGAGCTGGCATTTATTAGACAACCAGAATACAGGATTGAAGGGAGGGCCATCCTTAGGATTTATGGTGCCCTAGGTGGGATTATTAAACTGGTGCCCCATGCCCAACTTACTCTTAGCAACACAAACATAAGCTTACAGTATTGGAAAACTTGCCACATGCAGTTTATTAAAAACAGTTTAACGTAATTAAGCACACTGTAATGCTGACGGACTATACTTGCACTCAAGAAGTAGTACTATAGAAAAAAATCTGATTTAATGACAGAATGATGCAAATAAAATATTTTTTTAAAATTTGTCAACATCTTACTGGAAATTTCTATGAAGAGGTATTGAAACAAGGATTTGTTTTTAATTAAAAGCAATCTTTCTGGCCTTTTTGGCTGCAAAATCAGTAATAATGCCATCATATGACAAAGACAAAGTGATGTCTCATTCTATTGCAAGAATAGCAAGACCAGTCAAGCGTTCCTGACTCATTTAGAACTGAGATAGTTTTTAATGAGCTTTAGTTTTGAGAAAGTCAGTTCTCCTGATGCTACTGTTACAGGAATTGTCAGTAGAATGCGAGTGGCAATGTACACATTAGGATATATGTCAACAAGTTTGCTGGTATGAATAAACTGTACAATGTGGGTGGGAGGGATAGCTCAGTGGTTTGAGCATTGGCCTGCTAAACCCAGGGTTGTGAGTTCAATCCTTGAGGGGGCCATTTAGGGATCTGGGGCACAAATTGGGGATTGGTCCTGCTTCGAGCAGGGGGTTGGACTAGATGACCTCCTGAGGTCCCTTCCAACCCTGATATTCTATGATTCTATGTCCACCACTGATTTTGCATGTGGCAACATTGATGACAATGTACTCAATTCTTTGTACAGGTCAAGTCCATTTAAATCAAAACTATCACTGTGCTTCAGGAGGCTCTCTAGGTTCTTGCACTTTGTAATTTGCTGCTCTTATTTTCCTATTTCATTGAATTTAGTTATGTCATACAAAAATCCAAACTGTTCATGGTGTACTTGTAAGGCATTGAACCTTTCATCAACAGCAGATATTGCTTTATCCATCACAACATTAAAAACTTCAACCTCAAATTTCTTTTCTGGATCATCTATGGGCTCATCTGCTCCTTCATATTCCACTTGCCGTTTTTCCCTTGAAACTTGTGTCACATTCAGACATGGAAGTTTTGATTCTGCACCGAGGGAACTGTGCAAGCTCTCTTGCTGTAACCTGTGCTTCTTTGAGTCCATTTTCTCTGTATTTCACTAAAAAGTCTTGTGTGTTGTTTAGTAAGGTAAGTGTTGAATCAAGCTGCATCATTGGACTCTACATTATTTTGCAAAAAGAAAAGGAGTACTTGTGGCACCTTAGAGACTAACCAATTTATTTGAGCATGAGCTTTCGTGAGCTACAGCTCACTTCATCAGATGTTTACCGTGGAAACTGCAGCAGACTTTATATACACACAGAGAATATGAAACAATACCTCCTCCCACCCCACTGTCCTGCTGGTAATAGCTTATCAGCAGGACAGTGGGGTGGGAGGAGGTATTGTTTCATATTCTCTGTGTGTATATAAAGTCTGCTGCAGTTTCCACGGTAAACATCTGATGAAGTGAGCTGTAGCTCACGAAAGCTCATGCTCAAATAAATTGGTTAGTCTCTAAGGTGCCACAAGTACTCCTTTTCTTTTTGCGAATACAGACTAACACGGCTGTTCCTCTGAAACCTACATTATTTTGCTTACACTTGCGATTTTAACAAGAATGTCATACCAGATTACAACAGATGTTAGAAACTTGAAGCTGGATATTTCAGAGGCCAATGACTGTGTTTCACTTTTAGCTTTTGGATCTCTGGCTTCTTCCGAAATAGCAACCAGAGCTTCGTAAACTTCATCAGATTGATATCTCAACGTTTTTGCATTCTGCTTTCCCAGCATGTCTCAGATAGAGGGTTAACGGTAATACCATTGACATGTGCTTTGAATATTTGTCATCATTGAGTGGAAGCTGAAAAGAGCACATAAATGCGTTGCAGCAAACCAAAAAAAGAAATAGCTTCTACAGAAAACTTGGCCATATCACACAAAATCAAATTAAGGCTGTGGCGTGCACACAGAACAAAAAAGGCTTGTGGATTTTCTGCCAGCAGTCTAGCTTGCATGCCAGAAATGCTTCCTCTCATTTTGGCACCATTATCATAGCCTTGTCCTCTAATATTCATTACGGACAATCCCATTCATTTTAGTTCATCAAGGAGAGCTTGAAGAAGTCCAAAACCTGTCGTGTCCTCTACTTCTAAAAATTTGGTAAACGGTTCCTTAACTAAAAAGAAAAGGAGTCCTTGTGGCACCTTAGAGACTAGCAAATTTATATGAACATAAGCTTTCGTGAGCTACAGCTCACTTCATCGGGTGCATTAACTGTAATCTGTGCTGAATCACTAATGTGACAAATCTCACTACTAACGACATCTGTTCTTGATGACTTATGTCCAGAGTGTAATCTAGAATTATGGCAAAATATTTTGCCAAAGTAATCAAAGAAACAATTTTGT